>NC_082595.1:67205634-67805634 GCF_030936135.1 Gavia stellata
GGCCAGGCGCGGCCGGGAGTGGACCTGGCGCCGGCTTTCCCTTCGGAGGAAAGCAAGGGAAGCGAGCCTTCGCTGTCTCGCACCTGGCTTGTATTCGGGCTTGGAAACGTAATGCAAAACCATAACCCCGGGCTGGGGTTATATGGGATGGCAATGAAAAACCCCACGGGGAAACTTCCCCGGGGGTTTCTAGTCTAAGGAACAGGCTCCCAGGGGAGGAGGGAGGCAGGGAGGGAGGGGAGGGGAGAGTCACAGGCGGACGCCGCTCCCTGCCCAGCCCAGCACTGGTGTCAGGGAAATGAGGTTTTTGGAAATGCGGCCCTGCTGCAGCAGGGGCTGGCCGGGGGCTGTACTCCCTGCGCCGGGCCTGCCTGACCTGGTGAAAGATGCTCACGGCAGGGGCTTGGACTAGTTGATCTTTACAGGTCCCTTCCAACGCAATCCACTCCGCGAGTCTATGTTTTCAACCCAAAGCTGCTCCACGTCCATATCCATCCATCGCCCTGTCTGCCCGTCTATCCATCTGCGTGCCAGCTGTGCACGAGTGGCCCTGGCAAGGCGAAGCATCCTGCCGCTGAAGGCTCTGCCCTTGCTGGAGCCGTAGCGGGAGGCAACGTTTGGAGCTCAGGCCTGGCCTTCACACTGTGACTAATCCGGGCGTGAGGTCGTCTGGATGCGGCAACCCAAAACGTGGTGAGAAAAATACGACTTAGGTTAGCGATTTTTAACTCTGTGGTCGGTTATCGGAAAGAGGGTGTTTAATCCCATCATAACCAGACGGAGAAGAGCCTGTACCGCTATCAGGGCATTTGTTTGCCGAGGCTACTTTGTCCCAACGAGGTTACCGAGAGCTGGTGACCGCCTGCTGCTTTCGTCCTCTCTGCGCTCCTCTGCAAAGTACCCATCGCCCCGACGGGTCGGTTTTGTGCCGGTGTCCCCGGCAAGCCCGTGTGCCGCTGGAGGCACAACCCGTGCCCCGGCGGGGACGCCGTTCCCGGGCTGCGCCCCCCTTCCCCTGCGGGCTCCGGGACCCACAGCCCCGGCGGGGCCTCCGGGAGGGCACGGCAACCCCGGGGCGATGCGGACACAGGTTTCCTCGGCGATACAGAGCTGGGTGTCCCCTCCGCACGGGAAATCCCCTGGCACTGCCTGCAGGCTGGTCCGTAGCGGTGGGAAGGGTCCTGCCCACCCCCCATAATTAGGCGATAACGCCGCTCACTTGCGCGGGCACCTCCCCCTGCCCCATGGGTCTGGCCGGACGGGGAGAGGAAATGGGGCTGACCCCAGCCGAAGCGTGCCCGGTGCCCCCCCGGGCGCGGTGCCCTATTTGCAGCGCTGACCTGTGCTCGGGATGCGACACGCAAAGTCCAGCTGGCCTGGGAAGAAGCAGTGTGACTGCCTTTGACACAGATGTTGCTGAAGTCTCAGATCAAGGACTGAAGTCCATTCTCCGGGGTGGGTTGGCCCCTGCAACCCGTCCCCGGCAAGCGGAAGGTTTGGTCCAGGGGAGACCGGCAGAGCCTGAGCGGGGCGCGGCCGCACAGCCCGGGCGGAGCAGGGCGAAGCGGAGCTCCCCCCGCCGCCTCCCGCACCGCCGGGTGCCCGACGTTCGTGTTTCTGCAAGACAAAGAGCGGGGGGGAGCGGCGGCGGGAGGAGCGGCGGCCACAGTCGTGCGTGGCGGTGTGCGGGGGTCGGGGCACGGCGTCGACTCCGGGTGGCCGCCGCTGCGCCCGGGAGAAGCCCCTGACATAATTTCGCCGTAACCGCGCTGGCTACGGGCCGGGGGAATGCAGAGCCCTGACGTGCCTCCGCCCCCAGACGGCTGCGATGCTCAAATAAAAAAGGAAGGAGCATCCCCGCACCAGCCGGCCGCGCTGCCCCAGCTTTCCGGGGAGCGGGGAACGCGGCGGGTTTGCCAGCGCAGCCCGAGCCCAGCCGGGACGACCCGCGTTTGCCCCGCCGGGAGCCCAGCCTCTGCCCCCGCCCCAGCCCGAGGATGGAAGCGCGGCCCCGGGTCCGGGTGAGGGTGAGCGGCTGCCCGTCGCTGCCGGGGTGCCCGCGGAAAGGATGCCTGGTAGGCCCCACTGCCCGGAGGCTGCTCCTCGCGTTAGAGGCACAGCTGCGCGCAGCTACAGCCTCCATACGTATCACGCGTACATCCACAGGCACCTCAGAGGCAGGAGGGATGCGGGTTTGCCCGTGTGTCCGTACATGCGCACCCGGATGTGTCTGTGTGTACACACGTACGGATTTATTTATAAGTCGGTATGCTGAAGTCACTGCGATCCTTTTCTTCCGTGGGTTTCGTGACAGGAGCGCAGGGAGGAAGGCCCTTCCTCTCCCTCCTGGCCGTCCCTGAGAGACAGGGCTGTGACTTGTGGAAAAGCATACTGTACGTACAGAGCCAGAGCTTACCGAGTATATCCCGGACCAATGTGCTAGGAGGCATCTGCAAAGGTCTGCATGGCGCTGAGTAACCGAGTTGTTCCCTGTGCTCCGGAGAGCAGCCGGGTGAAGAAGCAGAGGGTGCTTCCCTCCCTCCCCGCCCTCCAGCATCAAAAACATCCCCGGGAATCCAATTCATAGAGCTATATTCTGATCTGAGCTCCCTCTTTGTAAAGACAGTGGTTGTACCACTTAAATCACATGGTCCCTCCACCTCTAGGCAGGCAAGCTAGCATTGACTTTTTATTTCAGCCTGGGCTTTAATTGTTCGGGTTTTTAAAATACAGTGGGAGTCCCCTTTTCTGAGCATTTCCACAGACTGTCTCTCTCCGTCCTGACAGCTGGATAGATCCGGGCCCGACCCTGAATCTCTTGCAGGGATGAAATTGTGCCGTGACAGAGGGCAAAACCAAAGCACGCAGGCAGAGCGCGCATCCCGCACAGCTCCCCGCCTCCTCCTCCTCCTCGGACCCCTCCGCCCTGCTCAGCTCGGCTCAAGGCGAAGAAAATTCTTTATACACCGTGTAAATTTGTTGCGTTTTCCTGAAGAGCTTACAGGGGGGCTCCTCCCTTTTAAAACCAGCCCCGTGTTTACAGAAGAGTTGCAGCTGTAAAACGAGGCACTTCATTTCTGTAAACCTTCTCCCCGAAGGGCAGCGTTATAGGAGAGTAACAGCAGCGACATAGCTGGCGCTTATGGAGGGGCGGTTCACAGGTAGATGCCAAGGACATCGGGAGAAACAAGTGCCATCAGCGCCGGGATGGGAGCGGGGAGCCGGGGGCACGGCGCGGGGAAGGCACCGACCCGCTCCCGCTGCCGCTGCCCCCGGTGCGGGAGTCGGGAGGTGAAAACGATGGTGATTTCGCCCGTTAGGCTCCCACTGAATCCAGCACTTGATCTGAGGAGAGGCAGGGAAATAAATCATTGGTACGGAAGAGAGAAAGGGATGAAAAAATGGTAGCTGCTGGAAGGAAGATCTCTCTCTGCAGTGGCACCAGAGAGCAGGGCAGAGCTGGCTGACTGGTCATGATGTAAATGGAGAAAGAGAGAGGTTTTGCCAGCAAGGAGAAAGGGCTGTAAGAGAGCTGACTTCCTAATGAGCGCATATAATGTTGTAAAGGGTTTCAGCATTTTGTGCTTTTCAAGATACGACTATCAGCAAGAGGAAAAAAAAAAGAACTTCAGCACAAATGCAGCCATCAGAAACTGTTCGTTACACTCTGGTAAACATCCCCTCATGGTGAAATTGTTGGTGGGGGCGGAAGGCAGGGCAAGAAAACGCATCTTCTTCTAGTATGTGAAGCTCTCTAATTAATGAATTTGACAAACTGAAAGGTCTTCCTCTGGTTTCTGTGACTTGGCTTCTTTTTTCTTCTTTTTTTTTTTTTTTTTTTTTTTAACCCAGTAAAGATATTCGAAACAAGAAAGTATTTGGTTTAGATATGCAGAATAACGGAGGTTAAACCCACGGACTTATCTTAAAGTACACCACGAAGTACAGCCCTTTTCCTTCTCTTCATTTCGGCGTTGCATATTTTGATGCTGAAATATGCATCATTTTTGACAGCTTTGGAGTTATGAAACCAAAGAAACCTGTAGGTGTCATCTGTCGGAAATCATTTTTCGTTACAGCCTGTATATTTAATGTTGTTCTTTCTAATCATTGTTTGTGCTATTAAAATAAAATCTAAATATAATTATTCAGTATTTTTGCCCAATCGCCTGTGGACCGCTGCCCTCAGCTTCCCCAGTGTCATCATCTTTCAGACTAAATATTCAAATATGCGTTTAGAAGAAGAAGGCAGATTAACCTCAAAGTTTCTGTCTCACTCTATGTCTCTCACACAGAAAAATAAAGGCATACTTCGGGGACACACATACAGAAGGGTTAGCTCTTCCAAAACTAGGAGGAAAAATCCTATTGATCTTTGAATATTTCCATCACGGCTTGGTATTTGGCAGGGGCGTCTTTTTAATAAGCTGACCTCCTTAAATCATTTGCGGAATGAATCCTTCTTCAAATCGGGTTTGAATTAAGCTGTGCTCAAAATACCAGAGTCCAACTAACTCCTGCTTTTGAGTCACTGGTTTTAAAGTTAATTTACGATGCCCACCGCATAGGTATTTCTGCCTGAGAAAGGTGACTTGCCACTATTGTGTTTAAACCCGTGTCCCGCAGTATCTGAAGAAAAAATCGGGTGTGCACATTCAGCCACCGCTGAGAAGAGGTTTTCAACAGCCTGTGTTAGCCAGAGCAGCCCCCCGGGCTTTAGGGCTCACCCCCAGGTACAGAAACTGCTCTCGGATGGGTGCAGGATTGGGCCCTCTACAGACGTAACCCCATATGGAGGGAATGCTTGATTTTTAGGCATCCCTTATGAGCCTTCCAGGCAGCTTTTCCTCGGGAATTTGAGACCCAGGCCAGTCCCCGAGGTGCCCGCACCCCCCGGTACTGGGCTCCCAACGCTGCGCCAAGCTGTCCGCGCCCGCTGCCCCCCCCAGGCTTGAGGGCTGAACGCCGCTGCCCTGCCCGCTCCGTAGGAAGACCCCGCAACCCTTGGCAGCCTTTATTTGAGAAAGGGCGGCCCCGTCCTACAGCCTGGGCGTCCCGGAGCCGGTGTGCAGAGATTTTCCACTAGTGCTTTACCTTGCAAAGAAAAAAAAAAAAAAAAAGACTTTTTTTTTTTTAATTCCGAGAGAGCAAAAATACGCCTGTCCCCTGAGATGAGTTCCCAGGAGGGGAAATATCTGGATTTTCATCACGGCACACCTGAAGCTGTCACCCCGCCCCGCTGTGCCAGTGGTCACAGCGAGCCCCGCTCTCCGTGTCCCTCAATTCCTATCAATATCAACCTTACCGGCGCTCCCCCCCGCAGTCTGCCCGCTGGAGGAGAAGCCGGCCCAGACCCGCGGGGTCCTCAGCGCGGCCGCGCAGGCTTGCGCGGAGCGGCTGAGGAGTGCCGTCGGGGGGCGGGCTGCGGTACCCCCGTCCCGCTGCCCCGCCGAGCCGGCCCCAGAGGCGGGTTGTGTTGGAGGTGGTTGAAACCTGGGGCGAGAAGGCGGCAGTTTCTCAAACTCCCTTTGGGAGCCCGCAAAACTGGGTGGAAAAGATGTGCATACACATGTCCGTGTGTAGGCGCTTATATGAAACCTGTCCGGGGGAATATAGAGACGGAAATACATAACGCGGCAGTGATACATTTTCTTTCCTCGGTTATATAGTTTTTCCTCACTTGCATAGTTTCAGAAACCCCCTCTGACCTTCCGGGTTGGAGAGAAACCGTTTGCTACCAGACAGAGCGAGGCAGCGAAGCCTCCCCTCGGAAAAGCGTCTCTCAAGCGTGATCCGGCGAAGATGCAACTAATTAACTCGCTTCCCTGTTTTCCGCTCATTTCTCTCCGGTAATGTCAGGGGCTTGTTGGGGAAGGGGGGGGGTTCTCCTCGGGCCAGGCTCCGCCGTGCGTACCGGGGAGCCGCAGCCCCCCTCCCGCCTGCCGGATTGCTTCAAGGTTACCCGATACCTTTGCGAAGTCGTGCGGAAAACCCGGGTCCCGAGGTCCCACGGGACCGAGTCAAGCAAGAAAACACGTGCTCCTAATTTTATTCGAATTAATAAAAGCGACACAACAGGTTTGCAAACGCGGGCGGCTCGGGCTGAAGGCGGAGGAGCTGCTCTCGAGGGGGAAAGGGAGGGTTTTGAATGAAAACCTGGAGGAATAGCGAGAAAGGAAGGAGAGGTCCTGGGGAGGTGGGGACAGCCCCTGTGCAAGCCTGGGGTGGCACCGGAGCACCCCCGGGGGGGCCGCGGGCTGTTTCCATGTTGCGGCAGCATCCTTTTCTCCGGAGGGGCCAAGAGATCAACGCAAAAGCCTACACTTCGGGACAGACACGCTTTCTCCAGAAGGTGTGTAGGGTGCGGAGGAGTCCCCCGAGGCACCCAGGGGTGCGGGGCAGGTAGAGAGGGCTCCTGCCCTGGGCTGGGCGGCAGCCTCGGGTAGCCTCCTGACTTCTCAGGACGCCTTTCATCGCCCACAACGGCTTAATGTTTGTTTAACTGAACGTTTGCGATGAGGTAAGAGAGAGGTAAACTCTCCCTGCGAGGTGCAGGTTATCTCGGAGACCTTCAGTCCCCTCCTCGTCTCCCCGCGGAGGTCCCCAGCGGAGCCACCCTCCCTTTGCAGCACCAACACCGGGAAAGGAGAAGCCGTGACTCTGCTCAGCGCTGGGATTTGCGGGGGAGAAGGGGGGCAATCCGCAAAATATCCTTTCAGGCGGGC
Source organism: Gavia stellata (assembly GCF_030936135.1). Classification (NCBI taxonomy): domain Eukaryota; kingdom Metazoa; phylum Chordata; class Aves; order Gaviiformes; family Gaviidae; genus Gavia; species Gavia stellata. The sequence continues at coordinate 67,212,360 of NC_082595.1, forward strand.
TGCATTTCACCCTGGGAACTTGGTCTTTCCAGGAGGGAAAGTCCTCCCTGATGGGACACATGCCCCATGTGAGTGAAGGGCCACCCGGTGTCGGGACTGCCGGTTGATCTACGTGGCTCCCAGGGCTTGAAGGACAGTTTAACCCCGTCTCAGGCTGGACCGGGTGTGCTGCTCAGGATCCGGCCCCACACGCCGGGGCCAGTGACACCCCCTGCACGCAAACCCTGAGCCATCGGGGCGGAGGATGCACTTCCAGCTGACCAGAGCGAAAAAACCCCGACCCTCAAACCAAGATAACACTGATTGGATACTCCGTCCCGCATATGTTCCTGCTGTGTATGTTTTACTGAGAGGAGGTGGGGTTAAATGCTAGAGTGTCTGTGACCCAGAAAGGAAAACCCTTTGAAATAACAGGCTACTGTGTGGGAACGCTGGCGATTTTAAAAAATTATTTTAAGTGCAGGTTGTTGGAGGTGGCTGAGAGCATCTTTCTGAACCAGCTACCCTCGCCAAGGAGTTCTCACAACAGAGCTGATGGTTTTAATAACGCCTCTGTCTCTCGTCATTTATCCTCGTGCTGCAAACTGAACCGTCTTTAGTCTAAAGTCTTTCCCTCATCTAATGAAATTATCCTGAATGTCTTCTACATAAAATACTAAATTATTGCCTTTGGAAGAGTCTTTTTGTGTGTGTGTTGGGGGGGGGGGGGGGGGGGGAGAGTGAGGGTGCTTCAAATAAAAAATTCTCCAATATAAATCCTTTGCCCCTGAAATCGTCAATCAAGAATAACAGGATCCTTATGTGCAGATACGTCCTACTGAACAGCTGAATTTTTATTTCATATGTATAAACATTATTTGTGGATTTGTGTGGGCCCCTCACTACAAGAAGGACATTGAGGTGCTGGAGCGTGTCCAGAGAAGGGCGACAAAGCTGGTGAGGGGTCTGGAACACAAGTCTTATGAGGAGCGGCTGAGCGAGCTGGGGTTGTTTAGCCTGGAGAAGAGGAGGCTGAGGGGAGACCTCATCGCTCTCTACAACTACCTGAAAGGGGGTTGCAGAGAGGTGGGTGTTGGTCTCTTCTCCCAAGTGAATAGTGACAGGACTAGAGGAAATGGCCTCAAGCTGCGACAGGGGAGGTTCAGGCTAGACATTAGGAAAAACTTCTTCACTGAGAGAGTGGTGAGACACTGGAATAGGCTGCCCAGGGAGGTGGTAGAGTCACCCTCCCTGGAGGTATTCAAGGAGCGTGTGGATGTGGCATTGTGGGATGTAGCTTGATGGACATGGTGCTGTGTGGTGTTGGGTGGGTTGTGGCTTGTTATTGTTGTTGTGTGGCGTGGGTTTTGTGGTTGTGTTGTGGTTTTTGTTTTTTTTTTTGTGGGTTTTTTGATGTTGTGTGTTGTGGGTTTCCCCCCCACCCCCCACCCCCCCCCAGGTTGGACTCGATGATCTTACAGGTCTTTTCCAACCGTACTGATTCTGTGATTCTGTGATTCTGTCTGTGACATGGGGTCACATCCAGAGTCACCACTCCTCCAATCCACCTCCCTCATTGCAGAATATAGCCTAAAAGACCACCATTACTGGGAAAAATATCAGACAACTGTCACATTACCTAACTTAGTGAAATCATAACAAAGGCTTCCATTAGAAGTGACATAACATAAGCTGGAAGGGGTTTTCAATTCCACTTACACTTCTTTTCCCCGTTCCTTCCCTGAAATGTCTCACATTCTTGGCATGTTTTGTGGAAGCTTGATTTAAGTCAGGAAATCTGATTTAGTACCACTCATTCATTTCCTGAGGGGATATTAAACAGAAGGCGGCAAACAGGAATGCTTATTGTCAGATCTGTGAGAAGATACATACTGTTTTCAGTTATTAGATGAATATGTAAACACATAAAAAACCTGAAAGTATTAGTAGAGACTATTTTTTGTGTGCAACTGAGGGAAAGGGCTAAAGGAAATATTGTATTTGGAACTGTGGAGGTGGACCCATGAACAAAAAACTGGATGTGCATCACCTTTCCATCATTTTAAATGGTATTTATAGCATGTGGATTGGAAGAAGCATTTATTTTGTAAAAAAAAAAAGAATCTATCCAACTATCCCGTGTATATTTATATCTAGTGATGGGCTACCGAGCATATTCAATATGTTTGTGATGGGTTTTATTGGGGGGGCAGAGGGGGAAGAGATCAGCGAGAGCTGACAGATAATTTCATCTCACAAATATGACAAAATATAATTTTACCTGCAGGTCCTTGGCTGCGATTTTTTCATCCTATATCTGGATGTCCCTCAGAGCAGCAGCCAGGTCCAAGGCTGAGCAGGAGACATCAGCACACACAGCAGCACTGCACATCTGTTTTATGAAATCTTTGTTTGCCTGTTTTGACAGAAACACACAGAGAGGACATTGTAAATAAAGCGATCCTCCACACAGCTCCTGGAAAAGAAAGGCTGCAAAGCAATGTCAAGGGGAAAAATCTCTGCCCTGTCTGCCCCCCGCCATGCCCCTGCCCGGGAAAGCACCTCCCAGCTGGGCCTCCAGGGAGATGGAGCTGCAGTGGCATCCACGTCTTCCAAGAAACACGGGAAACCGCACATGACCATCAATCTCCCCTGCGCCGTGTAATGCGGCCCCATGGCTCCACACCAGCCACGGAACTCCTGGCCTGGCAACGGGCATCCCCAGCACTCCCCAGTCGAGAGAAGCCCTTGCCCCCTTGCGCAGGGGCTGCTGCAGGGCTGGGACAGACCGCCTGGAGCACCGGGAGCCCCCTGGGTGCCGCGCCACAGGGAGGCTCTCCAGAATGGCGGGATGTCCCGTTGGAGGGCACTGGGAGGGTGGCTGAGCGGGACAATGTGTGTCCCAGGGGGTCTTTGCTTCTCTCTGTCTCTGGGTCTGTGGGGCAGGGAGGGTGTACTCCTCCACAGCTCTGGTACTGGTGTGGTCTGCTGCAGTGCTGTGAAATGGGGTCATGCAATAAGGCCTGTCCTGCCGAGAAAAGGACACCCTGGGAGAGGGGGCTGGCAAGACCCTGCGGTGCCAGGTGCTCCCATTCCAGCAGCGTTGGACAGCCCCTGCGGTGCCAGGTGCAGGGCAAGCAGAGCTGTCCCCTGTGCCCAGTGTGCAGTGGAGCAATGGGATTTATCACAGCTATGGTAAGTCTCCTGCCCAGTCCCTACTAATTATTTCCTGCCATGCTGAGGCATGCAGAACACAAAACCCCAACATCAGGTAACAAAACACAGGTACCAAAGCAGAGCAAGAAAAGGCAAGGGGGCAGGTAGAGATGGATGGTGAAACAAAGAGATACCTGCTTGGTGTGATAAGCAGCAGCATGAGGTCTGCTGCTATTTTGGTTGCTCTAGTATGTTCAGTGAGGCAATGACAGGCTTCTCTGTTGTACAGCAGCTTCTCTCTCTGCTGGCTCCTGGGTGCTGTGCTAAGCTGGGTGTGATGCAGTTGCGGGTGGCTGTGATCCAAAGGCATGTGCTGGCAATCTGGTTCCCCTCTCGATAGCTGTGACATTGAAATAGTGGAATAAGGACTTTCTCCTTTGAGTTTTCACATGCTCAGCAAGGTCTGGACAGTTTTTTGGAAAAAAGTGTCGGGTCAGAGAGCCTCCACAGAAGTCAACCTCTGGAGTCCATCATGTCTCCTTGCACTGGGAAGGGAGAAGTAAAGGAAACACAGCCAGGGTATGCAACTTCTTTCTTCCCTACCTTGCCCCTCACTCTCACTTATAAACAGTGTCTCAAACCTAGACTCTCTCTGATATACCAAGAAAGGTGTCTCATTCCACCAGCAAAGCCATTTAAAACACCACTGTCTCCATCTTATCCCGTGCATCTTCCCTCTCTGCTTCATAGATCCTCATGCATTTCCAGCATCTTAGCTACACCATCAGCAACAGATCACTGCAGAGTCCTGTGGGACTTGGTCTGAAATGCCTTTCAGGAGTACTTGGTCAGTCTAAGGACAACCACTGGGTGCTTCTCACTGCTCCTGCCACCCAGAAATTCTTGGTTTACTGCTTCCAGTCCCCAGCCCCTGCCAGTTTGAAGGCAAAGCCCAAACTAAGCACCCCTTGTATGCTGCAGGGACAGGGAGGGACATTTACAGACCATCTCTGTCATGACAAAATCAAGAAAGCATTCAGGTTCCTCTACACAAACACATATATGAATATGTATATACACCTGTATACCTCTAGGCTCATCTTTGCCTAACACAATGCCAAATATATTAATATATAGATGAATATACGAATATCCGAAAATATACCCAGAACTACGTTAATTACATTCTCAATGAATTTGTTCATTGAATATGTAGACAGTTCCTATGTTAAGTTTTGCTGAATGGAGCCGTTTCCTTGCTTATTGGTGACGGTGGTGCTGGCTGCCTTGCAGGGTATTTACATCTGGCTCTGCAGACAGCCTCTCAGTTCAGGCTGAAGAAACTGAGGGAGATGTTTGACGTGGTGGACAGACATGGAGAGAGTTTGCCCACTGTGAGGAGAAGCCCTAGGGAGCAAGCAGGCTGCTCTTTGCACGGTACGCTGCATGCAGACGGACGAGGCATACTTAAATTTCAGAACAAATAGGTTTTGTCAAACAATGCAAAAAATAGTCCTCATGTGCTCCCAGGTCTTGCCAACTGTTAGCACCAAGCACAACCTTCCCAGCAGGATAAACCAGGAGTCACTTCACCTCGCTGAGGATCTGCCCTGGGGGAGCGCTTCTTGCTGCCGCCATGATCGCTGACAGAAACTCTCCTGACTTTTGTGGGCGCAGGGGTGGGTCTGAACCCCAGCCTGGGTTCATGGTGGAATGGGGAGGCCATGAGGGCTGCAGCTTTCCCATAGCTGCTGCTAGCTGCTGTCTGTCTTGCATCCAGGCAGCCTTCCCCTTTCAGCCCACATTCAGCCCTGAAAACTGGGCTTGCAGGGGGGATGAGTACACACACTCATCCAGGTATAAGACCACACGTGTATGTCTCTGGGCAGAGAAGGAGACGAGCTCCTGATCTAGGTTCTCCCACAGTAGGGTCCTCATTAGAGGTAACCAAGTCAGACTGTCGATTTTGCAGTAGAAGGTGTGGAAATGGGCAACGCAGCTGGGACTGACTTAATCCACTAATTTTATATATGGTGCACGTGGGAGAGGAAGAGACGAATGTAACTTCTGGCATCAGTGAACATGGGTAGAGCTTGCCTTCAAGACCCCAAGAGTTTCACCTTTTTAACATTCTTGGTTAATTAGCAAATTAGGAAATGGTTCTGGAAAGCTGGGGCAATGAAGTGCAAAACCTAATGATTTAGATAGCAGCTTTAATGCAAACATGCTTGGGTGAAATATTAAATCTCATGAAACAAACAGGTCCCTTTTACTGCATCCGTGCTGGCACACCATACACCAGCTTCACATGCCAGGGCCCCGAGGGCACCCACAGCCCTGGCTGTCCCTGCCCACCCCCCGGGGCTCCCCTCACCCTGCCTACGGCCCAGGACCCCATCTCAGCCTGCCGGGGGCCATCAGGTACTGCTACATGCTGCCAAACGGCATTAATGAGCCCCCTCCCCAAATGTGGAGCGGGATTTTAGCCAGCGTGTGACAGGAGCGTGGATACTTGGCCTGTAACGGTGTCAGTCCTGGCAGCCTTGCTCAGTGTCCCTCCTCAGTGGCCGTGCATTCCCAGCCCTGCCAAATGTCAGGCAGGCTTGCTTGCCTGGGAGGTGACGGCTAGTATTCAGCTAGACTCCTTCAGACTTTCTAAATACATCCTTTTTTACTGATCTTGCTGCAAAACTCAGGTGTACTTCCCCTAGTGAGTGCTGCTTGAACAAACGAAGGCACCATTCCTCCCTCCCTCCATACTTACCCTGATGGGAGTGCTGCACCCTGCGGCAGCGCAGGTACCGGGACCCACGGCTCCTGCCTTGATGCACCCTTCCCAGCAGTACATGGATTAATATATTTCAGATCCCACTCAGAAGTCGGGAGCTGTGAGTGTTTTGTATGCCACCGCAGGGAAGACGGTGAAAAGAAAGCTGCAGAGGATTTAGGCCCAGGTTCTTCCTGTTAAACTTAAAAAAAATTGCCTCCAGAGGCTCTTTCCAATGAGGAATATTGCAGCATGGAACAAGCTGAGCCCTGAAACCTTGGGAACAGTAAGGTAAGGGGAAATTTAGGTGAGGTGGAGACAGTGCAAGACAAGTTAAGTGGTCTGTGGTCCCAGTCGAGATCCTACTGGGGGCAGACTGGTACTGAGTTTAGACAGCAGCGGTTTTACACTGAAAGTGGGTAGATTTAGATCAGCTGTAAGGAAGAAATTCTTCACCATGAGGGCGGTGAGGCACTGGGACCGGCTGCCCAGAGAAGCTGTGGACGCTGCGTCATTCGAAGTGTTCAAGGCCAGGTCGGACGGGGCTTTGAGCAACCTGGCCCAGCGCAAGGTGCCCCTGCCCACGGCAGGGGTCTGGACCGGCCGGTCTTTGACGGTCCCTTCCAGCCCAAACCGCTCCGTGTCCCTGCGAAGCGAGCCCCGCGCAGGAAAGCCATGCTAGGCCAGCAGCATCTCACACGCCTCCCGCCACCGCGGCAGCATGGCGCTTGCAGTGTGCCCCTGGGGCCTTCGCACCTCACCACCACAGCGGATGGCTGCGCTCCGGCGGCCTGGCAGGCCGTGTGAGGGCCGAGAGGACGCAGCAGCGGCGCCGTGCCACCGGACCGCTGACGGCTGCCGCCAGCCGGGCCTGCCGGGCCTGCCGGGCCTGCCGGAACCCGCGCGCAGGGGAACGCTTCCCAGAGCGCGTGTTGCCGGCCGGCGGCGGCGGACGCGGGGCGGTGGCGGCGCCCGCGTCCTTCCTGCTGCCGGCGCGGGGGTGGCGGCGCTGGCGCGACGGGGCCGGGGCATCGCGGGCCCGGGCGCCTCCTCCCCTCTCCTCTCCTCTCCTCCCCATGGCCGGGAACTTCTGGCAGAGCTCGCACTAGTGGGTGCCGCGGCCGCGGGGTGGGGGGCGAGGGGGCTGCGGGCCGCCGCCGCGCTTTGTCCATTCATTGCCGGCCCGGGGCGGCGGGGCCGGGGGCGCGGGGCACGGCTCTGTCGGGAGGCGCGGCGGGGGCTGAGGGCAGCGCCGCGGCGCTGGGCTGCGTCTTCCAGCGGCGGCCGGGGCCTGCTCACCGCAGAGCCCTGACGGGAGCCGGGCTGGAGTGCGAGAGCGGCGGGAGCCGGAGGCGGAGCGGTGCCGTGCCAGCCGGCCGGCCTCCCTCCGCCGTGCCTTTCGAAGCGTCGGGGCTCTCCGGGAGAGAAGGCGCGTCCCGGTGTCGGTGCCCGCGCTGCCTCGGTACCGAGCGGTCGAGTGCGGGCGGTTGCAGTCCCTGGGGTGCGAGGCGTTTACCCCCAGCGGCGGGCAGCCGGGGCTGAGCTGCCTGAGAATACCTCGTGCTGAGGGCGCCGAGGTTTAAGTGGGTGCCTGTGGTGTACTGGATATAACGTCAGCCGTGCTGGTAACGGGCAGCGCGTGAGAGCTATACAGCCGGTTTAGTTCGCTGTAGGTGAGGGCTAATCTTGGTCCCTGCTAGTTAGTGCTTTTTCATACCTCTGACTTTGAAAACTCTAGTGAACATTTGCTTGAGAAGATTGTGTGTGGTTTGGTTAAAGGTCGGTAGCCCTCCAGCCCCGACCTGCAGCCTGTAGTCTGTACAGGAGTCACTCCATACAATGTTGACAAAGAGTTGCTGAAATACTTTTCCCTTCCTTTAGTTTACAATGGATTTTGGATAAACAAGATCTGTTGAAGGAACGCCAGAAAGACTTGAAATTTCTGACTGAAGAAGAATATTGGAAACTACAGATATTTTTTACTAATGGTAAAACCGTTTTATTTTTATTTCTGCCATAAGATCTGTACGGTATCTGCCATGTCTAAATGCAAGTTTGAATTGCTTAGAGAATGTAATGTTTTCACTGTGATATTACATACACTTTCACAACCTATTTTAACAAAGAACTGGAATATCAATAACATTGTCATTTGTTAGTTGTATTAACACAATTTTAGGAGAACTTACAGGCAAATTATCTGCATATATAACGTTTTAACCTGCGATGGGATGAAACATAGTACATTTTCTTATTTTCAAGAGGTTCTTACCAAAAACCATAAAAGGAGTAGAAGCAAGCAGAAACTGCTAAGCTAGCATATAAAGGCTCAGTGTCAAGCGTTAATACTCAAACTGGGCTTTTGATGGGCTTTTGGGCTGTGGTAAGTATTTTAGCTGATCCGTGCAGTCCTATTAAACAGCAAAGCTTGGAAACTTGTTATTTGTGTTCAGTACGTTCTTTGAAACCTGCACCACAGCCTGTGTCTTGCCTTGTGACTGATTCCCCACCTTCGGGTGGCTCTCAAATTGTCTGCAGTTTTCTGGGAGCTGTTGGCAGGCAGCCTGTTCTCCCAAAGAGTTTGCGGCTTGTCTGTGAAGACAGGACTTTCTTGATCCTGCAAAGCATTTAACCATATGAATGGCCGCACTGGAGCATATCAGATTACTCAGGCACTTAAACTCTTTTCTGTGCAATTGTTTGCATTTAAAAAAAAAAAATCTCCCTAAGCAAAGCATATTGCTAAGTAGTAATTTGTTTGCAGTCAGCTCCTTAAGTATTTTTCTCAGCAGTCCTTTAAAGTACAGAATGTTTATTTTTTCAGCTATCTGGCCAGATTTGAGACAGAGAAGTTAAGTGACTTTCCCAAGGCCACTGGAAGATCTTATGTCAGTGCTGGAATGATATTCGTGAAAGATACTTATCCCAGCTTCTCTCTTAGTTTAGCTATTTTTATAATAATTGCATATGCTGCAAATCTGATTGCTGTGGATACATCTGTGTTATTGCTTATACGGTACCAGGAAATCAATTCCTGAAATTCCTTGAGGTTAAAACAAAGTGTCATAGCTTCACAATGCAAAAAGAGAAAAGGGGGTGCTGATATTTCTGAAACTGTATTTCTATGCTAATTTTCACTAGTATTAATTTGAATTATGAAATACGCTTTTTTAAATGTTTCACTTCAGTATTTTTCTTGAGTAAACAAAGGCTTACAAAGTAGCCGAGGTGGTTTTAGTTTGTGGTTGTTGGGCTTCTTTTGCTTGGCACTCCTTGCCTCCCCTGAAGGTACAGTGCGTGACCTGCGGCAGCTGGAGAAGAGTTGTGCCAGCATCTCCCTTGTGCATGTAGGAACGCAGCCTACCCTGGAGGCGAGAGTGGTGCTGGGCTTCCACCCCTTCTGTGGCAAAGAGAGGCACCTTCATGGAGAGGACAGTCAGGGGCTGCTCTGTACTGGTGGGAGCTCAGGCAGAGTTTGCCATCTTCAAGCCCTTGATATGTGTTGTATCATCACCTGCCTCTGAGTAGGGACCCTGCTTTGGGTTTATAGAGCCTCCCCCTCTTCTCTCCCACCTCCTGCATTACCTGGGCAGGGATATGAGTCTCAGCCACAGCTTGTCACATTCAGCATGTGTCTGCCCAGGAGATGGTTGTTCCCTAAAGCAACCAGAAAATTGCCTGGAGAGGGGCAGTTTCCTGCTGCCTCCTCATTGGAAAACAAGTGCAATAGATCGCCAACTGATTGTGTGGCCATGCGCAGCTACTCAGAATGTTAATACTGTAGAGAAAGAAAACGATCATCTTCTAAAATAGTTTGAAAAAGGAAATTGATGTTGATTTCTCTCTTTGGATCATGAAGTCTTAATAGAGTTTTTGGTTAAAAGGTACATTAATTGATTTCCCTATCTGGTTTAGGGCAGAAGCTGTAATGTTTGTTTTACAGGCTACTTAAGATACTTGGATTTTTTAAAAAAATTATTTAAAACAAATCACTGAAACCACTTATTTTGTAAACATAAGGGAATAAATAAACCAATAGTTTCTTTTAAAATATTTAAAAAATTGATTACAAGTATTGGACTTTTTCCCAGCATATACAAGCTTCCATTTCATTAAATCTCTCTAGGCTCTTGTCCATTCTTTTTCCCCTAAACCACACTTGATTTTTCTCTGACAGCAGATGGCCTAACCGTTCCTGAAAATCCCATGGGAGTGAGAAACATATTTGGAGAATTTTGTTTAGCTTAATATTTGAATTTTTCTGATGCCCTAGTAGTAGTAGAGCTTTGTAGCCCCATGGTCAAATCAAAGGGAAAATTCCTTTCAAACCTCCCAAGATATGGTGATAAATGTTTTCATATTTGTACAGACATTGCATACTGGGCTTAACCTCCTTTCTGGCAGTATTTGCTTGTCCTACTTTGGCTGGCAAGCTAGTCTCAGTTTGGCTTTCTTCTCTTTAGGAAAAGAGTAATATGACACGGTCGGGGACTTAATGTTGCTTTGGGTAATCATAGTGGGTGACAAATTAGTTACCTTTTACTGTGGGGAAAAAAAAAAAGTTGCCAATCATCAGTGCTGTTCAGGGTGGTTTTCTCCTACGTTTAGCCCTTTTCTAGCCAACAATGTCCTTGATATTTGCATGTTTTAAAATGCTGTGATGTTCATTAAAAGTGAGAGTAGGGTGTACTCTGTTCCCAAGGGATACGGGATAAGAGCATGGAGAAGAAAATCTGGACTTGTGTGCTTAAGTGGAGACTAAGAATTTAGCAATGACTGATAACAGAATTGTTTCCTTTTCCCATCAGTGGTCGCTGTCTTGATCTTGCTGTACATATTTTAAAGTGTATTTTAAATTATTGTTTTGGAGATTTCTGGTGAGGGAGGAAAAAAAGAAGAGGGAGTCTTAACGCAGCCAAGCCTTGCTCAGAATAATGGCTGCAAAGAAGTATGGGAAAAACAACAAGAAATAACCTTATGTTTCACTGTGACATCCTCTATATCCAACTGCTCTTAATCCCAGCTTGATGCCTCTAATTTGCTTGGCACCTTTCCTTTGCCTGGGAGGCCAAACAAGAGCTACCTGCACAGATGACACCAGGGTTGTTTCTTGGCCAACTGGCAGAGGACCACCATGATGGAGCAGCTGACTGCATCCTCTGGTCTCCCACCCCCTATCCCTAGACTAAATATGTCATTTTTTTAACACCTGCTGCCTCTGCCAAATTTAATGACCATGTTTGTGTTGGCAGCTTTAGTTGTTTGAAAAAAACCCATCCATTTTGCATGGCACTGAAAAGGCATAGACATATTTTAAGTGTTTGAATTTGTTTTGTTCTAAAATGGAATACCCAAACTTTACCCTTCTGAGATTTGTGTTGTCATCTTCTTAAAGGTCATACTCACTTTGTACACAATGAAGTCAAGTTACCTTTCCCTTTTTGAAGGTGTCCACAAGCTTCAGGATGCAGTGCTGCTTCTTCACCTGCAGGTCTGTAGGTTTACAGCAACATGTTGTCTCACCAGAACAACGTATCTGAACTGAGGGAGAAGACTGTGCTGCGGCTCCTTAGAATCCCCAGCACTAGTTATGTTTTGAGATCCTTTCCTATTTGGTGTCAAATTGTTGTAAAAACTCAACTCAAGCTTTTGTTCATTTTTTTTTAAGTTATCCAGGCTTTAGGTGAACATCTTAAGTTAAGACAACAAGTTATTGCCACTGCTACAGTCTACTTCAAGAGATTCTATGCCAGGTAGGACTGTTTATTATGATGGTACAAGAATAAAACATTTGCTAGGCACATTTTGGTAGCCCTTTTAAAATGCAGTTCTGTATTAAAAACAGTGCCACTTTTGTTTTCTGGATGGTGTAAAGCTTTTATGCTAATAAAGTTAACTTAAGCTTTGCTTTTTCAAAAGGAAGTGTGGTGCTCTTAATAGATTAATCGTTCTACGTGTATGAAGCAACATATTATAATTTTGTTATAACATTTCAGATATTCCCTAAAAAGTATAGATCCAGTATTAATGGCTCCTACGTGTGTGTTTTTGGCATCCAAAGTAGAGGTATGAAGTATTACAATTTTTTAATGTAAAATTATGTGATGTATGAGAGAGAGAAAACTTTTAGGACTTTTAAATTTTTTGTCATTCTTCATGCTTTGGGGGTTGAAACCTTCTCTTTTTTGTGTAGATTTCTGTAGTGTTTAAGAAAAGGAGACGGAGAAGGCCTTCAAACATGTTATTTAGTATTTGATCTTTCACAATTTTGTCTGAATTACTAACCCTGAAGGGCCTCTGAAAATTGGAAAGAGTATTTTAAATGGCTGTTTCACTGTGATACAGTGTTTACATATTTACATACAATATATCTTAAATTGTGCAGTGTCTCCTTTCTGGTGTGTTTTTCCTTATTTATGTTTACTCAAACTTTAAAACATAATTTGAATTTTTTTCCTAGTAATCCTTTTCCCCTTCATATAGTGAGGGATCCTCAGAGTTTACCACACTTTCATTACTTGAACTAAAAGTATGTTGTAGCTCATACGCTGTCTTTGAGAAACTATCGTAAGGAACTGACCCATTAGGGATAGTGCTGAGAAGGCTCCACACCTCCACCATTAGAAGTCCACTTTGAATGTGGCCAAGAGAGAGCAGCGCCCAGCTGATGCTAATAGTCCTCTGTAATGCAAGAAGTTTTTCAGCTGTTTGAGAAGTGTCTGCATAATGGAAAAAAATCAAATTGGCCAATTTGTGATATGTCAGCACTAATGAATTTTACAGGAGGAACTCAAATACCTAGTGGATGGTAGAAGCAGTCCTACTAAACCAGTGTCTACACGTGATACTGTTGTCTGTACAAATACTGAGATACCTTTCAGTGTTTGGAAGAGATGAAGGAGAGGAGAAAGATGCAGAGTATTGGAGAGAGTGGTTTTTTTTTATCAGCTTGTTAATTAAGCCTTTAAGAAAGTACAGACATAGAGCGTATATATACAGATGTACCTTATATTTGTAGAACAAATACCAGAAGTCTGTGCAGCCTTCCTTACGCTAAAGCTTCTGCAACTTTAGAGGGCAGCTATAGCGGTAATGATGCAGCTATGCACTTCTCTGAAAGAACACTGTATACAGAAAAATTTCAGCTTGCTGACTGCCTCAGCAGAGGAGCTAAGGCTTCATGGAAACATAATTTAAAAAGGTAGTTAATGACAGCTTTCTAAAGGCAGTTTTTTCTCCAAGTGGGTTAAGGAAAAACAACATACCTTCTTGAAGCCCTCTTGTCTATTTTATATGTAGAGTGTTATTAGCTAACTGAGCTTTTGTGGCTTTAGTACCTTTCATAAATGTTTACTATTCCTCACAACTCAAACAACAAAGTAACTAATCAATGAAAAAACTCTTTACCTAAGAGTTTACCCTGGTCAGCTTAAGAAAAAGAAATAGGAAAGAAAAAGGGGTGGGGGGAAAAAAGAAATACTGCATAAAGAAGGCCAGTTTAGTAAGAAGCCGTTATTTTAATTTGATAAGTGTGAGTATATGGTATTTCAAGTGGTTCACCTCATTTACCATTCTTTTTCTTCAGGAATTTGGTGTTGTTTCAAATACAAGGTTGATTTCTGCTGCTACTTCTGTATGTAAGTATTGGTCATTTTCATTATATTGTAGTTAGGTATCTCTATAGGGAGATCAGATGTTTTCTTTGTGGGTTTTTTGTTTGCTTGTTTTTAAAACATAGCTTTTTATCAAGTCCCGGGGGGGGGTGGGGGGGCTTGCATGTTGACTGCTAGGAGCCAGTTAAAGCCATTTAGAATAAATAACTTCTGTTCCTAAATACAGAAACAGAAGGGTCCTTTCTGTATTAGTTTTGGTTGATTCTGGTTGGAGCTTATGCCAAGCATAAATAAAAACAAAGTAATAAAATTAAGCAGTTGAGGTTTATAAACAGTCTCGAGTAGTAAATTGAATTCTGAACTACTCAAAGATGGAATTGGAAACTTAGGGCTTTATTTGTCTGTTTTATAAAAGATACGGCTCCATGGAGGTACCTGTTTTCAGAATTTTTGGTAGGCTGTATACATTCTATTTTTTTTAATCCTTTTTTCCACATCATAAAATTAGTCTTTGCACATGATACTATTTCTAAAAATACATGCAATAAAATCACACTGGAGTTACTTAATTCTCTGTCTTTCCCACTTGCCTTATATTTCCCAGTTCTTGTAACTTGCATCTCATCCATGAAGGTCTTAAAGTGATGGCTTCCTTAGCTGAATGCTATAATTTGACCCAGAAGGTCCAGCTGCTCTCAATAGGCAATTCCTGGCTGTGCTCTTCAAAATGTAGGTCAGTGCTTTCAAAATCCCTCTTAACCGTTGAGGGGACAGGTGACTGGCTGCATCTGTAGCCTCCACATGCAGTAAGTATATCAGTCCATGGGGCTGGCTGTATGACAGTTCCACCACCAGGAACTGAAACACATCTTCAGTGCCAGCACGACCAAGACCAGTACTGGATTTAGCAATAAGAGTTGCTATTTTTACATCAGTAGCATCTCAAAGCACAGACCTATGTGGCAGTTTTGATGCATCAGTGAGAAAGTTAGATGGAGTCTGGTAAATATGCAGTAGACGATTTCATTTAGATTTCTAGTCCTGAGCTGTGCTGTTTCGGAAAATCCCAAGTCTCAGAATCCCACAGAAGATTTCCCCCACAGTTCTTCTTTCAGACCTAGAAGCCCTGCCTGCCCTGATAAGTACTCTGCATTTCATGGAAACGGGGACAAAAAGCAACAGGCTTTCTTCTAGGATTTAATGTATTTTATTCTACCTGGTTTTCCTTTACCAGAGTTCATTGAGTAGCACACAGCAATTTTTTTGGAGGTCTTCATACAAAAGGCAAAAAAAGATGCGCCTAGACAAGTAAAAGAAAGTTAACAAAAGGGGTGACTAGCATAATAGTTGTTGATTGAAAAGGTTTGTTTGCTTTTAGTTAGGTAGAAACAGGAAGTTAGTAATACATGCTTCCTTGAGGAAGATAATCTCAGATTGGTTTCTGGCAACCTCTTCAAAAGCTTTTCGCTCTTTTTCTGCAGCTCACTAGAAGGACAGATCCATACGGTTGTGTCTGCAGCTTGCTTTGTGGGAAAAATGTTTTGTTTTCCTATCTTCCCCCTCAAAGTGGTTTATTTTTTTGCTATGTATCTCTTCAGTTTGCATGCTTCTTGAGAAACCTGTTTTATTCATTCTTCTCTTTCTTGAGATAATTAAAATTTCCAACCAGTAGCCTAATCTTAACTGTCCTACAGCAAATTTTCTAGCAAAGTCCATCATAGGTCTAAATGTTGAAGTCTTTAGTCCAGAGGACTGACACTGTCTTTTCATCAAAATGAATGGTGTACTGATTTTCTGGAAGTAGTATCAATTCATACTATACTGTCTATCATTAATGTAAGGAATATTTCCCACTTCCAGGATGTTAAATGTTACCTGTTTTCCTTGGAGGACAGGGACTTAAAAACACATTTTTAAAGGTTTCACTTGTACAAATCTCAAATCCACATCCTCAAGTGTACTTAAGTTTTTCTTTTCATTCTAATATGAAATCACTCTGTTTTTGCAACTTAACATAATTCGTAACAGTGCACTATTTGTGCCTGTTCTTCTTGTAAAATGCATGAGAATAATTAGGTATCTAAGTCAGGGATCATCATAAGCTAGAAAACTGAGGATATATTTGAACATTCTCTTGGAGGCAAGCGTCTTGAATCATATCATATGCTTAAGCAGATGCTTAGGTGTCTCTCTCAAGGAGAGAAACACCCTTGAAATGTCTGATAATCCAGTGCCTAGGATGTTGATCTGCAGTGTGGTGAATTGACTTCTTGCTGTGAATTTGAGCCTGATTTTTGCATATCCAAAATCTTGACATTGCGGATGTACAAGATCTATCGGCTGAGCTCCCTCACCCTGCCCTTGGTCTTGCTTTTCTAAGACTTCATTACGTGATCTAAAATCTCACCTGTTGAAGGATCAAGCCTGTGTAAAAAATCCCACGTGAAAATTCCATTTGGATTCAGTGTTGGAACTGAGATCCTGAAGAGATCACCAGATTTGGAGTGACATCAGTAGCTCTGTGAATGATAACCTGTGGAAAGTTAGGTGCCCATAAGCTAGTTAGTGGTTAACCAGAAGATTTAATAGTGCCCAAAGCATCAGACAAGTGTCTGGATGAGAGTACCTGTGCAAATCTGGGTTTCAGGTGTATTTCTCTTCGCCTTTTGGGATCTTAAATCTTATAATTTAACTTTTCTCTTTCAAATACAAACCTTTTGTGTTGCAAGCAGTTGTGCTGCCAAATGGATTTGAAGGGCTATATACAGATGAATTAATAGAAAGGGAAAGAAATAGAAGTATTAATTACATAATTTTTAACATACTGATTTCTTTTTACTGTAGTGAAAACTAGGTTTTCATATGCCTTTCCGAAGGAGTTTCCTTATAGGATGAACCATGTAAGTATGCTGTTGGAAATACAACTTGATCAAATAAAAGACAAATAACTGTTAGGAGGAAATCCTATCTTTTAAATTCTAAGAAAGAAATCTTTTCATACTCATATGTCAGGTTGGTCATAATTGGTTTTGGAGAGATTATTGGGAAAGATACTTTTAAAAGTAATAAATCTTACATAATCTCCTTTCCTTAAATTGTTGATGGGAAAGCTATAAAGAGAAGTGACATGACTGGGTGACTGAAATAGTAATTTTTATATAGTGTGATGATAAAAGAGATTTAGCTTTTTTTGAATGTTCTTGTTTACAAATACATTGCTTCAGGGAAGGTAAATAGCCCTTGCACCTGGGATGCTTCCAAGCTTTGCACACAGGAGCAGTTGGCTTACAGAAAGCAGTTTTATTTTTGCCTGTAAAATGTAATGGCTTTTGAAAAATAAGTTTTATTTATTATTTAAAATTCAGATTTACCAGTGGTTTTCAAGGCATTCTCAGTCACAATGCTGAGAAATTTTGTAGTTTTTCCTGAAACCAGTTTTGACCTGTGTTGTAGTATTTTGAAAGTTAAACAGATCTCATTATTTTTAGATCGACTGTAACAAATACTGATTTTTTGTTGGTTTGCTTTTCACCTAATCTAGAAAGCCAAATGATATATCAGAATGTAAAATATCTAAGACCTTGCAACAAAACTGCACTGCTATTTTACAGATAAAGGCAAATGGAAATATATTTCGGAGTATTGCTTTCCTGTAGCTAAGGCAGTCCGGTCTTTTCCTTGATATCACTAACACGTCACTGTCTCTATGGAAAATGAGAGCTGATTTAATTGCTACAATTGGACAGAATATTTCGTATGAAATTAAATCTGAAAATAATTTAAAAGGCCATTTGGCATGTTAGTGGCCTGATAAAGAGCCTCTAATTCTACAAAAGGACTTCTTTATTGCTGTTAAGTGTTTATACACTGGGAACAATTTGCTGCTGCCAGATGTTGAAACAAATCAGACAAGTACTGCTATTGAAGTAGTCTTTAATAGTAAACTTGATCCAAAATGTTTAAATGCATTGTTACTATGACTGGAGTTAAGTTATAATGGTGGTAAGACAATGGCTAATAATAGTTTGATTTTTGTTTGGTTTTGTAGTTTCAGATGAAATGCATTTAGGACTGTTGGAAATATGCGTTGAGAATTCATGTGCATTCATGAT
This sequence comes from Gavia stellata, assembly GCF_030936135.1. Taxonomy (NCBI): domain Eukaryota; kingdom Metazoa; phylum Chordata; class Aves; order Gaviiformes; family Gaviidae; genus Gavia; species Gavia stellata. Next base: position 67,229,987 of record NC_082595.1, read on the forward strand.
GTTAAACTGGATGCCAGATAATTCTGCTGTCTGAAACATGCTGCTGTTTAACTGTGATTTTACTTTTTTGCAGATACTAGAATGTGAATTCTATCTCTTAGAATTAATGGTAGGTGGGTTGTTTTGGTGGTTTGCTTTTTTTTTTTTACTGTTGCCTAAGTTTACTTTTTAACTATGAAGAATATTTTGAATTTTGTGCTATGAAATATGCATTATGCTGTCTGACTGTGTCGTGTCCCCCCCCCCCCCCCCCCCCCCCCTCCAGTTTTTGAATGATGTCCATGCAGGTCTAACATTTACATTTTCAGAAAAAATACTGTAATTACTGTGCTGTCATCTAGGCTGAGTGAGGGCATTCTCGCCTCCTTGCATTGAAGCTGGACTTCTCAACAGGAGGGCAGATTGCGGGAGCAGTGGGGACAGGAGGAGTGTGGATGGCTCTGCATCCTAGTGGTTAGAACACTGTTGGGAAGGGTAAAGCATAAGTTCTGTTTCCAGAACTGCTTCTGTTTTTAAAAGAAAGGTAACTGTATATAAGTCCTGATGCAGAGACTGGGATGTCAGTGTCCTTATTTCCCCAGATGAATGGCCAGTCAAGAGCATAAAGAGTTGTATTCTTTCTATGCCCTCCTCCTCTTGACTAGAAGAATCTGGAGCTGTACCTATACGTTCCAGCTTCAGCAGAAGGTGTGGGTAGTATCCCACTCAGGCTCGTCTGTAACCTGATAATTAATGTAATCTTCTAGGAAGTCAGATGTGGGTTTGAATCCTGTGAGGAAGAAACTGAATTCAGGGCCTCCCATTTTCTGAGATGGTGCTGTAACTGTTAGGCTGTTGGATGAAAGGAGCCTAAAGTGACATTTTCTTCCAGGCACTTTCAATGAAAGGAGCTGCACCTGCTTTTTGTAAGGGTTGCTATCCCATTGCTGTGTTTTCTAGGGCAGCTGAAAGGATGCAGCCCAGGCTTCTTAGAGGGTTTAGGTAAAGTAGTGCCTAATTTCTGCATCTTGGTTGGACTTGGATGGGTTAGTCACCAAGCTTGCTGTACTAGAGTATTTCTGCTCAAGTGCAGAGAAAAGGAGAGAGAAACCAGGGAGGAGCCTAGTGAGTTAGGCAGCAACTGAGAAAGGATATGTTTTGGGAACAGGACACAGAGGAGGTCAGATCAAAGTTTTTGTTTGCGCCTACAGTTGTTATAGCCCCTTTTTAGATACGCTGTTTAGATTTAGTCCTTGATACCTCTGCTATACATGGCAGTAACTCTTGACTTTTGTATACAGGAGTTTTATCACAAGTAACTGCATTTACAAGAAATTACATTTTGGGGATTAACTTATTTTTCCAGTACACTATGCAATATATAGTATATATAATAACTGTCTCGCTTCAATGTTCAGCACGTGTAACTTAATGTGGCTTTTACCTATAGTATTCATACAGTTGGCTGCTTTCAGCAAGCGGGTTATTCCTTCTTGTTTACACCAGCCTAGGCCTGAAAAGAGGGGATTGGAGAGCAGTGAATTTTTTTCTATCTATCTTTCTGTCTGTCTGTCTTTCTCTTTCTAAACCAGTGTCAATTATTTTGGCATGCTTTCCATGTATGGTATTTAGTGACAGACTGTTTTCTGGCAGTGTTTTGTATTTCCAAGTGGGAATTACGGGTTTGTAAGCAAATGAGGTTTCAGTGTGCTGCAGATGTGGCTTTCTCTGTCTCTTAGGGGAAGGACATTGGCAGAGTGGCAACCATGCTATGTAATGGTATTCTAGAGAGAGCACTGCCCTCATTAGAGCACGGTTAGGTGTCAGAATGCTACTTGAAAAAAATAATCAGTAATTGACTTGTAAACCAAATGTTTTTAATATGAACTGACAACACATTCTGCATTGTAATCTAACTTTTATCCTGTTGACATTTTTCCTAGGACTGCTGTTTGATAGTATATCATCCTTACAGACCTTTGCTCCAATATGTGCAAGATATGGGCCAAGAAGACATGCTGCTACCTCTCGCATGGTAATGAAGACAATGATTCATAATAGTGCCTCCTTTCAGCAAGAAAGCAAGTGTTTAACAGTTATGCTTCAAAGGTAGTTAAGCAAAAGCAGGCTTAGCCATATTTGAATACAAAGGGTGCCTTAGTTAACCTGTGCAGGTATGTGTCCCTGACTTAGCTTATTCTGTCTTTAACCCTGTAATGATTTTGCTTTGCAGTGGTCTAATTTTTATTTTTAGACTAGCTCTAATAGCACTGTTTTTTACACTACTGAATGGTGACTATGAGTAGAGGTAATCTTTTTCAATCCATGTTGGCTTTCTGTTGTTTCTTGTCATAGGAGGTAGAAGCAGCATATAGGCGGTTTTTGCTGTGTTAGCAGAACTCTTATTCTTGAACTGTTTCTCAAATACAGAAAGACAGTAAAAATACTACTTTTATGCTTGCCCTTACTTATCTCTGAAACAGATGTAATTATTTTATGGTATACATCAACACCCTCTGCAGAAAGACATTTATGGTACTAAAATAGTGCTTCCAGATAAACTTCTGCTGTGGCTACAAGGAAAAAAAATGAAAAGCTTTAAGAGATTTTTACAACGGAAGAGATCTCTCCCGTTGCTGTTTTGCCCTCCAACCTCACTGCTTCTACCATCTGGGAAACTGACGAAATATTTATAAACTGACAGCAGTTTTTGAAGTCATATAGTCTAAAGGTGAATAGGATGATACTTACAAGTTCTTCTTTGCACAGGAGGATAGTGAATGACACATATAGAACTGATCTTTGTCTGCTGTACCCTCCTTTCATGATAGCTCTAGGTAAGTAACACAAGTAATGTCTCTTGTCGTGTTTAAATGGATGTCTTCTGTGCGCTGTCCCATCAACAAGCATTCCTTATAGTGCCCTCATAAGGTGCTTCAGTTTGTGTTTCATACAGTACTGCCAGTGTAGCCTTGCAACTTAAAAAGTCCTGAAGAAAAATCAGGTAATTAATCCTGTGTTTTCTCTGTTGAACTGTATAGTGTTTATAAAAAATAGAATGCTTCTAACTGTATCAAGAGTGGATCTTTGCTCAATATCCATGTCACCTGATCTTTGCAGCTTGCCTACATGTGGCCTGTGTCGTCCAGCAGAAGGATGCAAGGCAATGGTTTGCTGAGCTATCTGTTGATATGGAAAAGGTACTTTGTTTTTGCCTCATGCCACCTGTTATGGACTGAACAGAAATGGTACTCATGGTTATAAAACTACTGTCTTACATGTCTGCGGTACTGATTTGAACTTCATTCAGTGATCATATGTTAGGCACTGTTGAAATTAGGTATGTCTCTCGGGGATGGAGACAATGTCAGGCCATTCAGTTATCCCCCTGCTCTGAAAGTCAAGACAGAAGCATTGCATAATGGCAAAGTGTTGCTGGTGTTGCCATTGTTCAGATGGAAATATAAACCCAGTATCCTTTGCATTTTCTGCCAGAAAAAGAATTCCCAGTGTTTTTTTCATTCAAGATTGCCAGCATGAGTTTGAGACTTAAATTCTAGTGCATGTGATCTGTGATTTGCCTTTCAGCATTGTGCCTACATACTGTTCTTATTTTCTCCCTATAAATGTACATAGTATGGCAGAGTGTGAAATGTTCTTGACACTTTCAGGATGACCAGGAGTGTGACTTCAGTCAATGTTAAACAGGGGGATGCCAAGATCATTCAGTTGAGTTCCCTGCTATTGCAAATTCCATGTCAAATAATCCCCTTCGTAAATTTATCAGGTTCCAAGGTGCAGTTGTTCTCATACCAATAATATTCTTCATTTTCACTAGTTCCTTTTACTTTTTAGGTTGACTTCTTTAACCTTTGTTTAGCTTCAGCAAGCAAGCCAAACTAGTACTCATACTCCTTGTCACACTGTTTCACTCCGCAAAAATTTTTCAGTCTTTTTTGAAACTGAGTGTCTGGAATTAAATAGCACATTATGGGTGAGACGTACCATTGCCCTCTGTGCCTGTGGTATTGCCCTTTACCCCACTGACGATATCCTGGCATTGTATTTGTATTCCAGGATTTGTCTTCAAATTTAAGTGCAGTGTGGATGCTATGCTGCACCAAGAGCTCTGTGAATTATGTTGTCATGCATGTAAAAGCAGGGTGATAATAAATTGGCAGCAGAGGAGAGCCAACCTATATTTGACAGATAAGGTTACCATAAGCTTGATACTGAACACATTTGAACGTTTACATGTCCTGGTTCTCATGCCAGTGATACAATCTAAGCTTGATTTTTTTACATTGACACCATGGACCTCTTAGCCAACTATGACTTCTGTTTCAAGAATATATATTGTTCTAGCACTTAATCAAAGTCCATATATTAAAAAGAAGAAAGAAGTTGATTTTATTAATTTAGAGAATGATGAAACAAATTAGGAACCAAACATTATCCACCTTTTTTATAGAATATTGCGTTAGAAATTTAAAAGGAAAATTAAGGTAGTTGAGGTGCAGTAGGTAGAAAATGTCCAAACTGGTAGAGAGTGCTTATGCTTCCAGAAGTGGAATATGAAAGTTCAGCAATTCTTATTATACTTCTATAAGAATAGAATAAGAATATAATAAAAATAATAACGAGAAGAATATAATGAATAAGAAGTATTTAGATGCTCCTTGGCTCTTTATTTCTTGGAAGGAAAAAATTCAGACCAATGGTTTTGGGCTTTTATTTTTTCCCTACACTGTGCCTCTGACATGTATAGAACTTTGATAATCATCAATTACTGTATTGGTAATCCATGGTCATCTAGCTGCAATCATGCTGCCAGGTGTCCATATTTTCTCAGTAGCATAGTTACAAGCTGTGACAGTAGTTGCAAATAAATAAATAAAAAGCTATTCAGCTTGCAGGGGAGGAGAAGTGGTATATACAGTCGAACGGGAGGGAAAGTATTCTGTTCAGGCTTCCATTCACAATTAAATCAAAAAACTAATTATAGCAATGGTTCATTGCCAGACCAGATTAAATGTGAGACAGCTCTGTTTATAATATGAAAATTGTGCTGCTTAATTTCAGTTCAGGGCTTGTTTAATTAATTACACACTTAAACTGACTGCGACAAAGATAAAATCACTATTGTGTCTGACCTTAGGATCTCTTTTCTTTCTAATCAGATTTTAGAAATAATCAGGGTTATTCTGAAGCTGTATGAGCAGTGGAAGAACTTTGATGAGAGGAAAGAGATGGCTACTATTCTTAGTAAAATGCCTAAACCAAAACCACCTCCAAACAGGTACTGTACTTACTTGATACACCCGTCGTATGGAAAAACTGGACTACTATTTTAAGAATGAGCAAATGTTTAATTTGAGGTGTAGCATATGGTTTTACAGTGCAGACCTTTCTGTTATAAACAGCCAGTTGGATTGTTCAGGAGCTAGTGAGAAGCAGAACATTTGTTGTTTTATGGAGAGTGTTAATGTGATTAGAAAGTGATCAATACAGCTTAGCAAATGTGAGGAACCATGGTGTGAGGCTGGAACTGGGCCTGCTTGATGTCGTATTTAATTACTGTGATTAAATATCACTGTCGGGAATCTGCACATGCAAATTCCTGTGCACATGTTTCTGTAACGTGAACCTTGATATGTTGACTTCAGAAGTAGGTTCAGCAGGCAGCTGCATGGGGATATATTGAAATTATTATTCAAATAAATACACTAAAGTTATTTATGCACGCTGAGAATAACCTTTGCGTTTTTTATGAAACGGAGCAGAATATCTTAACCTGTTAGTGTAATGTTGAAGTGTTTTCCTTCAAAAGGTTTTTACTACTTTCAGAATACCGTATTTTTAATTAAAAAATGGACAAAAATGTAATAAGATGCTTCTTTTTTGAAGAGAGGTTTTGTTTTTTTTTCTTCCAAACAGTGAAGGAGAACAGGGTCCAAACGGTAGCCAGAACTCTAGTTATAGCCAGTCGTAAGACATTCCAAAGAATTTCTTTATGGACCACTTCGACTCAAGACATCCTGGGATCTTGCCTGTGTTCATGAAATGGACAGAAGGTTTTAGTAACATCTTTGACAAAGAACTTGAAGAATAAATAGCTTGTTTGTGTCAAGCATTTTGAAAGCTTTTTCTCTAAAACTGCATCATTTTCTCTGACGCTGGAGCAAACGTACTAAGATTTTTCAGCGTAAGGAATCAAACATTAAACCAAGCTGCAAAAGATTAACACTATCCACTCAAAACAAATAGTTCATTATTGGTTCTGTTTGCTTTGAGAAAATTGTAACTTGCCATTGAAGTGAACTATTTTTAAAGCGACAGTAACCTGAAGCCTAAGTGTAACTGTATTAATGACCTGTGTTGTCTTCATTTTGTTTGTGACTGAAGGAAGATAGTGCACTAGGTATGTTAGATCTATTCATTACCTTGAGTTTTCTTGATTTTTTTTTTTTTTTTAAGAAATATGGATTCTGTAACAAGTAACACAGCAACCCTTCAGAAACAAAGCCCAGAAGAGCCTGCAAAGAATATTGTTACTGTTTTAATGAAAGCTGCAGGAAAGAAATTAAATTCCTTTTTTGGATTAGAAAAATGCTGTTTTACTCAGTAGATATATGTGGATGTTTTTGCCATGAAGCGTAGTAGCCCAGCTTACCAGAGAAGTGCAATATGTATAGTGATTCTGCAGTTTTCTTAAACATTTCAAGTGTTAGGGATTAAAAAAACACAACATACTATGATTTTTTTTTTTTTCCAAGTAAATGTACTGTATAGTACAATCGGAATACTTCACAATCAAGTACAAATCTGGATATGATTGCTATTTTTTGTGGTGGATTTTTTTTGTACAAAAGATAGACACTGTTAGTCTGCCTTCACTGTTAGTGTGAATTTGTGTGGTTCATTAGGGAGTTTATTTAAGAGGATCAAGCTTTTGGTGAGCTTCATACTGGCTAATTTTAATTGTGATGTTAGGAGCAACTCTTTAGAATAACTGAAATGGGATTCCTTGGTTAAATATGTGCTGGAGAAAATGAGATTCCTTCAAACAGAAGGCCATATCCTGTGTTCCTTACTCAGGCAGATATCCCACTGAAGTCAGGAATTGGCCTAAATCGAATTTCTTGACTTTTTTAGATAACTTTGTTTCTAATTAAGTTCTGTACAACTTAATTTTGAACGATAATGCCGACTTGCCCAAGTATAAAAATTGAATGATAAAGTGCAGTAACATTGTTCTCCTTTTTTTTTTTCCTGAAGCAACACACTTCACTGGTCTGAAATATTGGATGGAAATTCTTGAAAACCCTTGCTCTATGATGCGTCTTGGTTCAAAAAACCTGGCCCCTTAAAAAAAAATATTTTTGCAAATACCTGTCCTTGTAATTGGCTGGTCATTCAGTGAAATAGAACTGAAGTGTCTTTGTGTGTGGCCCATTAGGCTACTAGCATTTATTTCTGTTCAGATTATTTTTGTAAAACATCAGGTGAATAAGCCCAAACCACTTTGAGATAGAAAATATATATGTTTTCGTCTCTACTACTTTTGTTGCCATTTGATCCATACCTTTTATAGACACTTGACTGAGGAAGTGGCATTTGGCTATATGCCTCTGTTTCTTAATGTCTACAACGTGCTATTTGTAATGTGGACTTGGGGAGTAGAAATAAATCAATGCAACTTGACCACTGTGTGGAGTTCTTAAACAGGAACTGTTCTTTAGGTAAACATCAGTCTTCTTGCATATACCACATAATCTGCTAAGAGAGCTAATGTTCTGAAATTAGGGATTTTACACTATTCATGAAGAATTCTGGCTGGAGTGATTAGAAGTTTTCTTGCTGCTCAAGAGCCTTTACAGACTTTATTTCACACTTAAATTACCTATGTGACCTAAACCTCAGAGCTAAAATATCACGCACTTCTTGATGGTAAATAGAAGTATCTTGAGTAATTTCTCTACTGGGGAGATGAGGATAGTTTTATCAGCTCTGATTCCAGTGTGAACAGTGAAAGGCAAAAAAGTGCAGTCAAAGGAACGGGATTCAGTGATGACAGTTATAAAAAGATGTAAATTGGAACAACAGGAGATGGAACGTAATGTGAATTCAACAGCTTTGCTACCAACCAGACAGAAAAAAACCCACCTTTACTGTGCTTCATTTCAAAGGAGAGAAATGCATGAAAATGAGGTACCTTATTAAAAGAGAGGTAGCTGAAAGTGTTCGCAGATTATATGGTTACAGGCGACAGCGGAGTGTCAAAGCAAACACAGGACATCTAAGCCAAAAAGACTTAAGGAAAAACCCAAAAGGAAGCAAACTGAACTGGATCAGACAAGTTTTTTAACTCAAAAAGCATCATTTGAAAAGCAGCTTATAGCCACATAAGGAAGATAGAGAGGAATACACAAAAAGGATCATCAACTTTGATAAGCTACAAATAGTTTGAGAAACACCCTGTAAAAAACTACCAAGGCTAATAAAAACTAATGAAAATAAAAAAAGACATATACAGTGGCTTTCCTATAAAAAAAAATCCACAACTCTTCAGCTCAGAAAAGATAGCAGGGGTCTAGAAAAATCATGAGTGGTGTGAAGACTGATGAGGGGACAACTGTTCATCACTTCTGACAGACAAAGCAGGAGCATCCGATGAAAACAATACATGGCACTTTGAGAAGCAACAAAGGGAAAGACTTCTCACAATGCATTGTTAAACCCCCTGCAGCCTGCTGTGACTGCTGGCAGTTTGTGCTGAAAATTTACAAATACTCAAATCTACCAAGACATGCAAAGCCTGAAGGAAGTATCAAAGCACTCTGAGTTGTAAATGAGAATTATCTGGGAATTGTATCACTACATACATACTTACCCGGTTTTATGCTCTTCCTCAGATGTTTATTACCAGTTGCTGCCAAACAGAAAATAATGGGCTAGACAGATCTTGGAGTGACCCAGTATAACTGTTTGTTGTTTGGTTTTTGTGGCTATTTAGTTTTAGATGTTCCCAACAAACTTTAATGTAACTGGAAAGGGAAGCATTGGCCACTTATGACTAAATTGTGACTAAGTTTAGTTGCTTTGTTCATCTGTATACTGAAGTTTGGTGGCTTGGTCAATACAGCTAGGCATGATTAATTACATGTTTAGCTAAATATTATTAGTGTGTCTCAAATTTTCTATGCATCTGACCTTAATGATCTAGATCCAAAGGCATCATTAGTCCTGGTGAGGCCTGGCATAACGCAGCCAACAGTGGGCTTCAGTTGCCCCTTTGACTATGTGCCCACAGCATTGTGAAACTGACAGTCTAGGTCATGTTAAATACGCAAAATTAATAGATCATAGGATTTGGCTAAATCCAACAAAACTGTTGGCATCTGTTACTCCTCCTGATCCAGCCTATAAAAGACCTTTCAAGAGTAAGATAGTGAGAATTGCAGAGTAATTGACCACAACAAGGTAACACCCATACTCATCCTAGCATTTTAATTTCATCTTACTCCCCTTAATTCATCAGGTAAACTAAACCAGTATTTTGGAAATTTGTCTAAATTCTGTTTAAGTTATTGGGTTTTTTTTTTTATGTATTGGAAATAAAGTATAGCAATAAGACCCCTACAAAGCCAATGATACTTTGAAGAAAAATGCACTCATTACTCACTATTATGACAGCTACACCACAAGGTCTCTAATTATTAGCAAAGATGAGAGAACAGAAACCCCCATAAGATACACCATCAGGGCAGCACAGCTAACACAGCTGGCTGTGCCAACTATGGGAGTTCTCCTCTAGAAACAAATGACTGCAGAGAGGCTGTGGGACTTACTGGAAATCAAATTCTAGTAAGATTAGTTACTTTTCCTCTTCTGTTATCTAAACTCGAAAGGGTATATTTTTTAGGGCCTCTTCTCACCATGCAGATGGCACTGTCAGAATGGAAGAGCTGTAGGATAAGGGCACGTTGCCTGCAATACTGATTAGAGCAGAACCAGAAATTTTAATTCCTTTTTCCAGACATCCTGCAAAGTCCTGAACTTTTGTGCTAGGACTTAAATTTTCTAGAGGCCAAAGCAATTCACCTTTGCTAGTTCCCCTGAACTGCTAACAACATTAAACAACAAACAAAAAAACCCTTTAAAATTATGGCTATGCAAAGTCATAGGTGGGGATGGGATGGGTTGGGTTGGGTTGTTTTTTAAAGTGTAAGACACGCAAATTAATGTACATAAAAGAAGGGAGGGAGTTTAGTAACTTCCTTGGACGCCTCAAATTTTCCAGCCTAACACGATTATATCTCTGTAATAGTAACTTCAAATATAGGCAAGTTCTCACTTAATGCTGAGCTGCTGAAGGAAGAGAAGTTGTTGACTGAATGCTATGGCATTTTGTGCTCAGAAGCAGATCTGCATATAAAAATGGATATATTATTAAAATAAGGAATCACACAACATTTTGAACAGTGAGTGTTCTAGCATCAGGTCAGTTTCCCTTTGTATTTTCTGACCAGTAGTGAAGTTTTGGCCTTACAGTCACATTATACGAACCTAAAAATTTGTACTTGTACTCTTTGATAACACAGCAACTATTTTAAAACTCCAGCTACACATGAAGTATAATAAATCTGTGCTTAGGGCAGTTACCCCAGTTCCATTAGAATATCTGCAGTTTAACTATTCTAAACAAAATACCCAACACAGTTACTTGGGAGAGGATAATTTTATTTGTTCTATCATCATTAGTTTCAACAGTCATAAACTACATCATAGAAAAATCTTAGTAAACATAATAAGGACTTAGGTTCTCTTCACATACTTCCACCAAAAAACATAGCCCAAAGTAAAGGTCGAAAAAACCTAACGTCCTCTGTTCGTGTCATAGTCTACAGATACAATTTAAGCCAAGCAGTTGATATGCATGGCTATTTGAAGGTGAATGTCCATTTACACAAGAAAATAGGAGTGGGCTGTATTCTGGAAGTGGAATGCGCGTAGTTTGAATGCTAAAACCTACAGACCATGCTGAAGCCTTGATGGGGCAAGAATTGGGGTAGTCATCTTCATTTTTTCTCTGGAGGTTCATGTTTTATCCAGTCCTCAAAGCCACCAGCATATTGCTGAACTCTGAAAATATGCAGAAGATACAATGTTAAGGACTCCTCTTGAAAAAGGTATCTAAGAGGACATAGCAAAATACCCCAAACCAACCAACAAAAAAAAAAAAATTAGAGAAAAAAAACATACAGAAATTCTCTACAATCAAATACACTTCTCCCTAGCTTCAATGAGCCAGATTGACATTCCTCGTACTCTAACGCTGCCTGCTTCCATGCAGTGTGTTCTGTAACTCTTTTCTTCCAAATGACACAATGCTGGAGATCAAACATCAAGCAAGTAGTAGTAGCTGGATCAATGAAACAGTTTGCCACTTCTTTTTAAAAAAAGAAGAGAACAGGCTCACTGCGGTGAGAGACTTACATGTTATTATGTCTAATACTTCAGATGTCATCAAATAAACGCAGCACACTGATCTTTACTTCTTGCAAACCTACATGCTCTACAGATCTGGCATAAGCCTGCACAAAACTAAACTCTGGAAAACAAAAACCTCACCATGCAAAACAATACTGACTCCTTCAATTAGACAGCATGAAAAACAGGTAATGGAGGATATTTTGCACTTATTAAAAACAATATATTTATAAAAACAAGAATGTGGTTCCATACTTTTGACTAGAATTACCAGGGATATTCCAGTTCATGAATTGCAGTTCAGCAAAAACATGATCAACCAACCAATTTTTTAAATTTTATCTGCAGTCTTCAAGTCAGCAAGGCACCTTCTGGCACAGGTGTAACAATTCTGCCAACCAAACGCTGCTTTTGCTTTCACTCTATCAATCTCATTGTTGTTGTCGCTATTGCCTTCACTGCTTTACTCCTGGCAAACAATCCAATGCTTTACCGAAAGTGAAGGCGTACTTTGTCAACTGTGACCTGTACAAGTAGAACTGCAATTTAACAAAGGGTGTGGTTTCATAAACTATTTAATCTAATTTATGATTGTACTTCTACCAAAGCAAGCAGTTCTCCACCTTTTCAATCATCCTTTGTCTCAGGAATAGCGCTTATGAAGCTGTATAAGGAAGCAATGTCTTAGCGAGGGAGCCCTAAGAGGCAGAATGACCCTTCAGTGGCAGCATGGTCTTGCAGCAGATTGCGTCACCTGCGGCACACGCGCAGAGCTGCTGAGGGGTTGCTTCACAGGGTGATACACCTCACTTTGCTGGAACACCCAACGGCTTCTTTCAAGGTTCAGTGGAGACAAGAGGACGTGTCTAACTCAAATACCAGTCGTTTCGTTCATATTCCACACATAAATTTTTACCCTCGCCCACAGAAAGCCGAGTACGAGTTCTGCTTCATGGGGGGAGACTGCATTAATCGCATCCTTAAACACACAAGTCATACCTGCTGAAACCCAAGGATGTAGCAAAACTGAGTGCTTGTTTACTTCTTGTTCCTGCCAAACAGGAGAAAACCACAGGGTCTGACTTGGATGGCATCTTTTGATTGTACTGCTCCTTGAACTCCATTGGGTCCATTTGCAGAGCTTCCACTAATTCACCCACTGGGAAATACAGGAAAAAAAAAGTCTTATTTATTCTCCATCGACAAACAGGCTTACACTGTAAGGCTTCCAGTTCCTCTGGAGGAAAAGTTTAGCCTGACAACATACTAGCTGCTGTGTAGCACAGACCCTCTTTGCTCAGTCACCGCCACTTGTCCGCAGACTTGACCATCAAGCAAAAGGGAACACCCAACGTCTCCACGTTGCAGCGTCGATAACTTACGCGGTATGTTGATGGACGCTGGGATTTTTCCAAATCTGTCGATCTCCCACCTCTCCCGCACGTCTATGTGGAGGACGTTGGTCTTCTTCAAGTCTTTGAGCTCTTGGTAGGAAAGGCTTGGCACCCCGCCGGCACAGAGGCTGCGGCTGGTGGCACCCACCGCCCCGGGACCTGACAGAGAGGCGCAGCCCGTGAGCCCAGAGCAAGCCCCCGCTCTCCCGGCCTCTCGGGGAAGGCCACGGCCCCTAATAACGTTTAACATACTCACACACGGCTCCCCTCGGGCGCCGGCAAGCGTCACCCCACCGCCCGCCTTCGGAGAGGCCCAGCCGCCACTCCGCCCCCCGCCTTACCGGGCGCTGCCGCCCTCCACCAGCTGCCGCTCGCCGCCCGCAGGGCCCGCGCCACCGACCACCAGCCCCAGCCCCCGAGCCCCATCAGCCGCCTCCGAAGATGGCGGCCGCCCGCGCCGCCCCTGCCGCTCGCCGGCAGCCTCCCCCCCCCGCCGGCGGGGGAGGAGACGGCTCCTCGGGCGGCACCGCCCTCTCCTCAGAGCGGGGGCCGGGGGGCCTTGGTGCGGCGCTGGGGCTCAGGGAGCACCGCCGGGGGAGCCAGGCTGGGTTAAAAACAATCAGTTTTAATTTATTTTTTTTTTCCCCTTTGTGAATCCACTCAGAGTAATTCCCCAAAACCCCCTCAGTGTTACACCTGAGGAGAAAGGTGATTTTAGCACTGGCCTGCACCTCTTTCACCCTTGCCACTGTCCCCTTCCAGCCACGGGAGCTGTGGTCCAAGGGTAGTAACCGCATCCCTCGCTTCCACACGCTTTTGTTTTGAAAGCTGTCAGTCTTCCAGCCCCAAGGTCTGACGGCCAAGACATGATTTAAGTGGAGAAATGAGGGTCCCGCTGTTCAGCGTGTTTTAAAGCAGTACTCTCTATCTACTACATACCTTTGTAGATATATTATGAACCAGTGGTTCCAGTCTTTAAAGGCAGGTGTGCTGGATCTTTTATCTTCATAAAAGATGCATTTTGAGGAGTATGTTGTTGAATCTTCACTAATGAGAGCTTTCCTTCCCAAAAGGAGAACAAAATATTTCTTGGTACTGTAAAGTGTGACAAATTGAACCTGGCACATATAACTGGTTCACTAGCTGCCCTTCTGCCAGCCTCTCCATATGGCCTCCTTGACTGGCATTTGCAAATTGTCTCTTTGAAGCAGTGTATCTATGTATGAGTTGAAGTTTTATCTGTTTTCCGTTTTCAAAAAGGTATGGGTAGAATGCACTACTTCTAGAAATTATCTTTTCAAGTATAATTTACTGCGGATTTTACCTGTAGTAAAGTAACAACCAGAGTTACTCTCCATTTATTGCATATATCATTGTAAGGACCATAAAGCATGTGATGAGGAGTGTCAGGATACTTTTTGTATGAAATGCATATTCACATGAAGTTGCATTTTTAGACATTAATTTATGGTTTTAGTTTGACCCTTGATCATACATATATACACACAAAGAGAGAACACACTAGCTGCCTTACAGAAATCGGACTAATGCACTAGTCATCCTGTGAAAGACTGCAAGTTTGAAGTCAGAGGAGATCAAGCTAGGAGAACTGCCCCGGTCGGTGAAAAGGTGAGACGCAGCACATTCAGTTCTCCTCTCGCCTTCATGGCCCTGTCATCCAGCACTCACTCAACCCCTCCTCAGCAGCCTTCTTCATTTCACTTCTTGGGACTCTCTCTCCATTTCACCTCTTCTTCATTTCACTCCCTCTCTATTTGTGCCCAGCCTCCCACACTCATCCCCAGTGGTGACGTTTCCCAGCTGATTACCCAGCCGCATTTACCCTTGCACATCCGTTATCCTCATCTTCTCATTTGACTGAAGCCTTCATTGATCGAAGAAATGTTTCACACACCTAGGCTTTCATCAAGTCTTACTGCCTTTCTGATTTTTTTTGTTACTGCATCTTCTTCTATCATCTGGGTTTTTTTTCCCCACAAACTTTTCAGCCTTCCCACAGTATTCTTTACCATGCTTTACTATTTGCTTTTGGCCTTCCCTCTCTGCTTTCTCTTTTCTTTCTTTCAAGCCTCTGATTGCTGATGCTCTTTGTGCGTCTTTTGTCTTTGCCCTTGACCCTTCATTTTCTCTCATTACCAAACCCCAGGCATGATTCAATCTCAACATTGGCTTTCTTTGCCTCTGCTTTTGCGTTGTTGAGTGCCTCCGGAGGAAAGCTGCGAACCTGGCTGATTTCTGTGACAAATCTCTTTTCCTAGCATGCAACTCTAGTTTATATCCCATTTTTCCCAACACAACAGGAACCTGTGCATAAAGCCTGCTGTCCTCAGTCTCTGCACAGAATTCAAACCATTTCCTTTGGGAAACATTTTCTCACCTCATCTTTTCCACCTCCTGTGCTTGCCTTCCCGTTCTGCCAGTGCCCTGATATTCCACCTTTTCCAGATATTTCTGTTCTTCTCTCCTGTGCTAAATGAATGTATTCCCCTTCACATCACACTATCCCCCTTTCATGGATGTTCACTTCTCCTTCCTTCTCTTTAACCTTTTAATCTAGTTATTGCTCTTGCAGTGCAGTAATTATCTGATCTCTCCTGTGCCAAGGAGGAAGAACCCACTTCTCAATCCAATTTCTTTCAGATTATTGTCCCATATTCTTTCTCCCTTTCACATATAGACTCCATGAACATGGCGTTCACAACCCATGTCTGGGGCTCCCCTGTTACATGGTCTGCAGTTGGCCTGCAGATCTTTGTGCTCAGTTGTTGCCACTGTCATTGAAGTGCCTAAAGAATTCCTCCTGCCTAAATCAAATCCTGCTTAATATCAACCTCCTTCAACAATACTCTTCTTGAGTACTCTTCTCCTTGAATACCGTGTTCAGTTTTGGGCCTCTCACTACAAGGTCATTGAGGTGCTGCAGCGTGTCCAGCGAAGGGCGACGAAGCTGGTGAAGAGTCTGGAGCACAAGCCTTATGAGGAGTGGTTGAGAGAGCTGGGGTTGTTTAGCCTGGAGAAGAGGAGGCTGAGGGGAGACCTTATCACTCTCTACAACTACCTGAAAGGAGGTTGTAGCAAGGTGGCTGCTGGCCTCTTCTCCCAAGTGACAAGGGATAGGACAAGAGGAAAAGGCCTCAAGTTGAACTAGGGAAGGTTTAGATTAGATATTAGGAAAAACTTCCTCACTGAAAGGGTTGTCAGGTGTTGGAACAGGCTGCCCAGGGAGGTGGTTGAGTCACCATCCCTGGAGGTATTTAAAAGACATGTGGATGAGGCACTTACGGACATGGTTTAGTAGTGGACTTCATAGTGTTAGGTTTATGGTTGGACTTGATGATCTTAAAGGTCTTTTCCAACCTAAATGATTCTATGACATCTTGTCTTTGCTTCCAATGACTTCTACACGCTTCTATAACCATTCTTTCAGCCTGTTTGTCCGCTGATCCACTACAGGTTCTCCATCCTTGGTTTCTGAGGAGTGCCACAGCAACTCCACCCTTTCCCCCTTTTTTCTCGATGCCTTATCATAGAATGGTTTGGGTTGGAAGGAACCTGGAAGATCATCTAGCTCCAACCTCCCTGCCATGGGCAGGGACACCTTCCACTAGACTAGGTTGTTCAAAGCCCCGTCCAACCCGGCCTTGAACACTTCCAGGGTTGGGGCACCCACAACTTCTCTGGGCAATCTGTTCCACTGCCTCACCACCCTCATGGTGAAGAATTTCTTCCTAATACCTAATCTAAATCTACCCTCTTTCAGTTTAAAGCCATTACCCCCTGTCCTGTCACTACATGCCCTTGTAAAAAGTCCCTCTCCAGCTTTCTTGTAGGCCCCCTTCAGGTACTGGAAGGCTGCAATAAGGTCTCCCCGGAGCCTTCTCTTCTCCAGGCTGAACAACCCCAACTCTCTCAGCCTGTCTTCATAGGAAAGGTGCTCCAGCTCTCTGATCATCTTCATGGCCCTCCTCTGGACTGGCTCCAACAGTTCCATGTCCTTCTTATGATGGGGGCCCCAGAACTGAATGCAGTACTCCACATGGGGTCTCACAAGAGTGGAGTAGAGGAGGAGAATCACCTTTCTCGACCTGCTGGTCACGCTTCTTTTGATGCAGCCCAGGATACAGTTGGCTTTCTGGGCTGCAAGCGCACACTGCTGGGTCACATTGAGCTTATCATGAACCAACACCCCCAAGTCCTTCTCCCCAGGGCTGCTCTCAACTCATTCTCCACCCAGCTTGTATTTGTGCTTGGGATTGCCCTGACCCACGTGCAGGACCTTGCAGTTGGCCTTGTTGAACTTCATGAGGTTCGCACGGGCCCACCTCTCAAGCCTGTCAAGGTCCCTCTGGATGGCATCCCTTCCCTCCAGTGTGTCGACTGCACCACACAGCTTGGTGTTGTCGGCAAACTTGCTGAGGGTGCACTCAATCCCACTGTCCACGTTGCTGACAAAGGTGTTAAACAGTGCTGGTCCCACTACCGATCCCTGAGGAACGCTGCTCATCACTGATCATCACTGCTGCTCATCACTCATCACTTGGATGTCGAGCCGCTGACCACAAGTCTTTGACTGTGACCATCCAGTTAATTCCTTATCCACTGAGTGGTCCATCTGTCAAATCCATGTCTCTCCAGTTTGGAGACAAGGATGTTGTGAGCGACAGTGTCAAATGCTTTGCACAAGTCCCGGTAGATGAAATCAGTTGCTCTTCCCATATCCACCAATGCTGTAACCCGTTGTAGAAGGCCACCAAATTTGTCAGGCACGATTTGCCCATAGTGAAGCCATGTTGGCTGGCATCATTCACCTCCTTGTTTTCCATGTGCCTTAGCATAGTTTCCAGGAGGATCTGCTCCATGATCTTGCCGGGCACAGAGGTGAGACTGGCTGGCCTGTAGTTCCCCAGGTCTTCCTTTTCTCCCTTTTTAAAAACGGGGATTATGTTTCCCCTTTTCCAGTCAGTGGGAACTTCACTGGACTGCCAGGACTTCTCAAATATGATGGATAGTGATTTAGCAACCTCATCTGCCAGTTGACTCATGACCCACGGATGCATCTCATCAGGTCCCATTGACTTGTGCATCTTCAGGTTCCTTAGATGGTCTCAAACTTGACCTTCTACAGTGGGCGGTTCTTCATTCTCCCAGTCCCTGCCTTTGCCTTCTGGACTTGGGTGGTGCAGCTTGAGCACTTGCAGGTGAAGACTGAGGCAAAAAAGTCATTGAATACCTCAGCCTTCTCCATATCCCAGGTAATTATCTTTGGATAACCTTACTGCAATAAAAGTACTATCTCTCAGCCCTTAATTCAGATTTGCCTTCTGTTCAAATAAAGTCCCCCTTGCTGTCTAGGCACATGTTGAGTTTCATCTCAGTCCCAGGTTCTGCTAGCTCCTCCCTCATGTGCTGGACACCCTTTACTCTGCCTGTCCCTCAGTTGGGATATGTACCTTTCATTCTGATCTCCCTCCAGTCCCTCCCACGGCGGATACCTTGAAAATCTACGCAGGGCCCAGACCTTCTGCGTAACCTCTGGGTATGACTATCCACACCCTGACGCACAGGCAAAACTGGTAGCTTGCTGCACAAATCCAGGGCAGTATCTCCAAGTCTTTCAGCAAGACCCCGCCAAATTCAGATGCGAAGGGAACCCCATCGTGTCTCCCTTCCCTTGCACCCCCTTCCCTTCTTTGCCTTCAGTTTCTAAGGCGCCCCGCAGCCAGACCCGCCGCTGTTGCCTCTCAGCGGGCCCAGGTACGCTCCCGCCCATCCGGCAGCCACGGGCCGCCCTGCTTCCCCACCGCCCTTCCTACCCGGGAGACGCATTTTGCCCTGGAACCGGCACCATCCGCCCGGTCCCACCCGCCCTCCACGCCACCTGCCCCCGGCCGCCCCCTCCTTGCCAGCTCGTACGGCACCGGGGGCAGCCCGCCCGCCGCCCCGGGGCCCGCGGCGAGCCGTCCGGGCTGAGGCTGGGGCGGGGAGCGGCGCGGCGAGGCCGGGGGCGGGCCGCGCCGGGCGGAGCGGAGCGGCGCGGCGCGGGCCTGGCTGCGGCCCAGCTTCCTCCGCCGCTTCCTGCCGCCGCGCTCGCCTGCCTGCCGCCCGCCGCTCCGTGAGTGCAGGGCGCTCGGGGCGGGGAGGGGGAGGCCGCCGGCCCAGCTCGGGGGGCGCCGTGTCCGCGGCGGGCTCCTCCTGCGGAGCCGGGCGGCCGCGGAGCGTCGGCGCCGACGCGCGGCGGCCGCGGCTGGAGGGCAGGGCCGGCCCGGGCCGGGCCGAGCCGAGCCGGCCCGCTCGCCATGGCGGCGGCCGGGCCCGCGGCCTGCGGAGCCGCGTCCCGCGGGGCGCCGCGCAGGTGCAGCCGGGCGGGGCGTGGGGAGAGGGCGCGACGCTTGTGCCGGGCTGGGGGCGGGCGTGGGGGCCTAGGGCGCTGCCCCGCCGCGGCCCCGGGCCGGGCGGCCCGGCCTCCCCGCTGCCGGGGGCGGCCGGAGCAGCCCTGCCCGGCCCTTCTGCCGCGGTGTTCCGAAGTGGTGGCCGAGTACGGCTGGCGTGGGCTCCTTTTGGGTAGCCGGCGACGACGAGCTGCTGGTGCCTGCCGTCCGCTGTTGGTCTATAACGGGTTAACCCTACCGTGACATGAAAACAGCAGCACCGGGCCGTCTCCGTGACCTGCAGTAAGTTTCTCGGTCTATTAAATTAGAGAGAGTCGGTAGCATCGCCTTTGGTCGGGTTTAAACATAAGCTCTGTTCACTTCGCATTAGGCAAGTTAGCAAGCGAATGGTCTTGCAGTGCTGTGTCGTGAGGCTGGCGTGATTATTTGACAGCGTGGCATATGCCGGCCTGGTGATGCCACCGCCAGCCTGCTGCCACTGCTGCGTGGCCGCGTGAACGCAGGCTGCGGGCTCCCCACACCAAGTGTTTCAGCAGGCGGTGCGTGTGGCCACAGCGCTGGTGCTTCACTACCTGAAGTTTAGTTTTCAGCGAATGCAGACCGGTATGTGCCCGGTGATTACATGACAGCCTGGTGACAGCCCTCTCGATTAATCAGAGATGTGGTATTTTAGATCCGTAACTGCAACTCTGCACGTTGTATTTGAGTTAATGTTTTGATTCTGCGATTCCTGGATTTTTTTTTTTTAGAACTTAATTCCGTCTTTTGCTGTTGATGTCCTTTAGGACTTCATCTTGCTCTTGCTATAGATAGGTTGCTACTCGCATGGTTAAACAGGATACGCACAATGGCATATTAAACACAGATGCAGAAGAATAAAGTAAGACATCAAGAATGTAGAAGCAGATGGCAATAACTCCAGGTGTAGCACTGTATTCTTGTTGCATGTTGTCTTTAACTACAGGTATTTCCCAATTCCATTAAATAATCCTCTCAGACAAGCATATAAAGCGGAGTTGTGTTTAAAGGATTCTTTCCGCTCTCATTTTCTAGCTTTTTAAATGAAAGCATAATAGTGGCACGAGCATGTGTTTACTACGGTTGTAAATATTTTGTCAGATTTCTTCATGCAGTGTTGAAGAACTGGTGCTCTGTAGTTTTGTTTCTGCGAGATTCACAGAAATGCAGCTAGTGTCTCACGGGTCCTGCTGTGAGCATCAATCGTGGATCAAGGACAAGTTGTTCCACTTTAGACGTGTCTTCAAAACAAACTGGGGCAATTTGTGTGGAGGAAGAAAATGGAATGAAGTTTTTTGCTCTCAGCAGCAAGACTTTGACTTTCAAAGAGCTCAAACTCATTTTCCGTAGTCCTTTACTGTTTTATCTGGTTTACCCCCATTAATTAGCTGACTCCCACAACACCCTTCCAGAGCAGATGGGAAGTTATGTGCAGCCGTTGTCTTCCTTCATCTGCTCCAACTTAGCCCCCTAGGCAGAGGTGCAGCGTGAGTCTCAGCTTAATGTGGGCTTCAGCCTGCTATCTCACACACTGTGCTGCAACCACAGTTCCTTTTCATTACTTGCTATTATTTTACTATTTCTTCTTCTTTTTTTTCCCCAGACTTCACAGAATTAGTGTTTCTCTGAAGTTCATCCTTTGCTCATATTGACCTTCATTTTCTCTTGCGACATCTTGAACCACTTTTTTCCCAGTTTTTGTCCACATAGTTACTTGCCAAGATACTGTGAGTTCACTGGTTATTCTCCAGCTGTTTCAGTTGTTACGCCCTCAAATTTTCTGTGATGATGGCACTGTTTACATCCGTGTTCATATCACGCGAGTGCGTAGTTGGTTAGCTCTGTCATCTGATTGCCTTTTCACGTATGAAGTTTTAACTTGCGGGCCAGCATCATTAGTTATAAGCCACGGCTCTTTTTATGGTACTTACGTGTTTTGCTTTTTAAAGGATATCCATGAATATGTAGGAAAACCCATGTTAGACCATCCACCCTGATGTTTTTCCCTCTTGGTGCATTCATATTTTTTTAAAATACTTTTAAGGTGGGATAGATAGTATAAGCAAAAGTTGCAATTTGCTTTATGAGTTTGGATATTGACAGGGTTCCCTGAAATTTTGCATGAGACACTAGCAAAACCTTTCCTATAAGATACTACCAAAAATATGTTATCAAAATACTTCTTCTTTTACCCACTCAATCCTTTTATTTACTTTAGTCATAAACCTAGTTACAGGGTCTTTTCATTCTTGTTTCTAAACACATGTGGTTTTTGTTCATCCTTAGAGGTAGGTGGATCCTGTGGCAGGTAGGTTTCAGTAGGAAATCTGAGGGGGATTGTGCAGGATGCAAACATGAATGTTGACAGACCATGTTTAGCATGGCCAGCTGGATAAAAAGGATTAAGAAAAGTGAGGAATGCTATGAGATTTTTACTGTCACTTGGAAAGTTGTATCTAGTGGTCCGAAGGCTCCATCTCACTCCTTGCTCAAAAAGTACGTCAGTGTCTCACCCTTTTAGGACTGTAATATAATGTCAGGATTGGCATTTGAGCTCCAGTGACAGTGTAGGATGTGTGATGTGCCTTTGGGCTAGGAAATCTTGGAGATGACACTTTCAGAATTTCAGATGACATTTTCCAGGGGAAGAAGTGTTGCTGCCACTACCAGTCAGCAGTTCTGGTCCTTTTACTGCTCTAGCAGGCAGCCGGGGCTTGTTTGCCGCAAAGGTTTTGGTGGCTGTCAGAGCGCTAAGCCTCCTGGCCTGCTGATGGGTGGCACTGCCCGGTTGCTAACCATGATGGATGTGGTTCTTGCTCTGATTGGGTGACATTTGATCTAGCAGCGAGCAAGCCAAAATGCCACAGGTAACGCTCGGAACAGCCGTCCAAAATATATCAACTTGCAGCTTACATCAAAACATGTAGCAATTCTGCAGAGGATCTGGCATTACTGACCCGTACAAGGCTCTTCTTTCTGTGCTCTGACAGTTACGTGGAAGTTCATAAAGACCCTTCACAGATGTGCTATGGAGCATCTTGGCCTTTAGACTTAATCTGCACATCTGTGCTGTTCCTCAGACCCTTGCTTTGGTGCTAGGCTGCTGTTGACATCTGGACAGTTCTGTTAAGTTACATGAAAGTGCTGATTTTTCACTGTATTCATTCAGTGCGTGCTATGCCTTTTCAGTGTGATGCAGGGTTTTTTTTGCATTAGCAACATAAAATGGTATCATTTTAACTTGAAAGTTTGACTACAAGTGGTGAGACAGCTGGAATTTAGGATACCTCAGATGAATTGAGGGATTTAGGTAAATGTATTTGCCCCAGCTTCTTTGAATTCAGGTGCTCGCTGATGAAATAATTAACAATATTGGTTTCACAGTTAATGGCCAGTCCTACTGGGAGAGTCTTACCCATATCCAGAATAGTACCTGGAGACTATCTGTAGTCTCATTTGGCTATATTTCATAGGGTAAGTATGCTGGTGGTTATTACACCATTTTTATCTTGTTGTTTGCATTCTAGTAATGCAAGTGTAATCCTCCTAGTTAATCAAGAGTCAGGAAAAATGTTGTGGTAGGTATTACACAGATAAGAACAAAAATGCGGCATTTACCAGAAAGAGCTGGCACCCTAATTATAAGAGGAAGGAAAAAGTGGATCTTGGCAGATGGAGGCAGTGACATAGTAGTAGTCAGCATGGCAGGTTATTCCTCTAACATACTGATGATCTGATTCAGGTTTCTTATAAGATTCATAGTGAAGGTACAGTGTGGGAAAACTCACTAAGGTGGCATGTTTCAAAATTTAGCAAGTGAGGTGTAGACATTGTAGGAGGAGGGACTCAACCTCTAAGTAAGGAGTGCAAGGTGATAAGATGGGAATAGGTTTTGGGGAGTCCAGACAGTGAAGACATAGTTTGCTTCTCCACCTCTCTTGCATAAAGATGCTGTGAAGAGGAACAACCTGTTTTGTTTTGTTTTGTTTCGGTTCTTTTCCCAAAAGAAAAGTGAATTCTAGTTCACACTAGCCTTGTAATTTTTATTGGTCCCAGCTCTACTGAGTTCCACTAGAATACAAATCTTCAAAAAATAACATTTATTTTAGGAACTACATCCAGCTCTTTTAGTTTCTGAATATATACTTGATGAAGAGGGTGCATTTCTTAATGTAGAAATATTAATGCTGTTAAATATAGACTATTTCAGGCATACCTTACATTTAAAATAGTCTACACATACCTTAGATTTAACTTAACAAATTTAGCACATTGATTTTTGGCACTTTGTCAAATTCGAAGCTTTTAAAATTAAGTAGGCAGATCATTCTGCTGCTTTTGAAGTGGTTTGATCTTTCTAGAAAGGTGGTAATGAGCAATTGTAGTGAGCAGCTTTTGATCTTAATCAGCTTTTTGTAGGCAGACTGCCATTAAGAGTCTTTTAAGAAGTAAAAAGTGAACCGAGAATAGCAAGTGATGATGATTACACTTCAAACTCTTGTATGCTGAGCTCAAAGAATCTGAACACGTTTGGCAAGGACTAGTTCTTAGTTTTGTATGAAATGATTGCTTAAAAGGAAGAGATTTAGCTCGTTCTATTTTTAGCTTTTTCCCCATGAAACTGCATAATTTCTACTTAAGATTTTTACTGTGTGCCAAATAGAGATCAGGGTGGAACTAACATAGCCTCTGAACTCAGCTTTTTCTACCACAAGAATCAGTGGTTTTTTATTTGTCAGATTCATTAGTCAAATACCATTTGCACTGTGACTTGATTTTGTGTACACAAAATGAAAAACTTACCATATTTTTTTTCCATCACAAAAAGAAACTTCCAAGCATGGATTCATGGAGACTGCTTTCTGCATAGGGAAAGAGGGAGAGTCTGTCTCCTTTAGGATACTCCACAGTTGATGGCTGTAGCCACAAATTACTCATTGAACATATTAAAAAAATAGAAGAAAGGGTTGGAAGGAGGCAAACCATGGGAATATTGACAAGGTTTTTAATCTTCATTGTATCAAGTTCATTTTGTGCAAATTGTTCGTTTCTCCTCTGCCTTCTTGTCCTGAATGGCTTGTGCCTATGGTCAACAGAAACCTAGAGAATTTCTCTCTCGCTTTTTTCTTAGCTGTATTTTATGCTTTCCTGGATCTGTGTTTGTTCAGGGTTTTAATTCTGATAAAATCTCAATCTTTTATTTTCCATAAACAGAAATATTTCTGAGAAGTAATTTCTGAAGCACCTTACGTTTCTTCCTCGTTTATCTCAACTGAATATAATAATCAAATTCCTGGCGTAAACATTTTGATTTTGAAATGTTGATCATGTTTTTAATTGTTAAATGAAATCTTTTACTTGTAATGTTTTCTGTCCCCAAATATACTGGAAAAGGGCAGAGAGTACTGCATATATACTGTGCTACTTGCATTGTAGATGCATGCTGAGTAGCTTGTTGTTCTTGCCCTTTCATCCCACTTACATGCTTTTCAAAATCAGGCACAAACCCCGGCTGGCTGGGTCCTTGATATGCTGTGGCTTTTCCAAGAGCTCACAGGTCAGTAAACATTGTCTGATGGATGCCTGCCTCTATGTGTGTTCATGAAAACTGATTAATCTAATGGTCCATGTTATCTTTTGTTCAGCCTGCTCTTGCTGAAAGAAGACTGAAAAGTCTCCGGGTTAGTTGGTGGGTTCCCAAATCTGCGGTGTGAACGCCAATTTCTTAAGCCAGCATTCATTTCTAATGCCATGTTGATTATATTGGACTAGAAATGCCACGTTTTCAGTCGTTGTGGGTACCAGCTGACACTCTGTCTTTTCCATGTGTCCTGAAGGACCCTAGAGAGTGGTTTCAGTAGTGAGCTGTGCATGCCCTGATCAGGATCGTATCACCTGGCCTGTGGGTCATAGGATTTCACAGGTGGGAAAGACTTGCTTGTATTTCAGCTGGTTGGGCCCATAATTGTTTTTTCATGAAGTTATCCGAGCTCTCAAAATGTACTGTTATGAACACGACTTTCATTTGGGTGAAATCTGTGGTTTGGACAGTATTACATAATCTGTCCAAAGACATAAAAATTGTTACGCTGAAATGAACTCGTAGATCGTTTATGTCAATGTCGAATAACCTAAACACAACTACATTCCTTTAGGGAGGACATTTTTGCTGTCGACTCTTTACGTAATTTAGTGTAAAATCATGGGTTTTCTAATAGCAGCTGTATTAGCTTTACTGTTCGATGAATGTCTTGATAAATCTTGTGCTCAGTTAAGCGGCAGTGCGACAAGTGGTGATGGGTAGTTTCACATGAAGCTTGGATATATATGATAAGGTGCCAAGGCAGAAATACGCAGTTGAAGTTGTTTGGATCTGAAGCACCTCTTCCTGTTCTAGGGATGCCATGATGCGTGGATGTTGATGTACATTAGGTGTGCTAACATTTGTTGAATATAAATAGTCAAGAGCTGGAATATTGAGATCTTTATTACTGTATGAACATGAATTGCGAACCTAGAAAATCAGCAAAGATGAATTCAGTGGCATTCTTCACTTGCACGTCTAAGCATTTGAAGCTTTATATCCTTAAGTACAGGAAAATATGAAATCTATAAGAACATCATGGTATTTAATATAGTATAAACTGATTGGTATGTAAATGTAGCATTCTGCAAAAAATGAAGTGCATTCTGAAAGGTTGAGGAGATGTGAAGCTGTCAATGCAAGGAAGCAGAGAGTAAAGGTCTCTTTTGTATTTTACAAAATTTGACTTGTCCAAAGTAAATGTCTAATTGATACGTTCATGCAGAAAACCTCCAGCACTAACAGTATGCGTGGCAGATGCAGAGGTGTCTGTCCAGATCTGTAGGAACTTGGAACAGGAGCTCTGAGGTACAGGTTGCCTGCTTCACTTTAGGGAGGGCTGTTCAGATACCAGTGGTGGTGGTGCTCTGGTATCGATATTGATGACTGTTCTGCTGATTGGCTTAATGGATAAGAAAGGAGAGGGAATACCGAGTTCAATGTACAGGTGAGTTCCTGTGTCTCTCGGAGCTTCAGTAGTACAAAGGTCTAAATGCATATACAGAGAAGATTTAAAACCTTAGGTAGGCAAACTTTTTAAACTTTGGCAAACTTACCTACTTGATCTGTAGCAAGAATGTATCTTTTTCTATTTCCAAATGTAGAGCATTTTAGAGGTTTCCTGTACATAAATGAGGTAGCACAGTTGAAAATGTTTGGTACTGGTGGCTCAGGTGACATTATTAACTTGTATGTGGTACACAGGAAGACGTCATTTTTTTTCTAAACAGAATGGCTCACAGGTTTGCAATGTATGAATATTTGACTATCTTACATTCATATGCTTTATATATGAAAACATAAATTTGTTTTTATGAAGCACATCGTTAGAAGGCAACCTGTAAACTAAGCCTCAGAAGCTGTTTGTGTGAGGCACAGCTACACTCCTTCAGTGAATTTGGATTTTGATTAAATTGATTAAATGACTGGTGTGCTGAAGTCTCTGAGGATTTTTTAAAAAGTTTATGGCAAATATTTATCCTTTAATTCTGTTCCTCGTAAGACTCCTTGATTAATGACCCAAATTTCCTATGAGAGATTTCATCCATATGCATTCTCTGATGTTTAGTAGAGAGGTCAGCTCACACTCCAGTCTGTCCTCACTCATAGGAGAGGACACTTTCATGAGATTTGGAAGACTTTCGTATTTTATTAAAGTGTTTGAAATTGCTTAAAAGCTTTTAGGGAATGTGCAAGGGTAAGTGGTGACTGAATCCTTTCCTAAGGGAGATACGTTAAGGAAGAGAAGCTTTTATTTCAATGAAGTTTTTCTGATAAGCTATGGCTGGAGCTCTGTAGTAGTTTACAATAACAGAAGTAAAGAAAATCTCTGTATCTCAAATATTTAACACAGCTGCCTGGAAGTATGTGTCCCTGTAGCTACAGATACAATTTATAATGTCATGTGATACAACTAACTGATCTTGCGGCATTTCTAAGAGTTTGTTCCTGACACGTTCGTACTCCTTGTTACACAATAGCTGACATTATTCAAAGCCTAAAGCTGTGTTTGTGAGGTTTGAATGTGTGATTTGATCTCATGCTTTTAGAGTTCAGACTCACTACATTTGATGAAGCGTTTAGACAATAAAGCAACCCCTGTTTCTCTTTCCCAGTGAGTAACAGATGCGGGTGAAAGATCCATCAAGAGCCAACCCCGAGAAACCAAAGAGAAGCAAAAGGCCTAACAGGCCGCAGGATGAAGACTCTTCAGATGATATTTCAGGTAAATACATTAGGTGATGTTTGGACCTGAGGTCGAGGGCTAATAACTTCCATGTTGACTGATGAAAAACACAGATCAGCGGTACCATCAAATACTTTTCTTGTTTGAATTTATAGCAGAAATATCCCCAGTTAGGTGTTTATGACATGATAGGTTGTTACACCACATGACTGCCCTGAAGGGCTGGAGAGGTGGTTGATCTTCAATGACAACCTCTTCAGAGCAGGAGAACGGTCCTTTCCTGTGCGTGGAAGGTCAAGCACGCATGGCGGGAGGCTACTTGGCTGAATGGGGAGCTTCCGACTAAGCTCAGAGGCAAAAGGAAGGGCAGAGAGGGTAGAGGCAGGTTTGGGCTGCCCTTGCAGGGGCCCTGAGTGTACAGGGGTGGGATGAGGTAAGCCAGCCTCAGTTAGAGTTGAATCTGATGAGGGATGTGAAGAATAAGATAGGCTTGTATGGATACTGTGATGGTAAAATGATGGCTAAGGCAAGTGCAAACCTGCTGCTTGACGGGGCAGGGGACCTAGGGACATGGGAAAAGGCTGAGGAGCTCAATCCTTCCTTTGCCTCTGTCTTCACATGGAAGCTCTGCAGTAGGTCCTCCCTGGTCCCTGAACCTAGTGTCAGACTCTGGGATTTAAGCATTGTCCAGAGTAGAAGATGACTGAGAGTTGTTAAGCAAACTGGACATGCACAAGTCCATGAGATCAGATGGGATGCATCTGCAGGTGCTGAGAATGCTGGGTGATGTCATTGTGAGGCTATGCTCTGTCATCTTCATGACGACAAATTGAGGAGAGCAATTGATAAAGCTGGAGGGGAGGTCTGCCATTCAGAGTGACCTAGACTGGCTGGAAAAATGGGCTGGCAGAAACTTCATGGAGTTCAACAAAGGCAAGTGGAGAGTTCAGCACCTGAGCCAAAATAATCACATGCAATTACAGGGTGGGAATCAATGGCTTGAAAGCAGCTTTGCAGAAAGGGTCCTGGGGGTCGTAGTGCACACGCTGAATAAAAGCAAGTGGTGTGTCTTGTGCCTGCTCTATGCTGGACTGTATTAACTAGAGTGCAGGTTGAGGTATGTGATTCTTCCCATCTTCCCAGCACTTGTGAGACTTCGTCTGGAGTACTGTGTCCAGTTATGGGCTCCCTGTTACAATTGCGACATGGACTTCTCAGAGTGAGTCCAGCAGTGGGTCATCCCCTCCACTCCACGTGGTTAATGAGAATGAGAACATGATGCCTGAAGAGGGGCTGAAGGGAATAGATTTGGTTAGCCATAGGAGTGAAAGTGTATTTTCTTTCTTTGACTGCCTGATAGGTGGTTATAGAGAAGGCAAAGCCAGACTCTTCTAGGAAGTCCACAATGAAAGGACTAAAGGCAACAGACAAAAGTTAGGGCAAGGAAAATTTGGCTAGGTATGAGGAAGTTTATTTTATTTCCACCACAAGGATGGTGAAACAGAAAGGTGATTTTCTAGTGAGGTGGTGAAACCTCTGTCCTTGAAGATATTCAACACTTAGCTGAACAAAGCCATCAGCAAACAGATCTAAATTCTTGTTTGACCCTGCTTTGAACGAGGGTTTGGGTAAGATGGCCTTCAGAGATCCCTTTATACCTAGGTTAATCTGTGATGATATAGTGGAATTTGTACAAAAAATATGACGGAGAAGAACGGTGGTTGATATTCGTGTTCAGAATGAGCAGTTGTATTAAGGATGCATGGGTATTTGGAAATCTGTCTTTATGGATGGGAAAGGAGGTCAGCTGCCTGTGTTGTTATATGCAAAAATAGGTCTATGCAGTATTTTCTGTTGACAACCCTTCCCCCCCAAAAAAAAAGCAAAATGGGGAAATTAATTTTGTACAAAAGGAGTCCTTGTACTTTTGTACAAAATAGTTTATCTGTTTTTAAGAGGTGGTGTTTATTGACTTGAAAAGGATTTTCATTATAGAAAGACTGAAATAGATCCTTCATAAAATTCAATATATGGGGAGCAGCTGGCTGATTTTTCCTATTTTAGTTCTTTGACTTTTTTTTTCCTAATGCTGAATTTGTTGAAGACTTTGCTCCGTTAGTGTACACGTGCTTCCTTTCATAGCTATTATTTTTAATGGGTGAAAGTGAGTATGTGTCATTTTCTCTAGGCTTAACCTGCCAGCATGTGAGCCAAGCAGTGGATGTGCATCATGTGAAGAGAGCGGTAGCTCAGAGCGTTTGGTCGATATGCGCAGAATGTCTGAAGGAGCGGCGGATGAGTGATGGTGAGCCTGTGGCACCTTCGGACATATGGCTGTGTCTCAAATGTGGCTCTCAGGTAAGCATACATTGGAAATTCACAGAGGTGGATAGGCCCTGATTTTCTAAAGGATGTGACCGGTATAGATCCTTGTCTCTTTGGCACCTCATTACCTTCAGTGAAACAGTGTGACGTTAAGTGCTTAGTTTTGAGAGTCCAAGCTTCAGCTTCTTCAATGGAGCGGGATGTGGCCTTACGTTCTTCATGTCTGTTTTTCGGCAGTGGTTTGGGTTGGCTTTATGTGTTATGGTGCTGTTCAGCATCACAAGTAGTAAGTGATGCTCCTGCCTTTTCTCTGTTCTTCATCTGCATGCTCTTGCCACTTACGGAGAATTGGCTCCAGGAACTGCATGGCTGCAAAATGCATCCGTTCAGCTGGCTCATCTGGCAGAAGATCCCGCAAATACAAATGAATGAAAAAATAGATATGTGTATTGCTGAATCAACTTATACTATGGACACTCAATTGCTAGATTTGATTGAAACTAGAGAGAAAGGACTGTGCAGGAGTGAGAATGCTGCTCTTTGTGGCAGCTAGCCATTAGATTGGATCAGTTCTAATGTCAGATCATGGCCTCAGAGTTTAAAATGGCAGGTCCTGACCCCAAGGGCTTGCGCAGGTTTCTGTTCTGTGAGTGAAGTAAAGCCTGATACAGAAAAATTCCCTTTACAGGCAATGTTACGCTTGATTCAGCTAATAGTTGCCTGAACAAAGCATTTCACAATTTTCTTAGACTTTCGGTAGGTCTTGCTATAGTGAGGACAGAAGCCAGCTCCTACCAGTATTATCTGAACAGATTTAATTTTGCAAAGAAACATGCTATTAGCAGGCTTCAGAAGGTAACTGGATCTGAGGAGGGCTTATATAGCTCATCTCTGAAAATTTGTAGTTAAGGTGGGCTTTTAATAGGAGTTAAATCTGTGTGCTTTTTCATGTTTATGCTGTTAATAGCCTCTAAAACTCATGCCTCATTCAGAGACCAGTCCTGAATCTTTTAGGTCCCACTCTTTAGATACTTGCAAAATTGCAAATGCTTTCTTTCGAAGTTGCTGTACATAAATGGTGTGTTCTGAGTAGCTTTGTAGTACAAAACCAATTTATGTGCCTTTTGTACTTGCTGTGTGGAATGCGTTTGGCATTCTTGAGCAGTGAGGGTTACTTTGCTGTCATTACCTTGATATTCTGTGGATTAAATATACTGCATAGTCATTTAATCCAAATTTTTTTAGAGAATTCTTACTTTTGTGAATGGCATAATTTGCTGTCTATTGATACTTATTCAAAAGCTAGGAATTAGTTCTATTAAGTTAAAATAAACTTAATAACTTTCTATACTTGTAACTGATTTTTCCAAGTAGAAAAGATGAGATTTTGGTTTTGTGTTGTCATTCATTTTCCTTTATTAGTAAAAAGAATATGTGTTCATTTAAAAAGAAACCAACTTATTCCTATCTTTATAATACTGGATTATAAAGAATATTAAACCTTCTCAAACCTTGAGAATGTTAAATGAGTATTTAGGGCATTATAGCTTTCTGCCTAATTTTGAAAAGTAAAGTTTTTGCAGTTTATTTACTTGTAATATAGTCTTTTCCTACTTCCCTTTTTTCCCCTTACTGTGTTGATGTTTCCGTTTTTAGGGATGTAGTAAGAAGTCGGAAGGCCAGCATTCTCTGAAACACTTCCAAACAGCACGCACAGAACCTCATTGCATTGTTATCAACCTCAGCACATGGATCATATGGTAAGAATGAGTACACAGGTGTTTGTGTATGCTTGTGTATAAGGACTACTCATGACTTAAAGCAGTGTCTTCTCATGATAAAGAATGATTCTGGCAGATAAAATTAATACTTTTATACAGAGGAACGGCAGGCTCCATGGAGAGAAAATGAGTTTGTCCTTAGGACTCTCAGAGGGGTCACAAATCAATACTAAGATAGAAGTTTGAGTCCATTGTGTTCTGTAGAGAGTTGGCTGGTTATACGAGTTTGTCCTTCCTGCTTGTTTCTGTATGATTATTTGCAGGACTATGAACTGGGATTATTTAAATCTGTAAGTACCACAGTGAATTGGGACTGATCTGTAGAAAAGCATATGTGGGATGAGAGAATCCAATTTTATTCCTCTTTTCAGTATGAAAAATTGTAACCTAGAGCTTAAGTAATTTGTGTAAGGTTGTTAGAAAGGTTTGTTAGAGCTGGGAGGTGCATCCAGATATCCTGAATTCCAGTTCGTTTCTTCATTTGCTTAGGTGTTATGAGTGTGATGAAGAGCTGTCAACGCATTGCAACAAAAAGGTTTTGGCTCAGATAGTTGACTTTCTTCAGAAACATGGTTCCAGGGCTGAACCAAGTAAGTTTACACAAATAGTTTTATCTGGGGACATCTGTAATATACTGTCTCTAAAAATGCGCATTTCAGATTTTGAGTCATGTTAAACATACAATTGAAAAATTATGTATGATGCGAGTATAATACAGTTTGTAATTGCACAATTACTTGGGCAAATGATGCCTGTCGAAACATAATTTCATTTTTTTTCTACAGTATGATTACATTTTAAAAATATTTTGGGCACCGTAGAACAGTTTTTCCAAATTTTGTCTTTAATGAAGCAATGTTATTGTAGAGAAGATGTTACTTTAAATAAGATACAATATAATTTAATGCACAATAACTATATAGATGCATAAATGAATTGACTTTCCTAGTGTGGATGTGTCACATCTTAAATTTTTTCTCATTTGATTTTGTTTTCCACAGTTAATTAAATTTGTTTAAGTGGATTTTCTAGTACGCTGTTGTTGGATGTAATGCTTTCTGTTAATTTATGTTATTGGGTTTTAATTGACAGAATGCTAATTTCTATTAATAGAAAATAGTATTAAATTATTTTCTTATGTTAGGAGCCTATTATATCTTCTCAATATATGTATTAGTAGGTAGAACTTTGTATGTGTGGCCCCCAACTGTCTATTCTTGATAATGTTGATGTTATTCATCCCTACTGTAACACACTTGGAAGCTTTTCTGGCTTGTGACTTAGAGAGTGCATTGGATTCCAGATCTTCTTCACAAAAAACAGCTTATGTAAGCTTTTAAAACAATTGGTTGCAGTTTTTAGCAGAGATAATCAACTGCTTAGAAGTAAGAACGGAGAAGGATTGCCTTACTGAATTAGACTTGGTATTCCTCTAGCTGCATGTGCATAAATCCTACTGGTTTTAAGAGTTGTTACATATTTTTGAGGGCAAAAAAATGAAGGGCCACTCAGAAATACATACTTTATATTTTG
Organism: Gavia stellata; assembly: GCF_030936135.1. Lineage (NCBI taxonomy): Eukaryota > Metazoa > Chordata > Aves > Gaviiformes > Gaviidae > Gavia > Gavia stellata. Next base: position 67,263,190 of record NC_082595.1, read on the forward strand.
ATCTAGTCACAACTTGTATGTTAAATTATTCAATTGCAATAAATTGATTAATTGCTACTTTTTGCACCTTTTCACTTGGAGCAATGAAAATACAGTATGTGATTTCACTTTTGTTCACAGCTTCACTTTCAAGTTTACATGTAATAAATGGGTGTTGCATCTTGCAGATGAAAATGCTGTAGTGTTTGTTTCAGTTAATTTAATGGAAACAATTTCATTCCATTTTTGTACTGCTGGATAAGACTTTCTGAGTGATACGACTGTGCTTCATGGTTTAGATTCTTAATTTGTGAAACTTCAAAATATCTAAAGTTTTCAGAGTATGGCGCTTAGAAGTTTTATGTGAAATATCTTAAATTAAGCAACTGAAATGCCAAAATAACTCAGGAAAAGTAAGCTTAAATTAGGCCCAGGATTTCTTAAAAATCAGGTGTTTATAGCAGAGCAGGACGGAATATATTTCTGTTGTATATGTATTTGTGTTTCATTTGATACTCTGTTTTGAAAACAGATGTATTTCATTTAAGTATTTGCCTGATATAACTGGAAACTCTTTTCTGTAACTGGAAACAAAGTTGTATTGTTTTTGTTTGGGACATAAACATTTTTTTTCCTTTTTCTTTTTCCTGTTTTATTTAAACCTGTTTTCCCTTCAGTTTCAGAAACCAGGCATTGAAATGAAAAACTAGCTATCATCCAGCTTCAGTTTGCGGTCGCACATTTTGTGTTAGCAGTGCATTGAGTTGGCCCTGCTTGCTTTGGTGCCTTGGAAAAAGAGTTTCACGTCGGTGGTGTAAAACGTAGAGTCAGGTTCCAGCGGTGACGTCAGGCAAGCAGTGTGTTGTGGGCAGCGTGAGAGTCCTCCCACAAGGCAGTGGGAGGTGCAAGGCAGTTTTAAATGGGTGGCAGACTGCGGAGTCTGCTTTCCCAGTGTTTTGGACCGTGTGTTACCAGTCTGCATGGTTATGCTTCATCCTTCAAATTCATGCACGCACCCGGTTTTGAGCATGCGAAGTCACGCTGGCATCCTTCAGAGCTAAAGAAGTCATGCGCAAGCCTTGCAGGGTGGCCGCCTCCGCGGCAAGAGGTCTCAGCATGCGGAGGTTGCTCCTGCAAGGCAGTCGTGTCTCCTGCTCCATGCTGGGAAAGGGCTAAGGCTCAGGTGCAAGCCTGTGTTCATGTAAAAACCAAGTGTGTGTGTATATACTTTGAGTAATGTTTTAAAGGTAGAAGTCAGCGACCCTCTCTATGAGGCAGAGAGTATGGCTGTGCTGAGCAGTTTGGATCCCGTTCTTGAGAGCTCTGGGAACATTGGCCCAAAGATGATTTGTTGGGTTTTCTTAAGTGGCAAGGAAAAGAGGAGGCAGCTGTTTGCCTGGCATGGTCCCTTGCTTTGGGCTCCTCGCTGGAAGAGGCTGGGAAACAGCCGTGTATTGATAAATAAGTAGTATGCGTGAGAGGGAATTCTCAACCAGAGCTGGCATGCTTGTTTCACTTTGAGAGATGTAACAGCAATGCCTTTTCTCTTTTATGTCAAATACTTGGGCTGACATACTTGGTACGTCCCGTAAAGAAATGTAACTTGAGTAAGATCTTTTCTTTTCTTTAAATGAGACTACCTTTAAGGATTTTTTTAAAAATAAAATCTGAAATTGAAATGTAATTCGTGCTGTTGTCCAGAACATAGAGAAGACAAAGTATAACAGTGAAAATTAACTCTGCTATTGATAACTTATCTTTTGGGGTTTTTAAGTGTAGCATTTTATTTCATGTTACAGTGGTATTTTCAGTGTAACTGTCAGCCTTTAAATTATTATTATTTTGTATATTCAGCCATTAAAACATAAACTAATTTTAAATAAATGAAAAATAACTTGTGAGAAGCAAGCAGTGTAAACCTGACAATTAATAATTCATATTTCTCACTTAAAAATCAATCTTGTGCTTTTTTTCCTGTTGCTTTTCCATTTCTTCCTAAAAAAGCAGCCAAAGTGAAGGCACTTAATTTTCATATCAGAATGTGGCACTGTAACAACAATTCATCTTATGTCTGGATTTCTTTCTGTTGTAACAATTGGTTGAATGGTGCATCATTAAAATTCAAATAGCATTGCGTAGAAATTTCTGTGGAAATGCAGTATGAACACGGGTATAAGTAACAGATGAGGGCTGCTAGGTTTTTTCCGGTTCTCGAAAGTGCGGGAGTCATTTAAAGATAAAATAATCAGCTTAAACATGTAAGGGAGGGTTATATGGATTTCCTAATTAATGCATCTTGGAAAATAAACAAAAGCAAAATGCTTGTCATTTGGTACTAATGTGGTGGAATAGTGTGGCAGCAGGATCCCTGCTTTTCACTCGGCCTCTCATAAAGATTCAACTTCACTTCAGCTGTAAAAATGTGCAAATTACATTACTACTACATGACTGACTTTCGTAATTACATTAAGCGATTGAGATAAATCCCAGTGCTGGGTTCCCAAAAGAATGCTTGCAGCTGTGTGATTTTTCGCATCTGATCCTATGGTTTGTTGTACCCAGCAATGCCTGCCTTTTTTTTTTTTTTTCCCCTTGTTTTTTTTAGAGGAGTCTGTTTGGTTAAGAGGTCATCTTGGGCACAAGATGGAAGAATAAAGCAAGATTGCTTTCTAGGGTGTACCACCCAGAAATTTGTTTTGTGGAAAAGGTTAGCAGGCCATGATGATTTTCACAGAAAGGCAGGTGCAGTATTGTCCGTGTGGCACACTTGTGAGCTTCACATGGACATAATGCACATGTAGTACACAGAAACCATGCTGAGACATTGCGATCTGCGTGTCTGCTCATTTGCTGGAGAGAATAAATTGTTTGGCAGTCTTAAAAGTGAGTGTTACATGTATTTTCCTTCACAAAAGCCAAATTAGATGTCGGTGGAGACATAAGATTGCATATTTTTTGACAGAGCAGTTAATTAAATTGGTTTGTGTGGCAATAGCATGGGAGGAAGAATATTTATTCTCAAATTTTGTAGTTAAATTTATTGTTGGGAAGGTCAAGCAGAAGAATGAGATTTTGCTAGTAAGTTCAGCTGCCCGTATTTGCCAATAGGTGAAAGTTAGAAACTTGATTTCTATTTTAATGGATGTAACTGAAGTAAAACGAAGATTAAAAAAATATATAATTTTACAATATAAGTAATAAGTGTTAACTTGTATGGAAACAAATAGCATGAAGTATAACTTTTCAGATTTGCATTCGTCTGGAGATATTAGCAGTTGACAAAGGATTGCACTGAAAAAAATAATTGTATTCTTTCATAAACCATATTCACTATGTGCAGTTTGGAGCCTGAAGTCATATAAGTCCATTCTATCTACTTAAAAAGAAAATTAACTAGCAAAATAAAGCAGAATATGTTGGTTCTCCAAATCTGAGATACTTCAACAAAAAGACATTTCTGTCATCAGTCATAAATTTTCTTTCAAGTTTACTTACTTGTTAGGGGCTGCTGTTAATTACAAATGTTGCAAAGAAATGAAAACTGAATCATTGCCAAAGCCTTTTAGCCATTCTCTCATTTTTATCCACGGATTCTTCCCTTTCCTGTCCACGTACTTACTTACTTGTGAGGTGTAGCACAAGTCATCTGAGTGTAGAGGATCAAAACTGGTGCTTGAATAGCTTGCTCTTTCACGCTGTGCAGACGTGTTTTTTAGTTCATAGCATTCTGGCAGAATCGGAGAAACAAAATTGCAGTTTGTAGGCTTTAATTTGGTAGGATTGTAACACTGCAAGATAAATTGGGCTTTTAAAATGTAAAGCTAGTGACCATTTCAGAAAAGAACTCTGCTGTTTCTCTAAGTGTTAGATTCTTGTTGTACGGTGTTGGAAAAAAACTTAGATTTTTTAAATAAAAAAGGAGTGCCAGACAATTTAGTAGCATTTCATAATACAGCATGATGAGAACTTGGTAAAAGAAAGACAATCTATTAACCTTGCTTTTACTGTGAAGACCTTCAGCTGAAGTACCAGAGTTGTATACAATAGAAAAGGCTTGACCTTGGAGTAAAAGTGCATATTCCTGGAACCCTTATTTTTAATTAAAAAAAAAGTTGCATTGAAAAGATGAGCAAAAATGCTTACTCCCCTGGCTGAAAGAAAAATTGGATGCTATGTATCTTTTTGCTTGCATACCATCTGCACCCCCAGGCATGGCTCCGTTTCAGCAAGGGTGGTACAGAAGTCCATGTGTGCTGCAAATGTTTGAAATACTGGCAAAGCAAATTGTTAGGGAACCTGCGATAAGTTTTCTGCACGTCTTTTGCAAGTGGATGTGTCAGCACCGTGTGTGTTTGTACACCTGCTCTGGTGACTTGCTCTGATTCATGGACTGAATCATTTGTCTATGTTAACGTTGGGCTTAGGAATCTCAGTCACGTACCCATGAGGCTGGTGCTGTGCTGCTGTGGGACAAAACCATGTTACCTGCCTCCAGAGAGCTTACGAGACAAGACTACAGGTGACCAGAAGTAGGTAAAAAAAAGCTGAAGAGCGGCAAGAAAAGGGTGCATTGCAGGCAAGAGCTGTAGCAGAGGAGCAGTTTCTGACTGCTGTCATCTTTCCTGTGGGTCTGGTGGGAGGGGGGCTTGCTAGCATGGAGTAGAGCAGGGTGATGTCAGGAAGCTTTGCTGAGCATGAAGGCTGTGCCTTTGCACAAATGCAGCTGTCCGAGAGCCGAAGGAGTGAACGCTGGGGGTGGACATCATGGTGGGACCAGAAGCAGGCACTGACCCAATGCCTAGGAAGAGGTGGTCAGTAGGGTGTGACAACTTGGATGGAGAGCTGGGCAGTGGGTCTTGGCAGAGTGCTCCGTAGGGCATCTCTGCAGCCGGGTACGCTTTGTCAAGGGAAAAGGAGGTTGTGGTGATCAAGGTGCAGCTTGTGTGAGAGTTTTCCCTGTGTAAGTGGATTAGAAAGGCCACCTCTACAACCAAACTGCAGGAGTCTGACAGAGGGGCGTAGTCGGAATGTGTGAGCCCCAGAACAGTCGCAGTGGGATATGCTGTTCCCGCTGTGGAAGGACAGGCCTGTCTGGGGCTGGTGTCCACAGTCCCTGAGAAGGGCAGAGGGGTTGAGGGTCACCATGTCAACTCTCTAAAAAATGTAATAGTGAACTACGGGCAGAAATAGATCTATGAATTTAATTCCTTTTGTGCTTTTTGCCCACCTTGCTGTCATTAACGTTAACAAGGTCCTCTATTACAAGTACTACTGCCCACGGACGGATGGCTTGGACTACTTCTTTTCTCCTGTTTGGCCAGGAGCTGAAGGCCCTTGTGGGCAGCAGCAGATGACAGCCATTTCGATGGAATCCTTCTGCGGGGGTTCTTGTTGTGTCTATACTGGCTTAAAAGTTGCTTTTCATATCCAAAAGCATGCCTGTTAAAACTTTCCAGGGTTGTGATATTCAGTCAGCAAGATTCCGTGAAACAGTTCAGTGCAAATTCACTTTAAAAAATTACATATTAGCCTTTTGATTAATAACATGCTTGTAGCCTTGGGTTAATCTTGCAGAAGGACCCTCCAGCCCCAATCTGTAGAAGTATTAGCTATCACAGTCATTACCAGCATCTTCTATTAAGGCTGACCAACTCTTCACATGTCAACTAAACATTCAGCTTCAGGCCTGTCTGTCATTTATCACTGAGCTGGGGACACTGAGCAGAGTTAAATTAAAAACTGCTGTCCCTCCTCTGGCTCTGTATATGTCCTTAAAAATATCTGCGTGGAGTAAGTGAGGCAGCAGATAATGTTTGTAATGGCAGAGCAACACTTTTCTGTCAAGACTTTTTCACGGATACAAAAAACCTGGTAAAATGTCATATGGATTGTGTTTGTAAAATTATTAAAAAATCAAGAGGCAGTAATAGTTCCTAGGCTTCAGTAACAACATACAGGCCTTTTCTTAATTTACTATTACTTCTCCTTATCCCTATACTAATTATCCAGCTTTGTGACAATCGGATGTCTGGTTCTCATTTATTGTGTTTCATAATTGCGTATTCATCCAGCTCCTATTGCAAAGCTGAATGCTTTGGCTTTGTTTTCCCTCCCTTAAATAATTTATATGTAAGGTTCAGCAAATGGAACCTTGCTACTTGTGTGAAGCTGCCATTTAACCATGAAGTGAAATGCTTTTATCGAGTTTGCCCTGCAGATATGGTCCGCTGTGGCAGGGCTGTCCATATTTGGTGGCTGTGCAAGGAGAGCCAGGTGGTGCTGCAAAGCATAGCACAGTGAAGCGTGGACAGATCTAGGTTTGACATTTGTCATCCTCTACTGCTAAAGGGAAGAGAAAAATCTGCTTTTCCATATGCTTATGCTTTAATTTTTGCCCGCAGTTTTGTCCAGATGGCCTTGTGAACATTGTTTACTTTAAGATGCTGTCCCAGATGTTTTTGAATGCCGATGGATAAATGCAACAACTGTGGTATACTAATACACAAATTACTTACACAATTTTGGCTTTTTTTTTTTTTCCCCCTCCTTTTTTTTCTTTTTAACCGTCTCTTCTCCCCAGCATTACTCTGTATGGCACACTTTTCTGAGGGGAAGACATCTCCACTTACATTATTAAATTTCTGAGAGTGAGCAGTGCCTTCAAGTTGCAGACACTTGGAGCTCCCATTCTCCCGCTACGATTCTTTTGGAGCTCTGTGCAGGTGGACGAGTCTCAGACACTGTAGCATGCCCCTTCTAAGCATGTCAATTAAAAGGTGTTGCTGCACGTAAAACATAAAACAGTGACTGTTTCAGGGTGTGAGCAGCTCCCAAGCAGTTTGTCATTCGTTGCACTGAAAAACATTTCATCTGCCTTTTCAGGGAGAACTTGGTCTCTTACTTTGCCCTTGTACTGTCTTAATTTTCCACATGAGTGGAAAGGAGAGTATTTTAAAGCTGTGTAAGCAGTGTTACAAGAACATTTAAAAATATTTTTAAACAGCAAAGCACCTCTAACTGCATTTTGACAAACTTGGATACAATTTGGAAAAATAGTTACGCCTTGATGGCACTATAGGGTGCAGACAGACTGCGTCAGAAGCTTGTTGCCAGATAGAGTAGGTATTTTAATGACTTCTTTTTTATTTAATTATATTTTTTCATCTTCTAAGCAAGAAGCTACCTAGGAGTGTACATAAAAGAACCTTTTGGCATGAGCATTTCATTAGCATAAATAGATCTGTTAGTTATTTCTCAAGAACTCTTTAATGAGACTTCAATGTGAAACTCATTAGAACAAATATATGAGTTCATATGTCAAGGCAGAGATTGCAGCATCACAATGCTTGGCATCTATTAAGTCCATAACTCGTTTACATTGACATGCATTGTTAATCAATATTTAAGACACTGCAGATGTCAGTAATGCTCATATTTAGTCCTGCACCCGTGACAATATGAAAGTTGCTAGTAGAATTCGAGGCTAAATATTGTTATCTCAAGTCTTTCCATTACCTCTAGGCTACAAGTTAATGACTGTCTAACTTTGCTGCCCCTCATCTATTTAAATAATAAGGGAAATAAGGAAATATGTGGACGTTATACTGGTAGCATATTCCATTGCAGTTTTATCAAATTTTTGTTGTTTGAAATTAAAACACTAGCATTGTATGTATTTGGGTTGTGTTAGCAATTCCTCAGGTGTGACAAAGGGACGTGGGTGGAGGAGCAAATGTAGAGTTTGGAGAAACTGATAACAACTCCGCTTCGGCTGTTGGCTGAGTTGTGCGAGGCAGTTCAGACAGAATGCGATAACTGATAAAGATTTGTAGCATTCAGGTGGTAACTTTTGGTTACCTCTCTTCAAATGCACCAAAAAGCAGCCTTTGTGTGGTGTTTCTAGTGTGTCTAATGAACGTACATCTTAACTGCCTGTTGTTAATAAACTAACAGAGCCTGTTTTACTTTATTTATTGCTTAGATAATTGAAGAAGTAACAGTCTTACGGGACAGTATGATTATTGTGGAAGGTTTTGTTGGATAGATGTAGTTGTTGGGGGGATATTTTTTTCCCAGGAGATTAACTGCTGATATATCTTTTTTTTAAAGATTACATAAAGCAGCTTGGAGTACCATCAAGGTATCTTTCCGCATATGTTAAAAATTATAAGCGTAATCCATGGAAGGACTGAACTGGTTGAACTATGTAATTATATAGTAATATTAATCTATAGTTTAATTATAGGTTCATCAAAAATTATACGACTCTGTGAAGAAAACAGTGAAACCAGTGAAATATTGAAAGGAAAAAGTTCTGGTAATGGTGCATCAGTTCCAGTTAAAGGAATAAATAATTTAGGAAATACGTGCTTTTTTAATGCTGTCATGCAGGTAAGATGGAAAGATCATACAAATTTCTCTTTATAGATTTCAGATATACTTAATCTGTATAAACCGTGGGCTTTTGAAAAGATTCTGACTGTTACCATTCTTCATTCTGCTTTCTGAAGGTCCTTTTCAAATTATTTTTACTCCTTGCTATCCAAGCCATATTTCCTGTTATAACAAAACCGAATTCCTGGATCAGTAGCATTTTTCACAATAATGAGACAAATGAAAATGTCAAGTGTTTTACACACTGCATATGTGTGTGGGTTGTACTCTAGCATATGGTTTTATCTGTAGCTCAGCATTAGGCAGTCATGAGTAATGCACAGTATTTACCATACTGGTGGGTGTGAAAAGTGGTACTTTGTGCATAATGTAAATGTCTGCACAGTGCATTGTGATGATTTTAAGCCCCTACAATGGATGCAGTTATAAAAGTACTTTTATTGATTATGGTTTTTTTTCTGACCAGAATAAGAGGCATGAGTTATACTAATACACTTTTATTGATGTTGACTGTACAACTAATCCAACATCCTCAAAAAAAGCAGCAACCTCAGTGGGCTTTATATTGGACCATCCTAATGCTTGTCAGTTGAGCAGAGACATCTGTAGGTCTGCAGACAGGAGTGAACAAATGAGAGAAAACCGCTACAAAGGTGTTCTGAACTGGCTCTCTTTACCCTGTGTTTATGGTGGTGATTACAAAACTCAGCAAACAAACAGTAAATTTTTAAGGAGTAGAATTACTTCAAATTGTTCTTTGTCCATACTCAGGGTATTGTAGAAACCCTAAGTGATCTGCAGTCAAAGTTAACCAAAAATAAAGAAACAAAACTGACATAGTTGAGTTGGTTTCTCTCTTATATTCAGAGAGGTAATGCTTTTCAGTGTGCCAAAGCCTTTGTGCTTCCTGGGACACGATGAGGGGGACCACAGAGTTTAAAAGAAACAAATGGTTTCTTATACTAATGTCCTCACCATAAAAAAACCCAATGAAACAAATTTTGTTGTTCAACAAAAATAACAAAGTTATTACTAGGAAACTATTTTGGAATTACAGAAACAGAAGTGGGTACAATTTTAGAAACAGCCTGAGATCAATTGATCTTGGCTTTTATAACGCTGATACCTACTTTTTCTAGTGGTCTGATTTAAACCTCAGTTATGCATTATAAAATATGTCTGGTTTTGTCTATCCCTGAAGCTAGAATTTATAACTAAAGAAAAACATATAGTGGAAAGATCAGCATGTGTTTCTTCGTTTTTGTTCTTTTTTCTTTAAGAACTTGGCACAGACGCATGTGCTAAATGAACTGATGTATGAAATGAAGGAGAAAGGAACAAAGTTAAAAATCTGTCATACTTCAGACTCCCAATTGGTAAGTATGCAGTGAGAAATACAAATTTGGGGAAATGTGGGAAGAAGCCGGAGGATGGGAAATCACATCTCCGTTAAAGACACTCTTACTTGCCCATTTCTTTTGCCTTTTAATTGTTTAGTCGCTTTATGATATCTGTGAACTCACTCCTCTTACAAAACTAAATATTCAGTCTGGAGGAGGAGGAATAATCACTTCCTTTCACATTTTGTGACACTGAAGTAGCAAATAATGCCTGACCTTAAGAAAGAGTGGCTGGCTTATTTTTGTTTCCCACTGCATTTCTTCAGTATGAACGTATATTACAGGAAATAGTATATTTGGCTCCAGAAAGTGTTCACGGAATACTTTACTCCAGTCTGTTCCAGCCCTTCATTGATAAGGCTTGTAAAATTTATTACGTGCTTCACGGGCCAGAGGCTTAAACTGAGAGAAGCAGAATTTCAGTGAAGGCCAAATTTCTTGTCCTCAAGCTCATTGCAGGCATATGGGAAAGAGACTCTTGTGGTTGCTGTTCGTGGTCATGTCTTAGAGACTTGGGTTTTCATAATATGTTGCTGACAATAAAGATAATACCTATATCCCTCTGCTAGCTAAAGAAAGCAGTTTACAGAGGATTTTTTATTCTTTTTTTTCTTTTTTTCTTTTTCTGCTGTTTGTTGGGAGCTTTCTGGTGGCAGTGAGGGTTGAGGGGTGGGATTCTGTTTCAGATATATCTGAAATGATGAAGATTTCCCTGTGTTGCTGTTGGTGATGTTCATAGCTTCTCCAGGCAAGAACAGTGTGAAATTCACTGCATTGCTGTCTGTATTTCCTCCAGTGGCAATTCTGAGCAGCAACATGTTTCACTAAGTTATCCTGAGCCACAACGGAGGTCTGGAGCTTGGTTGTGCCCGGAGGCTTAGAAAGTGAGGGGTACGTTGGCTTATGCTTGATGCAAAACTTGCACAGCCATAAGGTTGAAAGATTTATTTTTTGTTTAATGACAGTCCTTACAATGTAAATCAGATCTTTGGAGCAAAGACTACGTTTTCTTGCCTTTGTATGTCAACACAGGATTAGAGGGCTGCAATAGTCTAAGTAATAGTAATGTAGAAACTCTCAGCTTCCCACTTGGTAAAGGGCATTTTTCTACCTTTTGATAGTGTGTATAATGCCAATACTTTATATTTGTGTGTATCCATAGCGCTTATGTTTTGTGTGGATCTGCTTTCTGGACGAGGAAGCCTCCCTGATTGTTTGTCCGACAGCTGTAATCTGTTTTTGTGAGAGTCAGGCCAGCTAGTAGGAAGCACTGTGGTCGTGTATGAACCTGGGAGCCTGTTAGGGAGAGCTGGCGATCTGTGACCATTGAGACACACATGGCATGTAAGCAGTGCAGGAGTGTCTCCTGCTCTAAGACTGGCTCAGGTGGCTGCTGGCCGGCTCCTTCTAGCCCCAGGACCTGCTGGCTGTGGCAAATCTCACACCAGGAGGGGCTGTGTGGGATGCACCCTGTACCTGTCCTCCGCTGCCATGGGGGACCTGTACGGTCTGCTGTCGGCTCCTGCTGTGAACCAGTGCTGGTGCTTTCTCGGCGCCTGGTTCCTGGAGGAACAGGGTATGTTTCTGTGGCTGCCAGATGTGTGGAAATTTTGGTGTGCGGCTCACAGGTCAGAGAAGCTGGCCACCCCTTTCCTAAGGTTGAGTAGACGAAGTGCCACTGAGCTCCGTCTTACGCTGGCCCACAGAGGAGGTTGCCCTCATTGTCTCTCTAACTGAATTTCAGTGCACATGGGAGTAAGAGTAAAGCAGGTAATACAGGAGGTAGTCTGTTTTTGTGGGAATCAGACTGGCTCATTGACATGCCTGTTTCCAAAACTATTGGTTACCAACAAATTTGCTGGACGAGAATTGTTTGGTTTTGCAACTGTTACTGCTTAAATAACAAGCTTTGTCTTCAACTGTTTCAATCATGTAGGTGACATCAACGTTTTAAAAAAAAACCCTAAAACAGTCTAAGACTGAAAGTTACATTGTTCTTTGTCGTAAGTGTACTAACTTGAAGTAAGTCTTGTGTGTCATTAACTTTGAAATCTGATGTGCACTTTACCTTTGCTTTGAAGGATCCTTTGGTGGTAAACCTCTCCAGCCCGGGACCTTTGACGTCAGCGATGTTCTTGTTCCTTCACAGCATGAGGGAGGCTGGAAAAGGTCCTCTTTCTCCCAAAGTGCTGTTCAGCCAGCTTTGTCAAAAGTATGTATTGTCAGTATCTTTTATTTATTTATTTATTTTTAATTTCCGGTTATTTGTTTCTAAGTGTGCCATGTCTGTTGTTCTTTCTAAGGTGCCATTAGGTTTTTACCAGGCAGTCCAGAAAACACCTTCTTCATGTTTTAAAGTTGCAGGGCTCCTTGTTATGTGCCAGGGTTGTACCTGCTCTTCATGAAGTGCATGGCCCACTACATAACCACTAACTTTGAGTGGGCTTTGAACTGAGTGTGAGGGAGAAGAAGAGGGTGTGGTAAAATGAAGAAAATAGAATTACCTTTCAGGTTTTGCTGCATATTAGCATAAAGCTGTGCTAAAACTGCAAAGTGTATGGAGATATTTTGAAAAAAAGGGTAAGCTTTTAAATGGGAAACCTCTGCTATGATGCCTGACCTTGGCATCAATTCAAAATTAAAAAGGGTCTAACAAGTAAGGAATTGAAGCAGTACTGAAATGGCATATGGCTCCAGATTGCAAAGAGCTTACAAGCCCTAGAGAAACTCCTGTTTCTTGGCGTGGAAAATGTTTACAGTGGTGCTTTGTAGGTGCCTTCAACTATGATGCAAACAATCTTGCTTTTTAAAACACCTGTAGAAGACCTATTTAAAAGTTTATACAAATATATAAATATTGACTTCACAGGTAAAAGAAGCTGTAGAAGCAGAGTAACTGGAGGATGATAGAGCTGAATCTCACATTTAAAAAGATAAATAATGCATGTTAATTTATTTGCTATAATATTATTGCATGGAATTTTAAGTGTTCTGCAGCAAGAGAGTTAGGAGGAAAGTTGCAGCCTCCTACCATGGCATTCCAGGGCAACCTCACTGTGCAAGCTTGGATTTAAAATAGGGTATAAAGGAACATAGGCATTTAGACTAGAGCAGGGACAATTTAATTCTGATAAAGAAATCAGTTACTACTTTTTTCTTTATCCTAAAAATTCAACTTTAGAAACTTAATATTATATTTTTTTCTATTGTACCTGACTTCCTTTTGATTCTTTGGAGCTGTAAAAGGAAATGTGTATAAAGTGTCCTTATAGTGATTTTGAGTCAAACAGCAGTGCTCTCTGTTTAGCATTATCTACCTGGAAGAAAAATATATAGGGAAGAAAAATATGTTGTTTCCTCACTCCTCCTCCTGTTTCGGGGCTGACTCAAAAATGTGGTTATAAGTACAAAATTTAGCCGAGAGATGGAAGGGAAATGATTGAATAGGAATAGTAGTTTTTTCTCTGTAAGTATTAAGGATAGAAGAAATAGATGATACAAAACATGTTTTGAAACCCACCTTAGCAAACCCGTTGTAAAATAATCACGATGCAGTGCACTTCAGATGGCATTCTATTTTTGAAGTGATAGCTATTTTGTATCTGCTCTGTGTGTGTGTTTGTATTTGTGTAGTCATCAAGTGATGGCTACACAATATATTGGTATTAAATCTCAGAAACCTAGTCGTTCTTTTTTTATTTGTTGTTTTTTGATCTTTAAGATGGGCATATACTTTAAATACCAGCTAAAACTGAAACATATTTTAACCTGGGCAGCAGACTTGCTGTTTAGACATGTACCTGTCAGCTTCTGCCATCTCTTGCCTTCATCCCTACTTCTTACTTTTGTTAACCTTGCAGAACACAACTTAGATATAAATCCTTTACTAGCTCTATTATAAATAACAAAAGTGTCAGCCACATCCTGTTAGCAAGCCATTAGGTGTTCTGGGGCAGTAAGTGGCTGCACAGGTATGACAGAAGATTTTTGGCCTTTTGACTATTTTGTTATTGGTGGTGACGTAAGCAAGAAAGAGGAAAGGGAGAATTTTAGCAAATTCAGCCGTCTGCAGTGGTGGAAGTAGGAGAACGGGAAATCTTTATCTTTGCAAACTGAATACATTTACTATACATTGACTTAAACAGTATGAATGCAGTGTTCTGTCATGCCATTTTTACAAAGCCTTTTTTCATCTTTTAAAGTTGGCTTTCTATTCCTTAGCAAAGCTGAAATGAAAGAGAGAGCATGGCAAGATTGCAGGAGTCCCAGCAAGGAAGAAGTCTGTGTTGCTGCAGCATTCCCCGTAAACTGCTTTTTGAATCCCGCCAAGAAGTTGTGTTAATAAAGTAGTCTTAAAGGCATGCACTACGTGTGGTCTTCACATGGGTTAGCACAAACTCTTTTTACTTAACAAGTAAAGTTCAAACAGCATTTTTCCTAAAGAGATAACAGGATGAATGTGCAAAAGGAAGTATACTGAGAAAAAATGTTCGTATTTCAGAGAGATAACGTCAGAGAAAGACAAGTCAGTTAACTACTGGGGGAGAAGGGCATGGGGAAGGACTTCGAATAATAGTGTTTTGGTTTTATATATTTTACATAAAAGTTTGCTGACTCCAGTTGTAACCTCGTTTCTGTTTTTTTAGTTCATCCTTTCCCCATCACAGATCTTGCTGTCTCAGTCCCAGCCTACAGTAATGACCATACCTTTCTTCAATAAAGAATTTATGAAGCAGATTGTATAAATAGTATAGGACGTACTTGCCTGTGATATCAAGAGTTGGACTCAGTGACCCAGCAGTTGTCTTCCCAGTCCGTCTTTACTGTAACATTGTTCTGAGTAGTTGCTTGTAGCTTGCAAAACAGGGGCATGCACACTGAGTGGCCATGCAGAATATAGACGTTTTTCTTAGTATTTAGTATAGTCACTTCCAAATCTTACTAGGTTTCTTACAAACGTGAATGGTTGAAATGCTGAAGCTGTCCGCAGGTGATGCTATGCTGCTGTTCTTCATACGCTTAGATATATCTACTTGTCAGGACTGTTACAGTATGCTCTCTAGCCAAAAAGTAACACAGCATTTTCCTAATAACATTTTTCTCATGTGTAGCAGAAGGCTGATCCTTTAAAAATAGTTACTTTTCCTTGACGACACAATTGGATTATATGTATAAAAATATATATAAATTTTGATTAAATTGGTATTGATGAGTTTGGGTGTTTTTAAATCTCCTAGCTGAATGGTGACATATTTTCATGTTGGATCAGTTGATGCAAGATACAGTAAAGGTGGCTGTATAATTTAACACCTGACACTCGCACTCATTTCCAGTTCAATGCTGGAATAACACTTCTGAATTTGATGTCGGAGTTGCTTTTTTTGATGTTCTTGTAGGACTTCAGGACTCCACCTGCTTCAGATGTTGCAGTATGAGTTTGAATGCTCACATTTGAGCTGGGCATCCTTACTCAAAAATTGAAAAGTGCTCAGTGAAAGAAGACCTAAGAAGAGCAAAAAAGGAGCGGCCGAAGGCACATAGGAATGAAGTTAGGTGTGGGTAGAGAGACTGTAAAGAAAGGCATCAGGCGTTGCCTTGCTCAGCTGCAGCTCTGTCGTGGCACCAGGTGGGATCCCAAAACCTGCAAGAAACTCTGCGAGCGGATGTACGTTTGCTGCTCAAAAGCAGTAAGAGAACTGGGACACAGTCCTTTCAACTGCATGCTGTGTCTTTAAGAGTCTAGGGAGACCACAGCGTGAAGTTTGTTGTCTTGTGTATGAAAGGGTATTTGTGGTGCTTTTTTTTATTAAATAGCAAAAGAAAAAAATGATACTGAGTGTTAATTTTATCAAGTGGTGGGGTAGCCAGGTTGAAGAAGGGGAGAAGAAGAAAAGAAATGGATGAGTCTTTCTATAGCAACTGTTTAGCGTCTGGTACTAATTCATCCACTGTTAATTTTGTTAGTGTTGCAGCTGTCAGATGTTTTGCAAGGACAGATTGTGAGCATAGCTACAGGGCCCTTCTGTTGGTTTTCCACTATGCTGAATATCAGGACTGCAGACTTCTGACTTATCTGGAGACTTAGTAACTAATGCAACACTGATACATTAAGAGGATACAAATTTTATTTTATTTGTTATGACAGGATAATTTTATTGGTGGAAAAAAGCTTAGATTTGTGTAGTAAGTAAATGTTGCAGCATATAAGTGATGAATCTAGAAAGTAGCTACAGAATTTAGCTGCTTCAAACCTATACAA
Organism: Gavia stellata; assembly: GCF_030936135.1. Taxonomy (NCBI): domain Eukaryota; kingdom Metazoa; phylum Chordata; class Aves; order Gaviiformes; family Gaviidae; genus Gavia; species Gavia stellata. The sequence goes on from NC_082595.1 coordinate 67,279,222, forward strand.
ATAATTATTTATAGGCGTATTATATCGCTACATTAACATGCAAGAAAAAATACTTGCCTAACAAAGATTTTATTGGTGGTCACAAAATATACATAGGTCTTCCCTCCCCAAGGAGTATTCATCCTTCCTTCTCAGGTGCAGAAAGTAGAACTCAAGACAGAGGTTTATGTGGGGCAGACAGAACAGAGATTGTAGGCAGTTAGTTTTGGAGGGAAACCTTAACAATGCTTGGAGCATTCCACATTTATCACTTCTGAGAGGAAATGCTAAGGGAAACTGAGGTAGTGTTGTACAAGATTTAAGGGGTGAAGGAATCAGGATTTTTCTCATTAATTAGGAGTCTTCTTGAGCCTTTTCTTTTAAAATAATATTGCTATAGAGAAAAATCTCTTTTTAGAAAAGAATTCTAACTTGCTTATTTTTCCCATTTGACTTTTAGCATTTAAAGATAATAGCAGCAGAACACACAGTTGAAGTTTCCTTAACCAGTTGTGAAGGATTATTTTGGGTCCCTGTCGAGCCTCCGTGTGCCTTGCTGACGGTGCTGTGTCATGTTCAGGAGCCCTCTGACAGAGGAGACTGAATCTTCGCCATTCAGCAGCAGTTGAGAGATTGCATGTCTTTATTTCAGTTAACTTTGTCAGAGTTTCCTTAATTTTAGGAACAAGGTAACAAAGCTGGATGGATGAGATTTATGAGTGCAAAGTAGATTAAATGCATATATAAGTAGCGTGCATTGGCAGGAATCGTCTGCACTTGTTCCTGAGTTTTGTGTTCACTTCTTCCACTCAGGAGGAAGACCTGTGCAGCATTCTGGACAACACAAGTATTTGCAATGTGTGTGGTATTGGTGAACTAAGTAAGCAATGTTTGTAGATACAATGAAGGAGGAAAACAATAATTTCATTAGGTACAGCAGAGGTGTATCCTCAGTAGCAATGTTCAGGTTAACCTGAATAGAGCATTACAAGGTAAAGCCAATTGGGAGCTTTAGGGAGAGGTAACAAAAATAGGAAGCCTTCATGTCAAGAGGGACTTGAATATTGGGAGTTTACAAAGGAGAGGACACGAAAAGGAGGCATGACAGCGAGAGAAGACAATAAATGATAGAAGATAAATTAGCTGTGCTTATTGAACTGCCCTCATAAGAGGAGGAGCTGTGTGTGGAGCTGAAAGGCAACAGATTTAGAGCCGGGGGAAAAAAAGGCTTTTTTTAACATTCTATAGAGCTAACCTGTGAAACTTGCTGTCACAGAGCACTGTTGAAAACATTAGCAGGACTTAAAGGAAGAAAGAAGAATTAGACATCCATATAAAGAGAAAACTTTTTTTATAGGGACACAAGACCTCATGCATAAAGGCCTTTACTTGGCTACCAGCTGGTAGTCAGGAAGAAATTTCCCCAGACAGGTATTTCCATTACTTGGTAAAAAGAGCCGCATTTTCCCTCTGATGGTCAAGTGGGAAATGTCTCTGTTGTAAGCATGTCAGCTATTATGTCCATTCAGAGCTACTTCTAACAAGTGGTTTTTGCTCATGTACCAGAGATCTGGTGCATTGCAAGAAAGTGATGGTGCGTCATTTTCGCTTTTTGGGGAAGGTGAGGCAGAAAAAGATGAAAGAAATCAGCCAGCACGTCCAAAGGAGAGCTAAGTCCTGTCTATCCATGCCATCGAGGTAGGACAGGCATGCCTGTTCTTATTTATTAGAGTTACATATGGGGACTAGCCTGTGTTTGGTCAGGTTTTTTACTACCAAGCACCTCGTGATTGCAGAACTCTTCTGTCTGTGTGGGGGGCAGGTTTGAGATAAGATTAATCATGGGGATTAATCATGCTGTAGGATTTGCTCTCTTTTCTGTTATAGTGCTGCATATGACTTGAGATCACTAATGAGAACGCTTGCTTTAGGAAGAACAAAACTTTTCATTCTAGCTGTTCTATAATGACAATGAGTAGATATTTTATCATATCACTGAGAAAGGTAAGTCCTGTGAATTGTGGAAACTTTTATAAAGTGGCCCTTTGCATGCTTCTTTGTAACTTTCATTGATCAGTCTTGAGAGATTTAACATCATCTGCAGATAAGCAGAATTTCTTCTCTGAGGCTAACATTAAACACTTTACTTTGCTTCTCTATAATATTAGTATTAAAGGGGTTCCTCTGCATTTTGCACGACTGGAAAAAATGAAATAATATGTTCTGTTTTCTGTTTCCAAGCACTTAATATTGTTTCTGAAGTTTTCCAAGCTATTAGGCTGTCTTCTGCTCAGAGATAGTACTTATTGAAAGGATGATTTTGGAGAGGATTTTTATTAGAGACAGTAAAGGTATGGCAGTTCTGCGCAGTGTGATTGAATGACTGTAATTGTATCCCAGTTTTGCTTTTGAAGGACAGCTTAATTTCCTCAAATGAATATAAGATAGGAATTAAAAGTATTAATGCTTAGAGGACTGGTTTTTTTTCTTTTAAAAATTATTATGTAGTTTTTGTTATTAAAACACTCTAGGAAGTGGATCATTATGAAAAGTATTTCTTTAACTGACAGTCAAGCAATTATAACTGGTCTCCAGATGAGTAATGAGAGGCTAGATAAGCAGTACGCATATAGATGTCACAGTTGTCCTTCACCACTTATGGCCATTAGCAGGAGTTCAACCTGTTCTGTCATTATCCTGCTGACACTGTACAACAGGTTGTATCGCATTGGCACTGGCTTCCATATGTCAGCACATCTGTGAGCGGTCAACTCAACCAACCATCTTCAAGTCCCCCACTTTTGCCAAGGATCTTGCTTGAAGCATATTTTCAAGGAGACAAGAATGCACATCTTTTAGTTGTCAGATTTCTGTGTATCAGCATGGATTAATTCCTTTTTTTTTTCCCCTTATACTGGTTTATAAGTGTAGGAAGTTTCCAGTAAATGCATTGTGTGATGTGAAATTCCCTCCCTCCTTTTTTTTATTTATTGTTGTTTTTTGGTTTTCTTTTGTGGCTTCCCCCCAAAACCAAATGCACTGAACACCAGATATTTAGAATTATATACTCCATTACATAGCATGCTATGGACATGAATGACAGATTAACTATATGTTAAGCAGTGTTGCCAATGACATCATTTGTCAGTCCAAGTAAATGACTCAAACCTTACATGGCATCTTTACAAGTCACTTTTCCTGCCACTTCCCTTTTAAAGTGATAGCTGTTAACATTCCCATCATCCTTGTGTCCATTAAAATTCAAGTATGTAGGTTTATGTGAGGTTGGAAGAGGATTTAGTACAAGCACCGAGAAGCCTAAATAATCTTGTCCTCTTAGATGCACTATGTGCTAGTAAAATGAAAGACTAAGAAAAATGAAAAACTGCCATGACTGAGTTAATTTTCCCCTTCTTTCACTGAAGCTAATAAAATGGTGTGGAACACACGGGTAAACTATTTTCCCTTGAAATATCGTTTAGTAAATTAATTTTCATCTGAAATCATTATTGTATGTTCATCAGTGGGAGGTTACACTGCAAACCATAAACAGTAACGAAAGGTATGTGTGGGGCTTTTTTCTGATTTGCATTGAAGATCTAGTTCTGCGAGGTGTGCCTACAATGAAAAAAACCTCCTGTAACAGTGACAGAGTTTTTGCTTGCTTCTTTGTGAAGTAATTATTCATTTTTCTTCCTTTTTACTATAATGTCTTTTGCAGTGGCCCTGCTTCTGTGGCCAAAAAAAAAAAAAAATTCCTATTAGTACAAGGATCCAGGTTGTGTAAATGTAAGTTTTTGTTTTCTCGTGATATACTGGACCTATTAATGTGCGTGAATTGAAGGAGATAGGCTGAATATACTCATTGATTCTCACTGTCTCGGGAAAACAAGAAATTTCTCATCAATACAACTAATGATAATACTGTGGCTAACTAACTAGGTTTCTCAGAATTGAACTGATTTTGGCATCTGGGTTTAAAAAAAAAAGATTCTTTCAGATTCCTGGCCATTCAATGAAAGAAACAATGAGAAACTGTTTTAGCAAATTGAAAAGTGAAAATGTGTGTTCACATTCCTGTAAACATGTGCACGCAGGTACATATGTTATTTATTTTTTTCATGTATATTGAGTGTTTTATTGGATCCAGAATAAGGGCCTAGTGCTTTTCAAAATGCATTCGTTTTTTAGAATAAAATTAATTGGAAATAAACCATTGTATATTAATAGAAGCAAACCCCCGCATTTTTATAATATTAAACGAAAATGTTTTTTAAGAGGAGTATTTCAAGTTTGAATTTATTGCTTTTTTTTTTAAAAAATTAATTTCAGTTTTGTAGGTTGACCTGCACATGCAAAAAAAAGCTTTAGAAAGAATGCTAAAAAAAATCACCCACTTTCCTGATTCCAGATTTTATAGTAAGCCTCATAATTGAGCAGCATCATTAAATCATTTTTAACTAGGGATATTGTCAACTTTGTCTCAAAAAGTAGATACGAAGTATGAATGTGAAAGTATCATATTTGTAAATGTGAAATGTTGTTTTGCATATGCAAGTCCAGATTTATTCCACTTAATTTTAGGCACTGACCTTAGATGCCTCATCACCTTAGATCCTTCTCCAGTTACATCCCAAAGTGCCTCCAGCGAGCAGTTCAAAACTGAGACCCTTGTGTCACTGTCCTGCCTGTAACACAGGGCTGCTGTGCCCTAGCTTGGCATCTCGACATTTTGCCCAGCTTTAAGTTTTACTGTTGTAGGCACGTTGCACGTCTGATTAATTTTCTGATTGCCTTTAATTTCTCTTATCCATGAGCACAAATCTCTGAAGCAAACTTGAGCAGCTTTAGTATGCGAGTGGGAAAGAAATCTCACCTTCAGGAACCCTAGAACAGCTGAAGAGCATGGCTGGGCAAGTAAGATCATTGTGCCTTGGAAAAAATACTGATACATATTTACAGCTCGATGCACTGGTTAGCCAGAGCACGCAATCTGAGGCTGAAAATGGAAACTGGCTCAACACGCGCTTAATAAAATTGGGTGACTGAGTAAGTGGTTGGTTTTTCTGGCTGCTCTGCCAGTTTGATAAAATTCCTATTTGAGCCCTGCTCAGCCAGTTGTCTCCTGTGCTAGATTTTGGAAGGGGTGCACAGGGCAACGCCTGCTTCTGCTCTTCCCATTGTGCAGCGAGAGCCACAGGTGCCGTTTGGTGGCATTACTGGAGATGCAAAGACCCCACCCTTTCAAATCCCATTTTAGATTAATTGGTCCAAGACTTTAATTAAAGACCTAAGGGTGACTTGTCTGGAAAGACAGGCATGGTTTGGCCAGTTACAGTTAATGTGAATAGAAGTATGTTAATAGTGAATATTTACACAGTCTCATTTGGGGTTGCAAGAAGCTGGAGATCTAAATTGTTTACGAGAAACCTTCTAGCTATGGTTGTCTTAGGAAGGGTAACACCTTAAGGATCTATCCACATATTCACAAGTGTATTTTGTAATTTCTGTGTAATCTGTGCCTGCAAAATATGATATTTATAGTATGTTGAGATGCTGTGAGTAGTACAAAAGGGATCAATGGTTTTTGAATAGCAGAACTGAGACTATTGAATGCCTGGCTTATGAACAGATGCAACGTTACCTCTGTACAGCTGACTAAAACATGACTGGTGTAAATGGTATCATAGCCTGAAACAGAGGTTTTTCCTCTCTTGGTTTATGAGGCTGATGTGGATGTTGCTGGTGGTCTTTCTATGAGAACTGCCTTTCCTGTGGAGCCTTCGGTTTTTGTTTGTCCTGCATAGTAAAGTGTAACGGTACAAACTCAGCCAGTGCCAGTGTCCCTTCTGCGTCCTTGGGCTGACTTGCAAGCTGGCTCGTCTTTGCTGGTGCTGTGGCCAGACACCACAGAGGAGGACAGCTCGAAGGGTGATGTAGTCTGAGAGGTCAAGGGTGACACCAGATGTCTATTTTCCAAGGCATGTAGACCCTTTCCTTCAAGACTTTTAGTTTCTAGAAATGAAAAGTTTGGAAGTATGCAGATTTATTTTTTTAAGAAGCTGTTGCAGTCTTTGGTGACTTAGATCTCTGTTTAACCTGAGGAGCCAGTATGTATTATTCTAGAAGGTGGGTTTGTAATCTGGGAATTTCAGACAGTCATTCAGTATCACACATCCAAAAGGTAGTGATGTTATTTTTTATGTAGAAGCAGTATCTTTTTCAGTTGCAGGTCTAATGCTTTTTAGCTCGCTAGGGATCTGAAACCCAAAGCAGAACAAAAAAACCCTCCTTCATTCAACTTTATTGTAAAAAGGATGGCTGTGGCACACGGTTATACAGGAAGTGCTTATCACTTACCTCATGAACAAAATCACAGGACAGCTGGAGAGCTGCAGCCCCGTGGCTTTCTCCTGCAGGCTACTTCACACGCTCAGCCTGAGATGCTGCTCGCCGCTGTTTTGGGGATGGCCAGGGAAATCCTCGTGGGGGGCTGCCATGCAGGAACTGATTCTGGTGAGCTTGGGGCTGGTGTATCTGCCACGCGTGCTTACGGATGTGGCATGGAACTGAGACCTCAAAAAGTTTTACCAAGGGTTATAAAGTTTGGATGGGATGGACGACACTATCCCCTGTCTTCTAAACGTGATTAGTGTGAGAAAGGAGCATTGTATCAGGATTTTCTTTTTAATGCTGGCTATCCAGATTAGTAAAGTAAGCTAATGGTGATAGGAAATGTAGCGATATTAAGTCACAGTAACAGTGTGGACGCTTTACGATATTCCATGAGTTGTCCAGGTAACTTGTTTTGGTGCACTCAGTAATTGCAAAAAAGCAAAAATACGTAATGTTTTTGTATTCAATATGCAGTGGGAGTGAAATACTTGATATACTTGGTTGTTATGATGGGTGAGTCAGGAAGGTTTCTTTGAATTTGTGCAGAAGACTTGTGAAATTTCAACCTCTGTCATCTCAGATTTTTTTTTTTTTCTCAAAACCAGTTGCGTATACAATACCCGTAACCAGCTTTGTGGGAAAAAAAATCAGATTATCTGTAGCTGATTTATTACCTGCTTTTGCAGACCTGCTAGTTTTTGGAATCTGGATTCAGATGTATTGTCAGAATAAAAACAACTGTGAATAGATTGTCTCATCAGTTTTGGGCTCTTTCCATTTTAGGTATGAAGCTGTGTTTTGTTTGCTTCTGGTAATACTATATGTTTTATTATGAATGTCAGATGTGAAGTACTGCAGTTTGTTAGACTGCAGAACAGGAGGTTGGATGTGGATATGGTGTGAGTTGATAATTCACAATACTAAAAGGTCCTTTTAAAGCTTCTGGGAAGCAAGTATAAGAGTAACTCTTACCTGATAACGTAAGAGTGATTAACTCTTCCTACCAAAAAAACCCTCCCCAAACCCTGGCTTTTCTTATTGGCAATACTCTTAGAATGGAAATCCTGTTTAGAGCATTTATCTCCAATATCTGTAAGATTAATTGAAGAAATTTAGCGTAAATAAAAGACCAATCACAGAATCACTATGGTTGGAAAAGACCTGTAAGATCATCAAGTCCAACCATCAACCAACACCACCATGCCCACTAAACCATGTCCTGCAATGCCACGTCCACACATTCCTTGAACACCTCCAGGGAGGGTGACTCCACCACCTCCCTGGGCAGCTTATTCCAGTGTCTCACCACTCTCTCAGTAAAGAACTTTTTCCTAATATCCAGCCTGAACCTCCCCTGGCGCAACTTGAGGCCATTTCCTCTTGTCCTGTCACTCGTCACTTGGGAGAAGAGACCAACACCCACCTCTCTCCAACCTCCTTTCAGGTAATTGTAGAGAGCGATGAGGTCTCCCCTCAGCCTCCTCTTCTCCAGGCTGAACAACCCCAGCTCCCTCAGCTGCTCCTCATAAGACGTGTGCTCCAGACCCCTCACCAGCTTCGTCGCCCTTCTCTGGACACACTCCAGCACCTCCATGTCCTTCTTGTAGTGAGGGGCCCAAAACTGAACACAGTATTCGAGGTGCGGCCTCACCAGCGCCGAGTACAGGGGGACAATCACCTCCCTGCTCCTGCTGGCCACACTGTTTCTGATGCAAGCCAGGATGCTGTTGGCCTTCTTGGCCACCTGGACACACTGCTGGCTCATATTCAGCCGGCTGTCAATCAACACCCCCAGGTCCTTTTCTGCGGGGCAGCTTTCCAGCCACTCATCCCCAAGCCCATAGTGTTGCCTGGGGTTGTTGTGACCCAAGTGCAGGACCCGGCACTTGGCCTTGTTAAACCTCATACAATTGGCCTGGGCCCATCAATCCAGCCTGTCCAGATCCCTCTGCAGAGCCTTCCTACTCTCCAGCAGATCAACACTCCCGCCCAACTTGGTGTTGTCTGCAGACTTGCTGAGGGTGCACTCAATCCCCTCATCCAGATCGTCAATAAAGATATTAAACAAGGCAGGCCCCAATACTGAGCCCTGGGGGACTCCGCTTGTGACCGGCCGCCAATTCACCACAACTCTCTGGGCTCGGCCATCCAGCCAGTTTTTTACCCAGCGAAGAGTGCACCTGTCTGAGCCACAAGTCGTCAGCTTCTCCAGGAGAATACTGTGGGGAACAGTGTCGAAGGCTTTACTAAAGTCCAGGTAGCCAACATCCACAGCCTTCCCCTCATCCCCTAGGCGGGTCACCTGGTCATAGAAGGAGATCAGGTTGGTCAAGCAGGACCTGCCTTTCATGAACCCGTGCTGGCTGGGCCTGATCCCTTGGTTGTCCTGCATGTGCCCTGTGAGTGCCCTCAGGATGAACCTCTCCATAATCTTCCCTGGCACCGAGGTCAGGCTGACAGGCCTGTAGTTCCCCGGATCCTCCTTCCGGCCCTTCCTGTAGATGGGCGTCACATTGGCAAGCGTCCAGTCATCCGGGACCTCCCCTGTTAACCAGGACTGTTGATAAATGATGGAGAGCAGTTTGGCAAGCTCCTCCGCCAGCTCCCTCAGCACCCTTGGGTGGATGCCATCAGGCCCCAACTGAATACAATTGAATACAATTGAATTGAATACAATATAAATTACATATGTCAGGGTATCATATTAATACAATTTTCTCTTATGTTTTCTTATTAGCATTTGAAATCCATATGCTTATGTGATGCTACTTACTCTTTGCATGTTTCCCATCTTACTCATTGACTCAGTTCTGTAAGCTGCACATTACTGGATTGATTGACTGCGGAGCCATTGGGAAGAGATGGTTATACATAGTTTTGTTTAAGAAGTTAAGAAATTCTCATTTGGATTCTCACCCTCAGTTTTTCTTTGTTTGATGCACAACCTTGTGACTTCCCTTCCATTTCAAGATCATATTTTTCCAATTCAGACTATAATACTGTCTCTGGTTTACTATGTACGGACTGTTTTATGCACGTTTCAGATTTCTTCTTGGTAGAGAGAAGGGTGAGATAACAAGGGAGGTTAAGCACTTTGAAAATCTCCTGCATGACATTGGGACAGTTTGGCAATACAGAAGTACTGTGTGGTCTGTCAGCAAAGTGCTGCTGGCATGGGTGAAACTCTACTGGCAAAGTGGTAGTTTTGTCAAGCCATCCCCAATAGGGTCAAAATGCTACCCAGCTGAAAGTGCAGCCTTGTTGGTGTAATTGCAACCACACCAAGAGCTTCCTAAAGCCCCATTAGGTCCAGCAGGGATTGCACCTATTTGTACCCCTGGCATCCAACAAGAGTCCGATGTAGACGCTGTCTCATTAAGAACCTCTCAATGTAAATTTAAATTCCTTACCACTTCTTTTCTAGAGCTCCTCGATTTAAGGGCTTCCAGCAGCAGGACAGCCAGGAGCTTCTGCACTATCTGTTGGATGCGATGAGGATTGAAGAAACAAAGGTAAGGTCTTTGTGTGTGTTTTTAAAGAACTTATTTGACTGTATGGTGAACTACTATTCATTGCTTCAATGTTCTTCATGTTCCCAAAGTTTTAAAGATGTTTTAATGAAATAAGAGTGGCCATTTTTGTTATCTTGAGAAAAATGACAACTTTTTTTTAAAGACAATTTAATTATGTTCATTTTGATATGTTAAAATTGCTGATTGAAATGAAAGTTTCAGTCAGCACTAGAAAGAGTATCTTTAGTAGATCGTGATAACTTTACGAATCTGAATTGTTTGCCTTTATTTAAAAAAAATAAAAGGATCCAAAAAAAAAAGGACTTCTGGGGAGTCAAGAAAGTAGAAGCAGCACTTCTGATTTAACTGACAAAGTGCATTTTAAAGCTTTGGGACAGAAATTAGCAGCTCGTAGCTGTGGGCCTGCCCACAATTTTCACTGAAATCTAGTTCAATGAAAAAAAAAAAGGACAAAAATAAAATCTTGGAAAGTTTCTTGTATCTCTTGAAAGTGTGAAGAACTACCTTATAAATAACATGCTGCTTTTCATTACTTAAAATCTACATCTAAGTCTGCTAAGTATATAAGCAGTTATATTATATTAAAAGTGTCCCTGTGTGGGTTTGTTTGTTTCTTTTCCTTCGTTATTTCTGCCTCCTGCATTGCTGAATGCAAGAAAGTGTGTGTTTGCTTGCTTTTGACCATATCAGATTTCATCTGCTTGACTTAGTCTTGGACCCTTCTTTTCAGATGATACTTTGGTAAATAGCCTTTGCTAAGTCTCCTCGAAAGGAGGGCCTGAAATCTCGTACTGACCAGCGCATTTCCTCTTCCCTCTCATTTAGTAATGTGATGAATGTCATGATCCTGAGCTGAATTATCTTGCAGATAAGAAATAAAGCTGTGTCTGAGCTCAGTTCCTGGCACTAGAGTAGAGCTGAAGAAATCCCCATCCCACCAGAATATTAATATATATTGGTCTTGTCAGCAGTACACTTGATCATAAACAGAACTGAACTACAGGGAGAAACCTTGTCATTGCCACGCTTACAAAATAAGGTGTTGAAAAGGGCACACAACAGAAGCAGCTGACTTCAGTGAGAAAACAGTTGTCACGTTTTTGCAGTAGAGGGAAACTTTATTATTTGGTCATTGACTTTCATGTAGTAAAAGGTGGAAACTGTATGTGCTTCACAAATGAGGATTCACTGAAAGCACGATTACTACAACTAAGCTTTTTCTCCAGTAGGTGACTGCGCTTTCCCCTCAAGTCAATCTCCTGTTTCACCAGTGAATGTGCTATCATTATGATAACCTGCATTCGTATTTGCCTTTTGAATCATTCATTATTAGAGAGCAGTGACAGCTACTGTAACTACCACAACAGAGTAATGGAAGATGGTGAGAATTCTAAGTGACCTTTTGGGCAGTAGAGTATTTCTGCTGCCCCCATCACTGGGCAGGGAGAGGTTGGTCCCACCCTGCCCTGCAGTTACACCCCTCCGCTGCCCTAATGGTCCATTACTGCAAACACCTCTTTATCACCTTGGGCTGCTCCGCCAGCGTCAGTACTAGTAAAAGCGCTCTCTCTTTTTTTAAAAAAAATTTATTTAATTTTCCCACGTTTCGGGTCTGTAGATGGCGTGACAAATGGCGAACGTCAGGCCCGTGGTGAGCGCTGGCTGCCATGCCGGCCGGACACAGGCAGGAGCAGCTCTGCCTGCCGCGGGAGCCCGGCAGCTGCCCCCTTGGCCTCCCCACCAAGCGGGCTCCGGATGGGGACGGCCTGCCTGCAGCAACGTGTCTGCCACCAGAATCGGGAGCAGGGGTTATGGCCGCTAACCTTTCTCTTTCACACCGCTTTTAAACTTTACTCTTGGAAGAGGGAACAGCCCTGCTGAAAGGGCAGCCGGCTGCTTTGCCATCCACCTGCGAGAGAGCTGAACGCGGCCATCCCTGCTTCCCTTTCCTTACTGGGATTAATTTTTTTTAAGCCCTAAGAGTTTTGATGAGAAACACATATGATATATAACATGGCAGTAGTTATAGGAACTAACAAAAAATCACATTACACTTTTGCCTCTTCTCTGTGGTTTTGTATCTGATAGCCGACACCAGCATTGAACTCTTTCCTGTCCCTTTAAAAAAAGTTAGAAAGTGTGTATGTACACAAGTGGATTTTTAAGATAAAAGCTTGTCGATACTACAATAAAGATGACATAGTGTCTGCCATTTCCAGCAATGTGGGCTGGAGATGGTTTCACACCAGGGCCTGACGTGACTGAACCCTGCTGCTAATTGATTAATGTCTGCTGCCATTGTCCGCAGCACCCTGCCCATTCAAAGACTATGTCTTTCTTTGACCTAAATAAATGGTTCAACGCGCTAATCCCAACAAAAGGGTTGCTTATGGCCCTAAACCCATTTATGGTGCTCAACTTCGTGAATTACCTATTGATTAGTCCTTTTAGTATATTGTTGGCTTTAAGATGAACAAAGCTGAGCTTGGGGCAGCGGGAGTTAATTCACAAGCCAGGTCACATACTCATAAGGTAGGAGTATGACTTGGTCTGATGGGTGCCTGAACTGGAAACCAAACCTCCGACACTGTCTGTCGTCGTAACACTTTTGTAATATATGGCTTGAAAGTACACTTTGCTGCCTGCAAACAAGAGCTATTTATTATTCTTTTCCTGTTAGGACATAGGGTTTGAGTTACTTGCAGAAGGTTTGGTATCACTCTTTGTCTCTGGAATGGTACTTTTCTCCAAGTGTGACTTCAGTGACACATGTAATTGTAAATGTCATTTGCACACCGACTTGATAGACTTGTACCTGTTACTAGAGTTTGTGGATTGGAGAGCCAGTACGTTTGCCAGGAAAAAGGGAAACACGGGTCATGCACGCTGCAGTGTTCCCTGGCCACGGACCTGATGCAGCCTCCAGCTTCCCTCTTTGCAGCGCATCGGAGCTTGGGCTGAGCCGCCTCTTGTACCAGCCTGTGCGGTTCTGCTGCCAGGGCACGCGTCTCAGGAATACAGCATCTCCTTATCCCAGGGCAGCTGAGAAAAAGGGGGGGGAAGCACCCCCTGTTTTGAGGTGCAGCTACAGCTCACCTGCATGAATTTGCTTATTTCTGATTCTACTGTCAAAAACGTGGGTTTTAGGATTGTTTTGAGCAAATGTTGATGATGTTTATAGGGTTTCATAAAAAGTTTTATGTCTCTCCTAAGGTTTTCGAACATAACTTTGAAATGTGCAGTGTTAGAAAGTAAACAGAAGTAATAGAAAACCTGCCCAAACACAGTCGTTGAAGTCTGGCTATTGAAAGATACTTATCTGCCTTCAAGTATTTTGTATCCTAGTCAATCAGTAATAGTCCATTTTTCTTCAGCATTTCCCCCCCCCAACAGTGGAAGTGGAAAATCTTACAGTTTCTTGCTAACCTCTCGGGTGCTCTACAACGGCTCTCTTTTTAAGGGGAGGAAATTTATGGATGGTTACCTGCTGAAGTTAAGCTCATGTAGCTTTGACGCTGTTGGTGAATAACAACAGTAGCTTTAAAATATTAAATTATGCTTATTTTATGGAAATAAGAGTAGATAAAATCTAATCATATGTTAATAGTTTTTAGAATGTTTACACTTAAAATACTTGCTAAACGTTTGTTTGGTGGGTTTTTTTTTTAAATTATAGCGTATACAAACTGGTATCTTAAAAGCATTTAATAATCCAACTACTAAGACGGCAGATGAAGAAACTAGAAGAAAAGTCAAAGGTATGCAACTCTTTATTGAATACTTTTAAAAATGCGTAAGTTTTTAAATACCATTTTCTTCAAAACTGACTGTTGCAAACAGCAATCCCGAAGTACTGCAGTTAGAAGACTTTTATTATGTATTATTCTAGTGCCACCTAGTGTGTATCTAAAGGATAGAGAGCTTAGTATGTGCTGACTTGCATCTTTGTATCCAGGATAAAGTCTTCCCCTGTATTAATAATGCCTCTTGTAATGACAGGTAGAATTTAATTTGGTTTTCTAAAATAGTTTGCTGCATCTTCAGGTTTGTTACATAGCCACAATTACTGTATCACTCAGAGAGGCCACGTTCCATAAATAAAACTGATTTCTGTCAGCTGACTGATACTGAGAGCACTCTAAATATGACTACAAAGGCAAGATAGGAAGCTGCTTCAAAAGAAGGCATGTTTTTTCAAAACATGAGTTTTTTAATTAGGTTTTGTGTGTGTTTATGCAAAAGTTCTAATTTTGGGGATTTTGTTTCAATTAAAGTCTTTATAATGATTAAGTGGTTTTGAAAGTCACCCTTCCCAAATCTGCAACAGTTAAGGCATAGAGACATGTTAGAACAGGCTTTTGTCTCGTTTTTTAGAGTTTTATAGTTTCAAAAACCATTTAGAAAGGGTGACAACCTGTCTGCTACCCTAGTGTCTATATTAAGGCAATACGATATTATATATTCAAAAGAAAACTGAGATTTTATTTAAAAGGCTTCTTCTTGAGAGATACAGTATTATTATTCTGTTACAGTAGGTGGGGAAGGGAAGGATAAAAGGGAATCGTATGACTAAAATATTTTTAAATGTTCAGATAGTACAGTATATGATGTGTTAGTTATTGTATTGTGTTCAAAACATTTTGAATATGTTTAAAATTGTGCTTTCACAATAAATCTTAGAAAGAATTTTGTTGTACTTATAGTGTGGCATTGGATCTGTTATTTTTCACATTTAAAAAAGGCAATGTTTTTTCAGCATATGGAAGAGAGGGTGTGAAGATGAACTTCATAGATAGGATCTTTGTTGGTGAATTGACTAGCACTGTCATGTGTGAGGAATGTGAAAATGTAGGTATTCTGGAATTTGGTTTGATGTGGAATAGATCACATACTGGTTTGATTACGCTGTCTTGAAAGTATAAAATTGTATCGCCAATTTTATACTTGTTTGTCTGTTTGTAAAAACAAGACTTTATTGAAAGTTTCTCATTTAAAATTATTTATTCCTTCTTTAAAGCATTATCCTCCCAAACCTAAGAAGAGGGGTCCTTTGAATTCAAAAAGGATTCAAGCACTGGGCTTGAATTTACATCTGACTTAAGGCTGGAGGTTCCAAATTCTATAATCATCTGTCTTACCCCCCAATTTTGTCTGATATTTTTAAAACACCTATCTTTAAAACGTAAATCCTCCTGCCTACTCTTCTGGGATATACCTGAAAATTGGGAATTACTTACTTTGAATGTGTATGAGTGGGGAAATGCTAAATTTTTTTTCTTGAAGTATGTTTGATAATTAATGTAATAAACCTAATAAACAGCATCCTTTCATAATTAATATTACTGACATTTCATCATAAATGCTTTCCATGATCCTTATAATTTTCTTTAACTTTGGAAGAGAAAAATCTTATTTGCATGACTTTTCTAATTGAATGTTACATTTGTGTTTGGTTTAAAACATTATATTTCATATTATAGACATTAAGTAAATCAATCAGTCTGAATAATTAAGCACAGTCCTGCAGTGCCGGGTAAACTTCCCTGTGTGGGATGTGCAGATTACACTTCAGTGTGCTACTAGTATCAATGAAGAACTTTGACTATATACAAAATAGAGATTGTACGTATTTTGCATGTCTCATTTATTTTTGCTGGATTCTTATACTCTGCCTGCAAAGGACGTGGGAATTTGCTAGCTGTAGCCCTTTGAGGAAGAGTTTAGCATTCACTTTCCTTTGCCTGCATTGGCAAAGATATTTTTGACTAACGTTCGTTCATGCAAACTCATACTTTAGAGGAACCCCTGTTTGAACATTGCTCATCAGGCAGGCAGTCATCGTAGTTACAATAGTTTTGATCTCATTTATTGCTTTACCGGAACCTAAACCATGCCTAGTTCCTTGCACAACAGGCAAAAATAGGCTTACAGTCTGTCTCAAATGTCGCAGGTGGAAGATAGGGTCACAAATGTAAGAGAAGGGCAACGATGACAGTAATTGAGGGCATGACTTTGTTCAGTAACTTACATGTACAACATGATTTTTGTTTTTTTTTTTTAAGGCCTTGTTTTTCACAGTCTTTCCAGAGGTAAGATAAGTCAGTTTTGGAAGGAATTTGATAACGGCAAGGGAGAGAGCGTAAGGAACAGGCTTGGACGAGATGTTCTAGTTATAAAGGCAGATGGAAAGTCCTGAGAGAGGATGTCTTTAGGTATGATTTGCCAGACATTTCCAGTTTCAGCTTAGATTTTATATGGCTTATAGATGGCAAAATAAAACTTCAGAACAGAAAAGAAAGTTGGGTTTTTTTCAGTCCTGTTTTCCCCAGTAATTGGATTTATTTTAACAATTACTGGCGTATGTTATGGTGTGAAAATTTCTACTAAAGCTTTTAGCTGTAATCACTAAGCCTGACTTAATCTTTTCTGAGAGCGTCAGGTTAGAACCTGTCATATAACTGTCATTAACCAGTCCTTGCTGCTTAACACTGTATGAGGTCAAACACCTGCCCAGAAGCGTCCAGGGACAGGAAACTCTACAAGTTAGCTTTCTGCAGAATTGTACCATCTAGAAAACCCACATGACTTGAAAATCTGTCTGGAGTTCAGAGAACCTGAGCACCACACTGCTTTTAGGTCCAGCTTGTGCCCAGATGAATGGCCTTGCCCTTTGTGTCTGTATGCTGAAATTCTGTGCAGTGTTAGAAAGAAAATCAGAGCTAACTTAAAATTAATAAAAAAAAAATGTTTGTGGGAAGTTCTTCATTGTAGTTTGATACATCTTGTAACTAATTAGCTTTTTGTATAGTTTCTGATAACAATTTGATTTTAAAAAGGCAGCTATGTGTTAAACCCATATATTGTGTTCTTTGCATTTAATAGCATTTTCTCTTTTTCTTCAAGATTTCAACAGTAAAAGAACCTTTCATTGATCTTTCACTTCCTATAATAGAGGAGAGGGTAAGAAACAGAATATGTAATAAATAACTATTGCTTCCAGTGGATTATTTTTACATACCTTTATGAAGACATTTATGGATATACACACAGTTTTGATTTCAAGCCTAAAGATGTGTGCTTGTCCATAAATACGTGTACTGTCATACATCTGATCATCATATGATTCTGTTTATACATATATAGACATACAATGTTATAAGTCCAAACTTGGAAAAAATGACCATAGTAATCTACAGTATATGTAGGTCTGAGATTAGCTTAATTTAGTAGTATTGTTAGTATATACTTATATGAATAGAATGATTATAAACTTTTTTTTTTTGGAAGGTCCAGAAAGTTAAATTCTAGCCTATTGGTTTGCATCTAGAGAACCTGAGTCCCTTGGGCTGAAGTGCACCTATGGGATGAGACAGTGTAAAAATGAATAGACTTTGAATATATTTATTCTGATGTTTTCGGCATTTCACAGAATGCCTCCATTAGCTGCAGGGGAACCGTGTTGCTTTAAAGGCATATACTCTGGTTTTGCGGGGTTTTCATTTGAGAGTAGGGGGGATTGCGTTGGGAGTGGTTCTTCCCCCATCCTGTGTATATTCATGTGTATTTAAGGGAGAGTATTTAATATAATTTTTAATCCTGTATAAAATGTACTTGTCTACAAACACCAGTTTCGTTCATAATAATTTTTCCATCTTTGTTGCTGCACAGAGTGCAGATGTCTGTGGGAATTAAAGCTTTAAGAACATTTTGAGTATCTGGGCCCCTCTGCTTCCTGGCTCAGATGCGCAACATGGGAACTTCATGGGTTCTGTTTGAGAGAGAGATGTGGTGGCTTTTAGCAATTGCTGCACTTACTTGAGGATGTGCATTACTTTACAGTCGTCTCTTTCCTTTATAGTCTAGATACGCTGCTACCATTAATGTGATGTGGGACGTGCAGCAGCTCCTTCATCACATCATAAGGTGGTAGGCTGCACTGGAGACTGACTTACGGGGAGCTATGTCCCCTTTGATAAAGTCACATCTCATACAGCTACGCATGGGCTTATGCAATACTAGAATAGATTATTTGGTATGTATTCTGTACAGGAATTTTTTATCATTCCTATTTCTTGTGGTTCTCAGTTGATCTTTCCAAAATGTTGACAGTGAGTTTATGATAAATAAAATTAGAAAGTAGTCCCACACCACAATTCAGGGGCCAGTTAATTGGTTTTATGGAGGTTACGATTTTCTAAAGTAAAGGAAAAAATCCCACCTACATTCATCTTTTCTGTAGCTTGCAAAGGAATACAAAATTGGCATATTTCCTTGCCTAATTTCCTGTCTAATTTCTTAGGTTGCAAAACCCGTGCCTTTGGGAAGAACAGGTAAAGGTAAAAGTGTACAAGAGGCAGATCTTGGTCAGTATAACTGTTCTTCTATCAGTACACTGAATAATCAACCCAAAATTGTCAAGAAACACGCTTTAACAAAAGATAAGGTAAGAACTTACATACTCGCCTAACCAGTCATCTTGAGTTTATTCTGAAGTTTCTAGGGTTACAGGGGTGGGAGTTTTGACACCTATCAATGGGGGGTTTTTTGTATACATATAGCTGAGATAGGCTTATTTTAAAATAGTTAGGTCATTATTAGCAGTATGAGAAATGACAGCCATTGGGAACCATTTAGTGTTCAGTTACAGGGTTTCGTTTGTAAGGGAAAAAATAATCTGCAAGTTAGTTTCAATTCATGTTGTTTTCGGTTTTGTTGACTGCTTTTCTTTTGGTGTCCTTGTAGCTTGTTTCTGGTTGCAGTCACAAGAACTGTAATGCTGGCTAAGAGAGCAGGCAAGGCTGCATTAGTGCCATCCGAGGGATTAGTTGGCAGTGGGTACAACAAAAATAGCACAGCCAGCAGAGACTCTTGGAGACTGAGAGCACAGTTTGCGTGATCCACTTGGCCTTCAGCAGCCCGAGGGCTGGAGAGTTCGGTTCAGCCTGTCTCCAGTGCAGCCTCCTAGTACAGTTCTTTCTGATGGTAGCAGAAGGGTTCTGCAAATATGCCAGCCTAACAGAATTGATTATTTGTTTATATTAGTGCACATATATTATTGTTAGTGAAATGTGACAAAGGCTCTCATTGTCATTATTGTCATATAATGTCATTATATGTCATATACTGTCGTTATTAACAGTCGTCTTTTTAATAAGCCTTATCATCCATATAGGGTTATGTGGCCAGTTAGAATCTTAATAATAGTGTTGATACTGATACATAAAACACAATTACTGAAATGTTTTCAAAATTAAGAAAATAAAATACAGTATGGATTCAATAAATTAGATTAGATAGACTAACATAAAGGAAGCAATAACTCTGCTTTCAGTAAGAATGGATAAAGTGACATAGAAGTATGTCTGAGAGACTTTGTGATTCTCTGCTCCCCCTTCCTCTTTTCAGACATGTATTTATCATTATTTTAGACTTTTTTTGAATGATTTTCAGTGTAATATATCTGTTCTGCAGTAAAACTTCTAATGCAAAACAAACAATTGTTGAATTCAGTCAGTGTTTGTTGATGTTCTGTGACTTCAATTCATCAGCTCGTAAGTTTGCTTGTGAAAACGGGGGGTGTCCTCTGGGTGGTTTTGTAGGCAACAGAGTACCTGAACACTGGTTGTTAGGCTTTTCTTCTGAAATGGGGAGCTTCACAATTTTAAGAATTTTTTGACTGCTGTTTGCATAATACTCCTGAACACTAGCAGTAGTTTCAGACAAGTTCCTCTCCCTCTTCTCTATTTGTAAAGCAAGCAAGCTTAACTGAGACAGGAGATGATCCTAATAGAAAACAGTTTTTGGGGTTTCTAATGATTTTTATTGGGATTTTATTCTTTTTTTTTGCTAAACTGTTCACTTGCTTTTGAGTTTATGAACTGGAATTATGAAGTCGTACATTTAGTGCATGTTTAAACCCTGTTTAAGAATATATTCAGGAATAATTTTTGTCTTTCACGTGGACTTCATTTGGACTTAAGGTCTTGATTGAAGTTTAAAACTGAATATGTGCTTGAGGATTTTTCATTAATTGAGTCTATGGTATATATTTAAGGGATAGACTGAACAAAGTTCAGTGTCTGCAAGCTAGGCAGTTACCTGTAGTGCCTAACATTTTGGTACGCATGACCTGGAGTGGGATCCAAAACAAAAACACTCCAGAAACCGTCTCTACCAAATGAGAAGCTACCTAAAGATAGTCAGTAGGAAA
The DNA here is from genome assembly GCF_030936135.1 of Gavia stellata. Taxonomy (NCBI): domain Eukaryota; kingdom Metazoa; phylum Chordata; class Aves; order Gaviiformes; family Gaviidae; genus Gavia; species Gavia stellata. The sequence continues at coordinate 67,299,340 of NC_082595.1, forward strand.
TACTAAACAGAAAGACATGTCTAAAATTACACTTCGCTGCAGTTTAGGCACATGACCAGGTGTGCAGAAGGGTATTTCCCTCCACTCAGGTTCTCTGTTACAGAAGCAACCCATGGAAGTTAGTTTCTGTAGTTTGTTCTGTGAAAGCACTGATGTGAGCTTAACTCGTGCTGTGTGTCACTTTGTTTCTGTGTTTAAAAGGTATTTTCTTATTAACGCTAGGAAGCGGAAGGTGCAAGTGCAGGGCTTCTGACACTCAGAGGGAATTTCGAGCCTTATTTTAGGAATGTGCCTAGGCTATAGGTTATGAGGTCATGACAGTTTTAGATTCTTCTACCTCGTATCTCAGTGAGGCCTACTGGAAGGGTCTGTGCCCTGTTGGGGACCACAAATACTCTCCTGAAACAGGTCCTAACACACTAAATACATGTGAAGAAAAAATGTAACAGTATAACCTTATAAAAAACTGATAGGAGAAGAGAACGAGACAGAAGTAGCAAAAGGACGTGTGGTAGAAACAAAGGAAGGAATGGAAAGAAGAAGGTGCGGACACTGATTGTTAAAGGAGAAAAGGCCTAAAACTCAAACTGTTGAGGTTAATGGAAAGATTCCCACTGGCATCACTGGAATTTTGATCCAGCTCAGATAAAGGAAAAAGCAAAAGGGAAGGAAATTTGCTCATTCCTTTTGGAAAGAAGCCAAACAAAAGAAAGAAAAGAATAATGAACACTTATAAATCACTTAAAATTATGGCAGCTTTAAGTTCTGGAGGCTTTTTTTAATCTATAGTAGTACATTTCTGTGGCAGCAAAGTTTTTTTTTCTTCTTGCAATCTTGATAAAATAAAAAAATCAACTCTAGATAATCTGCAAATTAGGAAACATATGACTAGGGATGTTTTATTTAATTCTAAGACAAATGCCAACAAGGTGAGTTGAATTTTCTTCTGGAGCTGTTCACCAGCTAAGGCCTCTGATGGGAGGCTAGTGCCCACCTACTACTTGAGAACCTTTTAGAAGCCAAAGTTAGGCTAAGTGAATACCACTTCAGATGTGCCATCCACAGCTGTCACAAAGTGAATGTAATTAGTGGTGGGAAGTATTGATCTCACAGTAAGTATAATGCTCTTAGCTGACTGGGATGTAAGTTTCTAATCCTAAATTGGTTTAAAAAGATCTTAAGGAGATCAACTAGCTTAAACACGTGAGAGATGGCGAATATAAAATAGCAGGTTTAATTTGCTTTGAATTTGTCATGTTTCAAAAGCTATGTTAGATCAGAGATCTGTTTTCTTTTTCTCCCCTCTATTACTGAAATAATACTACCATAATTTACAGAATCAATTGAACCAGGAGAGACGGCTTGCCAGAAAAGCCCCCTCTAATGAAGAAGAAAAAAGTCCCGTTATCATGCAGGAAAAACCCAAAAAGCTTGAGCTGGAAGGTAGCTCTGGCGTCCTGTACTCCAAAGACACGAGTGCTGACTCCGCTGTAAATGGAAGTCAGACGGACGGCAGTGAGAAGGAAGCCAGCCGCTCTGAAAGCAGCTTTGATGCAGACAGTGAAGCCTCAGAAAGCGAAAGTGCTTCTAAGCAAACAGCTTTCAGCCCGTCCAGCAACATGTCTGGTTTGCACGTCAACCACATAAATGTTAAAATGCCGCACAACAAACAAAGTGACAGTAATGATGAGATGATTTCCAGTGCCATATCCAAACTCAGCCTCTGTGGTACTATAAATGAAGATAAAAAATCGAGCCGTGGGGATCCTGCATTAGGTTTATCGAATAATTCCATGTTCTCAGTAGAGAAATCCCCGCTATCCCAAAACCCTCAAAATGCTTTCCAGACGCTTTCCCAAAGCTACATAACTAGCTCAAAGGAATGTTCTGTTCAGTCCTGCCTTTACCAGTTCACCTCGGTAGAGCTCCTAATGGGGAACAACAAGCTTTTATGCGAGAGCTGCACAGAAAGGAAACAGAAGTATCAGAAGAGAACCAGCTCCACAGGTAAAGTGCTTATACCTGTCTGGACACTACAAAATTGCCTCTCAAAACCTGTGCGCTCGCTGCTGTTCGTTGCTCCAGCATCGGCCTCCCTCCCCCTTGTGGCTAGGTAGGAAATGTCTCCTCCAGCAGAACTTGCTTGTGACAACTTAAAACTTCATCCTGCGAAGGCAGCAACACTAAATTTTATATGAGAACATAGTTGTAGGTGTAACTTAGAATTTATTTTGCATCTTTCTTTTACCCAAGATAAGTAATTTAAAGATGACCATAAACTGAATAGGCTCATCGTTCGATACTGATCTTTGCTGCTGTTTCTGTCCTTTACAATCCTAGAAGCTTTGAAATAAATGCTGTAATATTCAGCTCTAGCAACTTACATACTCAGGGAAGTAATGTAATTGAGTATGTAAGTGGGGCGAAAAAAGACACTTGTAATGAAGAGGGAAAAAAAAACTTAAAAAGATTTGTAAGAATGGAGATGAGAGAGAACTACCTTCTTGTGACAATGTTTTCCTCGATGTTTATATAGCCCAAGCAGACCATCAGGGTTCACTGAGTAAGAAAAACAATTTAAATATAATGAAAAATAAACTTTTAAAAAGGACTGGAGGATTTTTTTTGATGTATAGTAATTCAGAAGGATAAAAAAATTAAGCTCTTCTGATTATTTGTAAATAAAATCTAAAGGGAAGTCTTACAGTAACAAAGAATTGCCCGTTTGCTGTGCATTTATAGATATCTGGAGAGAGACAAGTTAAGCATGAGTAAATTCAGAAAAATTAATCTAGAAATAGTATTTTATGATCATTCATTTATCATTATTGGACTGAGAGTAAGTGCTATATAAATAATATTTTGGTGCCACGGGCACAGTGAAAAATGAAAAAGGAAAATCAGTTCACAACTAATCATTATTAATTTTTTTCCTTCTAAAACGAAAGATTTAAGAAGTCACCTACTTTTACATGAAATGCTCCATTCTACCTCAAATGAAATATTTTCCTTTGGACATGTATAAAACCAGTAAATTAATTATTTTTTTCAGAAAAAAAAAAAGCTGGTGGCATGTTCCCTTTTACTGTATAGCTAACCAGTGAGCTAGTTTTGGTAAGAGCCCCGGGTTCAATTCCCTCTGCACCATAGGAGGACTGGAGTTCACATATCCAGGTCTTGTGTGCTCAAGCCAGCAGGTTATGAGGCATCCTGAAGCAGCCACCCCTCCTCAGACCTTTCTCTTAAATAAGCACAAAGTATGTAGTCAGTCAGAAAGAACTGAAAAATGGAAAATTAATTTCTATCTTAGTGGTTAGGACATTACCATAGCTAGAGAGACCTGTGCCTTCCATTTCTTATTCCAGTGATCATCCGTGTATTTCAGGTGAAATGGTTTTAACAGGAAAGTTGGGTGCTATAGTAGCAGACAATGTAGGTATCTCAGTGTGCAAGCTGACCTAGATAGTGTACATGCTTCCAACTTTCGATCTGATTTGCACAGGACAGGCTAAAATAATGCTAAGATTTGGCAGACTATGTTCATTAAAAACTAGAGAAATGAGAAAATATTTTTCTGTTACTCCACAAAATTTCCCTTGCATTTTTTATAACACATACAAAATCATTGCAACATAGATCTATTCTGTCAGATGTTTAAAAAATGCTTAAATTCTTTGTGACTGCCTTCACTTCACAAATTATTCTGATATTCATAAATACAGAAAAGAAAATGGAAGGTGTCTACACCAATGCTCGGAAACAGCTGCTGATTTCTTCAGTTCCTGCTATTCTTATTCTCCATCTGAAAAGATTCCACCAGGTAAAAGGCTAAAACCCTCTTATATATTCCTCTGCCCCACTGATGGACAAGCAATTCTTTGTGGTGTTGTGCATACCAGTATTTGCTTTTTGTATGGAGAACCATGGTTCTCCTGGTAGAACCACGATTTGAAACATGCTTATGGGTTTTTGACTGTCTAATACCTTCAGAGTGCATTTAGTCATTCAGATGTATCCAGGGAAACCTCTTACATGTCCATTATGCTTATGTGTAGCAGGCACTGTATTAAAAACATAACAAAGACTGTTTAAATTGGTTACAATCTTATTCTTGGTTTTGGTTTATTTTAATAGTATAGTAATACACCTTAGCTTTAAAAAGCTTCCTAGTAAAAATATTTATTTTACAGTCTTTTTTTTTTTCTTTTCTTTTGAAGGCTGGTTTGAGTCTACGGAAAGTAAATAGGCATGTGGATTTCCCACTGATTTTAGACTTAGCACCATTTTGTTCTGCATCTTGCAAGGTACGCATTTCAAATCTTTATTTTTATTGTACTTCAACAGTTGTTGTCCTGAGCACAAGTTAAGTGGGATTGATGATGATGATGATGATGTTTATTATTCCTTCCTTTCCTACACAAATTATAGAGTGAATGTTTTCAAAGAGCACCCCGAGATCAGAATTGTAATTCATTGAAATTCCATTCATATCAAGAATATGAAGGATGTTAACTAGTATTAGTTAAGCTATGGTGCCGATAGTGTTAGCGTATCTAACAGCATTAAAGACAAGTATTGCTGCTTCCATGGTAACTAAATTCAATTAATAAACTAGTGAGTATTTTTAACAGATGTATTTCACCCTTGGAAATGCTGTCGATATCTGTTTGCTTCTTTTAAAGTAATACTGTTGACAGCTAGTTAAGATATCTGTAAAATGCATAGTGAAATAATTTATCTTTGTTTTCTGTGTTTCTGGGAATGCAGAATGTTACGGATGGTGCAAGAGTGCTATATAGTCTTTACGGAATAGTGGAGCACAGTGGGTCAATGAGAGGTGGTCATTATGCGGCGTATGTGAAAGTCAGGACACCCTCCAAGAAATTACTAGAGCATATTTCTACCACTAAAAATGTTCTGGGTATGTACAAACAGAGCCTCCTTTCTCTGTGAGTAAAACCAAAAGCAACCACTGGCTACAGCTCCTTATCCTTAAGGGGATTTATAGCAAATAATTGTTTTAGCTCAGAATATTCTGTTATTTTCAGGGCCACATAAGTCAGTTCTTTTTCTTCTGTTACACCTAGTACATGACTGACTTCTGTATTAACCCCACATATTGCTGAGTGAATAATGGAATTTTGGTTCAGTTATTAAACAGGGAATTGATGGAAAACTCTCCTCTCTTTCCCGGTCAAAATAATATGTCCAGATGAATAGTTGTGTCTGGTAAAATGCAATTATTTGGCATATTCGGTATTTGAAAATGTTCTAGTACAAGAGCTGAATCCATGACAATTTAAATTAAATTTTCCATATATTTGAGCATTTTACCTGTCTTAGGATTGGAAATTTTTTAATGCTTAAAAATCTGGAATACTCTGATTTAATGTGAACAGCAAGAAACTTTTTCATGGAGGATACAAGGTTTGCTGTAGGATTTCTGTTGGTATTTTGAGAACAGCACACTAGTTCTTATTAGTATGTTTTGGATACGCAGGATAGAGTCTGTTAGTGGAGGTTAGAATCTATTTGTGGAGGCAAGAATGTTGAGCTGTCAGAGTAAAGTAAATATATTTTCTGTTTCCCTTCATGGGGGAAGTGAGAACCAAGCACTGTATTGTCTATCCTGTGTAGTATCACTTCGCATTTGAAGCTCATTTCCCAGAAGGGCAATTTTTTATATTATTTTTGAAATGGAAGTCTCCCTCGGTCATATGCTTCCCTTGCCATGATTATTAGAACAAATAAGATCTTCTTGTGTTCTTAATTTCATGCTGGTCAGCTTTTGAAATATGATTTTTTCTATGTCAGAACTGGTTGTGTGCTAGTATAACTGCTGTACTTGAAACATCTTAGGCTTTTTGAAAAAATATGAAAAAAGCGATGGCAGTGTACATTTGTAAGCAGTGTCTTTCACCAATTTCTCTTACAGTAGTCCTTGACATGTAAATTTCAAACTACAAATACTGGATTGCATCTAAGTCATGAGTTCTTCTTGTGGGTTAGAAGCTTCTCTTGCTTTTTGAAATATCCACTGTATTTGTTTGATGATGACGGGAAAGACAAGAAACAACTTCTTTTGCTTTTGCATTTCAGGTTTAAAAGAAGCCATGGGAGCGTCAGGAGGACAGTGGGTGTATGTTAGTGATGCCCATGTTCAGATGGTTCCAGAATCAAGAGTACTAAATGCACAAGCATATCTACTTTTTTATGAAAGATTATTACTATAATTCTCAACAGTGTAATTTAAAAGATGGTAGTGGTTATCTATCTATCTAGTTTATCTTATTTAAAGCTGCAGTGGTAAGAGTACCTGTAAATATTGTGCCTTTATCTTGTTGAGAATTTATCATATGTTGACTCTGAAGTTCAGTCAAGCTATTATAAATACCTGAATGGTTCTCTTAAAGTACGCACTTTGCCAAACATTTAAAATTCCTGGATTCATTAAAATACAGTACTGTTAGAATGTAAGATGATATCTTATCCTACTGAGGTCCATGGAAAGTTTTTTCTTGATTTTAATAAAGATAAGCTTTCACCTATAGTTCTAGAACAGTTGAGAATAAAAATACTGATAGCGTTAAGTGCCTGGATTTGCTGGTGTACATTAACGATATAAAGCATTTCAACTTTTTGTGATCTAGTCCAGATCCTCCCATCACTGGATTGGATGTCAGCTGTTAAGATTTCTGCAAACAAGAACCTGTCAAATTGTGTTGCTTCCACATGTAGTAATTGCAAAGCACAGTGCTTCCAGAATGGAGTAAGAACAGGTGTCTCTGGGTAATGCTGCAGTGCACCTTCCTGATAGAGCTGGGAAATGGATTGCAAAAATACAGCTTCTACAAAGTGACAGTGAATACTCAGATACCCAGTACCCTTTGAGCTGTCTCCAATTGTCACCGGTATAGCAATGTACTCCTGTTTTAATACAAATACATACTTGGTGTGCGTATGTATATCCTCTGATATATAGGTATACATGTGTGCGTGAATATATATATGCACACCATAAATCCATCAATATATATTGTTATTTTACCTACTAGAAAAGAGAATTACAAATACTTCTGTATTTAGTAAATTTTCAACTTCATAATTATGACAAAGTACAGCATATAAGCTTGTATATGGATATGTATGGGGTTTAAGTGTAACTGACTGGGTAATTGTTACTTTTGGTTCTAAACATGAATTTGTTTATCTGTTCCTGAATACTTTTCTCACAGGAGTAATAAACTATAAATTATTTTTGCACTGTGGGTGTGAGTTGGACAGTAAATGATGACTTTTGCCCTCTGATACATGTCTGGACTTCCCTTTGTCATGAGTGGAGGACAGCACATGTCCTGGTGGCAGAACTTGTTTCTGTATTCTGTTTGACTGCCCTGTTTAGAGTTGTTACTGCTTTTGGTAATTTCTCATTTCCATCGCACAGAGTAATACATTTTAAGGTCAAAATCTGATGACTACTTTGAAGCTATGTGGTAATTCATGTATTTAATAAGCAGTTACTTAAATACAAATTACTTCTGTAACAGTTTCATCCTGTCCAACTTACTCTTTGGTAGAGAAAAGTCTATGTTTATTTCTACTTACTATTTTCATGGTTTTTGGTGAAAAAAGGTGCTGTCCCTGTTATGATCTCTACCATGTGTTTTCATACCTACTTGCATGACTTTCCTATTCTCTAGTTCTGTTTCAGAGCTTCATCCCACCTGCATTCACTCTTCTGCATAAGGAAATAGCAGAACCTGCCATAGTTGCATTTGCTCAAACTGCTGAGGTATAATTTATAGCCACATTACTTGTACATACTTGTGCAGGCACTACGGATTGTTAGGCCACGCAACTGATTGTTATGACAGAGTAAGTCCCTGGTCACACAGGATTTTATTTTACAAAGGAAAACTCCGCTGTTTAGGTCAAAAATAGGCTATGCATTTTGGCCAACGCAATCAGTTTTTCCCTCTGCAGATAAAAATTGTCTCAGTCTACCAAAAGTAGTAAAACTCAGAGAAACCAAGCAGTTAACTTTAGCCATCTGGGCAAGAATCGGAGCACATAGCAATTAAGTTTCACTTCTGTGACACAATTTTGCTAGGAGACCACAGATGGAGTATATTTCATCCACCTTAAAGCAGACAGACTAGATGAGGCCTGAATGAAGTTCCTAGTTTTGATGACTTCTGTTAAAACTACTGAAATTAACGGGTACTTAATTTCCTACTTTTTAGCCTAGAACTACCTCCCTAGAGTACAAAACTAGGAGAGAAACAGAACAAGGTTCTTAACCTGTTATTTCTTATTTTTAATGCTATTTTCAGGAAACTCTTGAACTGGTCTTCGCTTCTCTTTAACCAGAGTTAAAACACAGTTAAACACAGTTTGGACCTCTGAAATCTTCCTAAGTGGACATACTGACTAGGATGCCATGAAAGATGCTGGCAGGATTATTTCCTCATTAACAGCCAGGGAACATTTCCTTGCTATTAAGGTATTTTATAGAACATGGAGAGAAAATGTCATGGAAAAATCCAATGCCTTTATCCAAGATAGCCATCACTGTTGCTCCTGGATGAGGCTTCCTGAGTTGAAATAAAAAGCAGTGTTAGCAGCAACTCTAGTAAGTTCAGAGTCAGGAACAGGTATGAAAATACTATAGAAGGAAACATTCTCTAAAAAGGAGGGCAACAGGTGAAGTTACGGCTTTAGAATGAAGAAATTATGACTAACATGAGATGTCATACACAATTTTAGATGCAAGTCACACTTAGCCTGTCCTTTAAGACGTAGGGGGTTTTTTTGTGGCAAGTTTTGGCTCCAAAGCAAGTAATTGTACATAAATATGCATACTGAAGACCTGTTATAGTTCCTTGTCAGGAATTGCAAGAGGTCAGAGTGCAGCTGGAAAACGGGGAAAACATCCTGTATTTGCTAAAATGTTAAACGTGATTCTAAAGGTTATTTGCAAGTCTAGGAACTTGTAGTTTCCTGCAGCTGCCAGATGCATGCACATTATTGAAAAGGTATGTGTTTTCAGAACTTAACTGAAGGGCTCTAAAGTTTAAGACTCTCCTTAAAACATCTTGTTACCAGATCAAAAATCTTTTCAGGCCTACAGCATCTACTCTTTATAGAGCTACACCATACCTTTGTGGTCCCCCTCCACCCCAAGAAAGTGCAGTAGCCTGCTTCTTCATGTGGAATAGCTTAGAAAGGGCTTTCGCTTCATCCTACCCTTCTCTTCCCACAAGGGCACCGCTGTTTTCTTCATCAGCCTCATCTGTTTTTATGTCGGGTTCTTCATAAGCCTCTGTGTCAGTGTCTTTTCTTTCATTGATCCTTAACCATAACATAATGTTTCCCAGTTCCATCACTTGCGTTCTATGAACTAGCAAAACTCTTACCAGAAGAGCTACTGTAACCATAGTCTTGCCTCTCCCTACCACCACAGTGGCTCTACCTACAGATTGCAATACAGGTATCTGAGAGAAGCGGTGACTCCTGAGCAGCTCTCTGCCAACCAGTCACAAGACAGTGCCTTTAAAACAATAAGAAAGCAAAGTAAATAGTTCCTCACTCTTCAGTAAGTAAACCTAATTTATGATAAGTAAGTTCTCGATTTGCATGTGGACAACTGGAACCCCCTACAAAAGTTTCTCCAGAGCAGAGGCATCAACAAAGGTGGCTGTATCAGCTAAGGAGTTAGTCCGGATTATGGAGTTTGTCTCCTCAGAAAGATCTTTGTTATCTTTGGATTTATATATCATTTATGCTAAATATGGCAGAAAGTGATGAGGAGAAGATTTATTGTACTAACCTATCTATACCAATACATGTACAGATATCATGTTTGTGCAAGTCTGTTCTCCTAAGAGAGCTACAAATACCTAGTGGTGAAGGAAAAACAAACAAGCCAACCCTAAACTTCTCTGCCCAAAATGTACAGACTGTAATCATCTTTGTTAGAAAATGAAACTCATGCAATCTGCCAAACCTTCCTCCCCTATTATCATCTGCACCCTCTGTGTGTATCAGTGAAGTGCTCTTGCTCATGGATTTCAAGTGGTAGCAGGTGAGAGTGGTTTATAAATTCATTAAAAAGCTGAAATGTCTTAACTTCACCATTTGCTTCTCTTTGGACTTCTTTTTTATACTAACACAAACCAAATCATAAAGGGACATGAAAGTAATGCATCTACGTTCTCAACCCATTATAAAAATCTTATCTGAACATATTAGTAACAAACTAAGATTTGGAAAGGAATAATTTCTTGAGGAGAAACTTAAAGATGTATTAAAATGGGAACAAAGAAAGCCTTTGAATACAACTCTTACGTTAGCAAAAATTAGCAAATCCATTTTTAATTAAAAAGTGGTAGTATACTTCACAAAACAGCTTCACAGCAGCCCCGATTATACAAAAATTTGATATTCCTCAGTTTTCATCAGCTGGAAACTTTTTTGCTGTGCCCTGTACACATTTATGCATTTGTACAAAGATTTATGTATTTGTACAAAGATTTATGTATCTACATGAAAGAGATGCCACTAATTTTCAGTAGAACCATTTCAGTCTAATTATTTTAGAATGGATTATTTTTGCTTCTGTATCTATTTACTGTGTCTTAGGATGTCATTTTGCAGCTGTTTTAGCTATTTGTACCTCTCCCATTGCTGTATAAATAAACTGCAGAAACAGTGGGAAAGTGATTTTTCAAAATTATTCAAAATCTATTTTTTTTCTAAACTGAGATTATAAAATATATTTTCAGACAGAAGTCTGTTAGTGCAAGTCAAAACACTTCCTTTGCACAACATAAAGAGTCTGTTAAGTTTAACTTTTAACAATTGCAATGCGTTGTACCTACTTTAAGACTACTTAGTATATATTCCATTTATAGAAAGTTATAAATACTTCTGTCTTCATTGATATGAGTAGAAAAACTATGTTTCTTACATCTATCGCAGCTTCCAGCATTTTTCTAGTACAAAATAGAAAGGTGCAGTACTGCTTTTAAAAGAAAATGGAAAAGCATTTATTTTGAGTAGGTTTATGACTTCTTAACACTTACCTCATTGCTTTCCTGGGTTAGTTTTTTGGTTTTGAGCTGTGTAACCTGGGGATCATTACAGTGCACTCTGCAATGAAACCACCATGTCAATGGCAGCCATTCCCTATTTAGCCATTTCACAGAGTTGAGTTCTGATTCTACTGTCATTTATGCATGGGGATAATCCCTGATATGTTCATATGTGCTTGCACTTACACAAAAGACAATCCAAGTAATCAAAAAAACTCATTGCTAAGTCCAAAATACTTGTGAGCAATAAATCAAGCACATTAAAACTTTCATCTTGATTTCATTCATTTACTTTTTTCATGTGTTTGAACTAATAGTCTAATGCTACTCTGCAGGTATTTAAATAACAAATAATATTTTTAGAATTTTACTACAGTACTGATACATTTTACATTTTATTTGTAGATTTCCAATTCCAAATATTACCAAGTAAACATGGCCTTAGACACAGACTGTATTTAAAAAACAAACAAAAGTCTGATCAGTTTTCCAATCTATCCTAGGTGCTTTAACAAGTTTCTCAGAATAAAGCTGCCATTTGTCTTCTATTAATTTTGTCTTTTCATCTGTGTTATATATTATTTGACAAATGTATAAATAAAACACCCAACCATTTAGAAAACTATATTATTTAAATATAAGCTGTATGTTGTACAATTGAGTTCACAAAGCTTCCATTTTTCTCCCAACTAAAGAGAGAATATTTTTTCCTTTCATCTTGTGTCACAACTTCACTGTGCTTGGAAGAGCTACCCAGAGATGAATCCATATGCTTGAACACTTAAGTTACACCACTTGTTTCCCCCGTCTTACCATCTGTGGCATAGGTCATAGATTATTAAGAGACAGTTCATTCCCTTTACAAGAACCGAGTTCTGTAATTCTGTGATAAGACCAGGACCAAGAGTGCCTCCTTTTCACATCCCTAGTTTCAGTAGTAGCTTAAAGTGTGCCCATCCAGAAGTACCACTCCAGGGTTCCAGCTGTGCGTCACTTGGACAGACTTAAAACTTCCAGAACACTTCTGTCCATGGAAAGCATTCTTGGTCCAGCCACTGCAACACAAAAAGGTAGAAGTCTACAACGCTTCAGTTAACAGTAATATGTAGCATGAGTGGCACCAACAAATCCTACAATGAAATCATTACATGAAGTAAAGCACAAGTTTCTTGAAGCTTTCAGTTTTCTATAGGTTTACAAAAACTAATTTATTCTGTTACTCTGTGTGGGTATTAACGTTACTTTATCCAATGATCGAAGAGATTATGGATGTTTTAGGCATTTTGTATTGGGTTTGCGTGGCAGCGCTTTGGTAGCAGGGGGGGCTACAGGGGTGGCTTCTGTGAGAAGCTGCTAGAAGCTTCCCCTATGTCTGATAGAGCCAATGCCAGCCGACTCCAAGACGGATCTGCCACTGGCTAAGGCTGAGCTAATCAGCAACAGTGGTAGCGCCTCTGTGATAACATATTTAAGAAGGGGGGAAAAACCAGGGAAGAGGCAGCCGGAGAAGAGAGGAGTGAGAATATGTGAGAGAAACAACTCTGCAGACACGAAGGTCAGTGAAGAAGGAGGGGGAGGAGAGGCTCCAGACGCCGGAGCAGAGATTCCCCTGCAGCCCGTGGTGAAGACCATGGTGAGGCAGGCTGTGCCCCTGCAGCCCATGGAGGTCCACGGTGGAGCAGATATCCACCTGCAGCCCGTGGAGGACCCCACGCTGGAGCAGGTGGATGCCCGAAGGAGGCTGTGATCCTGTGGGAAGCCCATGCTGGAGCAGGCTCCTGGCAGGACCTGTGGAGCCGTGGAGAGAGGAGCCCACGCTGGAGCAGGTTTGCTGGCAGGACTTGCGATCCCGCGGGGGACCCACATTGGAGCAGTCTGTTCCTGAAGGACTGCACCCCGTGGAACGGACCCATGCTGGAGCAGTTCGTGAAGAACTGCAGCCCGTGGGAAGAACCCACGTTGGAGAAGTTCGTGGAGAACTGTCTCCTGTGGGAGGGACCCCACGCTGGAGCAGGGGAAGAGTGTGAGGAGGAAGGAGCGGCAGAAACAACGTGTGATGAACTGACCGCAACCCCCATTCCCCATCCCCCTGCGCCGCTCGGGGGGAGAAGAGGTTCGGGAGTGAAGTTGAGCCCGGGAAGAAGAGAGGGGTGGGGGGAAGGTGTTGGTTTTTTTTAAGATTTGGTTTTACTTCTCATTATCCTACTCTATTTTTGATTGATAATAAATTAAACTAATTTCCCCAAGTCGAGCCTGTTTTGCCCATGATGGTAATTGGTGAGTGATCTCCCTATATCCTTATCTCGACCTACGAGCCTTTTCCTCATATTTTCTCTCCTGTCCAGCTGAGGAAGGGGAGTGAGTGAGCAGCTGTGTGGTGATTAGTCCGGCTGGGCTTAAACCACGACACATTTACAACAGATGACACTAAAGGAAGGAAAGGAAGTGATCCCAGCAGTAAGTAATGTGCTAGCTAATGAAAATCTCTGTTCCACAAAAAGCAATGCAACCATTAAGTCCTTGCCTACAGAATCAACCCCACTGTTGATACAAGAAGAGCTATTTACCAAGGATGATTTTGGTTTATCTTCATACATTAAAATACAATGATAATTTCAAGGTAAATCTCACGATAACTTAAAAGTTAATTTGGATATTCTAAATAAATTACTTAAGGAATTGTCCTGCTCCACGAATGCTCCAGATATGCATATACTGACCTGACTTATTTAGAATGCCGACACCCTGCAGCTATGCAACATGTAAGTTACTTACATATTTCAGCGCAGTATCATTGCCCAGAGTTACATCCACTTAACGAAGTAGCTTTATACACTTCTTCATGCAGGCTCCACCCTCCACACTGGAACCTGTGATCATACTCTCTGGCTAGCAGTTACCTGTGGAGGCCACAGAGCTGACGAGCTTCCCATGGGTCTCCTCACACTAACGCACGCAGGCGGGAAGGTGAATCCCGGTTGCTTCCCACCGCTCCCAGCTGCGCTTCGGACCCGCGGCGTCCTGCGCCGGTAAGGGGATGTGGGCCGAGCGAAGGCCCTCACGGCGGGCCCCGCCGGCGGCACACGGCTACCGGGCCGGGCGGGGCCCCGCCGCCCCTCAGCGACGGCCGTTGGCGGGGCGGCGCTGCCGGCCGGGGTCTCTCCCCCCGCGCAGGGGCAGGCTGGCGGGAGCGCGGCCCCGCCTTTCTCCCCCGCCGCGGCTGCCATGGAGAGCGGCGAGCGACAGGAACTTGTGTGGCTGCCCATAGTAAAGATGGCGGCGACGAGGCGTTGCCCGCGGCCGGCCGCTTCCCGCCGAGGGAGGGGGGAAGGGAGGCACCGCCCGCCCACCAGCCCTTAGCAAAGATGGTGGCGAGAGGCGTTCGTGTGTTTCAGGCAAGGGTCAACACCGTGACGCGTTTTACTTCCGGGTGAGCGCCAGTAGGCGCCATATTGTCTTGTTCGGGAAGACGAGGAGCGAAAGAGGGGAGAAAGCGGCCGCGGAGCGGTAGCAGCGGCAACGCCTGCGGCGGGAGGCGGGGGAGAGTGTAAGTAGCGAGGCAGGCTGCGCTCGCCAGCGCTCCCGGGGGGCCGGCGGGTGTCGAGCTGACCCGGTCTTCCCCTTCGCTCCTCCTCGTCCTCTCCCAGCCGAGCCGAGCCGGGAGGCGTTGTAGGGCGCCGCGCGCTGTGGCGGCAGCTCCTCGCCGGGCGTGAGGAGCCGGCGGCGCCGCGCTGCCGCGAGCGGAAACCGCCGGCCTGGACGAGAAGGGACGACTCGAGCTCCTCGCCCTCCCCCGCCGCCCAGGGGGCCCGCTGCGCATGCGCGGCGGGGGCGCGGGGGGACGAGGGGCGGCCGGCGCCGGGGAGCCCTCGGGACCCCGTCCCGCCCAGCGCGCATGCGCCGCTGCCCCGCCTGGGGGGTCCCCGGTGGCCGCCGGGGACGGGTCCCGTTATCCGCCAGTGCGCATGTCCCAGGGCCAGGCGGGGGGCCCGGGGCCGCCCGGCGCCGCCTCTGCCGGGGGTGAAGCCGCCGTGGGTGCTGTTGGCCCTGCGGGATGACCGGGAGAGGCCCGTGCGGGGCGCGCGTAAGCAGGCCTGCGGGGGGAGTGCGCAGCTGGCCCTGGACGTGCCGAGGGAACGCTGCTCGTTGCTAGTAAAGTAACGCCCCTCCATGCGCAGGGGAGAGTATCTACTTGTTTAGCCAGTAGCCTCGTTAGGAAGCAACACGTGCACCAGGATTTGGTAGTTGACTGTGTCAACAGCCTGGATCCTGCAGATCAAGTGTCTCTGTGGAAGATTTGTGCTGTTTTATAGGTTTCATGGTTATTTTAATGAGCTCATTCCACTGGAGGGCTCCAGAAAATTGAAATTAACAATATCATCAGATGCAGCAACATTTGTAAGATACCGGAACCTGGTTCAGTAGCTTGGCAAATGCCCAATGTTTCTAAATCGATCCTTAAATGGACCACAGGTTTGCAAGCCTTTTTGCATTAAGCACTTAGCCAGACAGATTCTCAGTACTTTTTTAGGCAATCCCCACAAAGTGGTTGAACTAAACTTGGATGAGATGTGGCAGGCTTTACAGTTAAGGATGGGGCCACAAAAATGGCCAGAGTGCTGGAACACCTCTCCTCTGAAGAAAGGCTGGGAGAGTTGGGGTTGTTCAGCCTGGAGAATAGAAGGCTCTAGGGAGACCTTATTGCAGCCTTTTACTACATAAAGGGGGCTTATAAGAAAGATAGAGAAAGACTTATTACCAGGGCCTGTAGTAACAGGACAAGGGGCAACGGTTTTACACTGAAAGAGGGTAGCTTTAGACTGGACGTAGGGAAGAAATTTTTTACGATAAGGGTGGTGAGACACTGGGACAGGTTGCCCAGAGAAGTTGTGGATGCCCCATCATTGGAATTGTTCAAGGTCAGGTTGGACAGAGCTTTGAGGAATCTGGTCTAGTGAAAGAGGTCCCTGTCCATGGCAGGGGGGTTGAACTGTATGGTCTTTGAAGGTCCCTTCCAGCCCAAACCATTGGATGATTCTATGATGTGCCACCCCAGGTGAAATTTACCAAGCTTCTAAAACAAATTACTGTACAGAGTATTCAACCACCTTGGTTATTGTTCATTTCTTCTCTTACAGTCATACCTGTAAATATTTGTATGCAAACAATCTTTATTGAAAGGTGTGGGATACAGGGAGCAAGAGATGCTCTTAAAGGATTTGTTTTAAGGCAAAGGGTCAGCCACCTTTTAAAGATGAGGAATGGTAGTCTTCAAAGTATAAGGCATGTCTACCAGCAGACAATATTCAAACATCATTTTACAAAGACAGGGTTACAAATAACAGTCCAGTCCAGCTGAATAGCTGTATCGTGTGTAGGAGTAAGAAACCCCTTTTGAATTCTAAAGAGAGGCTGTGCTGAGAGATGGTGCCTCTCACGGAGGTGACAGATGCTGCGGCTCCCCTGACTGTAGAACACAGGAGGAACTGGGAGCCTTGGCTTTGTCCAGGGACAAGTCGTTAGCATTACTGACAATTCAGTGACAAATCAGAAGACAAGCTACTGATTCTTAATTTGTCTGGGGCAGCAGCAAACCTTGTGTCATTTCTGCTATTATGAGACTTCCTGTATTGTCTTTGTCACATGTGACATGCAAACTCCTGCTCTGAAAGAGTGGTTTCTCCACTTTTGGGCTCGGAGGTATATTGCAGGGCTTAAAAGATCACAAATTTAGCACAGTTCCACAAATTTTTAGTGGACAACTTGTCATATAACCTGTAGTGGTAGAGAGGAGTCTTAACCATGTTTGATTTTCAGTTAGGTGCAGGATTATGCAAAGATACTATGGAGACAGGAGTGTCCAGTCTCCTTTTCATGACTGAGGTGCATGATAATCGTAAGTCTGCCTTTGGCAACAAATAATGCTGTGGGCAGGTTTTATTAAACGTTCTTACTTAGATCTCTAGCTGATCTCTCTTCCTTGAGTAATAACTATTTATCATTGAGGGTAATATCTGCTCATGAGCAGCGAGGAATAGTTGTTTGTTTATTTAGCTATTGGTACTACTCATGTTTTGTACAGAGCATATTAATCAAGGAGGAAGTTGCAGATGGACAATTCAGAAAAAAATAATGCTGTGTTACATGGCTAATTAAAAATCTAGCATCAGGTCTTCTAGTGGAACGATACGTGCAAAAATAATCAGATCAGACTTTTTTTTTTCCCAAACCCAGTAGAGTTTTGACTCAAACTGCTTAAGTTACTATGAAGTTTCTGTGATAGTGAATGTTTCAGCAGTGGGTTTGGTGCTTTATGATAGTCAAAATGTATATTTGTCCTTATGTCTTCAAAATACAAAAAATAAGTAAATGATACCTAAGTTGCCAACATCTGGTCCTTTTGTTCTTTTAAAAGGGTTGGCTTCAGATCAGTTGATATGTGGATTTAAGTTTAAAATAGCAGACCTTGGAAGCTACACTGCTTGAATGACTCATTGAAGAAGTTTTCATAGTACTTTTTTTTTTTTCAATTTGGCCTTTGTTCAGCATACTTCATCTTGGTAGCACTGTAAATATTAGTCAGACATGCTGACGTGTGAACTAGGTTCTGGAAAACTTTGTAGATACCGAACAAGCTGTTTTCTTCAGTTCTTTTTTCTGGTTCTGTATTTTGGATCTTGGTTATGCATTTGGAAAGCCTCTATTCTACAATCTGAGAAAGAATATTTCTGATGTTAAAAAATGCAATAGAGTAACTGAAGTTGACTTCCAGCATTCTAGTGATACACAACTGTAAGTGGGCTGGAAGAATTTTATACGTTGTTTGAGTGGACATCTTGCTAACAGATCTCAGCAGGCACAGTGGTGTAGCTTCTGGTTCTCAGGAAAAGATGCACAGTATCTGGGCATTAAATACCTGCAACAACTTAGGGTGATGCCCTGGGTGATGTAGAGAAGTCTTTGGCCAACTAAAAGTGGGATGGGTGAAACACAGTAGCAATCAAGCCAGTTATTTTTTATCTGATTTTTTGCATACTTAACTCACCCCATAAATGTTTCATTTTCTAATCAGCAGCTGAGTAAATACTAGTTTTCCCAAATAAAATGGAAGCTAGTACGTTTTTGTTTGAGTGATGGTATGTATTTGTTCTGTCTGTGAGTGAATGTGTATCTGCAGCCCTTCTGTAGTAACTCCTAGAGTTCGTTCCTATGTGGGTGCATAGGGTGCAGTGCTTTTCCATACTCCCAGATCTTTTCTGCTGCAGAGCTGTTCTGACTTGGCTGGGTCTCCCACATTAAGACCACCACCTGATGATTCTTGTGGTACCCCTTCTGCATTAAATTTTTCTTCTTGGTAGAGGGGCTCCTCCAGGTGTGCAAGGCCGTTTTTCCTTTGCATCTCTCTTTTCAGTCGCACCTGTTGTGTACAGATTCTTGCATTAAAGTATTCTTTATTCCAGTGACACAGTCATAGAAGTGCTCAGTTCATGTTTTCTTCCAGTTTGGAGCACATTGAGATAGATATTCTTGGAGTTTATACAGTCTGTGTCCTTTATTGACTTTGGACTCCATCTCGATTGGATATCGATAATACCATGGATGAGCTGCTCTCAAGGTGTGACGTGGGTGACTCCCTGCCGCCCAGGAATTCCACAAAGAGCATCAAACAGAGGCTGATGTACCTTTGCTGCTTGTGTTGTCTTGAGCTCATGCCAAAAGATTACCTAGCTAATGACACTGATTATTTAATAGTAATTTGTTTCAAAAACAGTACTTGTAACTTATTACAAACCAGGACTCTTACCTCTTGAGGTCCTTCCCTTCAGCTACTCTGTAGACCTAAAGATAGTCAAAAAGTCATGGCTGCAATGGCAGGTTATCTTAGAGGAGATGGAACATCTGGGTTTTTACCTAGATATCTGACCTGTGAATGGAATATCAAAAAGAGTGTGTTATCTTTAAACTCTGGGGTCCAAAGACTAGCTATGTAGTAGGGGTTCTCAAAGTATGCATGACAGCCTGTGATTTCAGCTTCTTTGTTTATTTACATAATGGATACTTATTTGCTAAAATGCAGTGCTGTTGGGAAGGCCTGCAAGACAAGATCTTTAGTCACCAGAACTTCCGCAGCTATGTATTAGAGCTCAGATTGCAAGTAAAACTTGTTAGGCCATCTCATGTTACATATGGACCTGCCACTTGGGTACGATGAGTAACATTATCAAAAAGGTGATGCAACAGCCCCTCTTCTGCATCAGAATGCACTTGATTATTGGCTCTGGTTCTGTAGGCTCCAAAATCATCTGTCATTTGTCTACCTGTCTACAGGGTTGAATAAACCAGACTGCCAGATTGTGTCCTGGAGATCTGGTCAAATGATGTTAATGTCTGATGTAGGAATTTCCAAACCTAATCTCTTCAGCTCATGACACAGCAGAAGGTGCCTGCTACTTTCCTCCTAGGGACAGCCCGAGTCCTAGGCTGTCTCCTGAGTTCTTGGAGTTGAGGTAATCTTGCTTCTAACAAACATCCTATTTAATTTCATCTTCCAAAGAATACTTGTTTTTAATTTCCAAGACATTTCACTTCCACAAATTTCCTGGAATCTCCAGATCTCTTCTGAAGAAGCTGTTGATGTGTAGGGTGTTCTGTGTAGTTCGGATGGTATGTAACATGCATATTGGGGAGAAGCATATTGTCACAATGACGGGAGGTTCTTAGAAGGAGTAAGAAAGTCTGCTAGATGTACTCATCTGGCCAACTAGGTATGGTTAGTTATCTTCCTGATGCTTTTCTGAAGCTGAGCTAACTTCATAAGTCTCTGTGCTTCTTGTCTTGGACTAATTGCATGAATTGGAGCAATTCAGATTATCCATTAGCTGTATTAATTTTTATTTAGGGGCAGGTCTTGCTTATCTTTCCAGGGGAAATTTCTTGGTATTTTTCGTTTCTGCTGTAGCCAATGTCATAAGGCATATAAGGAAGATAGACAAGTGGGCTTTGTCTTTTGACATTCGCAGGACTGAGCCTCACTCCCTAAGACTGCTCCTCTCCATTGATAAGAGGTCTGAGCAGTCATCTCTGCAGAAGTGCTGTTGAACTGGATAACAGATTTTATGAGGTTACACTATGAAGCTGCTGAGGTAGAGTTGTCCAAGGAATCTAAGTGAGTCCGTTAGAGCTCAAGTTGTGTTGGTGGCCTTGTCTGAAAAATGGACCCATCTTTGGCATCAGTGGGCAACTAACTACGGGAGCCTTCACCAAGCACTGAGCCATTGGGAAATCACCAGGAAACCATGCTGCACTTGACAGGGTGGCATTCCCATTGGTGTGAAAGTCTATAATTTGCTTCAAGGAGACTGTGTTTTGTGGGGAGTGCTGGGGGAAGTCTCCCAGAATTAAAGGTGAGCATATGAATTATCACTCAAAACTCTGCTTACTGGTAAGTAGCTTCTAATTGTATGCTTTTCAGTGTGTGTGGTGTGTCTGGACACATCATACAACCGTATTGGAGAATATCTTATTTTGCGGACAAATAGGCAGCTTGAAGGAGGTGCCTTTTTTCCTAAAAGAACAGGTTAACACTGAGGTGTAATCTATAGCTGAGATGCACATCACAATTGAGGAGAGGAGTGGAAAGGTGCCTTTTGAAATATCTGTTCTTTCTCTGTCTTAACCTAGCTTTTTGTTGGGTAAAATACTAAAGTATAGTAGAGAGTGTGACACCAACCTTAAGTTTTTCTGGGTGCTGTTGGCTCTCAGAGATTGTTGTCTGCTGGGGATCAAGGTAAGTCCTATCTATGCCACTGTATCAGCTTTTATCGCCAGCAGGGGAGCCTTCACCAGCAGTCGTCTCAAAGGGGGCACGTTTTAGTATGAGTAATTTGCTATAATAAAACTTCAGCAGATCCTGCCTTTGAATAAAGTTCCAGTGGGTCCAGCCCTTGAATAGGAATAACTTTTTTTTTTAAACATACAACAGAACATATTTCAGAACATGTCTGCTCTTAAAAGTTCTAGCAAAATTTTGAGATACCATGTTAACTTTTCATAATCTGTTAAGTACATGTAACTGAAATTGAACGTGAATTGACGGGGTGTTTTTCCTTCATGTGATTGTGTTTCTGTATAGAACCAAAAGAATCTTGAATTGGCTTCTGTTTCTTCATTGGTAAACAGATTTTTAATAGATTCAGGTTCCTGTTCCATGATCTGACATCAGGGAACGGCTCTTGAAGGACCAATAAATGTTCTTTTGTTTATTCGTGTTTGCTAGAGAGAGAGAAAGCAAGCAGAAGGGCTGTATCCAATTGAATTGGAGGGTAGAGCAGCAAAGTAAAAGAACCTTAACTCGTCATTGTAAGGGAGGGTAGTATCTGCATTTTCCTTTGCAAGTAGGTACCTGTAAAATGGATCCATTCTTTGAACCTGTTTGCTTTTCAAAACCTGTTGTACACACTGATGACATTGGAACCAGACTGTCTTAATGTCGATGTATCCCTCTGTTAGTAAGAAAGCGTCTTGCTAATGTTTGAATTTAGTAGATATTAGCCAGTATTCATCTTCCCCCCCTTTCAGTGGAAAATAAAGCTAGTTTCACTGCGATTTGGATACTCTGCTATGTATTTGGCCTTGTGTCACTAGTGGGAAGTAGGCTTAGAGCTGTCCATTGTGTTAGGTGAAGCCTCTTTCAGGTGATGCTGATTTGGGACCTTCATAAGAAATTAAAACATGTTTATAATTCGTGTGGCAGCATCCTAAGTTAGTTTTGGCAATGCAGTTCTTAATTAGGTGGGAGTGGACTTTGGTTCTCTTTTCTCCATTATTACTACTTGATGTATCTCACGAAAATAATGTTTGCTTCTTGTTGTATACATTAGTGCAAGAGGTTTCAGTTGTTTCAGTCCTTTAAGTTACTGGTTTGGTGGGGGAGAAGCATTGTTTGTTGGTTTTGTGTTTTTGGTTTTTTCCCCATCAGTATTGGGGATGAATCCCTTGCAGTAAATTTAAAATTACTGAGAACAGGCTACATTTTCTTCGCTGTGTTTTGTGAGTTCTTTTAGAAGTAGTTTGTGCCCTTGCCAGGTTATGGCACTGAGATTCAAAAGTGTTATTTTGGCAACTCTCACATCTGGTTTGTTCATTGTGGTAAGACTTGCCTTGGTCTGTTTTTATTTTTGACATCTTTAAAATAGCATCACTAGCAAAGGAAAATGTCAGTGGTATTTAATAGAACAATATTGAGCTTCTGTTGAAAAGTTCTTATACTCTTCTCAGTAAAGTTTCGCAAGCGGTGTATAAAGTTACATTACTTTTGTGTGTAAAAAAAAAAAGTAACTAAGAGTAAAGTAAAGAATATGTAATTACGTGCATGTAATTTAACAGATTTGTGTGTATGTAAGATTTATTTAGTTACCTTTTAGAATATAACTTAAAATGAAGACCTAAAGCCAGTTTGCCTCTGGAACTTAAAAGCATATGAAACTATTAAACACTGCAGTGCTTAGCAAAACAATTTGTGAAGACAATGAACCACCTTTAAATGCCTGTAGCCTCCCTGTAGTAAGTGGGAAGATTTTACATCAAGTACCTTTTTCATGTTTACCTTATACCAGTTAGTGAAAACTTGGAAAAAGTGCAGGAAACCAAGCAGGGTGTAAAAAAAGGGAAGTCTGTTTCTCAGAAAGTGATGGTATCCTGCTGTTTCAGGTCGCCATATAGATGGACGCCTTAGAACAAACCTCTTCTGTTCACTGGCTCTGACTAGTGCATATTAAAATACATAATTTAGTTTTCAATACTAAAAGAATTAGAATACATGTGGTTTTCTCTTTTAGCCAATATATCTTAAGGTTAGTTTTACAAACATTTCAAGATGCTAATTTTGTTCCTTCCTTATCCATTTCCTGTTTCTGTGCAAAAAATAGCACAACAAAGATGAGTTGAAATAAATACAAAATTAGAAATAGTTTTGGCCAATTTTCACATGATATTTCAAAATGGGCTTTTGCATATACAGATGCATAAAGAAAGTGAAGTAATTGCTTAAGTGTTTGTGTAGTACATCTTTTTAATTAAAGTTTTACACTAAATTCGGTAGTAAATCTGTGTACTTGAAAGCCAGCATGTTTTATAGTTGCCAACCTGTGAAAATCAACATTTTGTCAGGAAAACAGTGAAAGTACAAATGCAGTACAGAACTAAAAGCTTTCAAATACAGCTCACAAACTAAAATTAGCAGTTTCAAATGGCGGTTATTTTAAATCAGTCTTCTCTGGATGGCATAAATTGAATTAACCAAATGTTGAAGTTCTTCAAGGTTTTACACAGTTGTTGCTGTCTTTTCATACTGTTGTGCATCAAAATAGAAATCAGCTCCATGTCTTGACCTCTTGCTTTGCCCTTCCCCACCTGATTTCTCTCCTCAAAATAGGTGAAATAATCTCTCTGGGGAAAGTTGAAGACTCTAGGCCATATTACATTGCAGAGTGATGGAGAAGTAGCTACGCATGCTATCAACTAAAACCCGAGTGGGATTTTTTTCTCTGGCCCTGAAGCCAGCTGGCACTGAATGAAAGTCTCTGACCTTCCAAAGCAGAACAGACTCGTCCCAACTGCCCACTGGGTCCCCGGTGTGTGCCAACACCTGAAATGTCTTGGTGCAGCCCGCAGGCGTGCTCGGTGGCCTGGGTCAGTGCTGCTCTCTGACCGGGAGATGGTGGAGTCCTTCGGCACCGCTCCCCTTAGGAGTGCGGACTTGGCCTTGGCTGCCTAGGGCATGATAACTTGCTGAGAGGGAAGCCAGGAGGGGAATGAATGCTGCTACTGCTACCTAAAGTCACTATCTTCTGTGTCTCTTGGTCACCTTTTCAGATGCTGATTGATATAGCTGCAGAATAATTTATCTCCCCCACAAAAAAGTTGGAACTTTGAACACCTTGTAAAATAGTAAGATAGTTGCTATCTCGGGGACAGGTTATACAGAGGAGATCTGGAGGCATTTGTTACCTTAGGCCTTCTTACACTCTAAACTAGTGCTTCCGTTTGTCCACAGTGAGGATAAAGAAAAAAAAGGCTAGAATACTAAACATCCTTTTCAGCGCAGAATCCATGAGAAACAGATAACTGATAAGCATTTTATCAGGTACAAAAGTTTATTACAAGCTAATTCTGTTAGCTGGAACATGTAAAAAATCCAGAATGTCCAAGATTTTTAGGACAGAGGTATAGCCAGTCCAGTAAAAATAAATATCACCTGATCCTATCAAGTAAAAACTGTGTGTTGTAGGTTCCAATTCCGTTGAATTTGTAGAGGTGCTCTTAATATTGCTACACTTCCATAAGATAAATTGATACTTCTTTAACTCTTTGAAAATTTTATTTTTTTGGCATTCAATTGTATACAAACCTGCCTCTTAAGTTATTGGTGGAACAATTTAATCTTCTGAATCTTTTGCTGAGTTTTAGTGAAATTTCACAAACTTTTTCCAAGGTATTATGTATTTAGGTAAAAAAGTGCTACCAGAATTACTGAAATATGTTTTTATTATTGCTAGTGTGATTTAACAGCTGGCAACAAAGGGAGAGCAGCACCATGAGGCTGTGCAGTGCTTTGAAGACTCATCGTTATCTTGATCCACGATTGTTACAACTTTGTTTTAAGATGGAAACAAGTTTATTTTGACAGTTGAAAGAATTTGGATTGTGGATGGAAGGATGAACTGAGGGGAGGAAGAAGTAGTTACTTACCTTTTTCTTACTTTAGGGTGAAAATAGTACGTGAGGTTACTTCTTCATACTTAGTGTATGAAATATGTATATATGAATACTCAGAGAGCTAAGTATGGCAGGGCCAGTTTAAATGTTGCATTAAGTGCATTATTAGCCATTCTTACACTCAACTGGTGTAAGAAAGTTAATTTCCTAGGTACAGATCAAACTGTAAAAAAAAAAAGACAAAAAAAGACACTGTCTTCACCTACTAAAGGTTTGAATATCATAAAGATATCATTGAAATGGAAAAAACCCTGTACTTAATTTGGCAAGAAAAGATAGTGAAAATAGTAAAGTAGGTTTTGCCCAATACTCCCCCCTGTTCTCAAAGTTGATCTGGTCTTGTTTAAAGCCCCCCAAAAAAGGCATTTGCAACTGAATTTTTCCGAGCCATACATGTGTAATTTTTATACTGGCTTGAATGTAAGTGGTCTCAAAACAAAGGTGATCTACAGTTTTTCAGATTAAAAATAAAATTTGACAGAAGTATGCAAAATAAGAGCTTGCATTCATCTCTGCATGACCCAACACCCTACGATGGTTATGTACAGCTTTTTTTGTTGTGCATTTTTGTAGTTTGATGCTCTCTTCCATGCAATTATTTGTATGAATGTGTAGGCACTAAGCACGAGAACCCTTTGCAAGCAGGATCCACTCTAATTGCTCTTCTTCTGTCTGCCAAAAGCCAGCTCTGTCTGTGGGGCTGCGTGCATCCTGCTCTGTAAGAACAGTTGGGGTTATATTCCTGGCTCGCCACCCGAGTGGCACTGGCTGCTTTGAGCTAGTTTCCTCTGAAGCAGACAGGCTGCATTCATCTATTCTGTATCGCACTTGACTGTGAGCCATGACTAGGTCTTGTGTGCTGCTCCTGTGACCTCGGGGAATGAATTTTTCTCTGTTTCTCTTAAGTTTGGAGTGTTTGAAGCAGCCTATGTGGGTGATGCTTTTATAGCATGACATCAAGGATTGAGTGTTGAATGGCGTCAGGATATATATTCATTGAGAGTGGAAAGCCTGTTGAGAAGTTGTTAACGGAGTGGGAAGGGCAGAAGGAGTCACACTTACTGCAGTCTTACCCATACTTGTGTTTGGGAACAGTTCCTGGAGTGAAGTGTTCCCAAACCTGTGCCCAGGCTTTGTCTTCAGAAAAGCTGTTTGGAGCAGTGTATGTGGCCACTCTCTGGTCCTCCATGTGTAGCAGGTTAGGTGTACACAGGAGGTACAAATGACTGGGAGGAACTGTATGCCATTATAGGCATACTTACCTGGTAGACTGCTGTGCCTCCCCAAATTCTTGCAAAGCTGGTCCTGGAGCTTCACTTACAGCAGGTTGTGGAGCTCCCATGCCATCAGGTCCTAGGGCTGCTGCTGCCTGGTCAGTGAGGATATACAATGTGGCACCAAAAAATGTTTCGTGTGATTTGAAGGGACCATGTGGTAAATGTGCAGTTATGCAGTGATTTTTTTTTTTTTCCTTTCTCAGATTTGAAGGCATATATTATTTAGAAATTATAATGGGCCTGCACAACGCATAAAATGCATGTGGACCCCATCTTGTACCTGTGCAGTTCTCCAGTGCAGTCGTTAATCATGTGGTTTACCATTTGGTGACTTCCCTTTGTCTCGCTTAACAGCCTTGCGTGACACTTGTATAGAAAAATACACATCTTTTTCCTAAAGAAACAGGCAAGGATATAATTTAAGTAATATCTTTTATATTTTGACTTACTTTAAATTGCATTTATTGTCAGATGAGTTCTTGTCTTACAAACTTGTCATATCTCTCCTTGAACGTCATTTTGTAGTTAATTTCTTTGCAAAAATACAGAGAAAGCATACTAGGCTTCTGAAATCTTACAGTAATATTTTCAGATATTACTCTAAAGGATGAACCATTTCCTCCAGCTTAAAATATTAAGCCAGCATTGCTTCAGCTTGCTTTGCAAGGCTTAACTGTATCTGCAGTTATGTAAGTTTCAGTTATGTGATATTTCATGGGCATCTATTTAAACATACAACTATTATTTTTAGTTGAAATATAGACTATATAAAGACTTAAAAGATGTGGGATCAAGGTGGACAACCTTGGCAGCAATGGCCTTTGAACCAACAGCAGTGGATGCAGTCATTTCAGCACCAGCAAGATCCAAGTAAGTATATAGAAAGCTTTGTGGATTAATTTTTCTTTTTTAATCTGTTGTCATTTGAATTTTTGAATCTTTGTTACAGAGCATGACTGATAGTTGCTTTTTTTTGTAGCTGCTCTCAAGAGAATACGTTTATTGTGCTTTTCTGAACAACTAGAAAAAATAGAAAACATACGTAGATTCCGAATGTTTTGACATAGTTAATATTTAATGTGCAAAATACAGGCAAGCAACCTGAGTTATCCTGGACAAATTATCAACATTTTGCCAGTCATACAGCTCAACATTTAGACCTCATGTACTTTTACAGAATCTGTATCCCTGTCAGTTCTTTAGCCAAGCTGAATCATTTATTTGAGAAAACTGGCTTTCTACTCAGTGCTTGTCTGGCAGAAGTACTAATGCAGATGTATACACAGAAAAACTCTCACTGGAAGATTAGTATCATATATGTTTTAGGTTACAGTGGTGATCATTGTGATCTCTTGTTTGGATTTTTTTCCCCACAAAAAAAAACAACCCAAAAAACAAACAAACAAAAAATTTTAAACAATAGAACGTAATATAACTTAAATTGAGAGTGAGGTCACAACAATTCAAATTATCAAGAGAAATACAGAAATGGATAAAGAGACTGGAGGTGTGTATTTAATACTCGGGCAGAGGGATCAGGCACACTGGTTTTACATTGCTTTCTGTCACTTCAATTTCTGTAACTTCACTAGAGAGACTTCCTGACTTGGCAATGAGCAGAAGACATACTAGTGTCCTCATCTGACAGTGCAATTTATTTACATACTGGTAGCAATGGTAGTAAAGAAGGGGGGAGAGAACTGTAACATAAAAGAGCATTCCAGAAATCAGGGGTTATATGAAAAGTATACACTGCAAAATGTAGTTTTCTAACTATGTATCTTTCTTGAATATTCGTGAATTTAGAATTTAAGGCTATATATATTTATTTCTTATATCAAAATTAGTTCACTTATGAAAAAAGTGTATTACTACCACCCATTCAGTGCTAATGTGAACCTAAAATAATCTGCCTCATGGCATTTTGAAAATATGCGGAGAAACTCTACTTCAGCAAGAATGTACACTGACACTTGCTTTCAGTTTGTTTTACTGTACACTGTGAATAAGTTTTAATGGTGCTCATGGTACTTGCTGAAGGTAAACGTTGCCTGTTTCTCTTGAACAATGAGACATGTAATTGAGAAACAGTGTTAAACTTCAGACATGTGAATACTAACCTTTTAAATTCCCTCTGTTTATTTTAGGCCAGATTGACTGGGCTGCATTAGCTCAAGCATGGATTGCTCAGCGGGAAGCCTCAGGGCAACAGAGTGTAGTGGAACAACAAGGAATGATGCCAAACGGACAGGATATTTCAGGAATAGAGTCTGGTCCAAACAACCATAATAATTTTCAGGGGGATCCCAACTTCAACAGAATGTGGCAGCCAGGTTTGTTTTCCTTCCCATTAATTCCTTTTTTTTCGTGTAGTTAAATTTTATTTTTGTCAGACATTTTTGGGTGTGAATATGCCCTGTCCCTCAGGTTTCAAGATGCAAACCTACCAGTAGCATCAACTAATTAACTGAATATCACAGCTGCTACTTTCCAGTCAGGTGTTCCACAAAATGGGTAACAGTACAGACACAAAGGTCTGATAATACAACTCAGTATTTATAATATACATATGCAAAAGATTTGTTCTGTCTCTGAATGTTGTAGAAAGATAAAGTGTGAATTGCAGTTACAATTTCCCTGCATCTTATTCTTACATCTTAGGTGTTGCTTATCCCACTGCACTAGGAACAGCAGCATTGAAGGCAACAGGATGCCTCAGAGTTAAAGAGCATCCGTTGCCCTCTCCTATAGTGTAATACCTGCTTCTGGCATGATTTGACATGTAGAATGAATTCACAATATAACTGGCAGAGGCTGGCTTTAGGTGTCTTTAAAATCTTGAAAAAGGAGATAAGTGAAATTCTGTGTGTAAAATATGGTTTCATTACATGTTTCATATACTTAGTATTTGCCCTTTTTGACTTACGTATCTGATTGTCTTCTGTGTAATTTTTCAGTTATTGTAAGTTAAAGTTGGTTGAACTTCTGTTAGTATTGATTATTTTCAGTCCTTTATAACTTCCTCAAAACTTCAGTTTTGGCAAAAAAATTAATTTTCTTTTTAAAACTTAATAAAACAACACTGGCAATAAGCATGGGGTAGAGATTGGGTATTTTCCGCTAAGAATTTTTCTGAAGCTGTTTTCTGAAAGGTTTGTTATGTCACTACACTATAATGCAATTTGAAATGTGTGAGCAAGGTAGTTAGTAAGCCTGCATGCATGCCTTCTATTGTCTTGGTGAAAATTGCACGTCATGCTTGATTCTGTTAATGATTGAAAGAATAACACCTACCATTTTCACCGTGACTATTCAAATTTGTTTAAGAGCAACGTTTAATAAAAATAGGCTTAAAATGTCTTTGGCGGTTCTTACATGTGCATAACAAAAGGGAGGTAGCCATCAGGTTTCACTTAAGTTTCACCTACCTGCCCTGGGCTATAAGTTATTGTAGCCACATGTAAGAATTTTAACTTTACTATATGGCAGTACATAGAGCATATTCTTGTTGTAGTTCTGTATAGTAGGTAGAGGTTTTCACAGAAATACTGTTGTCGTTATTGGACAACTTTGTTTCTCATATGATCCTGTGGTGGTGAGGTCTTCCTCCTATGCTTATTCATCTGTGAGGTGAAAGAGAATAATATCTTAAGTGGTAGTTTTTGCAAATAGTCACAGAATGGTAAAAGTGAGGAAGACTTTTCGCTGATAATTATAAATGTTTGGCGCCCGAGCTCACTCAGAAATTGCAGAACAGGAAAACATCTTAGATCTAGGAGTGAGAATAATGTAACGCCTTTTGTTAACAGGAAACAATGTGCCAATGGATTTTGTTATCATTGGGTATATCATTCAAAGAATACATTGTTTTCCCAGTTTTTTGGGACACTGATAAAGACTGTGCTGATGCAGATATGACCCAGCTTGCCTTAATTTAGGCAATGTCATTCTTAACCTGTAAAAGTGGTCACAGCAGATAAACTCAATCATAGCATGCATGGCTAGCCAAAGTTCTCTTATTTACTCTGTTTCTACAAAGCTTC
The DNA here is from genome assembly GCF_030936135.1 of Gavia stellata. Lineage (NCBI taxonomy): Eukaryota > Metazoa > Chordata > Aves > Gaviiformes > Gaviidae > Gavia > Gavia stellata. The sequence continues at coordinate 67,329,529 of NC_082595.1, forward strand.
ATCTTTCTCCATCTTTCCAAGTTTCTTTTTGGATCCAAAAGTCCTTTACATGCTACTAATAAAAGAGCAAAATGGCAATCTGAAAACCAGCTGCATTAACTAGCAGACAATTCATTTTGAAGGGATTCATGTTCCACAAGTGAAAACGGCATCTGTCATATGGAACTTGCAAGCTTTTCAGTCAGTTGACTTGAAGTAAACTGGGCATTTAAATAGTGTCAAATGTTAACACGTACATTTATGAACAATAACTCTTGTAAGCTGTACTTAAAGGATAAAGGATTCTGTCCCTTAGAATAGTTCAGGAGTATTGACCCTGGAAAAAGATTTGATTAATCAGCTAAACATGACCTACCAGGACGACAGTGAGAGGGAAAGGAGTGATACAATCTTTGAACATACAAAAAAAAGAACAACCAAGTAGAAAAGCTATGTTAACCCTTTTTAGTTGCTACAGTAATGGATCCAATTATGATGCAGATGGGAAGGACAGTAAAAATGAGAAAAATGGAAAGAATTACTAAAGGGCTGGATGGAAGGTAGGAGTTAACCTGAGAGGCTAGGTATTAATTCTGTTACTGGTGAAAGTTACAAGGTAGTTCTGTCACAGTCTATAAATATCTGTATAGTGGACATAATTTTTAGACTGATTTCCTAAGAAAACAAAGCTTATGGCCATGTGAGCTATTCATTCATTCCTTAAACCCTTTTCACTCTGTTAGCCAATTGAAACTTATGTTTGAGGACTTATGACTGTAGCTTATGCTGGGACCTCTGCTAGATATTGGAGAATCCAGGGAATCATCCATTATCAAGACACAAGACTTTGGAAAGCAGGTTTCAGTGGTTCTGCTGCTCACAAAACTATTTGCTTTCCATAATAGGTCTTTTAAGTCTATTATGCAAAGGCATAAAATAGCTCATTACTTTGAAAACTGAAACAACATAGAAATAGAGAAGTAGGAGCAGTTCTTTGACAGTTTACACAATTTGTAAGTGCTATGGTGGATTCAATATCACTGGTAATTTATAAAGAAAAATTTACAGCGTCTCTGTGTCTGTCCAGTTCTGCCCCCACCCCATGTTTTAGTTCAGCTACAGCTATTTGTATTTCCTTCATTTAGTTGAAGAAATTATTGAGACAGTATAATACAGTCTGTAGATTGATGATTCTTCATAACTTTATCATCTATGTTGCTTTGAGGAACCTCGTGATAAATACAACAACACTGAGTGACTGGTGACTTATATAAATCGTACTAACTTGGTATTGAATTGTATTCTAAATCCTAAACAGAATGGGGAATGCCTCACCAACCCCCTCATCCACCTCCAGATCAGCAGTGGATGGCTCCAACCCCAGGTCAAATGGAAATTGTTCCTCCATCTGAAGACAGCAACAGTCAGGACAGTGGGGAATTTGCTCCTGACAACAGGCATATATTTAACCAGAACAATCACAACTTTGGGGGACCTCCCGATAACTTTGCAATGGGGCCAGTGAACCAGTTTGACTATCAGGTGAAACATATTTGTTGCTTTAATATTGTAGACGCGCAGAGTCCCTTCCGTGGATGTGTTCCTCTAATATCATCTAGCGGCGACTTTCATTCTACAGTTCTACAAACATCTACAGAATCTGTTATCTGCTAAGATACATTTTTATCAAATACTTTACAGAAGAGACTTTTAGAGTTTTCAGTTCTGTTCTGAGGCCAAAGATTTTTTTTTCTATACTAGTAATGAGAAGTGACTGTTGTCTGCAGTATTAAAATGAATCACTGTGTTCCAGTATATAAATTAACATTTTATGTAGTTTTGTGTTTAAAAAAAAAAGAACAACAGGAGGGGGAAAAAAAAGTTCAGAAATACATACTTAAATACATTAGATAATGTACCATAGGGAACAGTCCTGTATTTCCAGGGAGATAGACTGGATGATCCATTGATCTTTTCCATATCTATCTACTGTGATTCTTTGAATAAACCATGGTATTTCTAAAAAATCCACATCCAATATTTTCTTCATTCTGGCATATAAGTTGCATAGCATAATAAATCTGTAGGTGGTTTTAGCACTAATAATAGCAGGGGGCATTGCACAAGTCTTTAAACACAAGTTTTGGATCTTTCCCCTATTTTCAGTATTTTTCTTTCAAAACTCTTGGTATAAATGACAAACTGTACCTGTTAAAACACCTACCTCCAGTTCATAAGCAAGCCCAAGGGAAGACAGGCAGAAATGTGTTTCTGTCTTCTGACCTACTTTTCCTTATTATTGAATTCTCTTGTTCAGCAATATTGTTAGGAAGTGAACCAATATTTTCAAATACACTAATTTATTATCATTTCCTTTGTTTACTGTTGTGGGACCAACTCTTAAAATTAATTTCTCTAAGTACTACAGAAAACTTGTTTTACAGTGAATAACAGAGGGATGATTGGCCTGAAACTGTAGTGGAATAATGCTTCTAGTACTAGTGACTTAAATAGATAATTAATAAAATATAATAAAAAAAATTGATGCTATAACTTTCTTCATAAACACTGTCCTCTTAAATAGTTTCATTAGGCATTTCTGGGCAGCAAATATTAAAACAAAAAACCCTTCATGTATGCCTCAAGACTTGCGAATTTTGGGTTGTATACAGCTTGCTCAGAACCCAGGGTCTGTACTAAATTTGCATATTTATGCATTTAATATTTTAATCAGCCATACTAATAACATGCGTGAATGATTACTGGAAAGTGCACAGTGCAAAATTCTTCTGTAATAAAAGCTTGAACTTTTCATTTTTGTCCTCATGTTGTAGTTACAAGGAAAGACTGCTAACATACCTAGGCTTTTAAATCTTAATTTTGTATACTGTTCATTTAACTGCATGCTCTGATGATAAGCTGGCAAGGAACTGCTGGAGATAGATGGTGATTATAGGGCTTAATGTTTAGCACAATATGAAAGGAGATTGGTTGAAGCCCTTTCAGCTTCGTTAGTATCCCTGCTTAAATCATTAAGTTTACTCATTAAATATTTAAGGAAAACTTGTTTCTTGGGGACCACAGAAAAAGAGATTGAGAGATCTCAGTAGCCTAGAAATCGTGGATTCCTACTTGCATGGTTTTCTGTAGACCGACTTGCGCACATGCTGTATTTAGTGTTACATGTGAAGAAAAATAAACTGCATTACTCTTTCAGCATGGGGCTGCTTTTGGTCCACCTCAAGGTGGATTTCATCCACCTTATTGGCAGCCAGGACCACCAGGGCCGCCAGGTCCACCAGCACCTCCTGCACCTCCTCAAAATCGAAGGGAAAGACCCTCATTCAGAGACCGACAGCGTTCACCTATTGCGATGCCTGTGAAGCAGGAGCCTCCACAGATTGGTACATGTTAACCACTCCTTAATGAAAAAACATAAAAGTTGTTTTTTAAAAAGAATTGCAAAATTTGAAGACTTTGTTTTTACTTTATGGGAAAAAAAAAATGTGAAAGAAAAAGCTATTATATATGGGGTTTTTTCCCCACAATCAGATGTGTGGCTTGTTTGGATTGGGGTGGAGGGTTTGCTTGTTTGCTTCTTTGTTTTGTGTTTTGGGATTGTGTTTTTTTTTTTTCCAGGGTGGGGTGGGGGTGGGGGAAGGTTTTTTCCCATCTTACAAAACTGTAAACCTTGCTTATGTAGATGCTGTGAAGCGTAGAACTCTGCCTGCCTGGATTCGTGAGGGCCTAGAAAAGATGGAACGAGAAAAACAGAAAAAATTGGAAAAAGAGAGGATGGAGCAGCAACGTTCACAAATGTCTAAAAAAGAAAAAAAGGAAAGTGAGGAGGCTGAAGAAGGGGATGGCCCACGGTTACCTCAGAAAAGTAAATTTGTAAGTAGAAGGGTTTGCTTTTTGCTCAGGTTTGTATTTCCTGAAAGGTATCAACTTTTTGGTCTCTTCAAAAGAGAGACTGTATTCCTGGTTATCTCTTTGTTTCTGTTGCATGAAGTAAGGTTAAGCTGCTGCTTTGTTGACATTTACTTGGTGTTTTGAAGTTGTTAATGTCTGAGAGGTAAAAGTATATTATTTGATCTGTAGTAGCAAAGAAACAATGATGAAATTGGGCTCTTTTCTGTATTTTGGGAACATACATGGTCTTTGAAGGTTTGAGTTCTAAATTGGTAGCTGAACAAACTCAGATACTCGTATTTGCTAAACTGAGCCCATTTAAGAAGCCTTGTGTTGCCTTCACTTTAGCAGTTACCTCATTTGTTTGCAGTTCTAAGTACCTGTCTGGCAGTGAACTGACAACTGTGCATTTTCTTATCTTGTGTGGGTAGAGAGGTACCTGCAGAGGTACCTGCATGTTTATTAGGAGGGCAGAAAAGAAAGAGTTTTATGATAACTGTAATACAGATTTCAGTACAAAGTAAATCAAGTTGACTATCACAAATAGAAACTAATGAGCTTGATATCTAATTTTTTCCTGAAATGTATGATGCTGTTTTTGTAGGACAGTGATGAGGAAGATGAAGATGCTGAAAACACAGAAGCTGTAAGTGTTGGGAAAATCAGCAGGAGTCCATCCCCGGTTCCTCAAGAGGAGCAAAGTGAACCAGAAATGACAGAAGAAGAAAAGGAGTATCAGATGGTATTAATAATGTAGTTCTCACTAAGTATTTCTGTGTATTTGCTTGTATTTTTCGGGCATGTCAAAGTCTAACACTTTTTCTCTGCCTGATACTGTCAATAGAGGTGTCATCCATATCATACAGTAAAGCAGGGTTATATTTGCATGTCTCTTTTATAATGCTGTCTTTCTCATCTAGACAGGGATATAGGGTTATATAACTCATATTTAGCACAATAGTGAAAGAAGGTAATGACTGTAATCTTTACACTGATTGTTTTTAATTCTATGGTTTGGCTTACCTTGTCAAATTCCTGAAAACTTCTAATGATTAAATGCACCCTTCTGAAATCTATGCTTCAACCTCAGTTCCTGTGAAAGGGAATTTAAGAAACGTATTCTTGCAAGGAAGCGCTAGAAACCTAAGTCCTCGACCAGCAACCATCTCTGTGTCTGCAGCAACTTCGTACTTTGAAATCATAGTTGTATGCTAATTGTACAACTGAAACCTTGTCAATGAAGGCCCTGAATTCTAAAAAGTTTGATGAATGTATTTTTGTAAAGCACATGACCAGACTGAGCAGCTTGGAGAACTAGCTACCAACATTTCAATTTTTGTAGTAAATATGTAATAATAAAATCCTACCTAAGTAACCTCTGATGATTTTTGTAGGATTGGGGTCAGAGAGGCAGCATACCAGACAGAAATGTGCTCTTTAATTTTTAAAAGAATAAATGGAATCAGTCTAAGTACATTTCTGATTTACGTATTCTTTTGTTGTATCATCTTTGACATTAGGAATCAGCGCCCTGGATAGGTGTGTGTAATGCATGTGGATACAGTTCACAGTCAAAATACAAACTGTTCTGAAAGTTTTGAAATCAGGTCAAATTTAAAACAATTTTGGACTTAAGTTTTTAAGTCATGTCTGTTGATAGAAATCATTAAATAAAATGTGCAGGAGAGTACTTTCATAGCCATCAAAAGAAGTGAAGTTCTACGGATATAATGTGAATGCAGCATTTATTCAAGAGGTTTTAGCCTTTAATTGTATATACAATTTTCTTCAGATGATGCTGACAAAAATGCTACTGACAGAGATTCTCTTAGATGTCACAAATGAAGAAATTTATTATGTGGCCAAAGATGTTCACCGTAAAGCAACTAAAGGTATGCCTTTTTTTTTTTTTTAGTTTCTTCTGTGAATATTCTATATTTGCATGTCTCTAGAACATTTAACCTCCATAGTTATCCCCCAAGAACAATTCCAGTATAATGCATCCAACTTGGTAGAGTTCAAATCCAGTAATCATGTACTGTTGTCCTGTGCAGTGTATTGTGAGTTACTTCAGTTATTCCATTTCTTTCATACAATTCATTTATTTAGTTAAAATGGTACCTGTGTGTCAATGGCTCTTGAGTTGTAGCTGTTTATTAATGCTATCATCTTTATCTCAAGTTCTTAGCTGTTCAGATGTGAAAAGAGACGAACTTTGAGTCCTCAATTAATAACTCATTTGTATTCACTATTAACATGTATTGTACTTATATAACAGATTTTTTAAATATAACTGAGTTAATCTAAACATGTAACTACTGAAAGTTGAAAATTATGTGCAGATGCTGTAACTTGGAAAGTGATTTATGAGTACATATTTGTTTTTTTTCTGTTCACTATTAATTTGCAGTTAAATTCTAAATCTTCGTGGTCAGAAAATCTAGAAGTGGTTTTAAATGGATGATGCGTTTTTAATGTTTCTTCTCTCCCTCCAAAGAACAGCAATAGTAGTAGATTTAACAATACCATAGACTCATGACTATGAAATCGTGGCTATTTGTGTTAACATGTTGTTCCTGTTGTTGATGTGATACAAAGCTCCTGCAAAACAGCTGGCACAGTCCAGTGCACTGGCTTCTCTCACTGGACTCGGTAAGTATGCTCCTTATTTTTGAGAGGGCTTAAAGGGGGAGTTTCACTCTTGCCTTGCGTTTCTAGAAATTGCATTTTGAAACTAGATTTTAATTGGCCAGGAGTATGGGTCACTTTCTGATAACTTTATCATTATCAGCACCTTTGTTTGTTCCACAGGTGATCCTACTGATATAAGTGGGATGGTTTTTGGCGTAAAGGACTAGTCAGTGTGAGCTAGTGTGTGAGAAACTTGCCCTAATTTTGAAAATACATAAAAACTTTAGATGAATTTACTTTTCAAAGTATGATTGTTTCAGAAGCACACTGCAGTCTTCAGAGAGAGGAATACTGTTTTATATTTTTCGCCTATTTTGATCCATCCAAACAAGGAGGGAAAGTTGATAGAAGAGTAATGTGAAAATCTATTAATAAAAATATTACAATCTTTGGAATTATTATTTTATTGAAAAGCTACATAAGCACAGAGGCTCCCATATCATATATTACCAGAAACAACACAGGAAAAAGAGATTGAAATTCCAGCTTGAGACACAACAGCAAAAGATGTTTCCCAACATGCTTTTTATCATCTAATACGTACTACAGCAGTGTCAGTGATCGGTTGTGTGTTCGTTATGTGGAATTCCGATGAATTAGATTGAATGTTATCCCAAGTATTCATGTGTTTTAAAACTAACTTAATAAAGATCGTAAGACCCTCAGACTGAAAGAAAGTAAAATATCTCCATGTCAGATGTTTAAATTGACTTTATCTTTCTTATCAGTCCAGTAGTTATTAATACCTCTAGGGAAGAAGAAAGTCCATTTCTGTTTCATCTCCGTACCTGTCAAAGTGCAGTGTTTTCTAAATCAATATAGAAAAATTGATAATGGCATTCAGAATTTCTGTAGCCTTGGACTACGGAGGCGGCTGAAGTCATTTCAGAGATGTCTTCTGGGAAAGGTCCCAGGCATTTTCTGTCCGGTTGCTGATACAGAGGCAGGCACTGTTACGATCTCTGCAGGGAGCTTTTTTGCCCTTCCATACAATGGAAAAAGTACCGTGATCACAGTGGTTGCTTGCCGAAAATAGACGAGCTGTTCCAGAAGGAGTAGAACCAGACAGTGAGCATCAATGCAGATATGGGGGCCTTGATCACACCAGTCAAACAACATTGGCACTTACCAGAATAAAGTGACTTCTTCAGAGAAGAGGAAGTGAAGGAAGGGCAATGTTACTCTCCTCTTTGCCCCACAGAAATATTAAGAACAAAGCTTAATCTTTCCTCGTGATAGACTGGGCTTTATGCACGCAGGTGGACTGGGTGGTTATGGATCAGGAGACAGTGAAGATGAGAGGAGTGACAGAGGCTCTGAATCATCTGATACTGATGATGAGGAATTACGACACAGAATCAGGCAAAAACAGGAAGCGTTTTGGAGAAAAGAGAGAGAACAGCAACTACTACTAGAAAAACAGCTAGAAGGTAAATCATATAATATCTTCTTACCATGCTGCTCTATATGGAGTTTACTACTTAGTATATGTAAATTGGTCGGAGAAGGAACGCATTTTAAGCCAAAAACTATGAAGCCAAATTTAGAAATAATGTTCTTTAATGAAAAAGTTTTAACAAAAAAGATGTTTGAGCTACTTGATCAGAATGGGGTTTGCTTTTTTTCCTTCTAGTAAGAAACAAATCCATACAGTGTTTTCCATAAATTATTGTACTTCAGTATTAAAAGAGCAGACATGGTGCATATATGTCTATATGCTATAGATATTGTACTATATAAATAATAGTATCACTTTATAAAAATGCATATGTGTGCATAGTGTGTTTTTTAAAAATTATTAGTATCTCAGTTGTGACTGGGCGATAAACTTCACCTTTCTGTACCAGACTGCAGTTTATACAAACTTGATTCCTTAAAGTTGTATACTCTAAGTATATGAAGCACATTTCACATCATCTGAAAAACTTGCCTTTCTGTTACATAATCTTGAGCAGTGCAACTTTCAGAATGTACAGTGGGAGGCTGCAGTTTCTTTGAACTAGCTGTTCTCAGTTGTAGTTGACGTTTGCTTCCATATGCTGCATCTTCGTAACTGGGTTTTTATACCTAATACTGGGGAAGGATTTTTGAACCAGTCAGTTCACACTTAGGCTCTGAGGAGGTGGTAGGCTTGATTTAAAAAAAAAAGAAAAAAATAAAATCTGTGATTTACTTCTGCTTCTCCATACAAGGTAAGGTTTGTCCTTTTGTACCAATAATGTAGGTCAAAAGGGTATCACAGTCACCTTGCACTGCTGATGAGCAGTCTGGATGAACAGATGAATGCAGTGTTAAGAAGTCGTGCTCTAAGTTCATAAGCTGGAGGAGAAAGAAAATGCTCTTATGGTAGCATACTTTTTTCTTATTTTAAGATGGATGATTTCCTCCTTTTACTTTTTGTTTTAAAGGCCTAGAAATAAGACATATGGATCTCTTAATAAAAGGCTGAACTAGCTGAACTTTTGGTTTCCTTAATATTCCTGTCTCTCTCTGAGTGTTTTAAGATGTGTGCATAAAAGGATAGCTGTATGGAGAGTAACGTGAGTAGTGGCCTATGACCTCTGTTTTCCTAGTGCAGGAAGCCAGATGTTGGTTTGGGGACATCTCCATGGGACTATTTACAGAAATATAAACCTAGAGTAAAGAAGCTGATTCTATACATGCAAAATACCAAAGAATACTAAATGCAGGGTCTCTTTTGTAGCGGCATTTAGGAAAGGCAGAAAATTTCTAATATACAATACAGCATCTTCTAACATACACTGGCTTCTGTCTGTATTACCTAACAACTCAGGGACCAGATGGAGTTGTTTTCTGGGTTAGATTTGACCATCAGTTGCCATTTGAATCACTGTGGGTTTCCGGATGCAGTTTTACTCCCTAAGTTAATTCAGGAACGGATGGCCCACATCAAAAGGCTATTTTTTGGCTAAAAATATTGTCTGCCAGTTATTTTTTCTGGGTTCAATTTAAAATGGAAGGGGAGATAAACTTGACCAGTGATGCAAAGGATCCTAGGTTGAATAGAAATAAGTAAAACTTTTTTAGAGATGGAAACCTCTGGAAAATGCTCTGAGGGTCTGAATTTCTTATTTTGCTCTATGAAAATCTTGGCCTGATACTCATTATGTTAATTTCAAGAAATGTATTTTTAATTCTTCTGTTGTCTTCTTACCATGTTTATAGTATTTGCTGACTACCAAGCTTACATGTAATCTTAGCTGACATTAACTTTTTGTTTTGTAAGAGCTTCACCATCTATCTGCATTAAATGCTGTGGTCTTAACTTTTGAGCTGAGTCTTAAGCAAAGAATTATCTACAAGTCTCCTTTTTATGCTATTCCTCCCTTCCTGGGAATTCATTGGCTATAAAACCTGTTAAAAACAAGAAAAAATGTAAATTGCTTGTACTAGCTAGCATTTAGGACTAATCTAAGTTATCCTTGGAAAACACCATAAACCTGGTATTGTTTTTCAAAAAACAAACATGCGTCACTATAGCAGAAGGTACTCTAAGACTTTTTTGGGTAATGAGGCCTACAAAACATACAGGTACAGCCAGCATTGTTCTGAAGCTGACAGGCTACTGACGCACTGTGTGGAAATACAACTTTTTCAGACCAGACAGTGATTACTCAAACCCAGATGAACAGGGCTGGAAGGAAGGCAGGAAGCATAGGTACCACTAGAGGAGTGTTGTAGGAAGGAGAAGGGAAGAATCAGGTGTGTAGAAAGGTTGCAGGAGGAAAAAGTATGTGTGTGTAGATGAATTTGGGAGTTCTGGTGCTCCAGGATGTTCGTTTGAGAACTTTGTCTTAAACCACTGAAACACGAAATAACATCAAAGACTTCTAAAAGTGTCTGGGTTGTGCGCTTTTTCTAAACCCGGAGGACAACTCTTCTAGAATTATACAAAAAGAAAATAAGTTGTTTGGTAGGTAGTGGTTATGATGGCAGACAGTGTATTAATTGTAAGTATTATGAAAGGTGCTTGGAACTTTGGTTTTGCCAAAAGTAACACTATGGAAATTACTGACATATGACTCCAAATAAATTGCATTTTTCTTTTGTATACTTCTTTTTCAGAAGAAAAGCTACAAAATGAAAAAGTTTCAAAAGAGATGAATGAATTTATCAAGAAAGAACAAAACAGTAACTCAGCATCACAGGAGGCAAAAGAAATTGAAGCAGACATGGTTCATGAAAAGAAAAGATCTCCAAATGCAATCGCACCTGATACAGAACTCAAAAAAGAGGGTAAAGAGAGGACAGGAAGGAGTGGATCAAGAACCTCTAGCAGTGGTAGCACTAGCAGCAATAGCAGAAGCAGTAGCAGTAGCAGCACTGTGTCTAGTTCCTCCTATAGCACTAGCTCAGGTAGTAGTCACAGCTCTTCACGTTCTTCCTCTCCTAAAAGGAAGAAGAGACACAGTCGCAGTAGGACACCTTCACATAAAGTTAGGCGCAGTAGAAGCAGGAGTTACTCCCACAGAAATAGGAGAGAGAGGAGTCGGAGCAGGGAGAAAATAAGAGAAAGGAGAAGATCTAGTAGAAATCGCAGTGGTGAAAGAGGAGAGAGGCGAAGAAATCGGAGTCCTTCTCGAGAGAGAAGCTGGGATAGACGTAGAAGTAGTAGCTGTTCAAGAGACAGGCGAGCTAACCGTGCAAGCCGCAGCAGAAGCAGGGACAGACGTAAAACTGAAGACCAGCGTAGAAGCCCTACTGGAAATAGGCACAAACATAAAAGTGAGGGTAAAGATCAAGAAAGGAAGAAGGAGCAGGGCGGAGGTGTAGATAAAGACAGAAAAAAGAACAGAGAAAGGGAGCGAGATCAGGAAAAACGAAAAGATAAGCCCAAAAAAGAGGAAAAAGAAAGCAAGGCTGGCAATCATGATGACAGTAGACTAAAGAGAAAAAGAGACAGCGAAAGAACTTTCTCTCGCGGTGATTCAATATGTGTGAAAATAATAAGACAGGATTCCAGACAAGAAAGCAAAAAAATTTCTACCAAAGATAGCAAAAAACGGTCAGGCTCCGAATCTAGTGTGAGGAGTAGTTCTGAATCACCAGGAAGCAGCAAAGAAAAGAAGGCTAAGAAATCGAAGCATATTCGGTCATGCTCCATGGAGAAATCTCAAAGGTCTGGTAAGAAGGCAAGCCGCAAACACAAGTCTAAGTCACGATCAAGGTAGTATACTTTTTAAGTATTTTGTCTGACTTTTTTTTATTTTTGTGCTATTCGTCTTCATGTGTACGGCATATGAACTTTTTTTAATAAAGTATGGTGTTTATTAAATTTTTTGTCTTAGGCAAAAGTAACTTTGGAAAATCTTTTAAAACTATTAAAATTACTGAGCCTAAAGTGTGTGTGGGTTTGGGGGTCTTTTATTTTTTCCAATTAACTTTTCCCCCCTTTTCCTTTATTTTTCAGATCAACGACTCCTCTTCGTCGTAAACGCTGAGGAATTTATGGCACCAGTGCTATGACGTTTAAAAATTCCATGAGTTATAAAAGGCTTGTCTCATTATAGAGGCACATTGTGGCTATGTAGGTGAAACCAGAATCCTTTTTTTTATCTGTAAATAGGTGTATTTTTTCCAAATGCTGCTCAGAATTAAATACCTAATAGGATTTCTTTGTATTACATTTTTTCAAGAACGGTAGTGCTTATTAAGAATATAAAACATGCCATTCTCTTTCAGCTGTAATGTTCTTAAAATTACTATTGAATGTACTGTGATGTCAATAAAGCTCTTTAGTTCATTTTTTGTTTAAAATTCTTGCACCTGAATTTTGTGTTAAATTGTAGAAAGTACTTTTTTAAAAAAAAAAAAAGGAAAGAAAAAGGCAGCTTTTTTGGTATAACAAATTTTTCAAGTACTTGAAAAAGATTTTAACGTAAAACGCTTGTCAAAATATGTAATCCATGGACCTGATGAGATTAATCTGTTGGGGGGGCGTGGAAGAACAAAGAAAAGACATCATATTTTTTCCTGTTGATATCTGTAATAGATTTTTAATATCCTTTCTATTTGGACTAGCAAGTGATATACGCTGTGTGTGTAAAATATGGGTCACTGTAATACAAGCTATACCTAAACAGACTGAACCCCATTAGGAATATGTGCGACTGACTGATCTTGTGTGACAGTGTTAAGCTCTGGAACTATATTCCTCACCCAGTTTTCAGAGAGAACTTTCTGGACGTTCAGGGATATTACAGGAACAAGACTCAGTATTTTAGATGTTTTTATGGAATATATTTATAAATGGCACTCAGTACACATTAGAAAACCGATAATAGGTTAACTTTACTTTTTGGCACGTGCATTAAATGTGTAGTAAACATTGAAGCTGGTTATTTTTGTTAGTGATATGAGAATTGTGATTCCTGTAAAGCTAATACATTAGACAGCAACGTAACTAAACTTTTGGTTTTAGTATCACCATAATGTGAAAGAGGTCACTGATTACCTCCTTCTTCAGGAAATGAACTACTGCTGCTAGTAACAAGAGTGTGAAATAATACTAGTTGAAAAAAAACAGTACACAACCCTAGGCCAGTGACTGCTACAGAAGAACATTAATTCAGGAAAAGATTGGAGATCTGTGCCTAGAAGGTCTGGTATGATACCAATTGTGAAAAAGAGAAATGGCTTAACATCAAAGTAAGATCTCTTTGATGGCTGTATCTTCTAAGAAAAAAATGTACAGGCAACTTGCAGAGCATGTCTTCATGGACAGATTAATCCATTTAACTAAAATTAGAATTCAGCTATGCAGCATTTTTGCCAGTGTAGTTTTTTTCATAAATTAAATGCAGAAGTAAACTGCTTCAGTGCAAAGATTCACATTTTACCTATATGTTTATTAAGCAAGCTAATGGCTGGCGAATACATGCATGTTTATCAAAACACTGTTACAGAGAATTAATTAGTTAATCAGTTATAAATAACATAGCCCCCCCCTCAATTAAGTCCTTTTACATAGAGTAAGCAGTCATACCTATTAGCAAAATAAGGCATAATTTGCAACACACTGATTTTACTTGCATTGGTATGGATTTAAATAATGATACATTGATCCAATCTCACTACACTATTGGTAAAAGTGAGGATTTTTTGAAGAATAGGTAGCATAACACTTCAGATGTCTTAGAAGGATGGCTTGAGAGAGACAGAAACTAGAATTAAGTTTAAGAAAAGCTATTGAGGAATACAGTTTCCATGATGCATTGAATTTGATTTTCAGTTCAGATTTTATACTCTCTGTCTAATAATAAAAAGATTGTGTATGAAAAGCTTTATATACTCTGCCAACAACTGGAATTCTGTCACTTCCTGTAAATATGAAAATTATTTTTTGACACAAATGCACTTATATGGGTAGTGACTGTATGCCAATAAAAAAGCATACGATCTCTGTATTTAACTGTTTCAGAAATCTTACTAAACAGCATACTCAGCACACCAGTAATTAAAAATACATCGGTACTATGTCAGCTTCATATACATGAGACTTCTTTGTGTTTTAGTAACTCCCTTATGAATGTTTTTCAATAGTAAAGACTAAAATAACATCCAGTCTTTAACTCCATACATCTGAAGTGATCTAAAATTAGAACATGTGCAAATATATAGAAAAACATGTGCAAATATATAGAAAAAAGTGGATGAATCATTTCAGAAAAGAGTAAATGGGGTTGTTGCTCTATTCTTTTACATTTTTAAATAACCAGTTGAAAATATTTCAGTACTCGTGCACTGTAGGAGAGTGAGACATAAAATTGTGAATGTCTGAGGCATTTCCCTTGAAAATTTTTTTTTAATACATAAGGGATGGTGTGGAATCAAGTGAAAAGTGTTTTCCATGCAAATGCTGTTTTGAAGATGATGACAACAAAACCCATGTGAGTATGTACCCCAAGGTACACCTTATACCATCTAAGAAGAGGAACTGGCTGCGGCCATGGATAGGCCAAACGAGTAGTTGAGTAGAATATTCTAACTTTAAAGACTGAGCAACTATACTTTTTGAAACATGGCATGATTACTGGTTTGGAAAAAAAAAATTGTGATTTGTGTCTTTGAGGCCCTGTCTTGTGGGAGAGGTTACAGTCAAGGCTTCTGCTTTTAACTGCTGTTATTTTAAAATCTGTGTTTAATAATAGAAAAATGGAATAGCTACCTCTAGTTTAAAACCAGCCTATCCTATTAAGTAAGATACTTGCCAATGTGCATGTATTTAATTGCTTGCTACTTTTTAAAATTGCAATTTTTAAAATTGCAAACATAAGAGCAGTGGCAATGTAAGGATTGGCTCTCCAGATTTTGCCTTTGTTTTGCTAAAGAAGTGAAAAGTTACCAGTTAATTTGCATAAGTAATATGCAGAAGCACACTTTTAAGGAATGCTTAGTTTTGTATCTTAAGGAGACTGGGTGTCTTAGCATGAGGGACTTCGTTGAGCTCTGGTTCTTCGGTAGGTCTGAGGTGTTATTAATGACTCATAAGTCCTCTGCACTGTGAGATTTGCTGGATGGAAAGTAGGTGAGTAGGGAAGCGGTGCACGTACACGCTAAGCAGGTTTGCCATATATTTAATTGCTGCCTAGACAAGCTTCTTTGAGACCTTGCAGTAGTCCTTATTTAGGGTTGGGGTTTTTTTTTAAATAATCCAAACTGACTACTAGGTGAATTATCCTTTATTTACAGCAGACCTGTAAACGGGCAGATTTCAAGCAGCGAGTGTTGTACCACTGAGCAAGGTCAGTCAATAAAACAGATTGGCATTAGATAGAGGGATGAGTAAGTCAAACCATGACTGGTTATACTACTCCAAACCTCCTGCTGCCTGGAGCGTGCTTCTGCCCCTGGCTTTGTGCAGGCTGTGCCTCCTGCTTGCGGATGCCAGCGTCTGCGCGGCCGGGCAGGGAACCTGGCCACTGCCATCATCTGCCCAGAGAACATGGAAGCGCTGCCAGCTGCTGCTTCCATGGCTGACCCCTGCCTTGCTCGGCACCGCTCCCCTCCAGCCAGCTTTGGTTTTCACAGGACTTTCTCACAAGACCTGCAGCTCAATAAAGTGTCAGAAAATGATTCTTTTTCCAAGCTGGCTGAATTCTTTACCACTTAAGCTTGTTAAACTAGCTCCCCCCAGGGATCTGAAAATGCCAAAGCCAGCCAAGGCGAAAGAGGAGGGGAAGAAGAGCTCCCTGTGTCTGTCAGTACTGAACCGGCAGAGCTGCTCCCAGCAGCATATGGATTCAAAGCCCTCAAGTGAACCTCAGTTCAGGGCCCCAGGCAGCAGTGCCTGGGCGAGGGAGTGGGGAAGGCAGCCTTGTTCCTCCTGGGACGCAGCCCAGACTTTGTCTCCAAACCGTGACACGGCCACCTCTGCAACAGGCAGCAGCAAACCAGCTTGGTTGGCTCCCAAGAGGAAGCACTCACGAGTTTGTCTCAAGCCCGGCCATCTTGGGGGCCCAAGAGCTCTGCTCCGTGCCACAGATGTGTAGTGCAGGCTGTTGGGTATCGCTTCTCTCCCGTGCCTCCCCCTCTCCCGCATGTGAGGAGTCTTTTAATTTGGGTGCTCCCCTGCAAGTCCAGTGTTACTTTGCAATAAAAGAGACGGAAAGCTGACAGCTAATGACTGTGTCATCCCAACCAGCCTCTGCTAAAGGAGCATTTTCTTGTTCCAAGACATGCAAGGATCAGGTCCACATGCAGAAGTAAGGGGGCATAAATTTAAATAAAATCGCTGTGTTAATTTTCAGCAGAGCTTCCAGGTGAAGCCACAGTGACACATGCCACGATGCACCCACGGGACAAGGCGGGTTCATGTTCGTACAGGCTGGTTCTTGCAGGCAGCAGGGTGCCAAGCCTGCTCTGTCAGCGGGGTTACGATGCAAAGAGCGTCGGGACGCTGCAGGGAAGGGAAGGGTGAATAAAGAGGGTTTTCTTGCTTGTTGTACCACATCTTAAGCTGGAATCTTTTTTTAAAAAAAACAAGCTTGAATAAGTGCTTGTAATAGTCTCTCCTCCTCTCCTCCTCTCCTCCTCCAGCGTTTTGTTTTGCTTCCCTTACATTTTACAAAAATATTAATACAACTTCAATAATAAATAAGTGTCTATAGATAGATTTTCTAAAATACTCGAAACGGCAGCGCTGCCCACGGCCGGGCCCGGAGAGGAGAGGCCCCGCGGGGCGGCACCGCCTCGCCCCAGCCGCTGAAGCCTCACGCCGTCTGAGGCAGCTGCAGCCGCTGACTCGGGCGGCGGCAGGAGACCCGGACCGGCACCGCCGAGCACCGCCGGGCTGCGAGGCCGCTGGCCGGGGCTGAGGGCCAGGCCGGGCCCCAGCGCCGGGCGGAACCAACCTTCCCGGCGCCCGCCCCGGGGGGCGGCCGGCACCGTGTCGCTACCGCACGCCCGGCGCTGGGAGCGGACCGGGGCGGGGCGAGCGCGGCGCGGCGGCGGCGGCCGCGACGATGTGGGGAGGCGGCGGCGGGGCGGCCCGCGCTCTCACCCGCGGCCTCGGGCGCCGGCGGGCGGCGGCCGCGCTGCCGGGGGCTGCGGGCGGTGAGCAGGAGAGCGCGGAGGGCGCGGGCGGGAGGGAGGGCGCCAGCCCCGGGGCGGTGGGGAGGCCTAACGGGCTGTCGCTTTGCCGGCTCCCTCACATCAGGGCCCCAGGTCTCCCAACGGCTGCGACCTGGCGGTTGCTTCTGGCAGCCCCTGGCGGCCTCCCCCCGGCCCCGCCGGCTGGCCTGGGCTCGGCGTCCCGGCCGCGGCCTGTCCCCTGCCGTGCCCGGCCCGGCCGGCGCCCGGCAGCCTCGGCGGGAGCGGCCTGGTCAGCGGCGGTCTGCTGGGCTGGAGCACGGCCGCTCTTCGCCCACGGCAGTGGCGAGTGCGTGCGGCTGCACGCACAGGCCTTCCTCGCCCGGTTGCACGGCGTTCGTGCTCGCAGTCGTGCGGGTAACGCCAAGCCAGCCTCACGCCAGCCCCTCGGGCCTGGTGGGCTCTCACACATCTAACGGAGCTCTCCCAAGGGAGGTGTTTTCCTCCTGCTGCCTCCTTCGCGGCCCTTCAGCTCAGAGGTATCTGTAGATCTCCCCATCGGTCACCGCGGCCTAAAATCATCTTCAGGGGGCCATTACTCTGGGCACAATGAGGTGTAGCTGTGGCTTGGGGATTGTTGGTGACCAGGCAGCAGCTGGATTGTGGGTGAGTGCGCGTTATGGCTGGGAGCGCCGAGCCGTACGTCAGCAAAGCAGGTGTGGAGAACAGTCTTCAAGACGGTGTCCTTGGCCTGTCTCTGCACTGTCCGTGAGGTTTTCTTACTTGTTTCCTTACCAATTCATATGATACAAAATGAGTATGCAGCTGTATATTCCTTATTCCAGTATGTAATGAAACAGGAATCAGAGGCCTGTGTTGATAACTGGGGGGGGGGGGGTGGGGGGTGTATGCACAACTTATGGTCAGAGTAGACATTTTGGTGAAATTCTCACTAACTGAAACATTTCAGCTGCATGAGAAGTTCCTTTTCATTCAGGCTCTGAAAGATGTCATCGTACGTATTTTGAGAAGTACTGGGATGGTAAACTAGGATATGCTCTTTTATTTAATCCCCCTGCACTCCCGAAGTACAATAGTGAGCAAATGTGTGAAGATTTGCACAGTTAGTATTGTTGTTCTAGAGCAGCATTGCTAAACTAGGTTTTTTGCCTGTGACCTCTCATAAAGCTGATGTTTTCTATTCAGTTGCCTTTCTTTTATTTATGCAGATGACCATGCTGATCTGTCTTTTCAGACAGGCCTGGGAGGTACCCTTCAGAAATACAACTGGAAAATGCAGCTGAAATCCAGTAGCACTCTGCCTGTCTCTCTGACTGAAATAAAAAGCGGCATGTAAGTACTGTATCCTGTGTGACAAGGACTGTAATCCTCTGTGACAAGGACTGTAATTTTCTATAACAATTTCATTTTACTTTGTGACAGTGTCACATGAAGTCATTTTTAAATCTCACAAATGTTTAAATGTTTGATGTGACCTATATTTGTTTTACTAATGAATAACTTAAAAATGACAGGTGTGCGGCCATCTGTTTTGGAAGGTACGTTATACGTACAGTGCATAAAATCTGTTTGTTTTTAATCAAGTATAACTAGAATCTCTAAAGTACCACGAGTTTTATCTTTTTCTGATGCAGAATTTGTTTTTCACATATTTCACCTGACATGAAATATCAGTATTAGTTTCATGACATTCAGCTTTCCTTGTTTAGGCTCACCATGAAGAGACTTTTCAGCACTTCACACTCATCAGTGGATTCAAAGGAAATGAAAAAATTCCAGCTCCTCGCACATAAGTGGTGGGATGAAGAAGGAGAATATTCAGCCCTTCATTCTATGAATGACATTAGAGTGCCATTTATTAGGTACGGTTTTGAAGACAGATTTTTTTTTTTTTACGTATGTACTATTTCTGCATAACCTCAGAAAACACTGTAAAAGAAAAACAATTATTAGTACTTAAGGTAACTGCTTATTGCATCTACTAGGCCACCTTGCGTGTTTGCCCTTAATCACATCCCTTTTCTTTCAGAGATACTCTGTTGAACATGAGTAGTAATTATCATCTGGGAAATCCGCTTTCTGGAGTAAAGATTCTTGATGTTGGCTGTGGTGGTGGACTGCTCAGTGAGGTAAGAAACAGTGTTCTCTGGTTGCTTTTGTTAAAAAGTGTAGGAAGTTTTTGAAATGTTTTACTGTTACACTGTTTAATTTCTAATCCTCTGAGGAGGAGCTTTTCTATATTAGTTACCAAATGGTTTGGAGTGCAGTGCATTCTACAAACCTCATAGAATATTTGGTTTGCATAGTGGTGGTGGTTTACAGAAAAGGAGGGAATTGGTGATGAGAAATTCTAAAATCTTGGGGTTCATTAGAAAAATAAGATTTCAAACACTGTAAAGAAAAGGAGAGGGGAAGAATGATGTAAAAGTCTTCTAGCTTTCTTCTGGGCTGTTACAGTATGACAACTTTTTTTTTCTACCCCCCCCCCCCCCCTTTTTTAATTTGGAGCCTAGGCAAGAATACTTTAATCATGACAATCCTCATTACCAAAAAGTATTTTCAATTATAAACCTGTTCTTAAATGCTCATTTCTTTGAATTGCTTATCTTCAGTTTTTTATATTCGGGTGGGGATTCTCACCTTTGCTTTGATCTTATGGGAAAAGCACAGAATAATGTCAAACACCTGAGATATATCTCCTCTCTGTCAGGAGAGATTCTCCTGGTACAGGCACTGATGTTACAGCTGCTTCCCAAGGAGTCTACACAAACCTGGGACTGAGAAGCAACTATTTGTGGTGGAACCCTTTGGCCCCACAGGCTCTGAACAGTGCTATATCCTATCAATAGACGAGGGATGGTTTGCAAATTTAGGATTGCATATCTGGCTGAGTTACTCTGGGAACTTCATCAGCATCTGAAACGAGATGTTACAAAAGGACTTGAATCTCTCCCTGTGTTTGTTTTTTTTTTCTTCTTTTATTCTGAGCAAAATTCTGTAGTCTTGCAAGACCCTGCTCTCCAACAAGGCTGGCAAAACTGGTGTGCTGCCTCACCTTCTCAGGCTGAACAACCGGTGAATTTCAGGTTGGAATAACATACCTGTGGTCATGTTCTGCAGCCTGTTTCAGTTTCAAAAGGGGTGATGGCTGAGGTGTTAACCCATGAGTAAGAAGACACTGGAGAAACTTGAGTGACAGCCAAGCCTGATGCTATCCTAGTAAACATCAGTGTTTAGTTCTCAGCGGTGAGAAAGTCCCAGAGATAATCATATATTAAGTAACCATTAAAAAGATATGAGGATTTACCATTACAGGTGGATGTTGAAGAAAGTAATGACAGTAATTAAATACAGCATTGTTTTCCCCTCTTTAAGTATTGTGTTGATTTTTCCCCCCTTTGTTTTTCCTCTATTGGAGGGTAATAGTGGAGGAAATCTTTATTTCGTGTAACAAAATGGATTCAGACCAATTTATTCTAAAAGACAATTTAAGTGTGTATATTCCAGTATATAATTTTCTTTGCTTTAATAAACATTTCAAATAAAACTGCTGGATCAGAGCTCATAATTTACTGTTGTTTGTCTTATTCTTTGATAGATGTTTTCTGCATCATGTGTGTACATTGCAAAGTTGCAGACACCTTTAAGTAAATTGTTTTCATGCAGAGAATAAATTATACTCCATATTATTAGCCTCTAGGTAGACTGGGAGCTTCCGTTACTGGAATTGATCCTCTGGAGGACAACATTAGAACAGCAGATCAACACAAGTCATTTGATCCGGTCCTGGCCAAGAGAATACAGTACAAGTCCAGTTCACTGGAGGAGATTGTGGAAGAGTGTATGGAAACCTTTGACGTAATCGTAGCTTCTGAAGTAGTGGAGCATGTAGCTGACCTCGAAATGTTTATCAAGTGTTGTTCTCAGGTGTTAAAGGTAAGAGAGTTTTTGCTTTCATTATTGGGAATATTTTTTCTCTTTTATTATTAAGGCTTTCATTTGAAGTAATGTGAAAACAGCTATATCTGCATTCATTTTTCCACCTTGAAATCTGAACCATGCTCCAGAGGTGCCTTCCATTCTCCTCCATAATACAAGTATATTTTCCCAATTTCAGTAACTAAAGTTAGAGGAAACTTACTTCCCTGACGCTGCCTTAGAAGTGTTAATGGCATTACCTAGCATTGCAGTGTTGCTTTGCATCAAGACCTTAAGAAATCTGGTTGCACCTGATTTCACCTAGGTGAGAGAAAACATGGCAGTGCTGCTGTTCATGGGCGGCTATGGCTCACACTGCGTTGAAACTGACTGTAATGATGTTTCTGTCTCACAAGATTCTATTCCGGCTCTAGTATCACATCAGATGTACTCCTGGATTGCTTTTAAAGGGTCATAGTTATGCTTGGAGATGATCAGGTGTTGTTTTATTCCTCTGATATTGTTTCATTTGTAGAGGAGGATGGTAGGCCCACTACACAAGCAGCAGCTTTCCCTTAATCTTTAGATTTATCTTTCTGGTCATCAGAAGGAATGTAGATTATTTGAATGTAACGCTTAACTAATTTTAAGCCTGCTGGGGACATAGAAATTATCCTTCGTTTTTACCAAACAGTCTCTTAAGTACTTAAAATTAATTTCTGGCTTTGTTTTTTGACCCTGTAATCATTAAAACAAGTATGGCATTCAGCAGTCTGAAAAATTAGGCAGTATTGCACATTTTCCTTTGTTTTTAATTGAAAAAAGTGTTTCTTTTTACAATAGGCATTGTCTATACCTTAATACCTTTTATTTACCCATTTCCTAGGCAATGTTATGTTATAAGTGACTTTGTTAGGTCTTTTTTTGGGCAAGGAAATGGTGATCAGACCGTCCAAGACTTTGATGACGTTGACTGTTTCGATTATGTTATGATGAGCATATAGACTGGTAGATAGACAAATTATGTGTTTTAATGCGATTAAATTTACAATTTAAAAAAATATTTAATTATTCTTCTAATTGAACATTTTAATCTTTTAATTAGCCTGAAGGTTCTTTATTCATTACTACAATCAATAAAACACAGTTGTCCTATGTCCTGGGAGTTGTGGTTGCAGAAAAAATCATAGGCATTGTACCAGAAGGAACACATGAGTGGGAGAAGTTTGTTCCCCCTGAAGAGCTGGAGCGCCTCCTGGAATCAAGTAAGTTCCAGGCTGGGTGATGGGAATGGAGAGAGATATCCAAATGGTCCCTGTAGAAATGGCAAGGGGGTAAGATAGGTGGGGTGAGTGCTAACAACAATACGCAGCCTTTCCTGTGTGAGTTACCAGTCATATGTTATGAGTATCATTTCTGGTTTAAAGACACTACTGCTTACTGGATTTTGCATAAAATAAATTAACTAAGTGGAGTCCTAAGAATGTAGAGATTACTCAGACAAAATCAGTGTTAGAGCTGCCCTCTGTTTAATAGCCTAAATGAAAGTTCCAAGGTTTTCTGTCCTGTTGTGGTGACAGAATGTATGCTTTGAAGTGGTTCATATGCTTTAGGTCAGGTTTGAGAAAATAACTGTATTGGCATTCCAGAGCTGCACTGCTGCCACTGCATTGTTTGTCATCTTGCCCTTGGGAGAAGGCGTTTTTATTTTTGGTTGCTGCTCCATGTTCTTTATTCGTATTATGTTACTAAAAGACTTCTTAAAAAATGTGAAGATGAAACCTACCACAAATTCATCAGTCAGTTCTTGTGAAACTGTATGATACTGATTTGAAGAAATAATTAAATTGCCCTGGTTTGATTGCTTTTAAAATAGACAAAGCACTGAGCTGGGAAGAGTTCTGCCCATTGCCCTCCATCCCTGCAGATGTTTTAAAACCCTCTCACTGAATATCTCACTTTGCTTTAGTTCACTGTAAAGAAGCTGAAGTATGAGTTGAGCTAGTCTCTTGGCAAGGTCTTCTCTGGCACTTTGCAGTGATGCCGTAAGAAACATGACTAATAACCGTTTCACATGCTTGTGGTTCTTTCCAAATTCTCCCTTCAAAAGGAGAAGCAGGTGCAGTGGAGTGATTTGTTTTGATAGGGTGTTTGTTTTCTGCCTTCCCTCATGTATCCTGCTGGGACACAGCAGAGCCATGCAGTGAACTGAGAGCTGCTCAGCAGGGAGTGCTAAATCACTCTTTGCTTGCACTGAGTCCTTGATGGCATTCTGCCTCTTTCTTACATTTTTCCATTCCTAAGGGGAATCCGCAGAATCCTTCCAAAGATACGCTTAGATTTTGATTTTGAAGTGTGTGATGTCAATCTGAAGAATGTCTCCACCTACAGAAAATGTTACCAGTCACCCAAATGTGGTGTTGTGAAGTTGGGGTTTGCAGCATAACACTTTGCAGTGGCTCACCATACAGTGTGCTAATGCTATGTGGCCTGGCACAGAGCTATTGCTGCTACTGCCAATAGCGGGACCCACTGTCACCGGTGATGCCTGTTGCCACTGTTTGTGGTGATGCCTGACAAAGGTCAGCTTGTGAAGCGCTGCTCCCCAGCTCGGAGGAAGAAGTGTGTTTCAGACTTGCTGTTCTAAAGGGTTTGATGTTGCAGTGACTTACAATATTTAAGAGCATCAGTTGCTTTATGGCTTCCTTCTTTTCTAGATGGCTTTTCAGTCAAGACTGTGAATGGGATGTTGTATAATCCCCTCTCGGGGTCATGGAGCTGGATGGAAAGCACAAGTGTTAACTATGCAATGCACGCTGTGAAATCTGGGGTTCAGGGACAGTCAAGCCCAACAGACGACCTGTCAGAGATGGGAAGTGAACAGCCCTCAGCCACAGCTGGCACTACCATGTGACTGTCCGAGATGTGTGGTGATGCACTGCGACCAGGAACAGAAAAGAAGGTTTTACCCAGATGGACATAATAAAACCTTTTATAACAACAAACTTGCTGTTTGCATTAATAATGCTTATGCTATTTTTGGCCAAATATTTTAGGGCAGTCTCAGAAAAAAACAAGTGCCCATTATCTCAGGAATCATTTAAGATTGAAATGAACAAAGCTTTTAAAGAGTAATTATTTTTATAGGAAAGTAGTTTCAAATTGTTGGAAATGCAAATTATTCTGTAAGTAGCTTGGAGGAAGTTCTTACATATGATGGCATTTTCCGTCCTACTAGGAAAACTCAGATCTCCATAGAATAATAGCTTAAATTTAGAATGAATTTAAAAACACAGAAGTGTATGATAAATATCTAAGGCATTTTATTTAAGTTACTGAACATGACTCAGTTAAAATATACAAAACACTTAAAACCCACAAACACTTGTTTCTATATTATGCCTTCTCCCTAAGAGGAGGGGAAAAAAAAAAAGAGCAGCAAGCCTTTTCTGTTGGGCCGTGCTTTTTCTACAGCTGCTGTGAGCAAACTGTGCAGTGGTGGAAGAAAAGTCTCCCAGACCAGAGTGCCTCAGCTGTCAGAAGCCTCTTTGCCATCAAAGTACTTGTATCTGTGCCTATTATTTCAAATTTCTCCTACCCAAATAAAGGGAAGTAAAGTTGCAGGTAAAATTTTACTAAGCAACCAGAGCTTTATGCTAGAAAAATGGTACATTAGCAGCCTGTCCTAGAATTGAAGTGCCATACCTACTCAGTCTTAAAGTCTAGTGCCAGGTTAAGGAAAAATGTTGATCTGCAATGAAATAGGACTTTCTAAATAAAATGTCTTGTGTGTACCCATGGTTTTCTCTCTTTCCTTTTATCTCTGCCTCTTTTTCTCTCTCCTTGTATACAGGTAGAGAGGTGAGCTGGCTGTGTTTTTCTAACTTCTAGTTTGCAGGGATTAAAATTAAGCTTTTTTTCTCTCTTTTTTTTTTTTGTGGTTGTTCTGGGGGGGGTGGGACTTTTTTGCTACTACTGTATTTTTCCTGCTGTGGAGGTTTGGTGGGCTGAATTACTCTATTACACATTTGCATTCTTGCTGCTTTGCTGCATCTGCATGTTGCCTTGGGATCCAAGTTTCATGATGGATCTGATGATGCATGGAAGAATATAGTTCATTTATAATGGAAATAATAGTAATTCATAGCTATTAAGATTGAAAAGGGTTATCTAGTGTGATCATTTCCATGACAGTAAATTCTGCTTTATAATATCTGTTTGGGCTGTAGCTTGGCTTTGGGAAGAAGATTTATCTTCATGTAAAGAGTTCAGTGATGGAGAAGCCACTATGTCGATAAGTAAATTGTTCCAACAGTTCATCAGTTGAAGTGGTCTAACCTCAGATCCCAGCCAGTGATGTCTTAACATCCTCATTTTTTAGGTGAAGGACCTCTCTGGTATCAGCTGTCTCTGTCTAGTAAATGTAGTTGGTGTAGTTTTGAGTCAAGTCACCCCTTAATTTTCTGTTAGATAAATGGACTGAGATTATCTCTACAGCTGTTTACTGCTACAGTGTAAGTTTCTGAGTTCGTGTAAAATTTTGTGGTAAGCACCTATTTTGAAGCATGACAGTGGAATGGATGCAGCATTAGTGAGACCATTACTGAAATGCTCTTTGCAGGAGGAACACTGTCATTCTGCTTCTGCCTGACCCTCTGTTGCATGGGAGTCTCTGCTCCGCTGGTCACGCATGCAAAGCAGCGCGTAGCATTCAGGAGAGGAGTGACACTGGGAAAAACGTGGAGCCAGAGCAGATAACCAGTGGTCTTTGTTTCTAACAGTGTCTTTAGGCATGTGGGTGAGTTCCCTATGCCAAGTAATCAACTTCAGTCTAAGTTATTTACAGCTATATGACTGTTGGTTTAAAATTTTACCAACAGTGAATTGAAAGAAACAGTATCTGAAAAGCACTGAGACCTGGACAGATTCCTGGGGTAGCCCTCTAGAAACATCCTGCAGGGGGGAACAGTCCCCCATCACCTATTTCCTAAATCCAGATGTTTGTGTAACCAGCTGTTATCCTCACTTTCTCATCCTTTCCTTTCTTCCCTCTTGCTTGGTGCTTGCTTGTATTTTTTCGTTAAACTGTGAGCTGCCTGGGGAGGGAACTGTTTTTTTCACTGCTATTTCTATTGCACTTAGCACAAAAAGCCTTTGATGCTGCTTGGGTTCTCTGCCCAGGCTCACAAAAGGGTTCATGTACCTAATTAACAATGGCTGGCATTTAAGCAACAAGCACTTGGACCTGGTTGTCCATGGATACCCCTGTTTTGACAAAAACCTTATCGAAAGCACCTGACCTTCTGTTCCTACATGTGTATAGGAGCCCTGTCAACCTGGGAGCATTTAATGAGTGGTGTGAGCAATGGAGTGGGGACTGCTTGAACAGGTCCTTGTACCCATGGCATGTCTCTGTCTCCAGATGTCTTGATGTGATCCTCGGTCTCTAGCCCTCAGTTTTCTTCTCCTTGGCTCCATTTCATCCCCCTGGTCAAAACAACCTCTTCTTAAGCTAGAAAGTAAATGATTGCACTAGAGATCATTTTAGTGAGATATCAAACATTGCAAGAATATCCTGTACCTTGCTTTATAGCTGACTTTTTAAAAAATCCTTGCATTATTCACAAATGTGCATCTGACACAGTGTAATCAAATTCAGTACTGTGCACTGACTACGTACTACGTATTCATGCTGCAGAAACTTTTTTCTTAAAATTTGTGCATAGGAAACCAATAGAGATTTCATGCTTCTCTTAGTCCAGTTGCTGTGGAAATTTAATAGGTGCTATTGAAACGGAAAGAATTTAAGTCAAATAAATTTGCAAATCTTTTGGCTTTCCTGTTGCAAGTTGTTCATGAGTATGGAGCCATAGCTTCAATGCTTATACGAATACTGGTGGTAGGAGGTGAAAAAATTAATGTTACAGCACCAGTCATGCACCTGGGACTAGGGGTGAGGCAAGAGGTGATTCTTGCCTTGAGGTTGGGAAAAGGTCATATTTGGGGCTCACTCTTTCAGCCTCTGTTTTATTTCTGGTTGTGGACCCTTGACTCTCCTATTCCCAGCCATTTGTTTCTGCAACACAGCAAAACCAGAGCAAGGAGCTGATCTGGCCAAAAAAATCCAACAGAGCAAACTAGGTTGTTCTGGGTGGTCTCAGCTATTCAGCTCTGATGTGGCTCATCATGTTGTCTCATCTCTCCCCCGTTGGTCCACATGGTCCCAGTCCCAGCCCTTTACCGATACTCGTCTGAGGTGAAAATCTTTTTTTTTCTTTCTTTTTTTTCTCCTTTCTTTTTTTTTTCCCTTTGGGGTGCTGGTGGTGGTTGAACTGTTCAGGGAGCTGAATTTTGTCGAGGACCAGCACCAGCCAGGAGGTAAGCAGTGGGAGCACATGGCCAGGGAGAGGGTAGGGGCTGAACGGCCTCTTGAGGGGCAGTATGCTTTTAGGTTGGCTCACCCTGTTTTGTGGAACGACACCTTCAGACAGTAAGTGAAATATTAATTGCACTCAAGCCCAATTTGAGTAGTATGAGAGCCTTGGAGGAGATTTGCATTTAATTTCCTTTTTAAATAAAACCAGAACTTCAAGTTTCCATGGTGTCCCATTACGCTATCTCATTGCCCATTGTTCATTGGTGGTCCAGTTCATGGCCATTTTTGCGGAACTTCACAATTTCTTTACATTCGTTTCCACAAACACCCCATGTTAGGTTCCTAGGGAATGGAAAAGAGGAGGGAGAAAGTAGCGTGAAAGGAAATGTGTAGTGGCTGTGAGTAGAGATAAGAATAAAGACTGCCTTGTAGAAAGTTTTTCTGAAAATGGCTTCTTAAGTTCTTTCATTATGTTGAAATCTCAGCTTTAATTTAAAAAAAAAAAAAAGCTTATTTTCCACACACTTCTAAGAAATGCTTGAAAGGAATAATCGCATGCAGTCTAGAGGTTCAGAAAGAAGAAGGCTCAGCTTCTGTAATTAGCCAGCCTGATGAAGCAGGCTGGAGGAGAAAAAGTAAGACAGAACATGAATCATCACGTCAGGTTGATACTGTAGTTGCAGGGATTTGGGAGGCACACAGGAGTACCCGGAATGGGGGAGAGCACTGAAAAGCCAGAAGAGGAAGAAGAGCGATGCCTGGAAGATAAATAGGATTCCAACGGAGACAAGAAGTGGGAAGCAAAGGTATACATGGCAGTCGGGTTCGAGTGTGCCTTCGAAGAGAAACGACTAATGGTTGGGAGAGAGCCTCAGTGCCAGACTGAAGCACAACAGTTCGGGTATTCACAGCCTCCCACTTCTTTTTGCATGTTCACCTCCACTACCTCGTCCTAAATGCCTACACCCTCGCTGACATCCTGCAAAGGAAAGGTGGGCTCCTCTCCCTTCAAAGTGAATACTGGCCACTTAGTAATCATGAGTAGCTGACACCTCCCTCATTCATGGTGCTCCCCATGTTTGTGTAAATCATCTCTTACCCTGCTGCATGCAGATGTATTCCCGCTGTACTACTTTGCATTTAATTCCCTTTTATCAGGAGCATAAGCTATAGCAAAACTTCACTATCTGTCCCAAGATGCCCGCAGGTATGAACAACTTGTATCCTAAAAGTGCAACACTGTTGACTTCAGTCGATGCTTATTTAATAAAATTACTAATGTGAACTTGTTAAAGGGGAAAAATGGGTAAGCCTGAATGCATCATTTCTCTTCCCCATCACCTCCACTTTGAAGTACTCAAACTGCACAATGGCACCGCTTCTCCCTTACTGCCTCTGCCGGGCTTTGCTGAGCCCACAAGGGAGCAATAACACTTAGTGTACAATCATTCTTCAGTACTTCTAAAGCAGAGTTTGCAGTTTATTCGGTTCTGTGCTGTCTCAGAATAACTTTCTATTCTTCCAACTTGGGGTGAATTTTGTTGCTTCGTCTCCTGCTTCATGATGAGTGACCGAAAAATAGTTCTTTTTAGGTAATGCACTGTCTTGCCATCATAACCGCGTATTTTTTCCCAGCCCCTTCTCCACTGGAAAGTAGAACGCTGCTTTTATAACTCTTTCAAAATCAATTAATTCTGCTTAGATTGAACAGTACTATAAATTTGCATAAAAAGAACATTATTTTCAGACGATGCTTTTGTGATAAAAATCAGCCTGTATTTCCCCTGGTTCCTCCAGGTTATACGATAACATTCTAGTCATTTAATGTTTGTGCTAACAGTAGGCTTTATTTGTATTGACACATGCCCCGTTTTCTTGAAACAATATAAAATGATGTCATGTTTTATTCTAGCCAGAAGGGCTGGGATTTCACCTAGGATGTAAAATCACCTGACCTGCCTTGACATACACATGCATTAACTGCACAGCCACCTCTCAGTCCATTAGGAATTCAGGATGTATACTTTGATAAGCATTTTATTGTGCTTTTATTCCTACATGGAGTCACTCCAGAGATGTAATCAATATTCACTTTTTCTAAAAAGTAAAATTGTTTTCTGCTTAAAAGGATTGTGAAAACCATTAGTGTTCTATTAATAAACCTGAAACTTCTGTTGTGTCCTCATGAGATATGTTAACTTAAAAAAAAAAACCACCCTGAAACAACTTGGCGATTAAACTGTTAATATTGTCTTGTACAGTAGTTGTGTTATAAAAACTTGCAATAATAGAAGATACAGAAAAAGATCTGGTGTTTATTTTCCTGAATTAGAATAAGCACATACAACCTGAAGACATATACATATGAAAGTAAACAAAACATACCACAAAAAGTAGACCTCAGAAGAATGTATCCCCCTCACATAAATAACTGTCAAAGTCAGCAGATTCACCCTGAACACCCTCTGATGAAGCACAGCCTCAGCATTGAAACTTGGGGTTTAATTCCCAGCTTTGCCTTCCTGCTGTTGGAGAAGCAGCAGCTCAGTGCCTCGCCTCCCTTGATTGCCTTGAAGTTACGCTTTACAAAACTAATGGGACCTGCTACCCCAGAGCCCTGGGGGACCTTCCCCTAAGGGTGCTCCCGGTCCCACTCCCCAGCTGTAACTGAGGAGGTCCTGACCTGGACTGGCACGTCCACAGCCACCGAGCGCCTGCCATTGCCACAGGAACACTCAGCATCGTGTCTCTGCCACACCCAGGGACGTTAAAAACCAGTAAACCCCAGTGTTGTTCTTTCTAAACAAAGCAGTACCAGATTTCCTTTCAATGTCAAAGAGGGGTGCCCCTGTCTTCATTACCCCCCTCCTCACCCCTCCCAATCCTAATAGCAAGACCGTCTAACTCCTCGAGAGCACAAAGCTTTTGAAGACTGGGAGGGTTCCCTGATCACAGGCTTGCCTGGAGGCCTCTGCTCTGCAGCCAGGAAAAAACGACCCTTTGAATTTTGACTCACCGGAACAGCATTTCTCAGTACACCACAGTAAGAAAAGTCCTGCCAAAGCTGCCAACGAAAGGTGTCCGCTAGGGAGAAATGTGTGTGGGGAGGATGAGATCTGGCTCACCCTCTTATGGCTGCTGACAAAGTACTCTGGAGACACCTTGTTTTTCCCTTCTCCAAAGGAAGTGTGAGACCCCAGATGAACCTAGATGCCAAAGTTTCTGAAGCTGTAGCCAGGTGAGATGATGTCCCATTGAAAGGACGAGAAAGGGAGGGAGCTACATGGGCTGCAGGACTTCACGGCGGCTAATAGAAGAAACTTCAAATGGCCTGTTTAGGCAAGACAGCATTCCCTTGCAGGTTGTGCAGTCTCTCTCCCCTATTGAATCCTACCTGTAGATAAGAAAAAAGCTTCTGTCTACAGAACTACTTGACAAGCACCTTTTTCCAGAACCAAATTCACAATAAACCAAAATCCTGCTATCTGCTATGGCGCTCATCAGTTTGCCTTCTCAGAGGGTGCAGACGGCAGGCCACCGGCTCTGCCGCTGTCTCTCCCATCTGTCTTCATTTCCAGAGCACTCAGGAGATGAAATCATAGCCTTGGCCTCTGGAAGGGGCTCTCCTCCTCCCTGTTTCCATTCCTTCTCATTCTCCTCCCACTGCCTTCAGCTGCGAGTTGATTTGCAGACAAATGTGTTTCGCTGGAATGATCTCCTCTTCACATGTGGTCCTATTGCCCTGGATTGACAGGGTTTGTGCTCGCTAATGGGACATCGCCCATTTAGCAGGGTCTGCAGCAGCTAGCGCTTTTATCTGTCATTACCACCTTAGGCTACTTGCTAGCTAATCTAAGGCAGATGCATTAAACAACTTGTTTTCCCACAAAAAAACACCTCTTACTTAACAGGGTTATAGCTGAAGACTATATGCATCTTTTGGAAAGAGTAAATATGGTAAGGAAAGGAAATCCGTTTAAGAAAATCTGCAAAAACTTCATGTATCTCTATTATTAATCAAATATGAACTGAGACGCCAACCAGGTCACAGCAGTATGTCCTGCAAATCTTAATTCTTCTGATCAGAGGATGCTGTAAATGGGAGAGGGCGAGCACTTACTTACAAACGGGCAAAGACTGGGAGCCACTGCACCAGGCTATGGCAAGCAATCTGTAGCTGTTTCCCAACGCTACTCTGCTACTGAGCAAGTTTTACATGAAAGATCTGACTATAAAAGTGTGTAACTACCTCCACGACATTATGAGGGTTGTCAGTCATCCAAAAAGCTTGTAATAAAATTAAAACAACTAAAGGATCATGAGACTGTAGGTCTGTCAGCTAAGTATCTTTTTCTGTTTATCTGGCTCTGTATTAGTAACTTACGGATGTGACCAACTTAGCAGCAAGCTGCCAGCCTGAGTATTTCCACCTGCAGAAAGCCTTTTTTTTTGGTGAAAGCAAGGAACGCTGAGTTATTTACATCATCCAGGGCAGTCTCAGGGTATGCGTCACCTCAGAAAGTGGCTTTGTTTACCAGAAAGTGCAAGGTAAACTCTGGGGAAATGCTAGAATTGCACTTAGTGTGGATTTAGATATAGGTACTTCTGTATGGCACAGAAGAAGTAGATTGGACTCTGGATGTTTCGCATTTCCTATGTATTTGTACCTTTGTATGTCATTAAAGTTATCATTAATCCCTTTTCTAAATCCAAATTGAAATGCAGCATGACCATTTTGCAGCTTTACATTGGCTATTTTTATCTGAATAATTAAAAAGACGTGTATATGAAACTCAAGCTGCCCAGAGAGATCATTAATATTACAACAAAACCAATCCTGGCAGCAGTCAGTGATTATTTCAGAAGGATCTTGCAGAGCCTGCCGGCGATGAAAAAGCCTTTTCTCACCCTCTCATAAACTCAGACCTCACCATAAAACCCTATTAAATTATGTCTTCTGCAGACAAAGGCTCAGTAAGTTTGGGCTATTTCAAAGAGAAGGAAAGCATTTCTGTACCACCGGAGGATGCCCTGCCAGCACACGAAGCGAGAGCCCTGCCTGGGCAGGAGTGTCACTTTGGCTGGGGACAGCTGGTCACTGTGCATGGGCACGGCGAGGCGCTTTCGCTTCAGGCAGAGCAACCCATAAAAACAATCTGTACTAATTAACGGAGCTGTTAAAAGCTTTGTGCTGCCCAAACTCTGGCCGCTTGGAAGAGAGAGGGCAGTGAGTAGGAGCCATGGGTGATACCAGTGCGGGAGACGAGTGGAAAATGGGTGGCCCTATTTCTTGAGGACCCGGGGGAGATTTGGTGAGTGAAGCTCTGCTGTTCAAACCCAGTTAGCAGCAGTATGGGAAAGCAAAACTCAGAGCGACGCATGTGGCAGGAGCCCTGATTTTTAAAAGGCTTAGTTCTCAGCCAAAATACAGACAGGACAGCTTCTGTGGTGGGACTGCAAAGACCCATCGCAACCACTGGGCTCAGAGTGCGGTTTTGACACCTGCCGCCAGCTCCGCAGGCAGCCCGCTGTGCTAGCCACAGGCTTTTTTAAAGAGGTGCAAAGACATTACAGAAAAAAAGATAGATTAATGAAATAAAGAACAATAGCTTTTATACCAACATACAGAATCTAGTAACACTAATGAGTTTATTAGTGCCTCCCTGCCCCCAAATCAAACTGCAGACTTCAGAAGAAAAAGTTGACTTGCTATATAACAAAGTAGGCTTAGATTTATGTTAACTGGAAATATCTACTTATTTTATTATGTTATGCTCTCTTCCTTTAGGCAGCTGAAGATTACACATAACTGTGTACTTTAACATGTTCGTTCTTGTTTTCCTCTGCACGATGTATCTGAGGGATCACGGTTCCAGACTGTGCCACGCTCGGTGTGTGTTTGCAGCCAGACAGGCATGTGGGTTTATCACTGTTAGCTCTTATTTTCCCTACTCCAAAAAATGACACGTGGTAATTTAGCAAAGATGCAGAGTTGGATTCCCACCCTCCCTGAGGGAGAGAGTGAGGTGGCTGTCAGTCTGCCGGGCATCACCTGCGAGCTTTGAGGCAAAGGTGGGAAAACCGGAATGTATGCCAGGAACCAGTCTGAGACTGCAGCACCTGCGATGCACAGAAGCAGAAAGCAATGCTCACCGCCAAAGTGCTGCAGCTTGGGTTCCTGGGCTCTACTGCCATCTAATAAGCCTCTCTAATACAAGTCACTGATCACAGGCAACAGCGCTGCCTCGCAAGGCTGCGCACCTTCCCTGGAGGAATGGACACCACCTCCTTCCACAGCCATGGAAAAGGCGGGCTTGAGGACACGCTCTTTGCTGTTTTGCCCACAGATAAGCTTGGCTACCAGACTGCCAGGCCAAACGGATTCTGAACCTGCTGGCAGGAGACTCTGAAAGTGTGAGGAAGAGAGGCTGGCAGAGCACCGCTAGCGAGTCAAATGCGTGGGACAGGTACGAGGGTACAGAACTTGTGTTTTACCCATGTTCTTTATTTGCTGCTGTTAAACTCTGGCTACCAAGATCTGACATTCTGACCTGCACCTTTTAAATGCTCAAGTCCATCCAGTCAGTGCCATGCAGGTCATAACCAACCTCTTAAAATCCGTTTTAGGAGCTGAACGGCAAGGCTGCCCGGGTGTCTGTGGGGATCTGTATCCGACATACCAAGAGGCACATGGGCTCTGCTGCTGAGGTGTCCTGGGAGGCATCGCTGTGTGGTGGACTCGTGCAGCCTCCGGGCAACACCACACCCAGAACAGGAATAACACAGCCTCCAAAAGGAGGGTTGCAGTCTCCTTGTTGAGCAAATGTTAAACACCTGATTAGAGTACTGCTCTAATAATCCTGGGCAACCGGTCTGTCCTTACAGTCTCCCTTGTGTCTGTACAGCATCTTAATGCCAGCAAAGGCACAAGCCAGACTACCAAAACACAGCATCGACTTCCGGAGCATAAATTGCTGTAATGCTTCCTTCAAAAGACCAGGTTTGCCTGCCTTGTCCGGGGCAGCACTGGGAGGTGAATGATTTACTCCCTCTTTCCCTCTCTCCCCTCCCTCACAGGTCTTCCCTGCTTGTGCTGGCCACTGATTCAAAATGCAGGTTTTAGGATAGCTCATTTGCTTCTGAAAGTCAAGCAGTGGCAAGCAGCTGGGATGTGGATGCCCAGGACCTCTCTCTGCCCTCACAGAAGCTTAGATCCCATCTGTAACTGGATCCCTCTTATCTGTAACACAGACAGCAATTCTCCTGCAGTAGCAAAAGCTGAGACCAGCTACCAGGCTGTGACTGTCCAGATTTATTAGGCTGTCTGCCACTTGAAACAAATCTTCAGCCTGAGATTTGCAGGTGCTGTAGCAGACAAAAAGTGCTTTTCTTTGTCTCTTCATTGCCCTGTCGTAAGAATTTAACAAAACCTCATGCTGCAAATGATCAGCTGTGGCATGAAGCGGCTGCTACTCTCACTTTCCACTCTTACTTCATTACCTGTGCATCATCTGTAGCGCGGAGCGGCTCGAAAGCTGTGAAGACGGACCAGCACCTCGCTAAGGATGAGGGCAAAGGAGCAACCTGTTTGTGCAACAAGATTTACCGGGTCCCTGGGACCTCTCTGATCCCATTAATTCCTGAGAGCAGGGCATCAGCACAGTGTCAAACACATGCTACGTATCAAACACTGGGCTCTTATGCTATAGCCTGTGGTTACTGAATACCTGTAAACAACAAGTTAAAAGTGAGGAATAAAACAAAATGCTGCAAGGAGCTACCGCAGGAAAGTGCCAGAGCAGAGCAGCCTTCCCAGTGAGTGCAGGCAGGAGGCAGGGACCATTGCTCTCATTGATGTTGCACAGCAAAACTAAATACAAAACTGGCCACTGGCACTTGGAGAAGCTGGCACATGGATCTGAACTCCACAGCTTTGCTCAGGGGTCCCCTTTTCCTTGTCTTCCTCCTTTGTCTAATCTGTTCCATACCCTAAGGTAAAGCGTTTACAAAGCCCTGGTCATAGACCCCGCCCGTCCGCTACCAGACACTGAAAGTTGCTCCATTTGCGTGAAGAATCAGGTCACTTCCATTGCCCCCGATGGCGTAATAAAGTATCTGCCTTGCGGGAGGTTTTTGCGGCAGCTGTGTACACGCCACAGCATTTAATGAAGGACTAAGTATTTGAGCAGTGGTGTTAATCAGAAAACAAAGGGCATTGTTAGCGTTTTGGAGTCAGTGCGATGTGCAGAACTGTGGATATTTGGCAGAATATGACGTGAAGTCCTGCTCATACCGTCATGGGGCACCCACGGCTTCTGCTGCAGCAGGGCGGCTGCAGGCAAGGGAGCACTGGGACCCTCTGCCAGATAAATCTCGAGGGATTTGCTTTGGGGTCACTTGGCTTCCCTTCCTCTGTGCCCTTCTGCTCTGTACCTGTCTGCTGTTCTCCTCAGTCACCTCACCGAGCATCAGCGTAACAGAAAGAAAATTGCCGCCGGATGTCAGGAGCTTAGAGACGCGTGCGGTAACGCTCAGCTGCGGTCAGGCACTGGGGCGTCATGGCGTGGCGTCCTTTGTCCCCAGGACGGGGTAAAATGCGAGGCCCCTGCTCCTCCGTAAAGGAACGGCGCAGTGATGCTCCGTTTTTAACGGAGGGCCGGCTTACACGCAAAACCCCAGGCGTGAAGCGCGGTCAGCAGCACGGCTTTTCGCCCTGAATTTTGGGGAACGGTTTCCGAGCCGCGGCGCACCCCGGGGCCGCGCAGCCCTCTCGCCCCGGGCCCGGCGGGGGGACGCGGGGCGCCTCGGCAAGGGCGGGCAGGCGCGGCCCACCCCCTCCCCTCCCCTCCCCGCCGCCTTGCGCAGCCGCGCAGCGAGGGCTGAGGGAGCCGCCGGAGCCGCCCGGCGCGGCGCGGCCCTCCTCTCCTCTCCCCTCCCCGCCGCCGCGGCTGGGCAGGGCAGGGCAGGGCAGGGCAGGTGGAGGGCTCCGGGGTGCGGCGGGGGATGCGGGGCCCGGGCGCAGCATGCTGTGGGGGGTGGGCCTGGCGGCGCCCCGCTCCTGCGTGGCGGACCTGAGCCGCAACCGCAGCCTGTCGCTGGGGTGGTGCGCGGGGCCCGAGGAGCCGCCGCCCGCCCTCTATGGGGGCGAGATCGTCGCCTTCCCGCTGGCGGGCGGGGGCGCGGGCGGCACCATGGCGGCGCTGGGCTCCGACTCCTGGTGGAAGAAGACGCTGTACCTGACGGGCGGCGCCCTGCTGGCCGCCGCCGCCTACCTGCTGCACGAGCTGCTGGCCATACGGTGAGGCTGCGGCGGCAAGGGCAGCGGCGGGGGGCCGGCAGCGGCGGGGGGCCTGCGCGGGGCCGGGCGCTGGCCGCTGAGAAGCGGTGGAGGCGGAGGGCGCTCTCGCCGCGGCGCTCACCTGAGGGGAGAGGGCGTTGAGGCCTGGTGGGTTGGGTTCTCTGCTTCACCGTGTTTTTGCCATTTACCTTTTTTTGTTTCTTTCTCCCCTTCTTCCCCCATTTACCCTTCGCAGCAGTGCAGGGGGTGCCCTGCGCTCGCCTCCACAGGTGGCCCAGGGCGGCCGCGGCGGCTGGCAGCCCCCGAGCTGGCGCTGCGTGGGGCTCTGCCTGCTCTCGGCTGCCTGCGGCGCAGGGGCCGAGCCTGCTGCCTGCTGCCTGCCTGCCACGGCGGCCTGAGTGCTTCGCTGGCTCTGGATCCGGTGAATCAAACACCTGCAGCAGCCCGTTAAGGGAGGACGTGTGCGTGGCCTCGGCCAGGATTTCTCCTTTGTCTGTTTAACGTACCGATGCATCGTGTGCCTGTTCGTTTTTGTTTTTTTTTTTTTTAATTCTATTTTGTTTTTGACAGGAAAGAGGAAGAGCTTGATTCGAAAGATGCTATCATACTGCATCAGTTTTCAAGGCCTAACAATGGTGTTCCAAGTTTATCTCCGTTCTGTCTGAAAATGGAAACTTACTTAAGGATGGCTGATCTACCCTACCAGGTACATCTGTGCAGTTTTCCTTTACATTGCAGTTCGCTATAATTTTATGAAATGCTAAATAGACATCCCCTCTCCCCTCCCCCCCAGTCTCTCTCAGCCAGGGAGATGTAAACATACACCTACAGCTAGGTGGGTTCACCAACACTTTTTTGTCTCTGGTTAAATTGGGTGTATAACCTTTAAAGATACAACTTGAATAAGATTTGGTCTGGAACAGCTCTAGATTTAACTGGCAAAGCTAAATGCATGTTAGAAGCTAGCTTGGCTGGAAGTGCTGAAGTGGGCGAGTAGTCTGGAGTTAATGTAACACTAAATAACACCCCAAAACTAAAGTGTAACATTATTTGGGCTTTGAACTTCACCATGCTAAAGAGATCAATATTAGCCAGCTGCAGCTTCTTATTTTCCTGGAGGATTTCTCTCTGGAGCTCTCCTGGGAAGATGTGTTTGCCTTTTGTTTCACCTCCCATTGCTGGTGCTTCCCCTTCAGTGAAGGGAGACAGGATTGCTTTTAGAGGTCATGAATACTGCTTCTTAATTGTAGCTGGGTGCCTCCTGTGCCATCTTCCCACAGTGGACAAAGCCCGAGCTAGTCCGGTGAACGAAAGCTGGGAGAGCAGAAATTTGAATCTAGCAGTCTTGCCTGTTAGCGTCAAGGTTTAGTTGTGATGCCGCGAGTCTGGCGTGCGCCTTGTTGGGGTGTCGCAGGCTGTACAGCATACAAGCTCTTTGAAATGCGGGACAGGTTTCTTTTCTGTTTGTGTAAAGCATTGAGTGCATTTAAGGTGATACAACAGTGGTAGTAAAAATAACAAGGATCTTGGGTAGAAGAAATGTCTTTCTCTCTCTTTTTCCTTTTCTTTGTTTTCCCAAGTGATGTAAATTTGGCATCTTACTTTGTCTCAAAGAGACTGAGCTGTGGGTAAGTTGCACGCTCACCCCACATGGGTTCAAGTCACTTTTTACTGCTGCATACCAAGGTGTTAGGAAGAATGTTTCGTTTATGTCTGGTGTTTTACAGAGGAAAACCAACCATATTACAACTTTTTTTTTTACACATTTGTGGCTGATATTCATTCAGCTTCATATGCCATTAAACTCCTTTACATAGGAACTGAAAGACAACCTAATTAGTATATTTTGCTTAAGTCTTTAAAAGCTTGAGTTTAATGTCCGTTATCTTACGATTTAATGGTACTTGAATCAGATACTTCAGAGCATTAAAGAGGGAGATTTCCATCCTGTGGGATGTTTTTTCCTCATTTAGCTTTACAGAACCTCCAAGGTACTGAAATTTGAACATGTCATTGGAGCAGGAGGACTTAGTGCACATTGTTTCTCCACCCAGAGTAATATGGGTAGAAATTGCACGTTTGAAGGAGAAACTAATTTGATGAGATCTGTTTTCTTTCTAATGGCAGCTGATGTGATTCAGAGGTTTGCGATGATCAAAGTTGCTCTGGTGGAGAGTAGTTAAAGAAAACTGCAGTATAAAAGATGGTTGTGACACTTCTAAAAGATAACGCTGCACATTTGTGTGATTCAAGATGGAGTTGTTTGTAGACAGCTAATGCTGGGTAGAAGTGAGACACCCGACTTTTTGGAGAGAGCGGGATTTACAGAGGGTTATCCTTCCCTCTTTATTTTCTATGTTTTCTGTGCTGAAGGCCAGCATTGCTTTTTGGTGTTGAATCTCTCTGTCCCTACTCGCTAGCTGTGAGCACGCTAAGCTGGCGTAGGTCAGTAGGACCACCAAAAGCAACAGTCCTACCTTCAGCGGCTCCCTCTTGTCCCTTCCACCACATGCTTTTCTGTGCTAGAGCTGGGCTAGCTGGAGCCGTCAAGGTTTAGTTTATTTGGTTTTCATGCAGCTCAGTTCCCCACATGCTCCATGTGCCGTGCTGCAGGAGCAGGAACGGGTCCCATGGGTGCTGGGAACCCAGGTTGCTGCTTTTAGCTGCGCTGGCTTATATGGGCTTAAGGTGTGCTTGGGGTTACCGACTCTATGTAGGGTTTTAGAGGTAAGTTTGGTGGCGCTAAGCTTACAAGCTGAGGACGCAGCTTTTTTTCCAGAAGAGGCTGATTCTGTTTCTGTCCTTGTGTTACGAGTATGGTGCTGCGTTTGGCTCTGGTGGGCGGATGCTGCTGTGGGATTAAGTGGTAGGGGAGCAGGAGGTAGCGGGAGGGTAGCCAGCAGCAGCCCGCCCCGCCCCGCTGCGGGGTGTGGGTACAGCTGGACACAGGAGGAAACACCTCGCTTCCCTGCGTGCTGGTGGGGGCCATGATGGAGAAGCGATGGCACTCCGGGTGGCAGCTGGTGCCGGGGCTCGCCTCCGGAGACTTGCTGTGGTCATCACCTTACCGGGGAGGGGATGCTTCGAAGGGAGAGTGCTGAAATGGGGTGAAGAAAAGGCAGCGGGGTGGTCAGACTGCTTTTACTCTTTCAATTCCTTGTGTTTATTATAGTGCATCAGACTATTGAATAACGTGCTGTGTGTTACACAACATGCTTTAGTGGCATGTGAGAAGTGGAATTGGGTGACACATTCCTACCTTACTCTCATCTGAATTTCTTCCAATAGATGCGCTCTTGTAATGTGCTTATGTTTTTTGAAGCTGCCTTTCTAGGTGCGAGTTCTCCATCAAAAATTATTCGGGCAGCCCCACCCCAGCAGGGCTGTCAGAGTACTTAGCTGTTTTTTTCAAATGTTTGATGCTTTTCTTGATAAATCTTGCTTTGAAAGAGCCCGTTCTGGGTGCTTGTGGAGGTCTTTTGGGTGATCCCTGATTCCCTCACGAATATGAAGAGCTGAGTGTTTATGTAATCTGCCAAGTAATTAGCACAGCAGAAACGTGCTGTTTTCATGCCAGGTCTGTGAAGATGGTAGCCTCCTTGGGAAGAGACATGAGTAAAAGTAAATGCATAAGCAGCAGTAACTGAAAATGTGGAACCTAATTTCTTCTGGATAGTACTATAAAATTACCCCAGAAGTGCCCTGTGCCATTCTGTTTATAAATTCCTCTATAAATGAGGTTCTGGGGAGTTCTTGTTATTGTTGCTTTGCAGGCTGCAGTTCAGTTAAATGTACTGTGAGGTATGAGGGGATATTTTGTTTGGTTGTTTTTAGTTTTTTAATGATAATACCATAGTTTTTCCTTGCTTTGCAGCAATTTTTAAGTGGAAAATGGATAAATATTTGATGGCTATTAGTAGCAGCCATAAGGATACCGAGGTTTCAAGCCTAAAAATACCCATTTGAGAGCTGTGGCTACAAGAACAGTATAACAGTCAAGAGACTAAGGTTTTCTCAGGTTGTTGAAAGATGTTTCCTATTTTGTTTGATAAACTGTACATAATGAAACATGAAAATCCTGAGAAGGCTTTTTTAAGTCTAGGTAAACCAACTTTCCTACAAGAACTTTAGTTCTCATTTGTGTTTTTGAGAGTGTAATACTAATGCAGTACTGACAAGTTTTTATGCAATGTATTTATATATGTGCTTGAAGAAATGTGCAGTTGAATAATAAGAACTTGCTTTTTTTCTGGGTTGCAAATGATATGGGCTACAGTAATTGCAATATGTATTAAACACATCTTCAAGTGTAGTAGCTACTGCAAAACATCAGTGTTTGTGCACAAGAAGGGAAATCTCATACTGAAAGGGCTTAACAAAGATCAAGCCAGCAATGCCTAGGGCCATATAGACACACTATGTAGTTCCAGAAAAAGCTTATGATTCTGTAGTAAAATGATAATGAAAAACTATGGAAATGTATCAGTCAGTCCGAGTGCTGAAAGAACCTTTTTGGTGAAGTAAAGGTCTGGAAGGTGGAAGGATGGGGCAGCACTCTCCTTTCAGTTTCAGGTGCTCAGCAGTTCTAGAGTTTCTCCCACGGACCACAGTAATAACCCCCATGTCATCCACACGTGCAAGTGGGGTGGATTCAGTTGCTTTATTCACCCACGCAGGGATGCAGTAGATGAGACATTATATAATCCAGTGCCCCTACCATGCTCTTTGGGCAGAAGTCCCAGAAAAGGCTACAGCCAGAAGGCATTGTTTTCCCAGCAGTGCTACCCGTTTCGTCTGTTTTCATCCACAAGGGAAGAGCCTCCGGGAATGGCTGTGCGTTCATAGTGCATTGTGCATCCGTGTTTTGAGCGGTAGCCAGGATGCTGCGCTCTCACACTGAGTGGAGGCTTGTTGTGGTGTACGCTTCTTGCTTTGAGAGGACCTTAATCTGTCTTTAGTGGATTCAAGAAGGGTAAATATTTGAGACCCAAACAGGTCAGTCCAGAGCTGCTAACCATAAACCTCCAGCAATTAGGAGCTAGATCCCAAA
This sequence comes from Gavia stellata, assembly GCF_030936135.1. Taxonomy (NCBI): domain Eukaryota; kingdom Metazoa; phylum Chordata; class Aves; order Gaviiformes; family Gaviidae; genus Gavia; species Gavia stellata. The sequence goes on from NC_082595.1 coordinate 67,371,325, forward strand.
ATCCTAGAGTGATGGCCAAAGACTGAGTGCAGAGCCTTTATTGTGAGCCTTTATGGTTTGGCTTTCTGAGCTAGGATTTTTCATTCATTAAATAATAGGACGCGAGGATGGCAATCCCAAGAAAGAAGGGTTCTGCCTTATGTGTCTGCCTTCAGAAGTAAGACAGAATTGAAGTCAAACATCTGATCATGTTTTGAAAGCCAGCAATTTCTCTTGTGTTTGTCAGATGAGACATAAATTCTCTAACCTTTGTGTTTCACCTTCTTCAACTGTAAAATGGGGAAAACACATTGCTACTTCTGCATGAGTGCTATGCTGAGCAGATATACCAGTATTCAGCGATGCTCTAGTACTGTACTGGTGCTGGGCTCTTGGAGAACCAATTGTAACAAGTGTGTCTGTAAATGTATGAGATTTCTAAGTTATAAACTTGCAGAAACATATGTAAAGGCAGATTTCCCTCCTGTCCAGTAAAGGAATGATATGCCTTTCGTTATATGCTTGTGATTGTGTGTGTGTTTCATCCTCGGAGGTAATGCAGCTATTTGAGATAGGTAGTGAGTTAAGCTTTATAAAGTACTTTTAATGTGAAAAGTGCTGCTCTGTGCAAGAGCCAAATTTAGGTGTCAATCCTGTGATTAAAAACTTGTTTAGAATAATGAACCTAATCTTCTAGGAGATCTGAGCATCTCCAACCCCTTAAATAACCTGGGTACTTAAATAATATTACATCACGTGGCATCCAACACAAAAGCGTATAACACCTGGCAGGACCTGGAAATAATTTTATCTGAATTTTCATATAGGGTAAAGCTGTTGCTCTGCCTGAACAGCTACCACTAGTCTAGAGTATTAATTAAAAAAAAAAAGTTTGTTGGATAATGTTGCCTTTAAAAACACAGAAAAATATTTTAAAAGCTGTATTCTCATTGAAACAGAACCTGAAGGGCCTTTTTTTGTCTGTACGTTTGTTTGTTTACTTGCTTTTTTTTTCTTAGAACTATTTTGATGGAAAACTTTCCCCTCAAGGGAAAATGCCTTGGATTGAATACAATCACAAGAAAGTATCTGGCACTGAGTTCATTATTGACTTTTTGGAAGAGAAACTTGGAGTGAATTTAAATAAACACCTTGGTCCGCATGAAAGAGCTGTTTCCAGAGCTGTGACAAAAATGGTGGAGGAGCACTTCTACTGGTAAGCTTGCATGGCAAAGCTGGCCGTGTTCTTGTGCTGTCAGATCTGCCCCTGCGGTCGTGCTTGGACATGAATGCTTATTTTCTCTTGCAGAAAGCTTGGGTACCCAATTATTAATTTCACAACCGTTTTCACCCTAGAAAACTGCTGCTTCTTTCTGCATACACTAGTATGAGCCGGGGGAATTCCCCTGAAAAGTTGTCATGCTGTGTAAGGAAGGAAAAGAGTCAGGGCCTTCGCCTGCAGCTTTGCAGAAGGGAGCAGCAGTGAGCTGTTCCTCCGTCCTGTTTAGTGTGACCTCCGTATAGAAATAGCCTTGTTAGTAAAGGGCAAAAAATCAAGATGGCTGAATACATTTGGGGTTTGGGGGGAACAAATCAGCATTCGTAGTGAATCTGGAATATTGTGTTCTTACGGTTACTGATTTTAATTATCTGTGTGTACAATTACAATATGGATTATTGCCTTTCCTGTAACACAGGATACTCCTGTTAATATGTTTGTTGACAGCACTGCCAGTTGATAGGATACAGTATTAGTCACAGTATCCTGAGAAGCTGAAGTATGTATATGAATGGAAAGCATAAGTATAACCTTGCCAACACTTTATGCATTTTACTAACACCTTTGAAAATAATACCTGTGATTTCCCCTCCACTTTATATTTCAGTTCTTTTTAAGTGACCTTTCCAGTCTGGATTCATAGAAGTAGCAGGTGGACATGACATTTTGGATGCTGCATTGGCTGCCTCAGCAGGCACAAGGCTTTTTCCCCAATAATTTGCTTTCTTGCATGCGTTTAAGTCCTTGCTGTACTAAGTTATGCATTCATGTTGCACTTTTTGCTTCAAAACAATATGTGATTTAAATTGAATGCATTTACCTGCTTTTTCTTTCACCTTGTGATCCAAGATGAGCAGCAACATGTGTACATGTAGTCTTTCAAATAATTTTTAGTGTTTCCTGGGAACGATTTTAGCATGCAGTAGGTAGATTTAAATGATAGGGTTTAGAAATGTAATCCCTGCCTTCCAGGAAGTGTGACCTTCACCAGTTATACCCATCTGCAGTGCCGTAGCTTCAAAAATCTCACTGAAGTAGCCTGCAAATGTAACTTTTTTTTTGTTCATTTCCCCACCTCAATTATTATAGCTGCCAAAAGGAAGATGAGGCCTTTTAATCCCCTGATGCTCCATCTCCTTGCCTTAGTGTCCGTTGTTTCGCGGTCTGTAGACTTAACTGCTTTAAATGTAACATTACTGATGACAGGCTTATACTGCTGTTGTGTCTCAATTACAAATCATGCTTTCCTCTGTGAAGCTGTTGTCTGTCCATCCAGGCTCCCTCTGAGCTGACTCAGCACTGCTGAGCATGACACAGGGGAGCATGGCGGGACAGGTATTTCGAATTTAGGTGTTGACCCAGGGAGATGGTGTTAAAATGGGTGGACAAAGCTAGACCAAGTAAGAATAGAGATGTGCATGCCTAGTTGTATATCCCTATTGCCTTTCTTGTTTAGTCACACAACTGAGTTTCCCCAAGGCATGTATTTTTGCTGCAGTGTAGTAAAACATCCAACTGTAAGTCTTACTGTATGTCCCTGCTGTGTGGCTGTACCAGAAGCTTGCTACGTTGGTGGGGTTACACCATGCCAGCTCTCTGTACTAGGCAAAGCCTGAGCTATGAGGCATCACAGTTGTACTGCTGTAATTCCTGGATAACAACTTTGGCCCTCCTGTAGTTACACCAAAATAAAATCAAGCTTTAGCTGTGTAGGATCATGTTTCTCCCTGACGGCATTGCATCTGTGGTTGTGGGATCCCTTCACATCGGTCCTTGAACCTGTCCACTTCCCACCAGAAGCTTAGGGTTTGTTCATGGTGTCCTCAAATCCCATGGTGAGGAATTTGTAACAGTGGTTGCCTTTGTGCAGGATAAATTTTATAAAATGAAGCTTCCAAAGCAGCGATATAAAATGTGATTCATACCACTTCATTGCCAGCAGCATGCGAAGTAGCTTCCTCATAAATAAGCAATACTGTAGGACATTTATCGAACAAAGAAGCAAAGTACATCCTGTGGTGTGCTGTCTCTGGATGGAGCTAATCCTGGTGGGTGCTCAGCATCTCCTCCTGAATCATTTTACTTTTGCTGAGGTAATTGCTCATCTTCACCAATTAGCGCCTCTTACAGGTGGAAATTGCCGCTCTGGCTGGAGTTGAGAGCAACGCAGGGCTGTTGTGAACCTCAGCCTCTAGACACCCTGCCTCCGCCCCAGGCTGCGATGCCTGGCAGGGATCAGGTGGAAAGACAGCAAGCGAGTGAGCATGCCTATTTTTGTGCTGGGATTAGAGCATATCTCCAAGATGCACAAGACTGATTTGGAGCTGGCACTGGAGCTCCAGTCCCTGGAGCCATAACTAGTAGGCTTTTGTTATGCTTAAATTGGTAAAAGAAAAAAAGTCTGCTAACCCCAATGGGTGTTGAGCTGGGTCAGCAGGGAAGAGATGGGAGCGGACCTGTTTTGTGGCTTTGGCCCCAGGTCCTGAATCCGGTGCAGACTTCTGTGATCTGCTGAAAGCTTGCCCTGGGTCACCTCCACTGCTTGCAGCGACCTGTGGGCCCTCAGAAACCAGTGGGGCACCCACAGCCATCTTCATGATGCATTGAGTTTTTGGTGTATCTGCAGCATCTTCGTGGGATTGGACCTCTGTGTAAGACTGGCTGGAGGATGTCAGATTCTCACGTCCTTCTGGCGCTGGCACACTGGGCTCGGTGGCACTGCCAGCATTCAAACCAGGCAGCTCCTGGTGCCTGGAGCGCAAGCAGTCACTGCGAGGTGCTTTCTGGCATTTTAATCTCGGGAGAGGGATCTCAGGTCGGTGATGCTAATGTGCTTAGTGAGAACCTAAAGCCTTGAATACGCAGCTTAACCACACTAACCTGTTAGATAGGTTTAGCAGTGTTGTCAAACACAATCTTAGCGATTTATAAGTGTGTGTGTATATACACACACATACATATTTAACTCATTTCTTGCTTAGTCTTTCAAGAAGGCAATGTGTAAACATCACATATGTGATGAGTGCTTGAAGTACAGGAAAAGCATGGTATCAGAATACAAATGAACCTGACTTTGGACAGTATTCAGACTTGCCATGTATTAAACATAAAATTTGTTTGTAATATAAATATGTTTAAATACATCAAGCCAATTATAAGAGTGATGTCTCTCCTGCTGTTAACAGTGATGAGGCTTGAATGCCACTGGCAGCTTAAAAGGCCGTTGTTCTGGGATGGTGCACAGCAGGTGGGGTTTCTACAACTGATTGTGGAATGAATTTGTTATAATCCTTTTGTATGTCAAGAAATTCCACTCTGCACAAGTTCAGATAGGAAAAATAACCCCCAGGTCACATCCTTGTGAACACCTCCCCCTTGCCTTGATGTTCAGACAGTTTGGGGATAATCAGGCGAGCCACTGTTGATGAGTCACTTTCTCCATCTTCTCTCCTGATTTATGTATTGAGGCCAAAGCTGCTGTTACATTTAGACTTCAGATTTGCTTCACCCCCGCAGCATTGCTCTTTAACGCATTATTGTTTTATTTATACTCTTAAGGTTTGTGCAGATGTGCTGGCACAAGTGGGAATGTTAATGTTTCCCAAAATGCTCAGTTCAGGCCAATATTTAAAATAATTATGTCATCCTATAAATACTAACTGTAGCTTAAAATGTATAGTTATGCTGAAGTAGGTTATGTAGACTACCCGATTTCTAGCATTTTCTAACCTTTTGTAATGTTGATAATACTCTAGCAATGTAGCCTGGGCAGAGGGATGATGGGTGGGATTAAATGCAGAGGAGCATGTTTTGATAGGAAGCACAGATTAATGAATGTTTTGAATAGAACTGTTTTAACAAAGTGCTTGTAAAGCCAGTTTTAAAAGTGCTTTTAACTGTCTCTCTGAGCCTGCTTTTTTTTTTGCTTTTGCATGCTCAAAACTGTAAAATTTTAGGAGTAAACTCTGTGGTTGGCTATTTAGCTGCCTTTATTGCCCATGTAAATTTGAGATTTGGGACATGCGACAATTTGACTCATTCAAAGTGACAAGCAGATGTCCAAGATTGCTTAGGCTAAACTGTCAAGGATTTAGGTAATCCTGTGCAGTTCTGCTCTTCCTGCGTTGCTGTCCTGATCATTGAACACTTCACCTGGTCTCTGTCTCTTCCAGACCCAAAGACATTCTCCACCAGAGCAAGCGAGTGCTGGGGAAATATATTTTTGCTTTAAAGTGTAGGCTAATTAGCTTTGTGGAAAACCTTGTTCATCCTGTCTCATGAAAGTAAAGCCGTCCTGGACGTGGTTTATCATTCTTGGTGCAGTGCCAGCTTGCTAGAGTGAACAATGGCAAGTCCATAGGGCCGAGTTAGTCTTGTGCGACTGGGGTGACTTTTAAAAAATGCTGCAGCATTTCAGAGTCTTCTCTCTTCTTTTGCTGTTTTGTTTTGGCTTCTTTTTCTTGTTACCCCTCTCCATGGCCAGGCCTGTTGTCGTAAAGCAACTAAGTTGTGTTGCAGAGTTGCTGGGTGAAGCTGGTCAGGTCTGTGCTGGGGAAGGAGGGTCTTTGCAGTGAGACACACAGCAGCACTCTCAGAGAGCAGGTTTTTCATAGCTTATTCAAGTAATAAATAATAACTTAGATATAGATAGTATTTGTGACTATTTCCTAGTGTTCACATCAAGACCAGAGTTTTTCTTCCCATTGAGACCTGTACCTGCCCAAGGGACCTTGTCATTTCCCAGGTCTGTGAAACATGACTACTGGATCGTTTTGCTCTGTGGAGTGCCCTTAAGCTTTCAGCCCAGTGTTCTTTCATCCTTCTTAAATCCTGTTATACCTTTGTTCCTGGAGCAAGGCAGTCTCATGCGACATCTTCTAGCCAAAGTTAATACTTACGGAGTTTCAGTAGCTGTTTACTCCGGTGCTTGCTGGCTTCACGTTCCCTGTTTTGTGCTGGTGCCTCTCACTAAATCTGGCTTTATTTCAAACTCTGCTGTGCTGAAACCAGCCCAATGACTTGAGTTGATCCATCCATTTTGAAAAACAAGAATTGTGTAGAACACCCCCGTTTGACGAGTGATACTGAAGCATGTGAAACGTCAGCAGGATGCTTTTGTCATATTAATACAGTGCAAGAGGTTGTGGAGAAACCTGTTGAGGATAAAAGCCATCAGAAGCGTAGCAGGTGCATTTTTGTTCTTCACTGTTCATGCATTTGCAGCAAAACGTGCACATGCCTCACTGTTACTGACTTTAATGAAATCAATTTGAGCAGAAGGCATTGTCCTGCAGTGGATAATTTTTAACAGAATTAAAATGCCTTTTACCTGCTCTGTTGGGAACGTTCTAAATTTGAGCTGTAAGGGGATTTTATTTCAGCTGTTATGCCAAATAGTCTCCTTTTACCTCATGTTATTAGTAATTCAAGTAAAGAATCTTTGGAAACTTAGATTAGAACATTTTCATGGTGTAAACGTAGTTGTTCCCTGATGGTACTGCTGAATTCAACTTCTGTTCATGATATACAGGAGTTTGAGAAAACGTACATTTAAAAAAAATTTCACAGGAGTTCTCCAGGAGATATTGCTTTGTTTTTTTTTTTCTTTCTTGAATTAGGCGATTCATATCAGCACTAAAGAAATTATGTGCAATTAGAAATACATACAATGATAAAACTGAAGTCATATTTCAAGCTAAAAAAATTGACCTCTGATCATATTGGAAATGGAAACATTTTATTATTAAGTTAATATTTAATATAATTGTGTACATGATCTTGCAACTTTTGCTATTTCAACTTTTCGATCTAGCTTCACTAGTTTATCGGGTCTCCATGAGCCTGTTCTCATGTGATCTCAAATATGTAAATCCACTTTTAGATTTTTCAGTTTGGAAATTGCTACAAACGTAATGGAACGTGGGTATCAACTCCCAGTGTTTCTGAGACCCTGTTGGCTTCATATGTTTGTCATATCTACTTTGAGGTGTCTTTAGCCTTTTTTCCAACATCCTTTGAACCCGGTGACAAAAGTCATATGGTCTTTCTGGTTTCTTCATAATGTCAGAAGATGCTAGATATTAAAAAAGTTCATGTTTCTTTTTTGTAAGTTTCTTGAGTAGTGACAGCAACAAATCAGTTTTTTGTTTGCCTACAGTATTAGTAAAGAACATAAATTAATTTAGAAAACAAAAATTTCAGCTGGTAAGATGGATTTTTATAAAAAGACCTTTCAAAATAATATATTTGCCATTCAGTAAAGCTGAAATACAGCCTGAAATACAACAGAGTCCTTTAGAAATGTGTGTCATAAAATCAACATTTCGAAGACAGGAAAAAATACAGGGGAAAACTAACCCAATAACTACTACCCCTTCATTTTTTAAATTTTATTTTTAAAAGATTGTGTCATTGTTAGTTTCTGAGGAGAGCGGAGACCTTCTGAAAAATGACTGCCACAATATTTATGTTGGGGCAGAGTTACTGCTTGGCTAAGTTTCAGCAGTATAGAAAGTGAGGAAAACAGCTTGGTGGGAAGGACTGGTGTCTTTGTGGGCCATCTTGTTGTTGTTTTCCCCAGGTCTGTGCAGTCAGTCAGTTTTAACTAATAATTCCTTTTGGCTCTGCATTTTGTTACATGCATTTAGCAGAAGAATTCTGCAGCTTTTCTTTTATATTTCAATTTGAATCTCATTTTCTCTTGAAGTGAGTCATGGTTTACTGAGAGAATAAGCACTGGGCAGTATGTGTAAGTATTGCAAAGTCAGTTTTCTCTGCTGTCGCTCTGAGTTGCATCAGGGTCTAATCTTCACTGGAAACTACCTCTCCATCAGGGCAGTGAGCACTCAGCATTAAGAAAGCTCACTGCGTACCCTTTGTGCGAGCCTTTGTGGGGTGGTGATGGGCTGTCTGGGTATTGCACTGCTATAACTTATTTTCGCATCCTTCTAGGACTTTAGCTTATTGCCAATGGGTGGAAAATCTTCATGAGACGCAAAAGATGGTTTCACTTTTTGGCCCCTTCAGCGACTTGCTGAAGTGGATCCTCTGCCATCTGACCAAAGGGATCGTGAAGCGGGAAATGTATGGCCATGGCATTGGCCGCTTCTCGGAGGAGGAGATGTACACGCTGATGGAGAAGGACATGCGAACTCTAGCAGGCCTCCTGGGTAATGTACAGCGAGTTACACGCGTTCTGTTTGTTCACCCGCTGCTGGTCCATAGGATGGAATTGACTGCGAGTGCTTCGTGACAGCTTGACTGCGTACACAAGTAATCTCATTTTGTCAGTAGGTAGAGTCTGCACTGCTGCTGTCAAACAGTGCCACCCTCATTCTGGCAGGGACAGTGTTTCTTTCCCTGCTGTTTGCTACCAAATTGTTCCTCTAGAGGGGTAAGCGCCTTTCTTCTCTGAGCACTGGGTATGTGTGTCTAGAGGAGTAGAATGTGGTTTGAGATTTTGGAAGAGCATTTTACTATGTGAATTTAGGAAAACATAGCATTTAGTTCTGCAAATGAAACCTCTTATTTATATTTTGGGGGGGTCTCATTTTTTCTTCATGTGGCTTATGGCTATTTGATAGATCATTATGAGGCAGCCATTTGAAAACCCTTTGCAGATGTTATTTTGATGGGCTGGACTTTGTTGTATTTGGTTGGTGTTAGCAGCTTTACTCAAAGCTGTTAGTAGGAGATGGGTCTGTGTTGTCAAAATAGGTGGTTTTAGCTTCTTGTTTTCATGGGTGGATCCTGGGTGGATCCCATAGGATTAGTCTTAAAGTTGACCTCACTTAGCTAGAACCACGTGAGCCTCATTTCTGTTGTGTAGCTCAGGCTGAAATCTGCACTGGAGCTATCTACACTGTGCTTCTCACCTTGCAGTCTGCTGAGAGTTAACCATATTGTGCTTCTGTGTAAAATTTGCATTTTGAGGAACTGGTTTGGGGCAGATTGTCGCTTCCCTTGACCTTGTGTCTCTCTTGTGCAAGGAACCAAGAGAGATGGTACCTGTGTGGCTGCTTTGTTCTGTGTTGCTGCTTTGTTCCCTATTATGATCACTTCGGAGCGATGGCTGAGTGGAGGGCAGGAGGGATGCCTCCTTGCCCTGCGCTCCAGAGAGAGGACATATTGCACATACTCTAAATAGGTAAGTGTGGAGTGGGTGGAGGGAGTAAGGTGGGAAAAGCCCAGCAGAAAGCAGAAACTGAGTGCTTGCTGAGAAAAGCAAGGAAGAGAGATGCTTCTGGACTTCCAGGGTGTTTTGGAAAGAAAGATACTTGCAGAGGACCTAGGTGGGGCTGTGTAGAGTTTTCTGTAACTTTGTTTTCTGAAACAAACCTGCCGAGTTGCTGGATTGGGAGCAAGGTGGAAAAAAGACACGTAATGCATGGGCACAATTGGCATGGGGGAGATTTGTTGACAGCTCTTCTTCTGTCAATGCTTTCTCATGCTGCATTTTGTTAACAAAAAAAGTTACCTATTCTAGTGCCTCTTCAAAGAAAACCTGGTTTTGGACCTTAAGATGTCCCTTTTCTTTCTGGGGGAGGACTGTAGGGAGCGACTCATTTCAGAAGAAGAGGTCTGGGCACATCTGCTGCAGAGCTGTGGCCTGTTCAAGGTGCCCTCAACTGTGGGGCTACTGTTGCTGTAGCTTTGAGGTTGGCACCGTGTGGCTCCATGTACGTTGCAGAGGGGAATGGGATTGGGACAGGAGCTGGAGCAAGTTCAACCTATGACTTGGGAGCTCAGCAGAGCCTCCTGGTTCTGGCTAGACAATGCTGGCAGGCACAATGGAGCAGCAGTGGATGTATCTAGGCTGAAGTCATCCCTGTCTGCCAAGAGTAGACATAGCCTTCAAGAGAAAACTGAAACATGTTCCTGAGTACCTGTAAAATTCTCTTGGTTTGCTTATTTGAAGTCTGGATCCTTCTGTCTCTGGAGTCTATACTGACACTCAGATTTGTAAAGTTTTGAGTTCAAAGGGATCATTAAATCATCTAGACAGATCTCTGTGAATCGGACTGCTTGCCTGCTGTCTTGAGGCCTGTGTCTTTTTTTCTGGCTGAAATGTGTCTTCCTAAAAGGCATCCAGTTTTAATTACGAGATTTCAACAGGTGGACGTGCCACCACTTTCATTAGTAATTGGTGGCAGATGTTAATCACCATCAAAATCTGTTCAAAATCTGACCTGTTTCAAATCGGAGTTTGTCCGATTCCAGCCTGCAGGCAGATGCTCCTCCTAGTTCTTTCTTCCTCCCTCCCTGGGTGGCCTGGGTCATCTCCTTGTGAACGTAAATGTTATAATCAAACAGTCTCTTACTTTTGTTTTTGGTGGGAAAAATCACTGGAAAGCCTCAAGGATAAGGTGTTTTCTTCACTATATCAGTTTTTTTAATGGTATGATTCTTAAGTTATCAGCAGCGGTTTTATTTTTACTTCCAGTTTATTGATGAGAATGTTGTGCCTTGTGTACTTCAGAAAGCCTTGATGGGCATCTGCTGTATTCCTCTTATTTTACTACATTACCAGCTGAATATTGTACATTTTGTTCATCTTCCCCCTCTGAAACGTATGTCAGATTAGTCAGCGTGCAGTTACGTGAATCATTATATTTGCCCTTTTGATTATTGGTGCGTTTGTCTACTTTTCTGCAATTGTCTTGATTTTTTCATTAACACCAGCATGCTCAGGTTTTCTTCAGCCAGCTGTTTATGGTTAAGTCTAGTAACTGTGGCCTCCAGGTAGTATCCTGGGATGGGGACAGAAGGTGGGATGAGTACTTTCAGCCTGACTGGAGACTCTCCTGTTTCACAGGGGGAAGGAGAAGGTGCTTAGTCAGCCTATTGCCTGCACAAAAATCTTGGTGAGGTTCCCCTCCATGTATATTTGCCCATGTATTTTCCCAGAAGAGGAAGCAGCTGGGATTTTGGCTGTTAATTAGAGGGCAATTTTAAGAGCTTAAAAAGGATGCCTATCATGCAGACTACCTGCACATACCAAACTGTAGCTGTCAGTCATCAGGCATATCAGATTAATTTAATGCTCCTCATTTTTTAACAGAGACCATTCACATGGGAACAAGAATAAATTTTAAATTCTAAGAGCTGCTTCCAGAGAATGATAACTTAGCAGCTGCCAGGTCTTGTGACACTCATTTTGATATCCCAGTCACATCTTGGGTGCTTTTTTAGTTTCTTTTTCATTTTTGAGAATCATTTTTCCTTTTCCCATGTACCTATTTCCCCTGGTAGACTCATCCAGTTCTCTTATAAACGTGGTAATTGGAACTAATCGTACTGTGATGGATCAGCCTGCCCCGTTGGTATCATCTTGCTCTCTGTCCTGCAGTCTTTAAACCACAAATGTAATTTCCTTCTGTTGTAGTAGTTTCCTACTGCTTGGTAATAGTGTAAGGAGGTGGGGGGAACTAGGCATATGAACTAGCAATATATAAAAATATACGTTTTGGTAATTAATTTAAAAGATGCAAGTGAGTGAGCAGTGCCCGTAAATCTGTTGGCGCCCTCTCAGCTGTCTGCTTGCCTCAGGCTTTTGGGTAAATGGAGATTTTGAGCAGGGAGTTGCAGGGCAATAGCTGCCTGGACTGGCTTTTGAAAAGCATTTGATGTTTTGTGGAGGGCAGGGGTGCTCAGAGCTGAAACACAGAGGTAGGACTAACCTGAACACGAGCCTCTAATGCTAGTTGAAATGCCCTACAGCAGCCTGCGTGGGCTGTACATGCTGCTGTGGAAGGGTGCTGGTCTCCTGCCAGCCCTGTGGAGCTGTGTGCTGTTAAATCCCTTGGCAGTACAAATTTGATCCAAGTCCAGTGTGACCAGGTGATTGCATTTCTGTTGGATTAGCCAGAGGGTGCAGCAAGGTGTTTGAGACTATTAGCGCTATGGCAGCCCCGATGCAACAGGCACTGTGTAATCCTGGCATAAAACTAGACACTGAGACATGGTATCTGTTCTCTCAGAAAGTCATCTGGAAAAATGTGGTGCTGGAAGTTCTGGGAATGGATTGGAACTGGTAGAAGGAAATGTGCGTGGAGGCTGTGTTATGTGGTGCAGGGTGACCTAAAACCAGATTTACAGTTTTATGGAGCCACAGCTCTATTTCCTCCTTTTCCCCTTTGTTGCCACGCACCTGAAAGTGCAGGTGTTGTGCCTGGGGAGACACACTGTTTGGAAAAGAGTGGGATGGTTCGGCCCTTGCTTTCTGCCTGCCTTAGTTGTAGGAACAAGTTCCTGCCCGGCGCAGCAGGTGAGCCTCCTCTGTTACTACCCCACCTTCTCAGGTCCTCTTGCATAATAGGTATCAAGGTCTGCAAGTGGAACCAAACAATGATGAGGATGAGGGTTCGCCTAGCTTGGAGGTGTCACCAAGGTTAAGCCAGCCCATGCCCTGTGTAAAAATGGCTTTCATAAAGAAAAAAAGACGGGTCATTGTCATTGGGGACTCTCTCCTGAGGGGAACAGAAGGCCCAATATGCAGACTGGACCTGCTTCTTAGGGAAGTCTGCTGCCTCCCTGGGGCCCGTGTTAGAGATGTGACAAGAAAACTTCCTACCCTGGTACAGCCCTCAGATTATTATCCATCATTGATTCTTGAGGTAGGCAGCAATGAAGTTGTGACAAGAAGTCCGAGGGCGATCAAGAGAGACTTCAGGGCCTTGGGACGACTGGTTGGGGGATCGGGAACGCAAGTGGTGTTCTCCTCCATCCTTCCATTGGCAAGGAATGACGAGGGAAGAAACAGGAAGAGCAGCCAGCTGATCAATACCTGGCTCCAAACTGGTGTCACCGCCAGAATTTTGGATTCCTTGGTCATGGGTCGCTCTATACGGCACCAGGCCTGCTGGCAGCAGGCGGGGAATGCCTGTCTCTGAGGGGGAGAAGGATCCTGGTGCAGGAGTTAGCAGGGCTCATTGAAAGAGCTTTAAACTAGATTTGAAGGGGGAAAGGGATAAAACCAGGCTTGCTGAAGATAAGCCAGGGGGTGGCATGCCAGTGTTTGAGGGACAGTGGGCTGTCAAGGACCTTTGGACTGCCGTCTCAGAGGAGGTGGGGGATGGTGACCCATGTGGCAGCAAAGACGTAGGGGTTGTTGATGTGCTAGAAACCAGGGAAGCACCTGAGATCAGTCACATAGGAAGCAGGACTTCTCCCAGAAAGGTGGCAGGATCAATAGCCCCACTAAAGTGCATCTATAATGCATGCAGCATGGGCAACAAACAGGAGGAGCTGGAAGCCATTGTCCAGCAGGAAAACTGTGATACAGGGGCCATTGTGGAAGTATGGTGGGACGACTCGCACAACTGGAGTGCTGCACTGGATGGCTGCAAACTCTTCAGAAGGGACAGACAAGGAAGGAGAGGCGGTGGGTAGCCCTGTATGTCAAGGAGTGTTTTGATTGTCTAGAGGTTAACGATGGTGATCATAGGGTTGAGTATCTGTGGGTAAGAATCAGTGGGAAGGCCAACAAGGCAGATACCATGGTGGGAGTCTGTTATAGACCACCCAACCAGGATGAGGAGACAGACGAAATACTCTGTAAGCAACTGGGAGAAGTCTCACAAACTCTAGCCCTTGTTCTCCTGGGGGACTTCAACTTCCCAAATGTTTGCTGGAAATAAAATATGGCAGAGAGGAAACAGTCTCGGAGGTTCCTAGAGTGTGTGGAAGATAACTTCTGACACAGCTGGTGAGTGAGCCAACTAAGGAAGGTGCCCAGCTAGACCTGTTGATTGTGAACAGAGGAGGACTGGTGGTGGATGCAATGGTGGGAGGCCATCTTGGGCATAGTGATGACGAAATGAAAGAGTTTTTGATTCTCAGAGAAGTAAGGAGCGGGGTGAGCAGGACTGCTGCCTTGGACTTCCAGAGGGCTGACTTTGGCTTGTTTAGGAGCCTGGTGGACAGAATCCCTTGGGAGGCAGTCCTGAAAGGCAAAGGAGTCCAGGAAGGCTGCACAGTCTTCGAGAAGGAAGTATTAAAGGCGCAGGAGCAGGCCATCCCCATGTGCCAAAAGACAAGCCGTCAGGGAAGAAGACCGGCCTGGCTGAACAGAGAGCTTTGGATGGAACTTGGGGAAAAAGATAAGAGTTTATGCCCTTTGGAAGAAGGGGCAGGCAACTCAGGAGGACTACAAGGACGTTGTGAGGTTTTGCAGGGAGAAAATGAGAAAGGCCAAAGCCCAACTAGAACTTAACCTGGCGACTGCTGTAAAAGGCAATAGGGAATGTTTCTATAAATACATTAGCAACAAAAGGAGGGCTAAGGAGAATCTTCATCCTTTACTGGACATGGGGGGAAACACAGTGACAAAGGATGAGGCAAAGGCTGAGGTACTTAATGCTTTCTTTGCCTGAGTCTTTAATAGTAAGACCAGTTGTACTCTGGGTACCCATCCCCCTGTGATGGCAGATAGCGGTAAGGAGCAGAGTGGAGCCCCCACAATCCAAGGGGAAATGGTTAGCGACCTGCTACACTGCTTAGGCACCCACAAGTCTATGGGGCTAGATGGGATCCACCCAAGGGTACTGAGGGAGCTGTCGGAAGTGCTCACCAAGCCACTCTCCATCATCTACCAGCAGTCCTGGTTAACCGGGGAGGTCCCAGTGGACTGGAAGTTAGCAAATGTGATGCCGATCTTCAAGAAGGGCTGGAAGGAGGATCTGGGAAACTACAGGCCTGTCAGCCTGACTGTGGTGTCAGGGAAGATTATGGAGCAGATCATCTTGAGTGCCATCACGCGGCACGTACGGGAAAACCAGGCGATCAGGCCCAGTCAGCATGGGTTTATGAAAGGCAGGTCCTGCCTGACTAACCTGATCTCCTTCTATGACAAGGTGACCTGCTTAGTGAGTGAGGGAAAGGCTGTGGATGTTGTCTACTACCTAGACTTCAGTAGAGCCTTTGACACTGTTTGCCACAGCATTCTCCTAGAGAAACTGGCTGCTCATCGCTTGGACAGGTGTATTCTTTGCTGGGTAAAAAACTGGCTGGATGGCTGGGCCTGAAGGGTTGTGGTGAATGGAGTTAAATCCAGTTGGCAGCTGGTCACAAGCGGTGTCCCCCAGGGCTCAGTATTGGGGCCGGTCTTGTTTAATACCTTTATCAATGATCTGGATGAGGGGATCGAGTGCACCCTCAGTAAGTTTGCAGATGAATCCAAGTTGGGTAGGAGTGTTGATCTGCTCGAGGGTTGGAAGGCTCTGCAGAGGGATCTGGACAGGCTGGATCGATGGGCCAAGGCCAATTGTATGAGGTTCAACAAGGCTAAGTGCCGGGTCCTGCACTTGGGTCACAACAGCCCCATGCAACACTATGGGCTTGGGGATGAGTGGCTGGAAAGCTGCCTGGTGGAAAAGGACCTGGGGGTGTTGATCAACAGTTGGCTGAATATGAGCCAGCAGTGTGCCCAGGTGGCCAAGAAGGCCAACGGCATCCTGGCCTGTATCAGAAATAGTATGGCCAGCAGGAGTAGGGAGGTGATCGTGCCCCTGTACTCGGCGCTGGTGAGGCCACACCTTGAATCCTGTGTTCAGTTTTGGGCCCCTCACTGCAAGAAGGACGTTGAGTTGCTGAAGTGTGTCCAGAGAAGGGCGATGAAGCTGGTGAGGGGTCTGGAGCACAAGTCTTATGAGGAGTGGCTGAGGGATCTGGGGTTGTTCAGTCTGGAGAAGAGGAGGCTGAGTGGAGACCTTATTGCTCTTTACAGTTACCTGAAAGGAGGTTGTAGCGGGGTGGCTGCTGGTCTCTTCTCCCAAGTGACTAGTGATAGGACAAGAGGAAATAGCCGCAAGTTGCATCAGGGGAGGTTTAGACTGGATATTAGGAAAAATTTCTTCATTGAAAGGGTTGTCAAGCATTGGAACAGGCTGCCCAGGGAGATGGTTGAGTCACCATCCCTGGAGGTATTTAAAAGACACGTGGATGAGGTGCTTAGGTACATGGTTTAGTGGTGGACTTAGCAGAGTTAGGTTTACAGTTGGACTTGATGATCTGAAAGGTCTTTTCCAACCTAAACAATTCTATGAAGGTGGAAACTTTCCAGCACTACATCGTTATGGATGAAGTCACAGACCTGGTTGTATGGTGGTAAATTCCTAGTGATGGCATATAACTGTGGTTTGGGGACCAATTTTTGAGCTATTTGAGATCGATGAATGCTAGGCATCACGTAAATACTGAGAAGACACAACATTTGCTCTGTACATAGTTTTCAAACAATAGACTGATGCAGCCGCGAAAGAGCTGGAGGGAGTTAACTCCATGTTAAAATTACATCTGACGGGCTAGAGGAGGTTATTGTTATGGCTATTCCTGAGCACTGCTTTGCTACGCTGTAGTACAGGGGATTGACAGCATTCGTTGTACTGTACTCTGGAATTTGATGCATTTTACTGATGGACAGTTCTTCTAAACTCACTCAATAACCCTAACATTTAATAACCTGCTGAATTACAGGTAGCTTATATTGGGTAGGGGAAGAATGTCCCGGGGAGATGGGATAACTGGGTTTGGAGAATTGAATTATGCACCACGTTTCAGAGTTTATAGCTCTTTGGGCCAAGGCAGGGACAGTGCAATGATCTAACCTGACCTCTGCAATACCGCACGTTTCACCTGCGTGCCCTGTGTGCAGTCTTTGCTCTAGGTCTTGTGCCTGTGATGAGGAAACAAGTTTATACTGGATGTTTCTTTGCAAACGGTGACTTTGAAACGTGATTTTCATCCCTATCTTAGGCAGTTAACCATCTGTGCTGTGGTGGCCACTTAGGACCATGAAGGCATTGGGGTGCAGAATAGTGGTGTGGAGCAGACATGTCCCTCCTCTGACCCAGGCTAGTCCCAAGCAGCTGCTGTTTCACTTGCCTGCCTGCATGCCTGACAGTGCTTCTGTTTGGTCCCTGACAGGTAGAAACCAGTGTTTGGTGGTGTGGGCACCGCACTGGTGGTGTGGAAGAGGAGCTGTGTCCTCCTCCTGGAGATGCAGGTCATTTCTGAGCAGTCACTGCCAGTCTGACTGGTGCATTGGTTTCAGCCTGAACAAATGATGGGAGAGGAAAGCTTTGGGTACAACTTTTCTTTTTTCGTGTGATCAGATGAGTAACCTGACACTGGAACTGCACGCATGAGGGAGACAGGGTGACCAGCTTCTTTCAGCAGGTGCATTCATGATTTCGAACTGTGGTTGAACGATTTTAGGTTTGCACCAATGGAGAAAATCGTGCTTTCAGGCACCTGTGGGCTGCAGAGAAGACTTTAAATGCAGCAGAACTAGTGCAGTGTGCACGTGCTGCCAGCTGTGACGAGTGGAGGTTACTTGGCCAGTGGTGGCTCTGTAACTGGCCTGGTTATAGAAGTGGTGAGCACAGGGGAAGCTGCAGTAATGGATTTCACCTGCTGAACCCTAGCAACAGCTTTTGAATCATTTTCAACATTGAATCCCTGTCTTCGAACCAGTGAACCTTTTCAGCTAAATTATTTCAGTAACAAAAAATATGCTAAAGTTGTAACCAGGGATTTTTTTTTTTTTTTACTGGGGACAAGTGACGTCCAGTTGAGGAATGTTTGCTGTTTTATTTACAGGTGACAAGAAGTACATTATGGGACCAAACGTTTCCACTGTGGATGCCACTGTCTTTGGGCATCTGGCACAGGCAATGTGGACACTACCAGGGACTCGACCAGAGAGACTGATCAAAGGTAAAAAAGCTTAAGTGATCTCTGATGAAAAACTCCTGGTGGCATTTGCTGTGTGTAAACTTGGAGCACCTTGTAAGGACATTTGAAGACTGCAGCAGCACTTCAACTGCATCGCACGCTGTTCTTGCCTTTGATGTAGCATTTGTATCCTGTAATGTTCTCTCTTAAAATTCTTGTTTGTTTTCTCTTTAATGTTCTACATGGTAATTGTTTCTATTCCTGCACTTGATCTTTTCCCTGTTTAACATAGCAAAGGCTGAATGCCTCAAAGGAATGAATGCTGGGTAAAGTACGAGAAGACAGAAGCATGGTCATGAGCCAAATTCTGCTGAACTGGGTAGTTTCATTGATGGTAGAACTGCAAGTGCTATTGTCCCACTGAAATTACAGCCTTTGCTGTTACCGAAGATGCTGGGCAAGGAAAAAGTCCATCCTGACTTTGGAGTCACTGTGTTTTTGCATGAATTGGAAACCAACATACCCTTCCCCTCCACGCATTTTTTTTCCTTCTTTTTTTCTTGTGGGATGGTATAGGCATGTGAAAGTATCTTTGCATCCTTTTTCAGAATAAAGCCACGCAGTATAAAAAAATGGGAAGAGTTAAGGACGAAAAGGATGTGAAATAGGTGTAAAAGGAGTGAGTCTGACCTGTAGATCTACTCTGTGCAAGAGAGCTACTAAAGCAACAGTTAGGAGGCATGGACTTGCTCATTATTAAAATTTTGAGGAAAAAAATACTTGAGATGAGGACCTAAGTATTGTCTATACAATTCTTCCCCTTGATGTCTGGGGAATCGTAGATAAGAATCACAGAATCACAGAATCAGTACGGTTGGAAAAGACCTGTAAGATCATCGAGTCCAACCTGAAAAAAAAAAAGAAAAAAGAAAAAAAAAAAAAAGGGCAAAAAAAAAACCCACAACACCAAAAAACCCACAAAAAAAAAAACCACAAAACCCACGCCACACAACAACAATAACAAGCCACAACCCACCCAACACCACACAGCACTATGTCCATCAAGCTACATCCCACAATGCCACATCCACACGCAAATCTGAATGGTCCATGGCTTTCAAGAAGGAATACGACGTTTGAACTATTTTGTTTCTAATGAAAATAAATAGATGGTAATAGATGCAAATACCGAAGCAGTATGGATGATTCTCTGTACCCATCCACCTACTCATGCTATTGTGAGCGCAGGTTTCATACACACATTCCCTTTAATATGCCATTATTACTTTGTTCTTTGAAGTTTTTTGTAATTTCTTCTTTAAGCACACTCTAAGCTTACATGTATATATAAACATAAGGCATAGTAAGGTACTAAGGCTAGGAACATTAGGGGTGAGCCAGTGACCATATAAAAATTTTAAAATGTGAATTTCTCTTGCAGACAACGCTGCCATCTGGTGGTGGAAAACGCAAATTCATTGTATTTTAATAAGTGTATTATGTACATATAGGATCAAATTCTGTCTTCAGAAACGAGGTTTCTGCAAAATAAGCAAGAATTTTACTATGAAAAACTTACAGTATTATAATCTTTATTTATTTCTGTAGAGGTTGAATTTGGGATAGTTATTTTTTTACATGCATTTATGTTCATTCTAATGTAACCCTTGTTGTGTGTAGGTTAATAATAACGTGTTTTAAGTTACATGAAAGTTACAAACAGAGGATTGATGGGATCTTGGAGTTTTGAAGCCTCTTGGAAAGAACCTACACAATTTGTTTCCAAACAGTGCTAATGTGTTTCTGTGTCAGCAGATGAGTTAGGCAATTGTTGACTGGATGTATTTACTGGAGTCTGTTGTACTGTGTTGCAGGTGAACTGATTAACCTTGCTATGTATTGTGAAAGAATAAGGAGGAAATTTTGGCCAGAATGGCACCATGATGATGATAACACTCTGTATGAATCTGAGGAAAGCAGCGAAGCAAGCAAGACTTACTCCCCTTTGCAGGACTTCAGTTTTTATTCAAGGACAGAAACATTTGATGAGGAAGGGAACAGTATTTCTCAAACCCCTGATACAGATTACACTGGGCACTCCCTCTTTGATTCGGATGTGGACATGGATGACTACAGAGATCATGAACAATGCAAGTGATGCATACAAGTATCTCCCATTTTGCAGACAAGCTATTTCTTGGGATCAGTCTGATTTATTTTCTCCTCCAAGTCAGGAAGAGGTTTATACCACTTTGGAAGAGGCCATTGTGCTTGACTCAGTTGTCACATTCTACCTGGACTATTTCAACCTTATTTCATTTTGTGTAACTGTTCAGGTGGAACCAAGGTAAACAGTTATTTAAAACACATATGGGCAAACTGGAGGTCCAGAGGTGCCACAGGACCTTTCAATCTACGTTTTCGTTCGTGTTCAAAACCAGATCCTGCAACCAGGTCGGACAGACCTCTGGGAAGTGGAGCATTTGCCAGGGCTGGTGTGTGTTGGTATCTTACCTTCACAGGAATGGGCTGAGGACAAAAATGGAAGAGGCATGTCTGGCACACCTTTCTCCCATGGAAGAAAATGATTGATGCTGTATTGGTTTGGCAGAGTTTTGGGGTGATTTTATTTGATAGCTGCCTGTACTCTGGGTGCATATGTTATTACAGTGTCTGCAGGAAAGAACTGCTCCTAGTTCTTTCAGAAACAGTCAAGGAAGGCAGAAGGAAAACATTGCTACAGAAAGCGTTTTAGTGTTTCTTGTTCTTTGCAGAAGATTGAAATTGCTACTCTGGAATATTTTTATTCAGAAGGGAAATGTCAGTTTTCATGTATAATCTCCCAAACACTTATCTGGAATGTGTGTTGGCCAAAGCCTGCCTCAGGCATCTAAATTTCTTCTGTGTTTTCGAATTTTTTTTTTTTTTTTTTTTTTTTTACTTCCTGCCACTGGCTGTTGTCTGCTATTGCTAGGCAAGGCTAAAGAACTGGGATTTGTTACTAGAAGTCTCGTGTGTCTCAGCAGTGGGTGCTTTGTGCTCTTTACCAAGAGGCACGTCAAACCTGTAGAGCCTGCAAAGCAATTTTGGGGTATTTCTAGGCGTGGGATGCTGAGTAAATGCAAGATGTTGGCCCAGGCAATCAAATGCTTTAGGGCTGCCTAGGAAGGTGCTTCAGTGGGTGCTGGACACAGTACTTGCTTACCATGTACAATCCCTAAAGCTGGTACATGGGAGGCAGTTGTGGTGGGGCAGCTGTGTCAGCACTGCCATCTGTGGGGATTTCCAGGTGCTGAAAGAGTGACCAGAATTGATTTTACGGTGCCTTTGCTAGCACATCTGTGAATCTGGAACCCCAAGTCCACAATGATTGCGCGTGTGCTGACATGCTTCATGTTCGTATTTCCCTAAATGCAGGTTAGAGGTGAGAATGAATCCATTGCATTTACTCACCAGTTTGAAGGTAAGCATGTGCATCAGTGTTCCTTGGCCATGACTAGTTGATTCCAAGTAGAGATAAAGCATATAGAACATATGGACAGTTGTGGTATTTGTAAACGTGCATGTAAAATCGGGTATTTGCCCGCAGACTTCGGTGGTGGCCCATTTAAAAATATTTTAATTAAGACTTTCTCAGTGAGTTACAGTTTGAATCAGGATTTTTCAGCAAAATTTTTATAATGTGTTGGTTGTGCCATACGTTCTGGGAGCAGACAGAGCAGCCAACTGCTTTCAGATGTTAATTGGTGGTAGTCCTAATAGTCTGGAGCTTAAAATAACTCCAGCTTTCAAAGAATACCTCTCTTTCTTGGATCATGGAGTGACTCCTGCAGACGAAAGCGCTTGCTCTGGGGAAACACCGAGCTAGCCATGGCTCTGAAAGCAGGGGGACACAGGTCTGCAGTGAGTTTCCAGGTCTCTTGATGCATGGGAGCCACTGCAGCAAGAGCTGACAAGTTTAGTGTGGTCTGAGATGGGTGTGAATTTGCACCTGTTTCCTCAGTTCCCCAGGCATGTCCTTGGAGCCATGTTCCAGTCAGTGGTCTCTGTTGTGGGCAAGTATCATTTGCAAAGTTAACCAAAACCGAGAAGGAGAAAGATATCATCCAGGTACTTGGGACACTTCTCGGAAAACTAAGCACAGGAAGAGGGCACAAGAAGGTAAGTCTGGGGCTTGAAAGCACAGAGATGAAGGCCTGAAATGCCTGTGAAACTTCATAGCCAACTCAAGGCAGATGCTACCTGCAAAGATACGGGTATTGGTGTTCTGGATAAAAGGCATCCACGTCAAAAAACTCCTCTTTAAAAACATTTGTGGTTTGGAAATTCTGATGGAGATGTTTTCATGCATTTACCCTTGCGTGTTTGAAGGCTGTGCTTTCTCCATCTTTTCCGTGTTGGGAGGGTGTGCTTGCAGGTATGGAGGCTCCAGCTGACAGCAGATGAGTCAGAGCAGTGAGTCACAGTTATTAAAAGACCAGCCTGAGTTCAGCAGACACTGTCGTCTTTATCATTTCGGTGGTCTGACACATTTGTCCATGACAGCGGCCCTTGCGACATCCCGAAATGCGGGTTAACCAGAAGTTGACGATGTCATCTTACCCTCCCATGTGTGCGCAGCCAGATTTGGATTTTGCATGGCTGGACGTGGAGATGGGAGATGCCAATGCAGTGCATAGCTGGTGTCATGCATGGCCCTGTTCTCCCACCAGCACTAGGAGCTGCTGGCGTGGTGGGTAGAGCCGGTGCTGCCGCACTACAGGGTGGGTACCTGCGCTGAGGATGTAGGTGCCACGTGGGGCCATGGTTACATTTGCACCCAGTGCTTTTTGATTTTGTTGTGAATAATCCGTATGCCTCAGCAGAGGCTGAACCTCGCCCTGACCAGCCAGGTAACAGGCTTTGCCCCTGGGGAGGGTAAAGAAGAAAGGATCGGAAGGTGTTGAAGAATGGGAAGTGGCTTTTTGCTCTCTTTGGAGGTTTTCCAAGGTGTTAATCACTGAGGTGAATGTATTTTGCAGCTCGTCACATGCTGTCCCTTTCTGAGGGACTACTTGGGTTATTTTAGAGGAGAAGTTAGTTGGCTTTCTCCGCATGACTACTTTCAATAAAGTCTGTGTTCCTGTGTTTGGCCGTGTTGCAAACTAGAGGTGTAATTAGGAAACAGCATCTGTTTAGGAATTCATAGGTGTAGTATTTTGTTCAGGTTTGGTAGTAAATCCTTGGGCTTATTTATCCCTTTCGGAAACAAATGCTGACTGTTAGACCTGTTTAAAAGGATTTAATCCAAGCTTTTTTCTTTGAGAAGCTGGTCTTGGTAAAGTGTTTGGGGAGGAGGGAGGGAGATTTTTTAAAAAATTACCTTTTTTAACATCTGTGAAAAAGTGTTAATGCATTTTGGTTTGCATGGGGAAAGAAAACACAAGTTTTCTTCAAAAAAAAGAACAGATTTTTTTGACTTCCCAAAATTCTGCTAAAAGAGCAACATTTTCTTAGTCCTGCAGTGTGGGTTCGTTCCCCCTGCCGCCTCGATCATCTCTGTTTTTTAATCTTAGTGCTGAGGGGCTATACAGAACTCAAAACAGTTGGGGAGCACCTTTATTTCCTCGTTTTTTTGTTGTTGTTATTGAACCTGCGGCCTGGCCAATGCTGTTCCAGCAGCCGGACAGGAGCCCTGCCCTGCTCACGAGCTGGAGTGCGACCCCTCATCCCGGCGAGGAGACAGCGCGGTTTCTCCTGGTTACTTTGCTTTAAATACTGCCAAAGGCCGAGTACTGCCTTTGTTCCTGTAGTGCCACTTTAAGAGAATAGATAATTGGTCCGCTCCTCCTTTGGCAAATGGGAGTTTAAAGCAAGCCCTGCATTTCCAATAGAGTTAGATTTGAAGCAGTCTGTTGTTTTCTCATGTGAATTGCAGTGTTTGACTGTGTAACACTGTCATGTCAGAAGGGATTTGTTTACCCCTGTCAGACTCATTGGCTCTGTCAGCAGAGCTCACTGTTACCAAGTGGGGGAAACAGACGTGGGGATGTGTAGGTCCTACAGAAATCCTACAAATGTGGTGCTTGATTTAAAAACCAAACCAAACCCGATGTTTCAGATCTGGAGGACTGTTCCCATCCAATTACAACACTGCAAGTCACACGTTTTGATCTTTAAAACCTTGGCAATGTCCCTCCAGATCTATATTCTCTTTGAAAAAATACTGCCTGAAATAATTCTGCAGCAACAGTTCAGGCACAAATTTCCTTTTGTCAGTGATGTCTGCTCAAGTAATCATGACAGTTTCATACTGTTTTCCTTGAAAGGGCTGTATCTGTCAGATACTAAGCCTTACAAAATATTGCCTGCTGGAAAAGTGTGTTATGTGCAGATTTATGCAGGGCAGCTCACCAAGTGAAATTTGTGTGGCAGAGGATGAATTCAAGTGGGTCTTGTCCTTAGATATTTGAATAAGAATTTGAATCTGTTTTCTGACAAGTAGCTATTTAGCCAAGAAGCTATTCTGACATTTAGCCTAGCCCCCTCCCCCATCCCCAAATACTGCAAAATCATGAATTAGGCATGTGATAGAAATAAAGCAAATTATGCTTTCTAAATGCAGAATTACGTTGGACGGCCCAGTAGCTGGAGCATGGAAATGGATGTACATAGTGTAGGTGTGAGTTGTGCTATATGTGTCAGTGGCTGTGGTCTGGAGGAGCACCCAAGTAGCAGGGTCTAATCCCATGGACCAAGAGGACTAGAGGTACCTTTGAATGACCGCGGTGGTTTTCTGCAGTTTTAGTGCTACAAGTATGCTGTGCTGTGCTTCGGGTATTAGTGCTAGGCAGACAGCGCAGGGACTCCTTTTGGTAGCCGTGGCTCTGGCGAGGCTGCCAGCGTGCTGTCATCCCGCGCATGTGCTGCGGAGTCATCTGCAACTTGGTGACGAAGGGCAAGGACAAGGATCCATTTGGATTTGACCTCTTTACAGAGCATTGCAGTGAGCACAGCTTTGAGCTAACCGGTGAATGTGGGCCGTTGTGTCCAGCTGGTGCCCTGTTGAGTGAAGGCCTTCTCCATCCCCCTATACCACGTGGGTCTCCGACAGGAGAGGGGGATTTAATTTTCAGGCCAGTGACCCTAGTCTTTACTGCTTGGCCTTAGAGGAGAGGTGTTGAAACACGGATCAGCTCTGTCTCAGTGGTTTTGGGCAATCCTTTGTTTGGCCGTCAGGGAGGGCTTCTCTTGCGTTCCTTCCCTAGGAAAGTACCCTAATGCGAAGTAATTCTCAGCAGAGGTTTCAGCAGCTCCCTGAGGAGTTTGGAAAAGAAGTGGGATGTCTGTGTACAGCATAGGAATCTCATTCGCTGAAACCATTCAGTGTGTCACTGCCGTGCTAAACTGTCAATACCATGTCCTGGTTGCCCCACTTGCAGATTTTTAAGGCCAGAGGAGATCATTACAGGCATGTAGCCTGTCTTGTGGGTAGAAAGGATTGTAGCATTTCATCTAACGATTTCCACATTTAGCTCAACAAGCTAAAGCTGAAATGCAGCATATGCTTCCAAAAGGCATTCAACTTCTGCAGAACAAATAAAATCCTGCCCCCTTTGAAGTCACTGACAAAAGTGCCATTTGCTTTAGTGGGGCCAGAGTTTCTGGCTGAGCTTCCAAGTGACCCAGAATTTACCACTCTCTTATTCCTCTGTCTCATTATCCTCACCTAAAATTTGCCTTATTTGGGGCAGTAAGGCAAACAAAATGTGACCTTTGTTTTTTTTTTTTTAAGCTCTCTAAACAAAAAAAAGACTGCTTTTTTAAGCTTCACTGGTTGTGTTGATATTCTCACTGGGCACTATGTTTGCGTGTGTCCTTCCCTCACTTCTTAGTTGGTTCTTACAACTAATCTTTCCTCAAATGTACAGGTTTTTATTTTTCAGGATACTTGAAGAATGTGAGTCCCAAAGTTTTAACCATCGGGGTGTGCAATCCAGCAAGAATAAAGTATATGTAGATGGGTATGGGGGGGAGGGATATATCCAGCTAGCTGCAGTGTACGAGGTTTAACTAACAGAATGAAGCAACACATTGCTAAATGAGGACTTTAATGCTGTAGCTGTATTACGTTGTTTGTCTATGAACTTACATGAGACATACATTATTTTAGCACTGTTACTACTACTAGTTTATAAAGCCATATTTAAAATTGTACACTTCACTGTACCATAACTTTAAATTGTGCACTGTGTTGATCCATGTGTGTATATATATGAAAATCTGTATATTTTGTCTTTATGCCGTATGTTATTGGTGTGTAAATTATAACTAATGGATCTAAAATACCTTTCTGGTTCATGTCCTTATTCTGAACGTCTCTGCTTTCTCTAGAGCTGTGAACTAATGGTGTTCTCTTAAGTGTGAAAGCGGGGAGTGCATGGAACTTCAATGGCCATCGAGTTAACGCACACCTCCCCAGGCAAACACTTCAGCCACCAGCATTGTTTGGATGGGGGTCACTGTCACTGCTCATCTCTCCCCTGGGCACTGCAGGAAGGACTTCAGGGGCCAGCACAGGAGGAAGGACTGCACTTACACTTGGGCACGAGGAGGGGTCCCTGCTCCTCTCTCTCTTTATTTTGTGGTTAATGCTACCAGTGTGAAAATAAATAATCCTGAGAAGGGGACTCTGTCCAAAGAGTGCATAAGCTTTAAGGTGTTTGCCCAAAGCACTGTGCTGGCTCGTTTCATCGTATAATATTTTGGAAATTTTTCGGCAAATGTAAGTCCTTAGCCAGAGTTACATAGCATGTTGCCTTAATGCAGCATAGGGACTGTGTGACAGGAGACGTGACCTTGCTGGAAGAAGTATGGGGCAACAGGATGCAAGTGATAAAGGTGCAAGACTATATACAGTTGCCTTCAGACCTCACAGAGGCTTGACATCAAATCCTGCTTCGTAAGTGGTGATGTCAGTGTTGCAGCTGCTATGTTTAATAAAAACCTGCTGGGTGGGTGTGTAACCACTCCCTACACTTAAATGTAGAGCTTAACGCTTCTCCTTACTCTTTGGGACGTGTCAGGTGCCCACAGTGGGGAGCACAGAGCATGGGTGGGTGTTCTCGCCCTGCAGGGGGGACGCTTGGCTGATGCCTGCCGCTGGTGCCATGGGAAGCCCTGCAAGCACCCAGCCTGCTCGCTGCTCTTGCTTTCACAGGTCCTGCTCTCGTGTTTCCCCCCTGCCAGAGATGCAGCCTGGGGCAGGGGACACTTTCCCTCCAGTGAGGGATGGGAGATGGGGGATGAGGGATGGGGATCCCCTGGCTGAGGGATGGGAGAAAGGAAGGGTGGGATTTATGGGCTATTTACCCAGCTTCGTGTCTTGAAGGGGACAGGTAGGTATACTTTACCCACCTGAGCATTAGAAAAGACAAGTCGGGTGCAACCCTGTAGTACCATTCTGAATAGATTTTTAGCTCCTTTCATTGCCTTACAGTTTTATGGCCTGTGAGGTTGATGTTTATAGACTTTTTCTCCATGAAGGCTAGAAATGTCAATGTATTAAATAAACACGGAGGTCAGAAACACATACCTAGGTTGAAATACAGGACTTGAATCATTAAATATTGCAAGCTCAGAAGAGCTGGCAGCCAAAACTGAGAGCCCTGTCAAGGTCAGGTCTCTCTCCATTCCAGTGAACTTCTGTCTTGGTGAAATACTCATAAACTGTTTATCCCCCAGTGCCAAAAACTTTAAATCATGGCATGTGAGAAACATTCTGGACATTACACGGTAGTTCTGGGCCATGTGGGTAAGTGCCTAGTACCTCCTGAGATGCCCTGGGAGGTCTGGGGCATCTGTGCAGAACTGGCAGGCAGGATCCAGGGGAGACCTGAGACCAGGAGCTGCAGCCAGAGGCCAGGTAGGCTATCTTAAAGCATCTGAATTGATGGCTGAACACCCATGCTTAGACAACTGAATCCACCCTGGATAACCACTTCAAAGGAAAAATGAAAGAAAGCAATGGTGGCGGTGTCACAATGAATGTTATTCAATGTTTATATCATGGTTGGGACCAAATAATCTGACTAGCATGAATCCTTGCATGCAATGTTCTTCAGAGGCTCAGACTGCCTACCATGAGGTTTACAATCACTGAAGAAAAGTGCATCAGCAGTGAGAAGAGGAAGACAGTCAAGTGGCTGTTGTTTCAGTGTTTGGCTCTGGGTTTGGCCATGCACATTTGATTTTATATTAAGACCTTGCTAGGCATCTCTAGGTGTCTGTGGTGGTGTAATCCGAGGACATCTGCTCCGAGTGGTCCGTGCAGCCCCGGGGCTCCTCAGGGCAGCAGAGGTGTCTGCTCTCGGGTGAGCGGAACTGCTCCCGCTCTGCTGCCGGTAAGGTCCAGATCTCCCCAGGTGACAGTGGAAGCCGAACAGTTAGCTCAGGAGTGTACCCTACAGTCAGACATCAAAATGTAACACCTCTTCATCCCAGGCTGAATCCCACCCTAAAATGTTTGTGTCTTAACCTGGAAGCCCAGCCATCACCTTTATTTTGATGCTTTTTCTGGGAAATAATGTAGCATGGCAGACGCAAGAAGTCATTCAAGGCAACCTCAGGCTGTAACGCTGAGCACTCCAGGGTTAGGAAATACCAGAGTTCAATTGCCTGTGTAGTTTTAATGCCACCTCTTTTTGCATAAGTATTGAGTTGTGGATTTCAATTCTTTCAGTCTCTTACTATTTTTTTTCCCTTAAGATCTCTGCCTCATCTGGTGCAGCGGGTAGAGACTAGTGAATTAATGATGAGCTGGTGGTGATTTCATTTGAAGTGTGACCCCCAAGCCTTATTTACTGTGTGGATTCAAGCCCTACAATGGCAACAGAGTGATTAATTTCCTCATGAGCTTGTCTGTGGCAGTCATTACCATGGTTTCTGGATGCTTCAAAAATGCTAACAAGTTTATTTTCACAACATCCCTGTTGAGATGCAGTAATAGACAAGACTAGAAAGATAGAGTTGTCAAGAGCCTTGAAGTGCAAGAAACTGGAATTTGATATAGGAAGAGCCAGTGGATGGACTCAAAGAAAGGGAAGATATAAACAAGCAATAGGCATTAAATATATTCTTAGCAGATACACTTTATGTGGGTTAGAGGGTCTTAGAGAAGTGCTGATTACTCTAAGATGGAAGATGAAGGTTTAAAATAGAGCCATGTTTGTCAAAACAAGAAGGAAATTATTTAAAGGAGAAACGTGACACAGAAGTAATAAGATTTGAGAGAGGCATGGGCTATCACCAGGCAGCAGCCCTTTTTCTGTCCTTCACAGCAAAATCCACTGCAGCTGACGATGTGCTGCCCTTACAGACAGTAATGAAAGGAGCTTCGTTTTCTCTGCCCAGGCTTTAAGGTTGGCCACGCTTCACCATTGTTTCGAAAGCAGCATTTGTTTGGGAGCCACCTGAAGCACAGTTATTATCTAATAAGAAGCTTTGATTTGTCAACCACATCTACGCATAGAGGAATTGCTGTGATTTCGCACAGAGTGATTCACTGTGACAAAGAAAACCATCATTATTCAGTGTGCAAACTTCACCGTATGCTAACGTGGCTCTTGTTGTTGTGGCTTCTCGGCACTGCTTTTAACCTGTGAATCACAGAGATAGCCAGTGGAGCAGGGAAAGGTGATTGCTCCCAGGAGGATCTGAAGTGCTCAGAGGTGGAGTGACATGCTTGCTGTCGCTTGGGAGACCCAGGGCTGAGCAGAGGAAAGGTTCCCCCTACCCCAGCCTCTCTCTGCACCCAGCCCTATTTTTGGTCCCACCGCTGAAGATCATCAGTGATTCATTGTCACACAACAATGCAGAAGGGGAAAATGCGAAGGTTTGCTGATGAAGAAAGCATCACTGTGAAAGCAGTTGGCTCCCAAATGTGTGCATCTTTTACTCCTGAAAAAGCAGGGGGTGAAGTTTGTGCCTCCTTTCTCCTGAGTTGCTGTGCAAGCTGCGAACAGCCCATGCTTTTCCTCTTACAGCTCTGGAAAACCTTCCTGTAATATTTCAGCTGTAAAGTACTATTACACATTTTAAAGGTGGGACTGTAGCTCTTCTGCCTTCTGAGGCTTAGTACGATCTGAATAGTAAATACTCTCCCAGCTATCTTCTGAAAGCCAGTGCCAGCCCTGCTATTCCCATTAAAATAAATCAAAAGACTACATTTACTTCAATGTGCATGTCCTAACAAATGTGAGTTGGGAAGTGCTTGGATTTCATTGTAGCTCATAACCAGCTACCAAAGCCCTACAGAATACCAAGGGGTTGTAGAAGTTTGAGGATGATACGAAGATTTTCTAGCTGTTATAACTATTGTTAGTTAATTTATTTGCTTTCTGCTGTGAGGCCAAAAGCAAACCTTAACTGAAGGGGGGTAAAAAGTAACTAAATCTGATACGCCATTTATATAGCTATGGATAAATCTGGAACCCACCTGGGGAATCAGAGTGAATGGCAGTCTTTTTAAAGCCTGCTTAATGAAATAGTTCGCAATATCAAATCCCTTATCTAAGTCATTAAAGAAGTCTTCAATCTTTTAGTGAAAGCCATGAAAATATTAGTACTTTTACAATGAGCCTAAAAATACGACAAATAAGAACGAATGGCATGATTGCTAACTAATCTCTCTGTGTTTTTGGAGCTGGCTAACAAGATGGATAAAAGTCAAGTACTTAGTAATGATTTGCCTTGTTTATTATTATATTTTTTTTTAATCAGTAGGTAGATTTCAAAGAGCTTTGGAAACACGCGTTGCCTGAGCCAGACAGCATCAGGAAAATGTCAGAAAGGACCATGTGTGTGTGATACATGCTGGCAAATAGCCGTGGCTGGTGGGGAAAAAAGAGCAAAGATTTAAACAAATGGGGCAAACCAGAAGACATTGATAGGTGGAGGATGCAGAAGACGAGCAATCATTTTACAAATGCAAACTTAACGGTTGTTATGTGAAGTAAAATTCTGCTAGGCAGAATCTTAAAACTTCATGGGGAGGAAAAGGGATGAGATCCACAGGAGGGTGTCTCCATCGTATTTAATGCTATGATACCTGACAACAGAGATCAAGCGGCTGCAATGGGCAGGTTCCCATTCACAAAGTCCACATGAAACAGCTTGCATTACTGCAATGATGGTTCAGTCTGTCTCTTAAAGTAGCTGATGCTGGCAAAGAGGCCAGGTAGATTTTGTGATAAACTTTTACCAGTCTAAATTGAGGTTCCTAGGCTTGGTGGCATCTTGAAGGCTTCAGAATGGCTTCTAACAAATGGTCTTAAAATTCAGCATTTTCCATGCGAATAAGGTGAGAAAATTCTGGATTTGCTGCTGTTGTTTGAGGTTTCTTTTTAGCACCAGGAGTAAACGTTAGTAGATTCTGTGACAACTTTTACTTGCACAAATATAAGTGCATACTTGTCACCTTAAATTGTAAGTCAGGAAGAGGTTAATTCATCACCTAAGTTAAACAGTTTCTCCGTTCTACAGGCAATTTTGTATTCTACTGTCTTTTGGTGGCTGAGGAGGTGGGAAGAAGGAGAAGAAACTGGCGTGAGAATGGAAATGATAAAAAAAATACTTAACATTCAGGTAAACATATTTATAAAATCATAATTTGTACAGCCCTGATTACAAACATTAATGATTAAATTTCATGGGTACGAAAACATGGCTGGAATGACACGGAGGACACACAAGTCATTTATTTTGGCTTGAGTACTTCCCTGCAGCCTGCTAGAAGCTGCCCTCTGGGGCAGCATTTCCGCACGCACCACACCACTCAACAAGGTAACAAATGTTGAAGCAGAACGAGTCGTCCTGCAGCATTTTTGCTTACAAATCTTATTAAACTTCACTGTTTCCATCCAGAGTCAAGACAGAAGGATGCTTGAAAGTAAAAAAATTTTTAGGGAAACGAGTCTGAGGCAGCCCTGGCCTGAGCCGCAGCCTCACACCGTGCTGCTTATCTGATTCCCTGCTGCTGGGAGATGCCAGGGCCAGTTATTAATTGCACATCCCCAAAATTCTGTGCTGGGGTTAAAATGACAACTTAGGTGTCAATCACCCTGATTTTGATCTGGTATAACAATGCCCTGAATAAGGAAAGGCGCAACAAAGTCCCCGTTTAGCTGGTTTTTCGTTCTTGCTCTGTGTGTAATCTCTGTTAAACAGAAGTGCCGTTTTTAACTGTAATCTAAGCCGATTTGCCTCCGTACCGGAGCTGAGGGTAGCTCATGTCATCAGGCCACTGCAAACATAAGCAAACGAAGCTTTGTTAGGTAAGCAAGTATTTTTTCTCTTTGACATGTGAATGAAATGAAATAGATATGAGTGATTGACTGACACTGGAGATGTCAGACCCCTCGGATGCCCCCCTCCTGGCCTAGTTTAGTCAGCATTTTGTTCCATACGTATTCAAAATATCATTAGTTTTTGTTTATCCAGAACTCGAAATGAGAGAGCAATGTTTGTAATTTAAAGTGCTGATCCTTTCTCTCCCTTAACCTCCCCATCCAAAGCAGGGTATAATCAGCCAGTTTAACATTCAAGCCGAGTCAATCATGCCACAAGCTTTCAGCGACGCAATTACATCATCTAACACAGGCATACCATGTTTCTAAAACATCTAGTGCTCCCTACTTGGTACTTCTTCTCTTAGCAGCCATATATGAGGAAGGAGAAACAAATCACCCACTTTGCATTCCGCAAAACATCGTTGTGGAGGACTGGAGTTGGGCTTCTACCTTATTTGCCTTCAGTTTGCTTCTGCAGTTCAACCTCCTCCTGGTTGTTCTGACGAGTCTCCAGCAGCGCCGGCTGCTCCCGCACGCGATGATGTGCACCCTCCTGTTTGTGCAGCCTGCCATCTCACAAGGAGAGGATCCAGCAATGAACATTTCGGTCATAAATATTGCTGTTTTCTCTCCTGGGGAAAGCTGAAAGAGACTCCAAAGATATCTTCTGGAAGAAGCTGCAAAAAAGACCCTGACTTCTTTCTTCAAGGGTTGCCCACGTGGCACTGTTGTTGATTTTAGTTACGTATTGTTACTAGAAGAGAGACATGAGATGTTCCATCCAGTTTTGCTGTATTTATGCTTCAGGGAAGCGTACATATTTCTGTTGTTTGTGTCCCTTTCTTCTCCTTTTGCAGAATCCTTGTTGATGATCGATTACTGTCAGCTGCAGGGAAGGTCCCCGTCGCATCCTGAATCATTGCTCTGCAGACACCTCTTCTGTGCTTGCCTCGGTGGGTACGTGGTGGTAGTGCAGTATTGCCGGCATGCTCAGATGACTCCTGCATCCCCCCATGGTGACAAATCTGCCTCCTTAGTTTCTCTTGTTTCTAGTTCCTGTCCAAGTGAACTTGTTTTCTGGAATCACAGAATCACAGAATCACTAAGGTTGGAAAAGACCTGTAAGATCATCAAGTCCAACCTTAAAAAAACAAAACAAAACAAAACAAAAAAACCCCACACAAACAAAAAACCACAACAACACAAAAACCAAACCACAACACACCAAAAACCAACCCACCCAACACCACACAGCACCATGCCCATCAAGCCACATCCCACAATGCCACATCCACACGCTGCTATGTTGTGCTGAAACACATGCCTCCAGGCTTTGCTGTGTGTCACCAAGTCAGCCATCTCTTCTGCATTCTGGTGGAGAGTAAACCAGGGCCCTTCCTTCTTCCTCCATGTCGGCTACTTACTGTGGAGCCGTATTTAAAGAGGAAGACTTGTATGGCCTTCAGGATTCCCTCTCCATCCTCTTGCTTAGGGGTTTCCTCACAACAGCGTTCACAGCAGCAGCTTCCTTGAGGTGACCAGGCTGTGTGCCCACCCTGCCGGGTGTGCTGCCCACGATGGGGCGGCGGGCAGGGTGGCTGCGGTGGGTTTGGGCAGCATGGGACATCCCTCCATCAGGTTCCCCTGCCGCTGCACGGGGATACGCTGCCACCCTGCCCTGGCGGGGACATCTGCGGCAAAGAAGCTGGCCCTCAATTATCACATCTGCACTGACACTGCCTCTGTCAGCAAGCTGTCCTTCATCTGACCTTCAGCACTCGCCTCTGTGGTGACAGCACGTCATTCCATAGTTTTCATAGAAACACGACGCACCTGCGTCAATTCTTGATTTAGGGTTGTTGAGCACCTCTTAAACCTCAATCGTATACACGTTGACAACAAATACACCACACGCTAAAAATGCTGCTGGATCAAAAGCCACAAAATAACGATTCCAACGTGCTCGACAATCCCAATCCTGCCCCTTTGGCAACGGCACGGGAAAATGAGCAAGACTTTGTAATCCTATCTGTGCCCGATCCAGGAATTTTTCAGGGACTCTTGTGTTGTATTAAGGAAAAATACAGGGTTAATCTCAGAGAATAACACTATTATAGCAAGAGATTTTATTGAATTTTTCACAAGAACGCACTATTGTATTTTTCTAAAAATTGTAGAGAGCTATTAATACATTATACTTTCCCATGGTTTTTAAATTGTACACATAACATATCTTCTGGTTTTTTTGATTAATATTCTACCACTATTTAAGTTAAAAACGATCTTTCAGCCAACAGCCAAGCATTAAGTGCAGGGGAAAGACAACATAAGGACAATCTACTAATTTGGCAAATGTATTTGAATGGACTTGAAGACGAGGCCCTCCTGTGCTGCCAAGTGCTTTGGAGGTGCTTTACGTACAGCCACGGGAGGGCAGTGGATGACTTGGATACGCAGTTTCTTTCTAGTTTTTATCTGTTTTTTAATCGTTTCGTTTCCCTTCTACTGAGCTCCTATCTTGTCAAGAAATAAAAATTTGACGCTGATGCGAGAAAGGGGATTTGATTTTCATTTCCCTCTGCGGGTTTGGTACATTTTCTTCATATTCTTGTTAGTTCAGCTTATCATCAGTGTGTGGAGAGCATGTGATACCATCCCTGGTACTTCACGCAGGGCAAGAGGGGAGCAGGGGAAACGTGTTTGTGCAACGCCTGTGTTTACACAACTTTCAAGGTCAGGACTTCCTTCCAAGAAAAAAAAATAACAGAGAGCCCACAAACAGTTTAATGGCTATCTGTGGCGCTCATAAATTGGCCTAGATGCACTCCGAATTCTTCCTTCTTCACTGAAAGACCTGACCCACATTCAGCACAGGTTTCAGCCAACAAGCAGTTTAAAAACAAAATTATGGCTCTAGACCCTCCTGTTGTTTGCTGATGGGCTGGTGTATCTTTGTGTCTTAGCTTCTTGCTAAGCTAGCAAAGGGCAAAAACTGTAATTATAATCAGAATTAAACATTTTTGGTAAAAACAAATGAAAACGGGTCTCCTCATGATCAGTGTTAGCGGCCATAGGGTCTCTGTGGTGGACAAAAGACAAGCAAAAATCTCAGGACAAGCTCTCCAGACTGACCCCGTACCCCGATCAAAGGTATAGAAGTTGGCGAATACTCAGGATTAGAGGAAGCCCAGCCTAGCAGCAAGCAGAAACAGCCACATACCGGCTGGACAAGCGCTCCAAAGAGACCGAATACGAGTTTTACAGTTCATAGCAGAAGTGATGTTTGAAACATTTGGAAGCAAGCTAGGGAGAACAAAGGCTGTTTCTGTGGCACACTGAGTGTGGGGAGAAGAGGAGAGCATCCGCAGCCTGCCAAGGCGGTATGAAATATATGCCTGTGTCTCAACATGCCAGAAGCTTCTGGGCTTTATTCCCAGAACTCCCACTGGCGTGTATGACCTTGTGCTAGTCACCCACGCCTGCCGTGCCTCAGTTTCCGTACCACAAAGTGGGGACAAAAGTACCTCTGAACGGCTGTCAAGGAGCTGATTTTGTAACTTTTTGATGCTGGGGAGAGGGTCTCTGTTTCTATTTGAGTAGTGTCATCTCTCAAGCATTTTGGAGTTTTTTGATTTGTGCAGTAGAGTAGCCAGTCTTTGTGTTGAGGCATTGCAGAAAAAGAAGGTCACAGCAGAGGCGAAGCTCGCGTTTCCCCAAGTACAAGCTTCATCAGCAAAATACAGAAGAACATCCCCTAGTAGCTGACCAAGTAGGAGCTCTGCGACTTGTACTTTGACTCCACGTAACAGACAGTGTATAGATACACTGGCCAGATGCATACCAGGAGGTTATCGACCCATCATTTCAGCTGCCAGGTTGGCTGGTCACCAGCTCCCAATGCAAGGTTCAGCGTGCCCACGCTGACAGAAGAGGACGCTCAGATGGCACTGGAAAAGCAAAAGGAGTCTGACCTTTAACCGTGACGGGCAGATGAGAAACCACGGGGTGACTGATGAAAACCTCTGTTTGGCCAGCCTGATGCTTGCTGGGTCAGACTCCACACGCCCTCTGTGAATGGATTGGATTCGCTGTGTAGGTATATATGTGGTTTATCTCTCGGTGGTTTTACACGGATTTATAAATCAGCTTATTTTTCATGGGATTACGGCCTCCCAGATCTGCCACCAGCCTTGGGTTGCAACACATTTCTTTTAGCTGAAGGCTTGCATTACAGTACATCCAAAATTGCACGTAAACTTCAAGAAGCAGGATTTCTCTGTACTTGCGTTGCTTTCACTATTCACCTACATCAAACTGAGCCTCCAGGCTCGTACCTGACAGTGGTGTGTGTGCACAAGCACACACAGCCCACCAGTAACTGGTTTTTGGAGGCGGCAGGGAGAGCATTTCTGTTATTAGATTCTTGTTCCCTTTTCTCTTGGTTTCCTCAATATTTGGGGCAATAAGTTTGTTGACAGAAACATCTCCTGATAAAGTAGGTTTTAAATGACTTTTGTAACACAACAGGAAGGGATTGGGAAGTTGTATCTGCAGAGATGCTTTTTCATGTTACCTTCTCCGAACAGTGAACGCAGCATGGGGGTGGTGACCATTTAAATTGTTTCAAATATTGAGTATTGCATACTGTCAGCCGGTTCCTTCTGACCTACTTACCAATAATCAGGCATTTCCTTTCTTTTTTTTTTAAATTTTTTTTTTTATTCTTTTAATATTTGGAGCTTTCCCCAGCATATCAACAACGAATCCTGAAAACTCAGCTCCTTGCTGTGAGGTCTTGGCAGCCTGCTTGGCCTCCAAGTTCCCCATTTATAAAGTAAGAACAATACTCTCTCATAGTTTCCTTTTCTGAGGAAAAGTCCACTGGAAACTGTGAGTTTCCCATGTCCCGAGAGAGACATACAAATGCCTATGGTAGATATTTTTAAAGTATTCATATTGAGTGCTGTTATGTTGGGGGCAACGTGTAAGGACATAGAGAGATGGTGCTGTGTAGAAGGCTGGAAACCTGCTGTGGTGCATAAAGATCCCCCCTGGAGTATATCTGGAGAGTTCCTATTGAAGGAATACTGAGATTTTTCCCGTAAGAAATAGTTTTTGCCACATGGAAAGGGAATTACTGTCTATGTTTGGTAGGCCTGTGTCAAGTGAAGGTGGAGAGAAGTAGTACATCGAAATGGCAAGTTGTTTCCAGAGCAGGATGTTGATTCTGACTTGCAGTCCCAATCCATAATGACTTTTAACCTTTTTCTATTTGAGTATTACCTGTAAATCATTCAATTACACACCAAATCTTCTCAACTGAGTTAGGACAGTCATCTGTATTGTGGGAGATGATACTTCAAATTCCTCCTCTAATTCAACCCTGATCCAAACTTAAGTGTTTTCCACTGGACTGCTGTGTGGTCTGTAGTGACGTGTTCCCAGTTTCTTCTGCTGAAGCTGTTCTGCTTTGCATAAGTGCTCTGTAGGTCCACAAACACCTAAGAGGCAGGGATGTACTCTCCACAGTCCCCAACACAACAGCTAGTTGTGAATCTAGTCTTTACCAAAAATGACTCCAACTGCAGCCCAAATTCACTAGAAATGCTGAAAAAAGTGTTGATCTGGGTCAACCCGATGGAACAATTTGGTTCTGAGAGCTGTTTCTGTTGCCTGTAAAGCTGAAAGCCAAATGCTTCTCCCAGGCTACGCAGTGGAAGTGGGTGGTGGACGGGGAGAGAGGGACATGAGGTTACCAAGATCAGCTAGTCTGCACTAAAAAAATTTTGAGGCAAGTCTGGTTTTGTTGCTGTTGTTATTTTTAAGCCACTAAATAAACAAGAAATATTAATGCCAACAGTAATCCTTTCTGGACATATGCCTGGTCATTAATTTATCTTATTTTCCTAAGCAAAGGCAACAAGCATCACATTGTGTTGATGTTTTTTCAAAAAAATATCACTAGCAAATAATCCTCTTAAGGAAGTGCAAGTGGCTGGAGGCAATGCTTGGGGCTAAAAAACACAAAGTGGGCTCAAACCAAAACAACTGCTCCCCTCCATACTCCTCTGCTGCTGGGCCACCATCAGAATACTAATACAAAGAGGTCTGGTTATCCAGGTACTGGCTCACAAAACAAAAGGTTTTGACCCCTTTTGATAGAAAAAAGCTATGTTTGATCAGTGAACACTGTCATACCTTATAGGTAGAGGATGAATCAGGTAGCAGATAATTATAGCGTTAAAAGAGTAGACCAAGTCCATGCCTGCTGCATGCCAGGGGAATTCTGATACGTTTGACCAAACCGGGCAGTACAAAAGGAGCTCACCAAGGTTTAAGAGAACCAAAATTAACGGATGCAGTGAAGAAGCCCCAGGACTGAGTACACAGTAAGAAATGAATCTGACAGAACAGGAGGGTCTACAGGACGGGGTTGTTTTTCAATCTAGAGTGAAAGGGAATGTTACAAGGGGGAGGAAAAAACCAGGTTATGAGGGTAGCTTTTAGACACCACATCAGAGCAAACAGCCCAGAGGAACCTGAGACTGTCCAAATAGCTAAACGAAAATTTAAGAGAGCCTCCAGCACCAGGAGCGAAGAAATTTGCCCGGAGCTCTGACCTGTCTCCAGCAAACACTGGCGCTTAAGTACCGGGGAGCATAAACAGAACTTGTTTAAAAACAAGAAGGTTAAATGCAATCTTGACCAAATTTATTCTGTATTTTTACCTGCTACGCCAGCCCTGGTTCAACTTCCAGTGAAGGTGGTGCTAGCTGGCTTCCAGTGGGCCTTCAAAAGTTTTTCAAGGTGTTCCCCAGCCTGATTGCTCTACAAAAGCCCAATTTTCATGGAGCAAATTTATAAGGCTGATGAAAGCTATGTACTTTGCAGTCTCTTTGTCTTTGCATCTGAAGAGGGTTCTGGGGACTATCCTTGTGCAGAAACAGGCCCTGCTGACTGTTACGACTTCCTGAACAGTCACAGGTGCATCTCAAGAGCCTGATGATAAGCTTACAGGTGAAAGTTGCAGAGGAAGAGTAGAAGGGATAAGGTTTTCTATTCTCTTGAATTGATATCCATCACCAAGCCCATTTCAAGCTGCCTCATTTTTATCTTTGTTTTCTTTGCTTAACAAACTGCACCCTTTCTAAAATGTTCTCCACTCCTCAGGAAGATGGGCATGTGGCACTTCTAAGACTAGGAAAGGGGGCAAAGATCTCTGTAAGTGTAGTTTTAAGAGTGCTTAAAATTTTGGTCTTGTGATCTTTACGAGCCTGTTTACCATTGTTTTCACTCTAATGGAATTCAGTGGAACTTTTTTCCACTTTTTCCAGTGCGGGGGAGCTAAGTTCTCTAGGAAGTCTGTAAACTTATTTGTTCAATTAGTCTTTCCTCAAACAATGGGGTTACTGGGGCTGGGAGAGCTGCCAGGAGCCCGGAGCACAGCTGGGAGGGTGTGCAGGAGACGCGGCAGGACTGGGTGGTGGAAGAGACTGTTGCCTGCAGGGCCTCTACAGTGTGTCTTTTGCAGAAGTTGGGAAGTGAGTAGTGAACAAAACAGAAAACAGCAGTAAAAAAAAGGACAGCACCATGGTTTAGCTGGCTAATGCCATCCTGGAGAATTGGATCTCGCCCCAGACAGGGATTTTTGATGATACTGAACAAGTAATTTAAATGACTGTGTATTCACAAATAGCCACACCTGTGTCGTCCCTTCTTAAGGCTGTCCAGCCTGAATCACTCAGCCCCCGGTTCTCAGAGCAGCAAAACACACAGCAATAAAGAGAGTACATGGAGATTGACCCCAAGCATGGTGGCTGCTACAAAAATGCTGGCTATCCAACAAAACAGGCATCACGGGTGCTTATTCATCTTGCCTAACTGTAAACAGCTAATGCTTAAGTCAGGAATAAGGTTGCTCCTATACAATCAGAGAGGGAAAAGGTTCCTCCAGAGGGCAATACCCCACTGAAGACATGACACTGTACATGCAGGCACTCCCAACTCCCATAAACTAAGTATCAGGTTTATGGAGTGTGCTCAGAAAAAGTATTGTGTGAACTATTTGATTGTGTGCAAGTGCGTTAAATCCAGCTGTCAAACCAGCTGATGGGGTACCTTGCGTATCTGCAGTTAACCTCATGCTCTGGGAAGTGTCAGATCTAGTATATGAGTGTGGGACAGTTATTGGAGGGTATGTAGCCACATTGATGTAAGGGGTTGACAGAAAAGATTGAGTGCTACAATAGTAATTTATAAGGAGAAAACAGCCATTCCAGTACCCAATATCTTGGGTACTGAAAGAAAGAGAAAAACCAGTGGTAATGTAATTAAGGACTGTGTTGTAAAATTTACACACAAGACAGCTTCAGGGTCACATCCATTTTGTCCTTTCCTAAATTCTGAACACTTATATTACTTTCTCATTTTTTAATATAATAATTATGTAAAAGGCATGGTCTTAGATGCTTAGGTGCTGGTGGATATCTCCTGCTCTCTTTTTATGCTGCTGAGGCAATGGCTTTTGGCCTCTGCTAGTAGTCATGACAACATTTTAGAAAGTGTTTTCTGGGCTAGGCAGTGTGGTGACACTAGAGCAGATGTTCTGTAGGACCTTCTGGACTAAATATCTCTTGCCCAGCCAGCTGTGACTATGGGCGTGCTGGCCCTGTGCAGGAGGAAGGCAGCTGCTGGCGCACAGCCTTGGTCTAGACGGCTGATGAAGTCTGACTGCAAAAGAAGCCCAGCGGCAACAAACTGACAGGGTTGTGTTGTTGTATTTTTAAGGTAGGAGTGGATTTCTTTCTTTATTTTGTTTACTGTTTTTTCTCATTTCCTGTCATTATCGCAAGAGTTCACATCCCACCCAACTCTTTTGCCTGTGCTAGGTCTAGATGGATTCTCTACCACAGCAGAATCTGAGCTGTGTTTTTCAGCCCATGTATGGCCAGTAGGAAAGCTGGTGGCACTGGCTATGAAAATTGTGAGCCTATTTCCCTGGTCACAGAGGGATAAACCAGTCCTTACATATTATGAGGCAATTATATGAGCTAATGATAAAGTTTTCCTACTCAAATTGTGGTAACTACGCTTTTTATTTCCAGCCAGAACAAATCTGACACAGACTCTGGCCAAGCCTATAATGATTGCCAGTTCCCGTTACACCTTTAAAAGTTGAATAATATATGTAGCACTTGCAATATTTTAGTGGCACTTACTTAACATAGACAAAGAGCTGAACAAGCAGTATTGCATTTCACACTCATTTCTGTCAAGCTTGTCTTCACAACTGCCATCCCCACCAGTGTTCCTGCAACGAAACTAAGGTCTGAGGAGAAATAGGGATGAGTTTTTAGTGCAAGCACATCCATGCAGTAATGTAGCTCTCTGTTTTTCATACTGGAGTCAGATTACACCTGTCTGCACCCTGTCATGCGAGTGTGCCTCTCATGGCTGCTCATGTTTTCCTTTCTTGTCTTCAGAGTGGGTTGAATGGGGTAATGGGGAAAATCTTGGGGTTTGTGTTTTTTTTTTTTTTGCTGTCTGCATGCAATTTTGATTCTTTGCTGTGAATACAGGTGTGTGAGCTGTTAGCTGGAGTATTCCTGTGGTTTACAGCAGAAGGCGGAACTATATATAAGCTGGAAAGGCATACAAAGCTAAAAAGGCAGGTGGCCAAGCTCATTTCTGGAGAAGCTACTGTGAGGTTTGGGCCACTGCAATGCCAGATGCTGCGGGCTCCTACATCTCTGTGCTCAACATCTCTTTGGGTCCATTGCACAGTGTCTACCCGGGGTCGCTATGTGCTGGGGTCACAATCTTTTCCTTCTCTGTCTTCTTGAAAGGGACGATGGCATTAAACAAAAGGAAGACTGGGTGAAGTACATCTAACCTAAATCGGCTGTCTTAAAGTTAGATGTCTAAATCAAAGCTAGTTCCCTTATGGCTCTTGGATGTCTACACTGGAATTAGATCATGAAGTCTCCCTTTGGAGTTCAATGTATAGACCAGGTATTTCCAAAGAGAACTTCATAACATCCTCAGACAGACATCTACAACAGGTGGCAATGAATCCCCTCTGGAGACTTCTGCTTCTTCACATTGATAACTAAAAACCCATAAATCAACAAGGTCAGGCTTTGCCATCTTTTCAGCCCTGAAAGTTAGGGCAGACATTCTGTTGTCAGCGTGCTAGGTTCCCGTGTTTCATTCCCTCTTTCAAAATCTTGGTCTTTCCTTGTTATATAACTATATCCTGTCTTCTGACACTGTCCAGGCTGCACTTTTTCTGTCATGGAGATGGGTCAGTGATATTATTTTATTGTTAAGATCTTTGGCGCCAAGCATAATTGCACTTTTTCTCTTGTATGTGTGTAGTTATAACCAATTTACAATCTGGAAGAGCCAGGCTTAAGACATGCCATTATGAATAGCTTAACACATTGACTGTGGTGTCTATGGTTATAAAATCAAAAGGATAAATTCTTCCACCTACTGCAGAGGATTTGCCATATTCAGTCCTACTTATGTCAGTAGGTCATGCTTCTGTCTCTCTTTCCCATTCTCCTTTGGTCGGAATGTTAGAATTTGTTCGGTATCACTTTACTTTAGTCTTAAAGCAAAAGAAACCAGACTTAAAATGTGTTTTTGGACCTTGTGTTTACAGAAAACAAAATGAGCGACATCATAATGAACTACTGTGATGAAACCAGGCTCCCTAGAGACGAGCCTAGGGTTGACATGCCAATGTTGGGGGTGAAATCGATAGCCCAGCTCAAATGCATCTACTCCAATGCACGCAGTATGGGCAGCAAACAGGAGGAGCTGGAAACCATTGTGCAGCAGGACAGCTATGACGTAGTCGCCATCACAGAAACATGGTGGGACGACTCGCACAACTGGAGTGCTGCAATGGATGGCTATAAGCTCTTCAGAAGGGATAGGCAAGGAAGGAGAGGCGGTGGGGTGGTTCTCTATGTTAGGGAGTGTTTTGATTGTATAGAGCTCAACGATTGTGATGACAAGGTGATGAAGTCACTGTCACTGGAGGTGTTCAAGGAACGTGTGGATGTGGCATTGCGGGACATGGTTTAATGGGCATGGTGGTGTTGGGTTGATGGTTGGACTTGATGACCTTACAGGTCTTTTCCAACCAAGTGATCCTGTGATTCTGTGATTCTGTGATACTAGTTTTAAGTATGTCATACTGGGAGAAGGATGGTGAAAATAGCTCCTCAGCAGCCCTAGGACAAAGTACCAGGACATATATGCACAGCCAAGTGTTACTGACCCAGGGTGTAAACCTTTCCTTGTTTGAATGTAAATTTTCATGATATACAGGGAGAGAAAGCAGCTGCTTTATTTTATGCCAAGAAACAAATGGAGGAGGGTGGACATGTCAGCTCGGGCACAGAGCAGAGCTCAGGTAGGAAGCACGGGGGGCCCGCTGAAAACTAAGACCAATGGGAAAAAAGTTCAATGACCTGAGAGAAGAGCTTATGCCAAAAACTAGAGTGTTGACAATCAGGTTTTGAAAAGAGGATTTAAAAAATAAAATAAACTGCTTCTTAATAGATTGTGATGTGGAAAGGGAGGTTTTTTATTCTTAGTGAATACAAGGTAGCTTAAATTATTCCTTCTAATACAGTTCATTGGAAGGAATAATTTAAGCTAGTTATAAATATTGTTGGGATACCAGTTCAGCATAACTAAGAAAATAATTGGGGTAGCTCAAGAGCTCAATGAAAGTTGCTGATCAATATGCAGCTATAGGTGAAAGGATTGAAATGTTGGCCATGGAAAGAATGGGGCTGAATACTGAACAAGTTGCAGTCATATCTGACATGTCATGAAGACAC
The DNA here is from genome assembly GCF_030936135.1 of Gavia stellata. Classification (NCBI taxonomy): domain Eukaryota; kingdom Metazoa; phylum Chordata; class Aves; order Gaviiformes; family Gaviidae; genus Gavia; species Gavia stellata. The sequence continues at coordinate 67,415,442 of NC_082595.1, forward strand.
AAATCATAAAGTATGACATAATCCAGAATTCTGGTCTAAGTTCTGCTTCCTTTGTCTCAAAAAGAAGTGTGAAGCAGAAGCTGCCATCTCGGTAGCAGAGGTGGTTGTAAAAATAGAAGGTGCTTCCATCTGAGTTATGGTTGAAATGACTAAGACTGCTTAGTTCGGAAAGAAGATAAGGACGTGGGAACATATTGGCAGGATATATTTTTCTCTGAAAATGGAGGAAGTAAATAGATTGCATATTCTTTCTGGTAATGCCAGATGAAATGGATATCTAAACTAAAAAGCGCTATTACTACTTAAAATCCAAATAAATGCTTTTATACACAATGCAAAATAAACTTATGAAGCTCATGGTGGCTAGATATCACAGAGCTCCAAGGGGTTAGCAGGATTAAAAGCAGATTAGACATTTACTATTATTAGGGCAATTACAGATAACTAAGAAGTCTACAATCACATTAGATAGGATGAAAAATGCAAAAGGAATATAAACCTTTTTGTCTCAGTGAATGCAGAAGCCATTCAAGAGACAGGGGTTAAGCAGACACTTCCTGCAAGAGCAAGTTTCTTCTTAGTTATCTGTGTGAAGATTTCTTGCATCTTTCTTCAAGCCATCTGTCACTGGATGTTACCAAACTTTGGTTATATGGCTATTCTATTCTTATGATGGAGATTAGGGGAAACCTGATCAAAACTGGTGAATGTGGCATTCAGGACCAAAATTGATACAATGGATGCATAAAATGTAGATTGCTTGTAAGCCTGGTCAGAAACTAACTTATTTAGGGGAGGGAGAGGAAGAGTTTGATGAACTACACAGCCAAGAAAATCTAAGAGATGGAAAGAAAAGGACAGGAAACATGAAGCTGAAAGAAAAAAGGGAAGAGAACTCATTTTCTGGGCAGAGTGTGGGCTGGAAGAGGTGTAGAGCTGGGACTGAGGAAACTTTCCTCTTGATTCCTGCCCTGCTCAGGAAACAGGGCATTGTACACATGCCTGTAAATAAAAAGGGTTCAAATAGATAGCTGACTGCATCATCATTTTTAACTACTCCTGATTGCCAGAATATAGGCTAATTGATCTGGACAAAGTAGTAACTTCTGGTCTGTTCTGCTCTACGCTATTCTCTCTATTCGATCACAACAACACTAACTTCAGTGTGTCTATGCTAAGCTTCTCCTAAGGTACATTGAACAATGTCTATTTTAATTTTCTTTTTTTTTTTTTTTGGAATTTTGTATTCTTCCCAGGCCTACAACAGGAGGCATCTGTTGTAGGGTCTTTCAGATTTTTTAAAAGGTACCTTGCTGATAGTGTTAAAGAAGATGAGGATGGTGAAATGTGCTCTGCATATGGAGCAGCAGAGTATTAGCAATGGTTCATCACTGCCGTGAGAGTTCATTTGGCTGCCACAGACTAGCCCAGGAGAATATTTCTGGAGAGATGAACTTTATCTAATAATAAAAAGTCCACTGACCTGCTCTCATGTCACAATTCCTATAGCATGAATAATTGCACCCTCTTGTATAATTGGCAACATTAAGACTGCTAAGTGAAATAATTAGGAAAGAATCAGGTTTCACGAGCACACCATGCTCTTCGTTTGAGGATTTTATTCGTACCTCTTCCCCTCTCCTGGATAGTCACCACTCGGCTGCGCTTCTGCTGGGAGACGTGGGCAAGCATCTGCCTCGGCAGCTCCTGCCAGCCTGACTCTGGCAGGGTGTCAGCAGAGCCCCCAGATAACGCATGGCATCTTCAGCGTATCTGGCCTTTGGCGTTCCAGCAAATGTGCGGCGAGATGCGAGTCCGTGGCACGGCGTTTTGCACCAGGTGCCTCTGCTGCCTGGAACCGGGGTTTTCCAGGGCTGAAGGTAGCAGCGTGCTTCCAGGCACCGAGGAAGCAAATCATTCGGTAACGGCAAGGTCCCTGTTCCACAAATTAATGGAGATTGATCCTCCCCTCCCAGAGCTCTCAAAAAAGCGGGAGTAACACATTTATGGGAGAGCAGCCATTTGAAGCTGCCTGAGCGTAAGGACACAGTTTTGCGGTGGGTCACGTAGAGTTGGTGGGAGCTTGCCATCTTTGCTGGGTCAGTTTGAAACTAAAAGAGAAAAATCCCTGACCATCTGGCAGGATGCAGCTGGCACCTGGGGTAGTTTAAGATCTTTTTGCTGGTTGCAGGGCGAGGGCGAGCTCGCCACAGAGCAGTGCGCACGGTTCCCAGACAACCCCAGGGAAAAACTCCAGCGGTGTGTTCCAGCTTTGACTGGGACAGATCTGGGCAGATAGCATGTCTGACAACCACCCACTGCCTTAAAAAAAAAGAAAGAAAAAAAAGAAAAAGAGGAGAAGAAAACTCACAGAAAGACAGGAAATATGAACTGCTGAGTTGTAACTTGGAATTAGGTGAGTGTGAAATGTAGTATGACACTTCTTAGGTCACATGTTGGGGGGGAAATCTGGCATATTCCATCATACGATGGATGCAGTTACGTGCACTGGATCATACAAGAGCTGTGTCCCGAAATATGCTGGGTCGCAGGCCGAGGGAGCAGGACTCCGCAGGAGAGACACTCCTCACGCCCCGCGCTGGTGCCGCATCTCCCCAGCACCCGTGTGTGACTGGCAGTGAGGGGGGTCACGCAGACCAGGGGGCCGGAGAGGTGGTGGCACAGCACCTGCGCCGCCGCCTCTAAGGTATTGCAGCGGAGCGGGAGTAAGGGGACACCAGCTGAATAGGTCTCTTGGGAAATATTTGGCACCCCCTCAGCTAGGAAAAATAATGTGAGAAAATCTTGAAATTAGTACAATCCAATCATAATCTTGGGAGACACATGGAGGGCAAAAGGAAGAGCTAGGGAATTTCTGGAGAAATACCAGAACCGGTAGTCAAAGCAATCCCTCGTGAACACAGAAGATAAGGAGATGGGAAGATGGCCGAAGAACAGGTGACCTTCTCAAGATCCTACATCGCCATGGGTTTGTGATCTTTGCTGCTCTACAGCAGACCTCTGACTATCTATGCCATTTGGGAGAGGCCAGGGGAATGAATGACAGCAGATAGTTGTCCTTGGGTCCAGTTCTGGTGTATCTTCTCTAGCATATAGTCCCTGTGACTTCTTTTGTGTGGGTCTCCAAAACACATGTACGCCTCTCACACATAGTATCCATTTCTCCTATACCCCTTCCCTGATTCACTAGATAACCCCCACAGCCCCGTTTCTCAGCACAGCCCCCATGTTATACCAGAGTTTACCTCCCCAGCTCATTCAGCCTTAAATGTTGACGTGCACCAGTTGTTCTGCTGGTGCCTCATCGTGTGCCAGCATTAGCCTGGGATTTGCTTCCACAGGCTTTGGGGAAGAGGTGTGAGGACAGGGTGGACAGTGAGAACAGACAAACAAATGAGGCCGAACTGGTCTGAAATGGGGACTAACATCGTGGGTCTTTGCAGACTGTTAAGCTGCAGCTATCACTAGTCCATAGCCCTCTTCAGAGCATCTACTGGGAAAATACTGCAAACCAGGTCCCAGCCGCTCTTCGGTATGCCAACTATTCCTGCAACCCAGTCTAAGTACAGATGTCGTTTTCCCTTGTGATCATTAATTTCCATACATCAACATAAACAATAATAAAGATTAAGGGGGGAAAAAAGTTTCTAGTCAGCTAAAATATAAGGGAAGGGGGAATTAATATAAAGAGGAGGTTCCAAGGCATGAAGGCATCAGGCTGCTTGCTGGAAGCAGAGGAAATAAATATCGCTACAGATGAAGATTTATAGGGAGATTTTTAAATGTGCTCAGCTGAAGCTTTTTCAGAAAGAGAAAGGATCCAGTCTCTTAAGCTAGGCTTTAAGCTGGATTCTCCCTGCCTTAACACTCTTTTATTTTGGCAATTATAACATTTGTGTTTATCCGCACTTCTCAAACTTCATGTAATCTGAAGAGTTTGCAGTATCACGTAGTATGGCTGATTCAGATGCTAGGAACAGCTTATGTAGTGAGATTATGCAGAGAAATAGTTAGCATTTTTGTCACATTCTTTTCAAAATGTCACATAAACAAATAATTTCTATATTATTATTGTTTCTACCATCAGTAGTTGATGCAATATCATTATGCTCTACATCTTTTTTGATTTTGCCATTCTTATATGGAAGAGAGAGACCAGAATGGCAGGAACTGCGTAATACCAAATGATGACTTACCACATATTTAAACCAGTCCTCTGCTTTTCACATAGTAATAATATAAACTAATTGCTATTTCTAGTAGTAGCAGACAATGCTGATTAATACACAGTGAGCTCATAATCAATTGATTTTGATTCCGTTTAACTGATGATAAACTCATGTGTAACTCATCATTGAAATTCAGAGGCGTCGTGGACATTCAAAGCATCATAACTTTGCCAACATTTGAGCATATGGCTGGGGCTACCTTGCCTTACAATCTAATGGAGGTGCATACCATTTCTGCACTGCCTGCTCTGACTGTACAGAGAAACTCACTGTGCCTGGTACTGTTAGGTAGGCTGGAAGAGTTGAGCTCAATGGTGCACAAAGGACTCATAAAGTAGGATTGCAGAATGAAAAAACTGATGCTTGGTGGAAGGGATTGGTCAAAAACTTTCCTTCCAACCTGTTTTTTTTTCAAATGGGAAATTGGTAATTTGATGGGAAAAAAGCCATTTTCCTTGAAATTGCTGCTTGTAAATTAAAAACTATAAGCTGCTTTTGTTTTGGCAGGCAATTGAAAAAAATGGTTTCTAGATTCTTAGCAAAATTTCAAAATTCTTGAACAAAAGCTTCCACTGTCTAATCAGCTCCCCATGTGCCTGTCCCTCCTGACTCCTGGAACAGCTCCACAGTAGGTCAAGCAGGACAGCTTAGGAAAGGTCATGTTTTGCAGATGCCCTCTTTCATCTGGATGTAAGATGCAAAGTCTGACAAGTTGTGCTGTCTAAACTTCCATATCACTTTTTTGCCATGTCACACTTACGACTCGGTCAAATTCTGCCTGCTTAAGTTATTAGCATTGTAAACTCTTATTATGTTCGGCATGCACTTCATATGTCATTGGCCTCCAGCTGTTGGTGCTAGCGTAGGAGAAGACGACTTGACCCTAGGTGGAGAGGAGGAGCGTTACGGGAGACCCTTGGAGTGGGACAGCCTGGGAAGCTGTCCAAGGGCATGCATGTGTAAAGAGCAGCTGTGAAAGGTAGGAGCTGCACACAGAACCATGCCCTATCACTCAGATTAGCAATTTCCTTATCGTTTCACACTTGTCTACAATATCAGCCGAGGCCACAGTTGACGTGGTAGTATAAGCTAGCCATTAATGCATTAGCTGCTGTGTGATACCGGCACTTTCTGAGCAAAACCAGACAGCATGGTGGGTGAAGAGCTAACAGCCTGCCCAACCAGTGCACCTCATGTTGATAATTCAAGGGAGGGACACATTTCACTTTAGAAAAATAGTACTGAGGACAGGCCATTTCTCCAAAGAGAAACGAGTTTGGCAGCCCCAATGGTAGCAGAATGGCCAAGACTTTTTAATGTGGAAAAGATGTCTTTTTGACTCAGCTGGGAGTCATTACAGACTACAGAAAAGAAAATTTTGATGGAGGGAATTCACATCGAAAGACCAGGAAAACACAGCTCCAAAGGGTACCTCAACAGACAGAAAACAAATGCATCCCAGGAGGCAGGGAATAATGACAGAAGAAGTTGGGAGCAGCAGAAAAGCCAGGAGATGCTAAATGGCTTTGCTCAAGGCATGGTGACAAATCTGTGTTTGTAACAGAGGAAAAAAGGGGCAGGGGAGGGAAAGAAGATCAGAAAAAGTAGATAGCACAATATTAAGGCAATACAAGGTCCTTTCTCTCCAAGTTTCCCCTGAGCTCTGAGCTGAAGAAGTTGTTCTTTTCTGTCACCATTAGCACTGTTGCACAGCTTCTCAGGAGTAAAACAACTGTTGGAGATCTCCCTGGAGATCTCTCCTCTTTGCAGTAGAGGATGGCCGCTTGTATACAGTTCAGCTGCTTGGTGAGGTACTTTGGGGGATTTTCAGGAACATGGCCCAGAGTCTATAGGGAATGGAAGAGGGGAGCATTTCTGCCACTGGTAAGACACCGTGACTTTGCAGCTATGGGACCTATGGCACTCGGGGAAAGAGACAGATCTCGTGTTCTTCCTAACACTAAATCAGACCCATAGGTGACATGCTAAGGATGCTTTAGCGCTAGCTTCTTTTCCATCTCCTTCAGTTTGGCAGGCTCTATGCTTCAAAGTATTTTTTTAGCTTTGGTAGTAACAGCGTAGTCATGATGTAGTAACCAGGGGGCAGAAAGTGGCTATTATGGGGTAACGTTAAGATAATTTATTTTCAAAGAGAACAAAAAGTCAGTGAATGCATGCTGTGTGTCACATGAGGTAAAAAGCCTTGCACCTAAAAGACTCAGATAGCATTTCTTGTATTGCACATGTACACGTACATATGCCCAAGTATTTATGTGAGTATGCATTTATGTAACATACATGCATACATGCTTAAGCACATGGAATTTCTTTTTAGGATTATTATTTCTAGGAGAAAAACCTAACCACACTGACGGCATCCTCTAAACGAAAACTGTTAAAACCAGAGATGGGTGAAGATCTGAAATGCCCAAATGCCAGAGCAACTTGGGAATGCCACCGCGGCCTGCAATCCGCACTGGACTTTGCTTTCTGGGGGAGAGGCTGCTCCCAGCCTCCAGAAAAGGCTGAAGGAGGACTGCACTGCTCCCAGGCCCTGGGGAGGGGGGACAGGGCAGTGTTGGGGTTTGGGCCCCCCTTTCGTCGCTAATTGTGTGAACTGCAGTCAGAGTTTTGAACCCAGCTGAGCGCTGCTGTGTTTCAGGTTACACAATGCAGCAGAATGGGATGCGACTGAAAAGGCTACAGATAAAATCAAATGCGAGGGAAGGATAAGAACACGTCCTTTCTTCTAGCCATGACTATTTTGTTGTGTCTGTTATCTAACCCTGTAATTAGGACGGCATTCAGAAAATGCGAACAAAGTTGGTATTCTTTTCATAACCCCCAAATCTTTGCATTGCTGCATGAAACTTTTGGCTTCAGCTTTTCCCTGTTCATTAACCATGCCAAAATTTTTAATCTAACACCACTGTTAAAGAGTGGCAGGCTTCCAGGGAAATATATCAGCCAGGCTTATTAATTTCATGCCAAGTGCTGGAGGCGTGAATGTAGAGAACGCTGTTTGACTTTGGATAATAGGAATCAGGCAGCTTAAAGGCAGGGGATAAAGATCAGGAGCCCTGTGTCTCAAGAGGAGGAGCAGGTGCAGGCTGCAAGCAAGGCCTTCAGGCCCAAAGGGGCAGCCAATGCTTAAAACAATCTGCGGTGCCTTTTTTTTTTTTGCCTTTTTTTTTTTTTTTTTAATTTGGCATGTGCCTCTCACAGCTTAACAGACCGCTGCTCCACAAAGAGCGGTAAACAGAGAAAGGGAAATTAAAAAGGGAAGTCCCCTGATAGACAAAAACAAATTAGGGCAAACAAATTACACAGAGTCAACAAATAAACAAGGGAACATCTGTGAATATATTTCTTGGATTTTCTGATTCTGAAAGCAACCTGAGAAACAGTGGAGGGATGTATAAAATTTAATGGGGGAACCAAGCCTCCCCTCCTCTCCCCCGGCCCCTCCTTCCCTGGGAAGGTTGAGCTGCAGCAGGGGATACCGGCAGCACCGCTGGGACCCCGCTGGCAGGGCACATGTCATAGCCTCCCCCGTCCCCATCCCACTCCCGGTCCTGCTCCCGTCCCGCTGCTCCCACCGGTGCCAGCCCCACTGGCTCCCCCGGGACTGCCAGCAGCGGCCAAGGCCCCCTCCGCCGGCGGTGGGACGGGACGAGGCTGCCGCCACATCAGCGCATGAGGGGTTTCCCTTTCCCTGCTGCTTCCCTGGGACACTAAGGCTGGGTCTGCAGTGCATGGGGGAGTCAATATTTTGTTCTCCGGCTCTTTGATGTATCACGTGTTATATCCATATATATATAAAAAAATATAAATGTAAGTGTATATATAGTACCTACATATATGTTTTCATATAGAGATATAGAGAGAGATTTGTGGATACAGAAGCATAGACACAGATCCTAAACATTTTGGGCTTTGCCTTCTGGGAGGTTTTGCTGGGGTGCCTCAGGAGCTGCGGAGCTGATCATATAATTATAAACCTGAACTTGGGTAGAAACTCTGAGACAAGCTCTTCAGAAATGAATCTGGTGAATCAAAAAAAAAGCCCCCAAACAGCTGTATTTACCTTTTATGCAGATGCTATCAGAAAAAGACATTTACAGAATCACAGAATCACAGATTCATTAAGGTTGAAAAGACCTGTAAGATGATCAAGTCCAGCCACCAACCCAACACCACCGTGCCCACTAAACCATGTCCCGCAATGCCACGGCCACACGTTCCTTGAACACCTCCAGTGATGGTGACCCCACCACCTCCCTGGGCAGCCTGTTCCAATGCTTCACCACTCTCTCAGTAAAAAATTTTTTCCTAATATCCAGCCTGAACCTCCCCTGGTGCAGCTTGAGGCCATTTCCTCTTGTCCTATCACTAGTCGTTTGGGAGAAGAGACCAACACCCACCTCTCTGCAATCCCCTTTCAGGTAGTTGTAGAAAGCGATAAGGTCTCCCCTCAGCCTCCTCTTCTCCAGGCTGAACAACCCCAGTTCCCTCAGCTGCTCCTTATAAGACTCGTGCTCCAGACCCCTCACCATTGGTTCACAGAATCACAGAATCATTAAGGTTGAAAAAGACCTTTAAGATCATCAAGTCCAACCATCAACCCAATACGACCATGCCCGCTAAACCATGTCCCAAAGTGCCATGTCTACATGTTTTTTGAGTGCCTCCAGTGATGGTGAATCCACCACCTCCCTGGGTTGTGGGGATGTATAAAAAAAAAAATTAAAGAAACTTGAATTTAGCAAACCAATTGTTTGTTTTGGCTTCTAGAAATTTACAGATTTTTCTTCTTTAGGAAAGTCCACAGAAAGGGTCTGAAATCAGAGAAATCCATGCAAGGGGCACTCATCTGAGAGTCCACCCAAGAGCACAAAACAAGTATTTCATGTCTCTCCAGACCTTCACGTGGCTCTGAATAATTTTGTTTCCCTCTCTTATATCTATTACACTAAAAGATGCTTTCAAAGGAAATTATTATGTGGACAAGCACTCAGAAGAGATATATCAATAGTGTTCAAGTTTTCTATGCAGCCCTTAATTTACCCCCTGCATAACAAGCTTTAGTCATAACATTGCATAATATTTTTCCCATGGGCTTATTCTGTACATGGATGGGCAATACTTACTTAACACACAACTATTCAGCACTTTGTTTTTGACTTATTCTGTGTGTGGTCTCTGCGTACTATTCAAACTCGGCTCTGCAGGCAGAAGTTGTTCATTTTCTTGGGGTTTTGTTGTATTCTCCACCACTGCGGTTTTGCGGTGCTTCAGAAACCTTGTTTTGTTTTCATTTCTCTCCAGTGAGGGTGGTGATGGTGACAGTGCTGTTGCTGTCCTACAGACGAGGAGTGGAGGCAAGGAGGAGCTGCAAATAGACTTCTTTCAGGTGGTCAGTTTGAAATGCATGGGACCTGGGCTTTATTTTCCCAAACTGCTTGTGTTTATATTTAAACATACACCTATAATGTAATGCACAGTTACTGTTGACATATCTTTTTTTGAGAATCTCTCCCCACCCCTCTGCTAGTTTCTGATCCCCAGCTTCTTGCTCTGTTTATCCCAACTTTTGTTTCAGCTTGTTTTCCCATCTTGGTCTCGGCACACTGCAGCGCGACTATTGCTCTAGACTTACTTTCCTCCCTAACTCTTGGTCCCTCTTTGATTCCTGACACCATTCACCCTCTCCATGGTTTTTGATAGGCGCAGCTTTTTCTCCTTTGCCCTTGAAGTATTACACAGGGACATCACACAAAGCACAGGAAAAACAAGTTTCATCATGCTATAGACCTCAGTTACAATATTAAAGGAAGCCCCCATGCAGTCATATGCAGCATCATGTCCTACATAGGGGAAATTCATCCAAAGGCAGCAGTCATTTCAGGTAGGTAAGCCATAGCAGCAGCTTTGGGCAGTGATGGCTGGGTGGGCATCTCCCAATCACCAGTTTCACTTTTTGATGTAACTAACATCAGTTAAAGAGGTCCAGCTAAGTAACAAGTAACTTCAGTGAAAATGAAGAACTTACTTTCCTATTTCTGGTAATTTTAGGGATGGATCTACAATTATATTAACAGATCAGCAGTCCTCTGAGCATTTGAAGGCATCCAAAACTGTTCTGACTAAAACAATAAAAAAATAAATAAATTTAAGACTAGCCAAAAGCTGAAGCAGAAAGCACAGGGCATGGATAGAGGATAACTCCTGCCTTACACTGGAACTTTCCCCATAGATTTGGACGCTTAACTGCTCAACTTTCAAGAGCAATTTTTAAATGCAAAATCTGGGAGAGAAGTTAGAATTCAGCTTGCTCCGAGTAAAACGCATTTATCTGAAAGGAAAATCACATTTTTGAAATGCACTTTCTGCCTCACAGCTTTCATGCGGCTTGGTATGCAGATCAAACTGAGTAGGTGCTGGATAAACATGATCAGTAAAGGTTCATATCAGACCGATGCACACCAGCCTGGTGGCTTCCAGTGTTATCCAGGCTGGTTATACCATGCAGAGAGAGGAAAGGAGATGAGGCAATGAACACTGTTACTTTCTTTCTCTGTGATCAGGCTGGCTTGGCCAGGTTCTGTAACAGAAATGCTGAAAAAGTTGAAGAAACTTTTGCTGTCTAAGACTTGCTAAGGAAGGGAACTGTAGGAAGACGAGAAGTTACAAGAAAGTCTGTGCATACCAGCATACTCCAGGCACTTACGTTCCTGCACAGTCCTGAACACAAGAATGAGAAGTTTCATAAGGAAAAATAAAAGAGTCATCCAAGAAGCTTAATGTAGACTTTCAACTGAAAGTTTTAAATGGCAGGGTTTTGTACTAACAGTGTTAGTTATTAAAAAGCTCGGCTAAGCTCCCTTTATTTTCCTTCTCATCCTTCCACCTGATTGCACGTAAATATATCCCAGAAGCTTAATGAGTTTGGCTGGTTGGCCTACCCAAGTCTAAGTGGAGGACAGGAATACAGGGTGAATTTGTCTTTGAGGAGTTTTCTACCTTGCCCAAATGGTGTCTGTTTACCTCCTCGAGATCATTGCAAAATCCTGCTCCATCTCAGGGGGGCATGGTGAGACGTTTAATGTCATCATGCAGTTGGAAGGCCCTTTCTGTCCCACCCAGACAAGGCATGTTCCCAGTGCCTGGTGAATACTGGGACGTTGATTAATGCAAGCTGACTGAGGGTTCATCCTCATGGATGGGCTTTGGGAAACACGTGGGCTGGGCAATCCTTTGGTACGGAGCGCACATATACAGTCTCCGCCAAGAAGGCTCTTCATCAAACAGTGAGGACACATTTTGCCATTCCCATTTGCTCCCAGTTACTGGAGGCAATTCTAATGCCCATCTGTACCTCCTTACGTAGTTATGACAATTTCCTTTTCAAAATAGGTCTTGTCTCATTCATCCATATATTTGTGGTCTACTGGTTACTTTACCTAGACTTCATCAGTGGAGAACATAATTTCTCCCTCCTGTCTGCTATAGGAAACTTATTTCTTTTGCAAGGGCTGCTACAACTCTAATTTAGACAAACTGCACTGTATCACTCGATAAGAGACAATTCTGTGTTTAATACCTGTTTTCTGTTAACTTCATTTGCAGCACCAGATTGTGTATGTACCATTAAAATTCAGACCTGGGTCCTGCTTATTTTCTTCTGAGGACCACAGGGTTCACCTGAGGCATCTTTGCAAATTGATTTAAGACATGAATGATTAAGCAGGAGGTACTGTGCCTCTCTTAAAACTACAGGAGCCTACTAGAATCTGCAAGTACCAGGCACACGCATTCACCTGATTTAAGGAGATGTCTAACAACTGTATGTTTTTGGCTTCCGAAGAAAAGGGTTAAGTCCACATTTAAAGCATATTACCTAGCTTCTAAGACTGAAGAAATTGACCACAACCAGCTAACCTGAAGCGTCAAATGTTGAAATTCAAATGCTTTAGTGTTATCTGCATGACACTGGTTTCAGTATCTTTCTCTTCCCTCCACCCCCAAAAGTATTTGAACACATTTTGTTCAAATTTCTTCTCTTTCCCTTAACTTCTGGGCAATTTCGGGAACTTCAAAAGCTAAATAACACCTGTTACAAACAAGTCCCATATATCCCTAGGGATGATATTAACTTGAGTCACCTATGGTTTTACAAGTCTATCAAGCACTGTGGTGCCAGTTGCAGTGGAGGGAGGTGGAGGTATTACCTGCTCAAAGGGAGCATAAAGCCTCCAGTGGTATTAAGGGAGATGGCAAAAAGTCACGAGTCTTTCTCTCTGGATACCTGTGAAAACTCTCCTGCTAGCATATAGCAGTGTGCTGGGAGACAGAAAAGGAACTTCACACATCAGACAGCTCCAAAATCTGCCTTTCCAACGCACAGTGTGAAATGAATGCCACCTGCACCGGCGCATGTGTCCTCATGGTCATACCTCATCTGTCTACGTGGCGCTACTTAGCTCTCCAGCTTCTCTTGTCTTCTCTGGGCATCAGTGGCAGGAGGCTGTGGGAGGGAACGGAGGGATAGCAACAGAGATCCTGAGCATGAGACCTTTGGGAAGGGACTCTTTGCAGGAAAGGGACTCAGCCTCGGGATGGAGCCGGTTGGCTGTCAGGATCCAGTGGAGAGTTTCGTGTTGTAGCTAGTGGCTTGTGGAGGGCATGAGGTTGGGTTGCTGGATGTAGAGACAGCTGTAGCTCTGCACAAAGTTGTCATAATGCATTTTAAGAGGACTTCAGACTGAGGAAGAGAGACTTTTTGTTGCAGATCATGACTTGTTCTGCCTCTTTCTTTTCTTAATCTCACTGCTGGCGCAGGAAATTTTTGATGGCCATTTGCAAAAATTCTTGCTTGATGTTTATCATCCCATCCGATCAGTGGGATTTGATGAGACTGTAAGTGCCACATATAGGTATATATACTATATATGTAGGTAGATAGGCATGTATATCAGCTCATGTATGTATACAATGATTGCAATGGACTTGCCACCTTGCTTAGTTATTTGAACTGTGGAGGCTCACAAGCTCTTTAGGTTGCTATACAGCCAAAGGTTTCCCACACTTCCTTACTTCGCCATCAGCAAGGTTACTCAGGGAGTAAGGAGTTACTCTCAGTGAGGAAAGGGATTGGATCTGGCCCTTAGCCACTCATGTTGACAGCAAACACCACTTCAAAGGCTGATCCCCAGAGTGGGTCATGAAGGGAGGCAAGGATTCGGTGTTCTCTGTACAACTGGGTGTAAACAAACTCCCCCATTCCTCCGCCTTCATACATGCTCACAAGGAGTAGTACTTATAAGTTCAGTGGACTCTCTGTAAATGAGTGTTACTCCCATGTGTGCAATGGAAGTTAACTTTGAGGATTTGCATGTGCTGTAAATAACTTTTCTAAAAAGAGATCTTTCTTTGTTTAACAACAGTAGTGCTTGTTTACAAGACCGCACCACTGACCTGAAATACAGAAGGGCTGGTGATGACGTCTATCTCTCTGCATTGCTACAGATAACCTAGCTTCTTGCCTGTTCACAATATAATGCAATTGAAACAGAACACTTGGTTTTTTAGAACCTTGAAAGCATCGGAGAACAGATGAGCTTTTGCTGGCATTCAAAAATCCTGCTACTGGCAACTGTTGGTCAACCCAACCCCATGTCTGGCAACCTGAAAGGCAGAATGCCAATGAGAGGAGACTGCTACTTCCTGGCTCAATAGCCAACCCACACGTTGGAATTTCTCCATCTATCACGTCTGCTGTTCAATTAAACAGGAGGCCAAACCCTCTGCAAGATCCACGAAAAGCAGAAACCTGCTCCTTTAAAAAAAAAAAAAGCGCCTTTTATGAGCTGCTTTCAGAAAGACTAGAAAGCATCTTGACAATTCATTAAAGAAGAAAAAATTGTATCAGAAAGTGGCCTCGATGGCAGGCCACCTGATTCCTAAGTGTTAAAAAAATAACTGTGACAAAAGATTACTCTTAAATTAAATGGGTGGTGAAAATTGTTGTATAAGATGAAATGACACATAACTGGGGCTAATAAGGCCTGAATCATTCTGGTTTGATTCATTAAGCCCCTGAACTGAATGTCAGTATGCCTTTTTCTATACTCAGTGTTAAATTCCAGCATGAAGTATGGTCTTTTTAAGGAAGGTGTCTTACCCGGAAATTAATGTACAAATCTACATGGGCGGGCAGAAGTTTTTGTGAATCAAAACTGAACTAAATATCAGACTTAGGTAAAACTTAAGCCATATGGACACAGGCATTTTCTTTGATTCATAGTTTGATTAGTTTAAGAAGAAAGATTAAAGCAGGGATGAATGGCTGTGTTAATGAAAGCTGATAGGTCTTGGAATGGGCTCAGTTACTATGTTGATCTCAGTGTCTCAAAAATGTAATGTCATTATCCAGGCTTAGAGATTATAACTGAGAAAAAGTTTCTTTGTGTACATAAATATGTTCCCAAACTCTCTTGATTAGATTACACTAAAGACTTCAACACCACTATGTATAATGTAGTATGAGACAAGCAGATGAAGAAAACAAACAAGCAAACCTTCTCTGAATTAATTGCAATATTTTTTTCCTCCTTCAGCCCATTCTTATCCCATAAAGTGTGGGCTAATTTCAAAGATTTTATCAGAAGTGATTTTTGGCTGCGTGTAAGGATTCGTAGGCTCCAGGTAATTTCTCTCTGCCTGCAAGCTTCATAACTTGAAACTATTTTCTTGGTGTCTCTGACTGTTTCCACAGGACAGCAGGGCCAGAGGAACCTCAGTGACCATCTCGTGTGGCCTCCCTCAGGACACAAGCCAGGCTCCCCTCAGGTCTCTATGCCCAGGCAGCTCCTACAACTTTAGAAACCTATCCAATCCTGAAATGAAAGCTTTGAGATATCCACAAAACTACACCCCATGATTCCCTTAGGTGTTAATAACACTCCTTTTAAAAAATCTGTTTCTACTTTTTTCTCTAGCTTTGGCTTCTAACTCCTGGATGTCTTTTTCTGCTGAATCAAAAAGCCATGCAGCATCAGACATCACTTCCTCATGAAGATGCCTGCTTACAATAGTCAATCACTTCTTAAGTCTTTTTTTGGTTTAAGTAATACAATGATTCTGGAGTTTTTACTATGAGACAAATTTTCTGATTGTTTACTACGACTTGAGGCTTCTCCCAGTGTTTCCAACTTCCACTTGCTCAGAGCCTTGGCATTAATGACCACCATCTTCCTGGCTTTGCAGCTTCATGAGGTAGTGCTTCCAGGGCACTGGAAAGCTCAAGGCAGGTGAATGGCTGAAAACCACTGATCTAACTAGAATTGATTTTCTCCCGAGCGGAGTTAGGCAACACACTAATGAAAGAGAGAGACAAAAATCAGGATGCACTGTGCACCTCATTCACTGCGTGTGTGTTCCAGCTGTTGAGGTGGAAACAGACAGACTGCAAAACTAGTCAGACCTGGTTCGCAACAGGCATCATTTGAAAACTCAAGCTTAAATAAAAGGTGGGTTAAATAAAGAGTGGGGATGAATATCTAGAGGTATTTTGGTCTCTCATTAAGTTAGCCCTATGACAGTTTCATTAGGTGCTTCACTACTCAAGAGTTTAATACCCGAAGTGGAATCCTGCCACATTTGAGGAAGTTTTATTTTGTATTATATTGCCTGTTCCTGCAAGGGTTATGCAATGTGAGTGCCATTAAAACATCAAAGACAAAGTCATCTTCCTTTTGAGAATTTTCCCCTTCTGTTTCTTCTGTTCTTCTTGTTGCTTCAAGGATCGCTACAGTTAAAAAATTAAAGTCTGGATCTCTTTTCATTACAGAAGAGTTTGTAAATTCCAGCTAGGCATTTCTCAATTTGCATTTGTCATCCTTTAAGCTAATTTTCAGTGCTGCAAAACAACTTTAAATATTGTTTGAAGCCCTCCATTGAACTCTTCTTAACATGACTGACACAACCTTCCTGCAGTCTTTTACTTCAGTCTGACTAGTGTTTGTTATCATCATAGAAGGCCAAAAAAGGGGAAAAACTGTAACTTTGTTTCTACGCACAAAAATATCATGAAAATCCTTAAATGATATGACTTGAAAATTTTTTCAACGCTCCAAAATTTTAGGTTATTAAAAAGAAAAAAAAAAAAAGGTGAGCTAAACAAACAAAAGTTGCAAGGAGTGAGATGAAAGCAGGTAAATTCACAAATTTCCCTGTCTTCCATAACTCTGCAGCGATTAAACAGAAAACCCTTTAGCAACCAAGTTACATTTTCACTTTAAAAAATCTTCAGCAAAATATAACCTTGCAGCTGTAAACATATGTCTGAATAATTATTCTGGCTTTATATCAAAAAACCCACCTCTGCCAGAGCAGACAGATTTTAATTTAGCATTCCCCCCAGAGCTCTGGAGGGCAAGGTGGATGATTGAGAGGGCAAGGTGACTTGGCTTCAAGGGCTATCTTTATTTGCATGAATGAGTAACCGTAAAGCACAGAAAATATCTTTAAGTAAATTCCGCCTGTCACTGACAGTGATCTAAATGGAATTATAGTTGCATGAAACTCTCTTTTGCTAATATATATATATTTTTTTTTTTCTGAGAAATATCTCCCCCCCGCCCATTTTAAAATCATGCAAAAAAAAGATGTGAGAACAAAACAAGCATTATCAAAGAGCAACCAAGGAACATGATTAAACACAGCAACAAACCTTTCAAATAAAAGGAATTTTACCACTTCTAAACCAGGCTGGATGGAAGATGTTGCACCTACAAGCCTCCCATTTAAACCCCAGACAGCTACTGCAGAGCCCATGGCACCCAAGTCTTCTCTGTAGTGGTCTGCTGATGTAGCTCAAAGGCATCCTGGAGAGGCCCCATCCCAGGTGAGCATCTAGTTAAGCCTATTTTTAAGACTGGGATTTAAAGCTGATGAGCTTTCTATACACAGGAATTAAAGCTGGGACTGTTCAGCCTTAATAAGAGGGAGGGTGTAAAGAAGGGAGGGTGTAAAGAAACCAGGCTCTTTTCAGTGGTGCCCAGTGGCAGGACAAGGGGCACTGGGCACAAACTGAAACACAGGAGGTTCCCTCTGAACATCAGGAAACACTTTTTTACCATGAGGGTGAGCGAGCACTGGCACAGGCAGCCCAGAGAGTTTGTGGAGTCTCCATCCTTGCAGGTATTCAAACCCCAACTGTACGTGGCCCTGCTTATTTACTTACTACTTGTTTATCATCTATCCTGATAAGATTCCATTTTTTTTTAGGAGAAACACTTGCACTGGAAAGTTTTGCCAGTGAGCAAGTCCCCAAGATGTGACGTCCTTTGATGCACGATTAATTTATGGTTGAGATCTTCCTCTCTCTCCATATGCATCATTTGCTGAGAACTTACTGAATAGAGTCTGACAGTTTGGCCATTTTGTGTCTGAGAGTTGCAAGAGGGAGGTCCTGTTGTAATCCTGGGTATGACCGACACGTGGGAGCTAACGCAATCTACCTCACCGCAGCTGAGGGGGGACTACTATAGGACACCCAACACAAAGACACCCTCACCTTGACTCGCTGCCTCCTCAGAGAAGTTTACTGACTTTCTGCAGTTGCTTTTGGAGGAGGAGGAAAAGCCTGATGATAGGAGATGTTCTCAGAGCCCTTCCCAGCTGCCTGGTGAAGCTGCCAAGCACAGTTTGACATCCACAGTGCCACTGCTTTTCGCAGGAAACACAGAAGTCAGCTAGAAGGGCGACAGGCTGGCGAGAGTGGAGAAACTATGCAGTATTTAAAGCCAGATATGATTATGGTAATTATTAAAGGCCAATTCCCAGAAAAAATATGCACAGTTAGCATTTATCACCACATGGAATAGTAAGAGTAGGGTCTACATGTACAAATAGCTGTAACCTTGTAGGTATTTTGCAGTGAGATTTGTTAACCTGGTGGTCTCACTTTGACTGGAATAATTTTTTTACGCGACAGTTGCTGGCTTCTTTTTGTTTGGTCTGCTGTATTTAATAGCTCCCTAATTCCGCTAGATTAATAAAAGAAAGATGTATTTAAAATCTAAAATAATTTGTATTCAGAGCCTCTGCATTTTCACAATTTTGCCACGCTCCATCACGGTTTAGGGTCATTTCAATGTTATTCTTCTCAGCTCTATGAAATGTCACTCACAATGGGAGAACACTGGGGAATACTGCTAAGGACTTGTCTACATGGGGAAATTTACTGGCAGAATGATGCTGGTATAATATGAAAGTGGTATTTCATTGGCATTCACCATGTCATTACTGATCCGGGATATTTAAATGACATGGTAACTTTGAAAAACCTCTATTTGATTATGTTACAGAAAGCAATTCCATTTCTCTTTTGTGTGCGCCTCTTAAAATAAAAATGATTTTTACAAGGTGTTTACTGAGTTAAGTGAAGTGCAGCAAGCAAAGTTAATTATAAAAGATACAAGATTCTGAAAATATACGACTGGTAAGAGGAAGACCAGAAAAAGCGTCAGTCCAGTCTTCAACGGTGAGGAAAAATCTAACAAGGAGGAAGCTAAGACGGGCAAAGTTTTTGGTATTTCTTTGTGTTTCATGAAGGGTTAAATGAGATGGCTAAAACAATTAATACTAGTAAGTAATGCCTAAGGTCTCTGGCTAGAATAAGAAAAAAATTTATATGAGAATTGAGACATTTTGAATCAGCTGGACATATCAGGCCTGAATTTGGATAGCTTGGGAACTGCCTGAAGGAGTTGGAGAATTAGCAAAGCTTTGGGAAGGGGGTGTGCAGCTTCAGAAGAGTGGATGATGGCAGCTTGGGGATCTATCTTCTCTGAAAAAGAGGAGAAGGGAGGATATCAGGAATTAGACTCATTTTAGCTTCATTCTCGGACATACATGCCAATGGATCAGCAATTTGTAACCATCTGGATAAAAACAAAAAAATGCCCAACCGCCCGTAATGGCCTCATCAAGAATAAAATACATCAAGCCAAGGTAACTGATTATGGGCAACAGACCTTACGGGTGAAGGAAGAATGAGATGCAGGGTAGATCTTGATTCCTAGATGTCATGTCTCATGCGACAGTCTCATGAGCAAATTTGGAAAACATGACCTTCAGTCAGATGGGTGGATGGCTAGCTGGAAAACTGGCCAAAGAATAGCAGGCAACCCTTCACTGCCAGACTGCAAGGCTGCACTGAGTGCCCCTCCTCTGTGGTTTGGACACTCTCAGACAGATTTAGAGAAATAGCAAACTGGGAAACACGTCAAGTGCATTGGTGGGCAGGACTAGAATTCAGAATTATATTGAAAATTTGAGGAATTTATCTGCAAAAATGCTGTAGGTTTTGATAAATGCAAGCTCCTGCACTTTGATAGCATAACTGACTGCAGAAATGCAAGAAAGGGAATAACTGTCTAGGGAGCAGTTCAGCAGCAGAAGAGTTGGAGGTTGTAATGATGAATGTACATCCACAGCATTACATAAGAATAATTAAACTTACGTATTAGATGCTAGTGTGCAGATATTCAAATAGCATGGTGCTCGGCACTGGAGACCAGTCTTAGGTACCGTATGTTCAAGAGACAGGAGGAGCCAAGGAAGGGCAGCAGGAAGGGCCACCTGCAAACATGACCTTTGCAGGAAAAATTTTAGGGTTACCTTTGTTTCATCTGAAGAAGAAAAAAAAAGTAAGGACATAGGCCACTTTTAACACACAGTAAGCATAAATGGAAGGTATCCAAGTGATCTGGCTGTCCTTCTGAGATCAGAAGAGAAGTCATGGAGATGTAGGTTAGATACTGGGAAGAAGAATTTTCTGACCACAGGAGTGACTGAGCACTGGGGCAGGGTCCCTGGCAAGGAATCAGGGTGTCGTGGTTTAAGCCCAGCCGGACTAATCACCACACAGCTGCTCACTCACTCCCCTTCCTCAGCTGGACAGGAGAGAGAAAATATGAAGAAAAGGCTCGTAGGTTGAGATAAGGACATAGGGAGATCACTCACCAACTACCATCATGGGCAAAATAGACTTGACTTGGGGAAATTAGTTTAATTTATTACCAATCAAAACCAGAGTAGGATAATGAGAAGTAAAACCAAATCTTAAAAAAACAACACCTTCCCCCCACCCCCCCCCTTCTTCCCGGGCTCAACTTCACTCCCGATTTTCTACCTCTCCCCCCGAGCGGCGCAGGGGGACGGGGAATGGGGGTTGCGGTCAGTTCATCACACGTTGTTTCTGCCGCTCCTTCCTCCTCACACTCTTCCCCTGCTCCAGCGTGGGGTCCCTCCCACAGGAGACAGTTCTCCACAAACTTCTCCAACGTGGGTTCTTCCCACGGGCTGCAGTTCTTCACGAACTGCTCCAGCATGGGTCCGTTCCACGGGGTGCAGTCCTTCAGGAACAGACTGCTCCAGCGTGGGTCCCCTGCGGGATCGCAAGTCCTGCCAGCAAACCTGCTCCAGCGTGGGCTCCTCTCTCCACGGCTCCACAGGTCCTGCCAGGAGCCTGCTCCAGCATGGGCTTCCCACAGGATCACAGCCTCCT
This sequence comes from Gavia stellata, assembly GCF_030936135.1. Classification (NCBI taxonomy): domain Eukaryota; kingdom Metazoa; phylum Chordata; class Aves; order Gaviiformes; family Gaviidae; genus Gavia; species Gavia stellata. The sequence continues at coordinate 67,436,268 of NC_082595.1, forward strand.
TCAGGCATCCACCTGCTCCAGCGTGGGGTCCTCCACGGGCTGCAGGTGGATATCTGCTCCACCGTGGACCTCCATGGGCTGCAGGGGCACAGCCTGCCTCACCATGGTCTTCACCAGGGGCTGCAGGGGAATCTCTGCTCCGGCGCCTGGAGCCTCTCCTCCCCCTCCTTCTTCACTGACCTTGGTGTCTGCACAGTTGTTTCTCTCACATATTCTCACTCCTCTCTTCTCCGGCTGCCGCTTCCCGGTTTTTTTCCCCCCTTCTTAAATATGTTATCACAGAGGCGCTACCACTGTTGCTGATTAGCTCAGCCTTAGCCAGTGGCAGATCCGTCTTGGAGTCGGCTGGCATTGGCTCTATCAGACATAGGAGAAGCTTCTAGCAGCTTCTCACAGAAGCCACCCCTGTAGCCCCCCCTGCTACCAAAGCGCTGCCACGCAAACCCAATACACAGGGGGTGGGCTCTGAGACCTCCAGGGTGATTTTCTTCCATTCACAATATGATACATCAATATGCTGAGGGTAATAAACCATCACTCCCTTGCCTTCCTTGTAATCAAACACCTTAAATTTCTCCATGAAACAGGAATTACCTCAAATGTCTTTTGCAAATTTTGTGCACTTCCACTCTGAAAATTAAACTCCTGAATTTTTTTTGTATTTTTAAAAAAATTTTTATACCTTTTACTTTACTTAAATGAGAAGCATACCAAAATATGAATTGAGTGAAGTTGTAAAGTTTTAACAGGTATCATTAATTTTTGCTACTTAGCTGGGCTTGAAACTTGTTTTACTAGATCAAACCCTCTTCTGTGTGTGTATTTTAATAAACTGGTTTGAAATGGTTTTATTAATCCCAAACTAGCTTAACAAAGGATTTCTAGGCTAACAGAAGAAAATTGAAAGTACCTGTTCTCACAGTCACACATCATGTTTATTGTATTAAGCTAGCCTCTTTAAATTGTGCTTTTATGTGACATTTTAAAATGTCAATTTGCCATTAAGATAATACAATAATTAAAATATGCATTCATGATCTGATCATGTAAATATGTAATACAGTAAGTAAATATTTGCATTTAAATGAAATTCAAATAAACACAAAGCAAAATTTTTATATTCCAAATTACATTCTTAAATCAAAATGCTGATTTTTTTTTTTTAAAGGAAATTTCACTAAACTGGCTGTGATTTCACCTGCAGCTATTTGCAGTCAAAACAACCTTTTCCTGAGCCATAAATTTTCTGACCATTTCTGCTTCTAGTGGAGGTGAGTCATATGTATCGAGAGTTAGCCTTTTGTACCTTTTAATAACAAAACCTGCATTTTAATCATATCCTTTGTATTCTTGCATTGATTAACTGGATATATACTGTACTTAGTAAGCATTAAATGACTGTTTCCATTTATTTTGTAGCTTCCTGGAATTGCTGAAAACCCATTTGTACATACTGACTTTTTAACTTTTTTTATTTTAATGTTCATACTGATTAATAAGCTTATTTTTAAAATACAGGCTGGGCACAGTTTCATAAAGGAAGAGCACATATGCTATATTAAATTAGGCTGTTTGTATATTTTTTGCATCTCTCTGTGTGTATATGTATGTATGTGTTTGCAAACAGTCAGAAGATAGCTCTTTTTAGCAGTTCTATCTGAAATAGCAAAAACTGAAGAAAAAAGGTTCTGCAGGGAGCAGAAAACAGACCCTGAATCCTGCCGTTAAATCTTACTCACTGACTAGTATCCCAATACCTTGTTTGTGGTGGAAAGGGCTTCCCCAAAAAAATACAGCTGTTCAGCATTCAGTAAGAAGACATTTTCTCACAGTACCAGCTCTTGCTGCTTGGGTTTGTCAAGGAAATTACGAGCTGAGATGATGATGGGATCTGATAGAGGGAGAGAAGGCGGCCTCCCTGGGTGCCTGGGAAAGCGTTAGGAAAATACCTTTCTTTTCTGCTAGCACGATCTGTGTGTCTCCACATCACCCGTCCTGAATGAGAAAGAGTAAAGCAGAGCCAGGAGCACCGTTTCATTGCAGCTGTTTTCTGAACTGATTTACAAGGAAATGTGTCAATTGCTTGCAAGAAATGCTAGTGCTTTTGATACTGATTAATTCCACTAGGGACCTTTTCCAGGAGTCCTTACACAAGCCACCTCCTTACTTGATCTGCAGGATCAAGTCCAGGGTATGGTCTGAGTAACACTGGTTTTTCTCTGGTCTCGCAGTGAAATGTCAGTGAATTTTAATGAAATTGCTGCAAGAAAGAAGTTGAATCTGCAGTTATGGTACCCAGAATAGATTGTTTGGAAATCAGAGCTGTCTGAATAACTTCAAGAGGACTGGGCTTCTTAAACAGAAAAAAAATACCCAATATTCTGCTTCTTTTGCAGTTTAGGGCTCTGCTCAAAGGCATGGTGAACAATCCTTGCCAGGAGACTTCTCAGGGCCTCTGACTTTCTATTCCGTTTAAGTCCTTCAGTGGAAACCCTCAGGACACACATTTTGCACTCTCTCAATCACCGGCTCCCAGGAACAATATTATGTAGCTGATGCCCTGAACTATGTTAGCAGCAGTATGCAAAAATGATGTGATTCAGCTTGTTTGGGCAAGGAAAGATACAGCAAAGTTACTGAGCAGTGGTGTTATAGGGTGATAACTCGGTGAAATTGGAGCATTTAATCCGTGAAGGATAATTAATAGCACCACTGGATACTGATTCTTGTTTTTCTCGTAGTTCCAGAGCGTTATACTTTGAAGGGCAGCAGGCATTTAAACAATGTGGATTAGCCTTACACATCACTAAAATCTAAGCCTTATATATGATGGACTGGGAGAAACCTCCTAAGTAAACTTACTCATTGTTGTTGCTATTATTAATGCTGGGAGTTAGATCTGTATTTAACGACCCCAAACTTTAATATGATTTTTGACTTAAGCAACCACCTATGTTCTCACCTTATAGTCTGTCTTCTATTTGGCCAATTCAAGGAAGTGATATAATGCCTATCATATATGTATCTTATGGTTTAACTTCTTTTATAAAGAATACTGTACATAACTATTTGCAAAGCTTTTTCTGAAGGTTTAGATAATGAATGGAGAACGACAATGATTTCCCAGAGGTACTTTTTTTTCTTCTATAAAGGTTTACAAATTAAACCCAGCTGGCCAAAATCATGTTTTCTTTGCATGCTATTCCATGTATCACACAGACAATTGCAGTGTTTCAGTGGTAAGAGTTGTTGGCCAGCTGGGAACTTCAAGATCTTGCAAGGGTGATGGACAGCAAAGCCCTGCAAGGTCTGGAGGTGAGATCTTCACTTTTTATAAGGTATCATGATGGAATCATGGAATAATTCTGTTTGAAAGGGACCTTGGGAGGTCATTTAGTCCAGCCCCATGATTGAAGCATGGAAAGATCTGAGACAGCAACCTGTCTTCAAGCAAATTTAAGAGTGAGGCCCTCTGCCCAGTACTTCACTGCCTGTGACATCGGATTATTATCAGCAACCTGACGGAGGGTTTTGTCAAGTGGGTGATTTGCCACCGAGATCTCCAGGCTCACTGTAAATATAACAGGGTGCTGAGCAGCCACTGTAACTTTTTAATTGCTAGTGTCACAAGTCAGATTGAGAACTGCTTTTCAGTCCTTTAAACTGCACAAATCCCCTGTGCTCAGGGCACCCTTACGCTTCCTGATCTTTGAAAAGCCTCCTGACATCTAACATGCAGAGCTGGGGTCCCAGCGCTTTGCCTTGCTTCTTGCTCAGCATCTGTGTTGTGCCCATGTTGGAGAAGCTGAAAAGCCTTTCCCAGCCCTGCTTCATATTTCATTTGTACGTGTACGAACCCTTTCATGGTCTTCTCCAGAGATGGACGTTAGTATCTAGGACTGTGGAGACAAGATACTTTGTGATTTCTACCAGATATCCCCCATTATGCATCCAAAGACCACACTGCTCTCTTCTGCAATACGACTGCTGTGAGAGCTTCTGTAGAGGCACTTGTCTTCAGCGTCTCTAAATCCTTTTCTGAGGCCCCGTGGCCCCAGGCAGCGCCTGCTCTCCGATCCCCAACATATTACCTGAATTACACAGCATTCAGCTATCTTAAAATGCATGTTACTGGCTTGTGACCATGCAGTGAGGCAATTCCCATCAGCCTGTAACAATAAGCTGCTCTCCTTGTTTACCACTCCACCAATCTCCGTGTCATCGCTGAGTTTTACAAGATTTCATTTTATCATCTGAGTTGCTGATAAAAATTGAAGTGGGTTCCTGCCTGTGTGCCCTCTCTTGTAGCAGTGACCCTCCTTCGTATTTCCCTGCAAACACCAGCGTTTAAGCCCTGTTGTTAAGACCTGATACCTGCTCTGCTCGTCACAGGTTCCTTCTAAAGGACTTCAAGGCGCAGCTTTAAAGCAAAGGCAAAGCAAAGCTGTTTAGATTCTGAACTGCAAATAGGAAGTAGCCCAAAGTTACAGAAACAAATATTTTTTAAGCTGCAGAACTGGAAATGTCTCTCTGTTGTATTCACCTGTGCTCAGTGTTCTGCTTGGCTCCTTTCATGTCTGGTAGTATCCCTAAAGCTGTACAGTAGATTCCTTTTAATGACGGCTTGAAGTGTTTGATATCATCTAATGTTTTATAAGAAACACCTAGACCAGAATACAAGTCTTGGCAGGTTAAAAAAAAAAAAAGAAAAGAAAAAGACAGAGCTTTTAAGTTCAGTTTTTCGGATTGCTTTGGAAACATTTCTCTTACAGAAGCGCATTGTGGTTTTAAGGTTTTGAAACCATGGCACCTAGCTTCAAGGGACTCTTGATGTTTGCTGGGGCATCCTCATCACTGTCTAAGCTATTTCTTCTGGTCTCCCTGTGATGCCGAGGAGACAGGAATACAGAGTATTTTTGTTTCCACAAGTAGAATATGCTTACTCGGTTTGGTGTCTGTGGCACAAGAGTGCCCTGTAGGGACCGGTTAGATTTCATCCACCAGCGTGTATCCCCAGGGAGGCAGAGTACACTTCCCAGGCTCTCCTCACTGGTGGGACGGGAGTAATCTGAATTTCAGTTGGGCATTAACTGCGGGACAAGTTAGACACCTCTCTGCAGAGAGACAGTCTGAGATTTGATGAAAATAAACCTGCAGATATTACACAGCGCGTTGCCCTGGACGAGATGCAGGATCCCCCCGTCTACAGCTTGCACCGTCTCCGCAGCCCCCTCCCCAGCCCCGTGGGTGCAGCATCTCAGGATAGGAGTTTGGCTCAGGGAAAGCACCCATCCTTACGGCCTCTGGGCACCTCCCAGTCTCCATGTGTTCCTCCTCGCAGCCAGCTCGGAGCAGGAGGCAGGGCCATCCTCTGTCACCCCAGCTGCGCAGGCAGGGATGGGGCACTGTGGGGCTAAGCATCTCTCCCAGGGGTCCGGCGTGCACTCACGTGCTGCGGGGCCCTATCCCAGCTCCTGTCACACTGGCTGACCTAGGAGGCCCCATAGACCGAAGGGGTCCTGGCTTGTAGGCCAGTGCTTTATCCTGTCCTGGGTTAGCACTGGCAGTATTGCTTAAATTCAGCATTGCCCAGAAATGTAGCTTTCTTTAATGACTGTTTCACTGAGTGAAATGTTTCCTTTTGTTCTTTACAGTGTTATTTTGCTGCATTTTTCTGAGCATCCCTACCCCTTTTGGAGCACACCAGCTCCTGAGGGTGAACTGAGCCTCCTTGCAAGCAACACTTTTGCCTGGCACTTCTAGCTGCCCCTTGCACTCCCCGCACTTGCCACCTGCACCCAAGAGCAAAGCGCAGCTGAAGCCACATGCTCCTGTGCTCCCCTGCCCCGGTTAGCCAAAAAATCGTGGGACTGTGGCTTTGGCTGAGCAGGATCTGCCATACTGAGAGAAAAAACAAAACCCGGCAAAACTCAACAGCTTTCCCCGGATCCCTGTTCGTCAGAGGAGGGACGGAGGCACACACGATGCTAGTGTGCCGAAGGGGAGATGCGTGCGCTGCAGAGGAGCTGGACCCCACGCCTCTGTCCCGTGCAGAGGGATGTGTGTGCAATCATCCTGTAAACCAAACAACATGTGCTCCGATAATGCAGAGCTAACGCGATTTATGGGGTTTCAGCGACGAGCTGCGTTTGGTCTAAAATGTAAATTCAGAAAATGGGGAGGGGGAAAACATATACATACAGATATATGTATTTTTTTTGGCTTGCACTCTTGCTTATCTCAAGCCAGTTAAAAAAAAAAATCCCCAAGTTTCTATTGGACTTTGGATGAAGCAGAGACAGCATATTTTCCCTGTCTTTCCCGAAGCATCACACCCCACTTTGGGAACTTCATTTATATGCACATCATATGCAATCTGACTGACTCGTACTGTACCTTTGAACAGATCCAATCAGATACCCATATGCATGTAAATGAGGCTCCCAGAGCTGCGCTCTCCGCGCTGAGGAAGAGGAGTTAAAGAGCAGCCTCTTCTTGAAACTTGTTACGGTGACAATCTCATCCTGCAAAACACAATAAAGCCTTCCCCATCCCCCCAGCCCGGCTCCCCAGCCCTTCGCTTTTCTCTCTGCCGTGCACGTCAGGAGAATGCCCTGTAACTCACTTTTCCAGGCTGAGGTAATTTATTTAAACATGGATTATTTGAAAAAAAAAAAAAAAAAGGAAGGGATACAGGGTTTGATTTTAATCCCTGCTAACACAGAGGAAAGAATGCTTGTGTCACAACTCAGTGAGTGTAAAAATTAAAAAAGGCTGAGACTATTGTTTGAAAACAGGCAAAATAATTAAAATTATTATGGAATAATCACATATCACACAACAACCTCCCACTCTTCTGAGCAACAATCCAAAACAGCTCCTCCAAAGCAGGCCCAGGGGCAGAGGTTCTGTATATCATTCAAAGACCATCTGTCATTCAATTCCTGTAGCCCCTTTCCACTATTCTAAGGGCAGGCTGAAATTTAGTCCTGGCATTTCTTTTTCCATTTGCTAACAAACAGCAGTGATGGCAGATAAATATGGCAAACAATAGGCGTTTGTAATGAACTGGAAAGGGATGTGGATTTTTGGAACCAGCACCAAGAAGTTCCCGGTCCCGCGTGATGCTCTAGGGACCCCCAAAGCCTGGTTCTGCCATGTGGCTGCACAGACAGACATCTGCAGGCTGCGTTAGGCTTTCAAGAATTCAGCCAACCTGCTAAGGGGCTGATTTAAATAAGATCAAATTTTTTCCTTTTTTTTCTTTAAAAAAAAAAGAAAGGAAAGACTGAAAGCTAATTCCATTCCAGGGTAGGATAAAAAGGGCCACAAAAGGATCACAGATACACAGCACAAGCAGTGCAGAGAGCTCCCTGTTCTAACAGTAATCTTTAATTTTTTTTATTCTCTGCTTTTCTTAAATCATTCAACATTTACTATTGATTTTCACAAAGAAAAGCAGCAATGGATCCAGCTTTCATGCCACTCTTTGGGAACTCAAGCCTGTTAAATGCTGTTTAAGCCAACACACATTTTGTCTTTATTTATTGTTTGGACACTAAAAATGAAGTGTGATTGCACGGAGCTGAAGCTGAACAACAGAATTACTGCTGCACACTCCTTGAATAGATACTGTTTCTTTTCACAAATTAACTCTCTGGGAAGTACTCAGTTGCCGGGATCAGAGCGGTGCTAAAATGCTGCTGGAGAGGAAGGGGGACGTGGTGTCCAGCCCATGCCCGCTGGCACTAGCCTCCCCTTACCTCCGTCCTGCCTCTGAGGAGTCACCTGGGCAACAGGAGTGCCTGGGGTGACCCAATCCCTCCTCATGTGCAACAAAAGGAGATGGAGGGAGAAATAAGGAAAGGGGGGAAACTGGGATGTTTGAGGTTCGTGAGATGTGAGGACACCCTTCAGCACTCAGTCTAGCAGCAAGGAGTCTTGGTTTTCCTGGGTCAGTTGGTTGGTCTGTGAGGAAGGGCTGTGTGGCCCCTCTTTGAGGACATAGACTCTGAGATTAAGGTGAGCCACAGCCCAAAGGGGTTTTGTACATCGCTGGCTACCCCACGCATCGTTCTCCCCAAAAAGAGTTACCAGGAAAGCTCTAATGCATCTTCTCAGGCAGAGATGGGGACACAGCGGTCTGTGTCCCCATCAGCTCGACACGTGGTTGTGGCACCATGCCCCCTCTAGGAATGCAATGGCACTCCTGTAGAAACACGCTTGGCACAAAGTGCTGTAGCCCATGGCAGAGCTTCCCGGCCACGGGCAAAGCCGAGCTGTGCTGGGCGGATGGGTGCAGGAGAGGGCAGCACTCTGGCCAGTCTGGGTCTCCGGCACCATTGCCCACCCCAAGCACGGGAGCCAAGGAAAGGGGAGCCCGAACCAACTCCCCTTGCCCCACAGCGCTGCTGCCACTCTCCACACCACAGAAAGGAAAGGCCGAGTGAGGATTTGGCCATTAGCTGCCTCCACCAGTTGCCCTTTCCACCTGTGCTTAGGGCTGGTCCAGCTGTACCCGTCACCCGGTGTACCCTCCAGCAAGTGCTCAGCTGCCTTTGCTGACTCTGCCTTAATCCCAGGTAGAAGTCAAGGGCCAGCCACTTTGGTTGCCCTAGCTGGGGTGAACACAAAAGGTGTGCAAAGGAAGGATTTTTTGCAATTATTGCCTTTTTGCAATAATTTTCTTGCACACATACAGTCCCATAAATGAACCAAACTTTCTCCTACATACTGGGAAGGGAGAGCACGACTCCTTTGATGCCGCCCCTATTTTTAGAAGTTGGGAAGTCTCAGATACAATTGGAAAGGGTAGAGGGAGGGCATATAATAACACAGATATAATCTGGGTCCAGTATAAAACTGGACTAGAGTTTCCAGTTTTAATATAGACCCTAAGCAAGCCTCTTAATAGCCCTCTTACAGTGTCTCTAACTATAAAGTATGGATAATTCTTAACAACAGGTGTGCTATCAGGATTAATTAATTAATGTAATGTAATTAATGAGAACTTGAAAGCAAGGTGACATGAAATGCAAACTAGCGCTATAGCAATCAGTCACTTTTTCCAAGTTGATTGTCTTTGCTTGAAATAAAATGCCCCTCTAGAAGAGCCTGTAGCTGCTTGTTTCAAAGTGGAAAGTGATAAGCAGCATGTGTGAAACAATATGCTCTTAATATTGCACTTTGCTAAGAGTTAATGGCTTTGTTAGATGGTTTGCAGATGACTGAGAGAGGACCCTGACCTCCAGAGCTTTCTATATTGCTTTTTTTAAGCTTTTGCTCAGGCCAAGTAAAAGCAAAAACTCAATGTTTCTCAGAGCTGAGATGTGAGGGGCACACACCTTACTGGAAAATAATTTTTTAAAGCTGAATTTTACTGAATACTTCACTTTCTATAGATGCCTTAGCCAGGAACTCTCTTCTATACAAGTTAGACAATTAGATCCTGAAAGAAGTCTTTTCTCTGAGGGATAACGCTTTGTATTTCTGTCAAGGAAAGAGCCGTATGCTAGGGAAAAAGCTGTTGGCACCATGAGAAAAGATCACGTTAGACATTTGGATTAGAAATCATGACTGGAGCCATGAAGGCTGTTGAAGGCAAGACTTAGATAGTAGGACTCCAGTTGAACCTAGGCTCAATGTGGAGCAACATGGAGCAACGTGCCAGTGCCACTGTCAGATGCACTTTCGACTGCTCTCCATACAGCAGGTTTCCTAATCGCCGTTTCACAAAAATATGTAGGTGTGACTGTGGCTTCTCAGCAAAAGGAGGAGAGGCCATCCACAAAGAAAGGAGAGTACTGGTCTGACTCTCTGGCTACCCACAAGTCAGTCCTGAGACCTGATGGTTTTCATGTGGAAAACCTTGTATCTACAAGGTTTGCTTGTAGACAGCAATGTATTTGGATACTGGGCATGGTATAAGCAGACCGACAAACCAACTTGTTTTTCCTAAGCTTTTACATTACTTTAAGAGAATAACGATGAGTTATTGCTACTTACCTATGCTAAATGAGCCAGAGATGAAACTTCAGGCTTCCTCCCCATTCCCCCGGGCCATCTAGATACCTCATGATCATTTTCAAAGGGTATAATTTACATGAGATTTTTTTCCTGCTTTGTGAGCCATAAATTTATAGGGAGCCCCTCTGAAAGACTTACTGCTTTTGTGAGGCCTCAGATGAAGTCAATCAAGCCAACTAGTATAAAAGCCAAACTCCCAATTAATTCCGTCCCTGAGGACCATGTTGTTTGCTGTTAGATTGCAAGGTCTATGGGGCATGGGCTATCTCTTTCCCGGGTGGAGAGGGCCCGTGTTGGATGGGGGCATTTTTTAGTCCATGGCTTGAGTAGCCTATGTGCCCTCTAAGGAGGTGAACATCGCTCTTGGTGATGTGAGCGTGCCATGCAAGCCCTTAGCAAACAATAAATAAATAGCTGAGGGGTTAGTTTCCTTTTCTCCTCGCTTGCTACCCTCTCTACTTGCTACATTCAATTATTTTTGGAAGCTGCATAATAAATGAAAGTTGTACATTTCAGTGTTCCCAGACCAGATTAGAGGGGATTAAGCATCAAGGGGTGGCAGCTGGTCAGTTTACTGCACATTTTTAATGTGGAAATGTTTCTAAATGAAAAAAATGAAAGGTAGGAGATGGTAGTAAACTCAGGCTCTTGCATCTGCTCCCCAGAAAGCCGGCGCCTCTGTGGGGAGGGGGTGAAGGGCAGGGAGGAGGGAGGATGGGGCAAATTCCCAGAGCCGGTGTAGAAAAGGGGCCAGGCTGAGGCATTCACAGCAGAGCTGAAACCGACGTAGTCAAAGTCAGTGGTCGCAGGAGGCCCTGGTGAATGCCAGGGCTGTCAAAATACTGGCGCTGTGTCTCACGCTTGCACGCGGCAATGCGGCGGCGGCAGCGGTGGCGGTGGCAGGGCGCCCTTCCCCGGGCCCTCGCTGCCAGGACGGGATGCTCAGCCTGCGAGCTCACCCGCTCCCTGACCTCTTGTTGGATACCGGCCACAAGAGTGTCAATTAGTGCTAATTGTGAGGGGTTTCGTTTGTCATGTGGCCACCTGTCCGCCAGGAGCCGGGCTGGGACCCCCGGCAGACCCTAATGAGCAGCTGTCAGCCCCCAGCCACGCTCAGGCTCTCATGCCCAGGGCTGCGTCTGAACGTGCCTCAAGGTGAAGGCGTACGGACCTGGTTCCCAGGAAAAATCTGTGCCATCCTCATCATGTCTTAAGCGTAACCTATATTTTAAGGGAATATAAACGTGTCTCTTTTTTTGGCTAATTAAATTACACCCACCTCTATATTTCCAAGATGTGTATTAAAGAGTGTAATTAAATGAAAGCTCAAGTCACTAATTAGAACAATTCTTGAAGGGATACATTCTCCCAGTGACACCTGTGTAACCTCTATATGTGAATGATACGCATCTTGGCATTGCAAAAGACGCGGTAACCCTTATATGAGACTTTTGTATAACAAAAAAAAAAAGGAAGAAAATTTCTGAGGTCAATCTGATTTCACCGCCGTGCTCTTTGCTGAAAGGCTTCATTTGGCAGTATATCTTCTGAACCATCCCAGCAGGGAGACAGCCATTGATGTGTGGATTGAGGGTTAACGTCAATGTGGGAAACCTTGACATAAAATCCTGCCATGTGCCGAAGAGGACCAAAGGGATGGATTTAGTGCTGCAGCCCCAGGTATGGTAATTCCCAGCCCTTCTTCTCCCCCCGCTCTTTCCTGTGAGGCTCTACTGCCTTTATATCTACTCCTCGTTCTGCAAATATCCTTTAAATTGTTTTAAAAAACAGTCCTATAACCAAAATGTCTCTGCTTGTGTGCATGTACATACAAGCAAGGTTCCCTGATACCCAGCGTAAAGCTCCTGTGTCAGAGAAGAGCTGCAGCAATAGTCTGTGGCTGTGGCCCAGCTCAGAGGCTGGCAGTAGCACACTGAGGTTTTCTGTAATTGCTAACGGTGAGGGCATCCAAACCTCCTACGTAGTGGCTCCCAAGTCCTGCTTCACAGCCATACGTGTGAGGGGACACGACTCCTTTTGCCCTGCCTTCATGTTGCTTCTGGTGCACCGAGGAGCTGAACGTACACGAATGGGGAGGCAGGAGCTGGTCTGTAGTTCCCTTATGAAATTTTAGGGCATGTCTGGTAACGTTATTCCAGAAATGAGAAGGAAACTTTTGACAGTTGAATGAGGTAGAAATATCTGTGGATGAGGGTGGACTAGACACTGACCTGACAGTCCCAGACACCAGGAATCGATCATCTTGGCAGAGGCGGCGATGACACACTGTGAAACTTGGCTTACAGACAGGGGATATTGGCTGCATTCGTTATGCGGGGCAGCCATCTCACTGGGACCACGTTTGGAGGGGAAAAAAAAAGCATCTCTTTGCCTTTGCTTTCTTCCAACAGCATGCCAAGAATAGCTCTGCAGGGACTGATCAGGGGAAAGATGATTACACCTTTTGATTGATGGTGCCTTACACGTTTAGAGAGATTTCATACAGGAGCCTGATTTACTTGTGCGTCAGTTCTAGAGACAGGCCCAGAGCAAAGCCCTGGTCTCAAACAGCTCAAGCTTTTAGGAAATTCAGAAGAGGATCTGAATTTTCACCTATAAGTTGCCTAGCACCAATTCTTCCTTTAAGCGTGAATCTACTCCTTGCTTCTATTTTCCGCTCCCTTAAGGCCCCTTCTTAACAAACCGTCTCCAGACTAATTCAGGATGCTGAAGCCATTGATCACTGTGTAAATCTTACAAGGCTGAGCACGCTCCTGCCCCGTGCGGTGCGTGCGCTGCTGGGGCTGCAGCCGTGCCCTCCACTTGGCACGGAGTTGCCCTGGACAGAGAAGCGAGCTTTGCCCATGGATGGTCTCTCTTACCTGCAAGATCGCACAGCAAACAATAATAAGTCCTGGGGTGCAATTGTTTTCTGGATTTGTTATTTATAAAAGTTTCTATGTCCTTGCTTTTTCTTTACTGTAAAATGCCAGGTGATGCCAAATGCTGCAAGGTAGAGACACTCTGTAACAGCAGAGAACCCAGGACAGTCCTTAAAATAGATGGACAATTACATGCAAACACACAAAATTGCATGTAGAATGTGTAGATTAAAAATATTGACGACAGCTGCATCATTTACAGATAAATTTTATAGGTAGTTATTGAAATTAACCCTCTTACACTTAATGATTACTGTAATGGGCTGACCGAAACACATTTTTGTCCAGCATGGACATGGAACCAAGTACTGAGTATAGAAAATGATGTCTGAAAAATAATGGTAAAAAATGATTTAAAAAAGGGTTAAAGTGAGCAGTGTTTGCAGTCTTGACTATTACAGTTGCTACCTTCACCCAGCATAATAAATGCAAGCCTTAACAGTATTAATAGGAACACTTGTGCAGTAATGTGTGCAGCTGGATGCCAGTACTTTTACAAAATACTCCCCACATGAATACAATGAGGTTAGATTGCAAACCCTTTATCTACGAATGCTGTAAGGCTGGTGAGATATCTTATCTACCCACCGTATATTTTCTGTCCTTTTACTGTGGTGGCTTTTTCACTTTCCTTGCCAAACTTGTAAAAGCATCAATCCCCCACTGTCCTCCTCGTCTCAGCTATCTGCACCTTTTGGTGTTTGTTGGCACCTGCAGCTCTAAAATATGGGGGAAGAGACCATCTTTTTAAGCATTCCTAGCCTTTTAGAAGCAAAAACTACTGGGAATTTTTAAAGAGAACAGTTTTGTATCAGTTTTTCAAATGACATTTATTGAATTTAGTGACCTACTTTTCTCCAAAGCTGCTGAGCATCCACATTTGAAGCTGATGGAAACCATGGTTGCTCAGAGACCTCAGATAAGCAGCCAAAATGTAACGTGGGCTGAAATTCTTCTAGTCTTATTATGGGGATGCTAACTTATTCCCAAATTCAAATCTCTGTGAGCTAAAGCAAAGTCTGAGAAAGAAACTGTGTTTGATTCAGTTTAGGTGAGAACTTGGAAGGCTGGTAGAAAAGCTACCTCCAGTAAGATGGGAGATAATCAGAGCCTGGGTAAAGATTTCACTCTTCAGAGGTTACTGACAGCCCGCTGCTGAAGGAAAAAGATGGAAAGGAAAATATGTCCAGAAATCCAAAGCCTTCATCTACAGTATTGCATCAGCAATATGGCCCTGACCCCAGTGGCTGGGAGGTCCTGGCATGGGCTGGGACATGGCTGCTCCAGGGGCTACAAAAGCACTGAAGAAGAGAGCTCCTGCCCTGGACTGCAACATATAGAAAAAGGCGCAGGAGACACATGGGTACGGATAGACACAGAACTGCAGGACCAGCAATACTGGTCCATCAAGAAAAACAGTGGTGCCAGGAAAGGTGAAGGAAATCAGGTTTTGTGGTGCTACATTTGAAGTGAAGATGAAAGAATGAAAACAAAACCCTCTGTGCCAGATCATGCAGAGCTCCCCTTTCACCTCCTGCACCAGCATCCTTGGAAACCAAGTAGAGCTGGGCAAGATTGAGAGAGGATTACAGGTCATTTGTCTATTGATGTCACTTGTCACTTGTGAGGACACCTAAGGATAATGCTGCCAAGGAACAAGGACATAGCTACGGGCAAAGACTTTGGGAAATTTGGCCAGTGGGAGGAGCAGTAGAAGGATGGAAGAGGAAGATGAGCCACCAAACTCATGGGATGCTGACTGTAGTCATGAGAGTAGGGCACAGACTCTCTGAAAATCTTGGGAGGAAAGAAACGGGGATTGATCACTCGCATCAAAGGAACTGGATAGATCAAAGAGGATGAGAATAAAGAAGGGATCTTGTAAATGTAGCTGTTGCAAAAATATTTCAGGTAAGGGGAGGAGCAAGGCTTTTTCGCACTCCTCTACAACGTAAAGTGCTCCTTTTCCAAATCCAACACCACTTACACATCCCTTAGGTTCTCTTTTATGAGCAAAATCTTGCACAGCTAGACAGATTTTTAAGCAAGATGGGCCCTATTTCCTCCACGCCCACACTATGCAGATGTTGCTGAAATCAGTGGGAAGTGAAGGCATTTGTCCGAAGGCAGGCTGGCGTTTCCAGCTCTGGAGTATGGAGGTCTTGGCCGGGCTTCTTTGTTTGAAAGCCAAGCTCAAGCAGCTCCATTTTGTCTTCTCTTTTTCCATTTTTCCTTCCTTGGGTTCATGTACTGCTTTTGAAACTGAACAGTGGAAAATTTTTAAACATTTGATATGGCATCAAGGGAAGAATAGCTCTGTTGATGGAAAAGAAACAGTGAGAAAAAAGAATCTTTTTTTTTTTTTTCTGGACTCAAAATATAATAAAAGCCTAGCCATGGTGCGATGCACTGTTATTTAGCATGCTTTTTGCTGTGAGATGACAAGTGTGGGGTGGGGGGTGAGGATGGAGTTTCAGCTAATTCCATGAAACTATGCTGATTATCCGAGGTGTCAGATGTATATGTGTCAAGAAGCATTTGAGTCTTCGCTTCTTGTCAGATCATTTTTTAAATCAGGGTGCCTGGGGCCCTTCTCATCAGCAAAAAACAGGATATAAGCCTTCCCCCCTTGAAGATGATTATCAGTTTTAGAAGTACATTTGTATACTTTCAGAAGCCTGCTTGAAATGTAACCAGGCAACTCATTTGGGGAAAGAGACAAATGTCAGCCCAAACTCAAGGCTGAACTGCAATGCAGGCTTTATAAATTCTGCCTTTGAAAGTGAAGACAGCGGGTCAGCTTTTGGGGCCAGGGAAGCTCGTACAAACTAGATTCACTGCTTACATTTACAGTACACAAAAGGTAGTAGATATAACTCTGCTGCCTGGGGAAGGCAGAAGTTAAAGCAGTAGGTTGTCTACTTTAGCCAATATTTCCTTGCAGGTTTCTGCGAGCTGCATTTTTCGTAGATTATACTTTCCTGTCTCTTGGATTTATGACTTAGAGACTCTTGTCATTTCAGATGGCCAAACTGTGGAGGGCATAAACTCCATGGGAGTTTAAAGTTCCGATTCTTAACTCGCTGGGGCCCCGGTGCCCACATTAGGAATGGTTACAAGAACACTGTTTCTTCTTCTGCCCACTTTAAGATTCCTATTGCAGATGGGCTTCTCCATAACTGACAGCTCAGGCAGGTCTGAGACCCCTTTCCAAACACTCAGCCCTATGCGGAGCTGGGGGAAGTGTCCATGCTGCTGTTTGGAAACGCTCTGCACTCATTTCCCACAGGTAAATGACGATGCACAGGTCCAGGCTCTCACAGAAGAAGATGTTGGAGGCTACCAGTTGCAGACAGGGGCTGGTGGCTCATGCGATCTGCAAAGAGCATTTTATCTTTGCTTCGATTCGCCTCCGAATTTGCCCAAGCGTGACTCTTGAAAGTTCTTCTTTTCCTTCTTAGAAAGCTTCTGCATGATGAAGCAATATTTTAGACTCTTCTCCAGCTGCCTGGAGCCGATTTCTTCAAGTTAATAAAATCTACCCAGAAATAGGTGTCTTTCTTTGAAACACCAAGGCTGCAGCATCTTGCCGCTAATGCATTTATAGCAGGTGGCACAAACAAGCCCATCCATCACCCGTGCATGTCCCCCTTCCCAACTCAGCCCACACAGGCCAGGGGGAGAGTGGGGCATTGCTGTGCTACTGATAAACCAAGGCGCTGCCTTCAAACCTTGTCCTTTCGTGTGACATAAATGAGTGCAACAGGGCACTGCCACTGTTTTTGAAAACAGAGAGTTGTCATTTCGGTTGTGTCCCTGCCTACCACCCTCCGTCTGGGGGTATTTGGATGCAGCAGGGCTTCTGTCACAGCCACCACTGGCCCCCATATCTTCAAGGAGGTCTGACCTTGGAGGAGGTTGTGTTGGAGGGAGGAGGCAAACCCGTGTGGGAAGCCCCAAAGGCAGAATTGTTCCCCTGCTCTCTTAGGGGCCATGCTGCCCATGCACTGCCCACATGCTGTTAGGAAGGAGCTATGAGGATGAAGCATCCTCTCCTACGGTTTGGGTCCTCCCATTCTGCAGAGGTTTGTCCTGGCTTGTTTTATGCGGCAGCTACCTTTCCTCTGACTTGTCTTGCATCATCAGTATGTCTTTGTATGGAAAACTGTCAGCTTTTCTTTGAAATGCTTTTGAGTACTGAAGATCATCCCCTATTTTAAGGTTTTTTGCTTGTTAGAGCAACTGCACTTTCTTACTTAGATTTTCTGCTCCCTCAAGGTCTCCTATTTAAAGACAATCTGTCTCTGGAATGATTCAGGGTGCTGAAGCAGTTGATCACTCTATAAATCTTCACAGGCTTCACAGTATATGCAGTAAACATGTATGAGTCTAAAACTGCATTGTCCTGGCACCACAGATTATTCCTTACTAAAAAATGAGTGTTTAGAAAACATCAGACCTTTTCATTTGGGAACTGGAGGAAAACACCAAAACTGGCTCTTCAAAATATGACATTTTCTGAATTTATTGTTCATGCTGCTTGCCACACCGATAGGCTTGGACATAGATATCTTTCGTATCTCCCCAGAACAGGCACTAAACCAGCAACGAGTTTTTGAATTCGTCCACAGCAATACAGCCTCCAAACTGCTCCACGAGGGTGGAACCAGAGCAGGATGAAAGGCCACACCATGAGGGCCAGCAGCTACCGCAGCCCGGCCCGAAGCAGCGGAGCCAGGAAGAACAACAGGAGCGGGCTGCGTCTGGGAGCTGCAGTACACATCCTCTCGGTTGCTGAAAAACACGGCTGGCTTTTCCTTGTCACCAGGCTCAGTTGCACCTACCTGGTCTTCTCCCAGGCAGGAGGACCCAAGGCACAGGACAGTCTTGTTCACTTCTTCATCACTGTCCTTCTCTGGTGAGAATTTCAAGCATTAGGTTAAATATTTTGTGAAAATGAAAAGGGTACTAAAATTGCTGACTAATTTTACAATGGTTATTGAAAGGACACCTAGACCTACCTTTGAATCTGTGATCCAGAGGTAACAATCTCTTATCACTTCAGGTGGCCACACAAAAATAATGTCCCTAAATAATTGGTCAAATAGAGACAACTCAGATCCTGTGGTATGAAAAAAAACCAGCTATGGAAATGTTTCACATGGCCACATACCCTTTAGCACTGATTTCTTGCATTTAACTCTGCCAACGTCATTCATAAAAGTGCCCCTGTATGACGCCTCCATTGGGTAATAAACCCTGAGATGACTCCACAATCTTTCTCTTAGAGGAGTGGGAGTAAAATCTCTGTCCACTAAAGGGAAAATACAGTGATAAGCAGTGGGCAAAAGCAACATGGATGACTTACGCTTTCTCTGTGTGCCCTAAGCACCATTTAAATGGTGTAAATAATCTTTCCTAGTTCATTTGGCAGCAGGAAAGCAGAGGAAAACACAGTCTTAACCATTTACAAGAAGTAGCTGAAGATAGTTTACACTGATGCTGAGAAACAGAATGACTGCTTTAAAAGCAGTATTTACCTGTTTAGTAAACGGAAGGTAGCTGTCAGTTTGGACTTCTCAAGTGAATTTCTCAAAATGCAAACTATGTATTTATTATTACTAACAATTTTTAATTGGTGTTGATCACTTAATATTGTCCATCAAGTGTTAAAAATGTAGATTTCTTCTTCAGACCTAAATGTTTGTGCTATAGTAATGCAGACGTCTCAGCTTTTATTAATTAAAAAGAGACAGATAAAAGAAAAAAGGCCAACAGAAAGGGTTTTCAGATATCCTACCTTTCAGGAAAAATGGAAAATAGGAATCTTAAAGATTCAAGAGAGGTTAAACAAAGGGGATCCAAAAATTCTTGTTTACAAAAATATTCCTCATTCTTTAACATCCATCGTATTAGCATTTTTAAATATCCATAATTGTGGTAAAATTTGCATTTTTTAACATCCATTATATTGGCAAAACAGTTATCATTGGTGACAATTTCTGACTCCAGTTCGAAGGAGGAAACCCCACAGAACACCTTGGTACATGGAGGGTGCCACTGTAGCGGTGGGTGCTATCGTTTGAGTCCCCTGCACCGTGCCTCGAGGTAGCTGCTGTGGCAAACCCGGGCGCCTTGGTGTGCAGCCTTTCCCCCCGCCAGCCAACGCACCGGGGTTCCCACCTGCGGGGACCAGAAGGCCGGGGGGGTGATGGAGAACGAGTGCACATCCCAGCCCCTCAGGTGGCAGGCCTGGAAAGTGAAGTGTTCCCACGACTAGTGACATTGACGTAGTCACACTGACATAATGTTTCATCCCAGTACGGTCTGATCATTCATTCCAATACAGCAGCATTTTTGTTTTGGACAAAACCTTGTCTGTGCTGGCTACTGCTGCAAGAAAATGAGGAAAACGCCTTTCTAAGTGGAGGATGAAGCAGATGCGCAGAACATGAGTGAATCAGGTAGGAACGTTGCAACAGCTCCCAAGTGAAATCCCATCTCTGCTGAAGTTGGTGCAAAACTCTCAGTGAAGGCACTGGGATTTGGATTTCCCTTGGTGCTTTCCCTTCACCTGTGGGACAAGCCAGCATGGCAGCAGTGTTCTGGGGCTATGTGCTGCCACAGTGAATCATAGCATGTGTTGATTTCGATAGCCCTTCCGATACTGTAATATATTTATAATTTAAATTATAAACTCTGGGGAACAAGTACTGTGTCTTTTCATACAGCATTCAATATGCTAACATGTTCAATAAAGAACAGGTACATTCACAGAAATAAATGCCTCCTTGTTTCAGATGCGCTTTGTCCTCAGGTTAGGGATACATTATCAATATGATTTATTTTTTTCTTCACAATGAATTGTTTGCTATAAAGCAATGAAAACACTACTGTGGACCCACTTCACCCCAGCACCTGGGACCCACATATGTGTTGGACACCGGTCCTTCTGATTCATCTTCTTGGGTCCCTGCCCATGAGCCATTTTCTGTCTATCTGGTCAGCATCAGTGAACATCAGTGAACAGCATCATTAGTTATGACCCAGGCACGATGAATACACGGGGATGTAGAGGTGAGAAAATCTCACTGGCAGTAAAGCAATGATGGTGAGACTTAAATTCCAAACCTCAGTCAGCCAGATCTACTCAGCTGCAGAAAATGTCTCAGGAAATTCTTGGTGATCCAATACACAGGCAAACTTAGAAAGCCTCCCAGAGAACCCAGTCTTTTCTTCTGGGAAATTACACCTTCTTTATTTTCCCAGGGAATCAAGGGAGGTATGGAATGGAAAAATGTTTGTACGGCAATGTGGTGGTTTGAGACAAGCAACGCTGCCAACCATAATGAAAAGTCAGTGTTACATTTATGCCTATAGAAATTTATGTGTGCATCTGTAGGGGGGGTGAGAGGGAAAGAGAGCACTAAATGCAAAAATACAATTAAATTCAGTAACCTCTACAGGTATGTCCTCAGGTGACATATATATTCCCAGACAAAGAATATGCCTCAGGTTAGAACAATATATACTTTTCTTTTGTGCTGCCTTTGCATATGCCCCCAGCCCCACGCATCGGCACGTAGCTCCTCACCTTCCCCAGAGCTCAGAGTCAGGCTCTGCCGGTCTCTCCTCAGTACATGCAGGCTCACAGCAAAGATGCTCATTTTCCACGTCACTCCATCCGTGGTTCTTGCTTTCTGTTTCCCCTGCATGACCACCTGCTACGCTCCCTTTCCTTGCCAGCTTCCTTCTCTTCTGTCCCTCTCACAGCCAGTGCTCCATCTCTAATTTCTTTCGCACCTCTCTATGCCTCTGCTTACATTAGCCAAAACTGCCATCCCTCCTCAGTGGTGCAGAAGAAGTGATGCCTGTGTGCGTCAGGTAGCCTCAAGCAGCTTTTCCTCCCACTCCTCCAAAGCATCCTTCATTGGGATAGCTCGCTGCTGCTGACTTCATCTACTCTTTTTGTGCTAACCTACATGGACATTGGATGAGCCAGCTGTCCATGTGTGAAGCGACCTCCTTGTTCAGCAGGGAAGTCCTCCTTCTCCCTCACCTTCCCACACAAGTGTCCCTGGCTCTGTTATTCTCCAGTTTAAATTGTGAGCCCATCAGGGCAGGCAGCCTTTCCCCTGGGGTGTCTCTGGAGTACTATGGCACACCCCTCCGACTACTTAGAAATTACCAACTACAGTGTTTTTCTCCACACTTCTAGGCATTGTCCTAGCCCTGTAAAAATAGATGCTACCAAATGTATGACATTAAAGCAGCCTCATGGGAAAGAAAGCCCGGAGCATCCCAGGCAGGGAGCCCCCCCTGCTGACGCCCAATTTGTGCATTAGAAGGCGATAAGCGGGGAGATGTGGCGTGGAGCCACGCTGGTCTCCTGGTGGTTTTGTTGTTGTTGTTGCAACACGGTGGTGAATATCCAGACTTGCCAGTAAGTCAAAGAACAATCTCTTCCCATTATGCCAGCTCGAATACTAAACCGGTTTACAGTCACACATCTGCATGATCCTAACCTTCCCTCATTACAAACACAGTAGGGATTTACTTGCACCATGCTAGCTTTGCATGGGGCCTATATTTTTATCCAGCAAAATCACATATTGTTACCTCCATATGTACAGTGGAAACAGCATGAGTAATGGAACCTTTAATCCTCATTTTTCAAAATGAGATTATAGTTTTACCTTCACTTTCTCTTAGTTTTTAAATCCCTCCCAGTGCCGAGCATCGAAGATGCTGCTCTTCCTCTAATCACACTCTCTGGTGGCTCCAGTCATGGCTGGCTAGAAGGGGCTGCCTATGCAGATCCAGACCCCAGGAGACTGCCTGGATCACCTTCAGTCACCTTCCTTGTGTCCCTTGAAGAATTAGTTCTACCGGAACAGATAAAATAAATGCCATTTAACCTAAAATTAAATTAAAACCTATATGCAACAACAAAGATAGTATTAAGACGTATCCATCATGCCTCTCTATCTCTGCACTTGCAGATAAACAGAGAGATTTATAAGGCAGGAGCTATTTCAGTGCTAAACCAGAGGCTGGCAATATTGAATTAAGCTGCACATATTTGTCAAAGGCTTTTCCCAAAGTTGTAAGGTCTCCACAGTGCAGCAGTGCCGTCTCTTCTACCTCCTGCCATGCTCTAGAGTGAACCACGTTATGCTGTGTAACACAGTGGATCCTGCCTCATGGTACAAGGAAAAATCGTCGTGTGCTCTACTCAGCTGCCTCACGCCCCGATTACGTCGTTTTATTCAGCATATATGCTCAGCAGTACTGTCATGTAGTATTCTTGAGGTTTGCTTAGTAAATTCCATTTAATTGTCGTGAAGTAATTATTCTGCAAACTGCAGTCTGCTAGGAAGAACTAAATATCCTTGTATAATCATGGCAGTGTAGTTAAAGTTGCAATTAGGTACCATTATTATGTCCCCTGTAACGATGGCTAGGAAACTTCCTTTGGCCTGAAAATTGCCACATTTACACTGACAGGAACAAAGAATATTGCTGAAAACTTTGAATACTCTGTGCCAAACTAGTCTTGAATTAAATGTAAACAAAAATCACCTGATGGAAGCACCCCCACTAATAGGAATGTTAAGTTTTCACGCACTAATTATTATTATTTAAACTGCAGCATCTAAGCTGCACTATGGATCTGCAGCAAAGACATGCAGACCCCTTTATGGTAATCACTTTACAAACACTGAATAAAATGACGGTCCTTGCCCTGAGTATCTTGTTTCACAAATAAATGTAAGTATTTATAAGCTGCAATAAATTTTTAGAGGAAGGCAAATAGAGTATATTTCAAACAATCTCTCTTTCGTATATATATTATGTACATATGTATAAAGTAACACAATGTGCTTTCTCTAAACTATCTTACCTTTGTTCTGTTCATCTCCTGGCATCTACAGCAAAGTGCTCTGGTGCTACCTGAAAGGAGGTGGGGACCGTGTGGGTCAGCAGGCCCCGGGGTAGAAGTCCGGTCACTGAGCGGTGTGCCTCGTGCTTGCCCCAGGTGTGAACCCCTGGCCTCTCCAACCCCTTTCCAACACAAACCAATGCAGCCAGAACCCAACCTGTGCTTGACAGTGCTGTGCTGGGAAATCAAGACTTCCTCCAGGTTGGAATTGCTTCTCTGTCTGTAAAAGGGCAACTGTCCATCCGTCACTCTTAGTGCCATACAGCTCCCTGTCTATCACCCCCGAGGAGAGTTGTGTCGCTCACTGCCACTTCGGTACATCAGACCTTTCCTAGCAAAATGTGCTGAAATCCAACAGTCTGAATTTTGCAAACTGCGCTTTGTGTTCAAAGTCTGGGTGCGCAGCAGGGAACCCAAGCACACGTGCTTCCCGCAGCCCTGCTGACCTGCCGGCATGGGACGTGGCCACCCAGGGGACTCTGCGCTGCCACCCACCACGGGCACCGGCGTTTCTGTGCTAGGGTCCTCCCGCCTTCGCTCCTCCCGGGCATTTTTGGGTGTTTGGCTCTGAGCGCTCTTCTGTGGCTGCCAGCGCCTCAGCAGTGATGGCTGAGACTACTCTTTTTTTTTTCCCCTTTTCACTCTTAGCCCCTTGTGCAATTTTCACCCCCCTTCTGGCATTCCTGCCCTGCTCCAACCACCTCCACAGAGCTCATCCCCTCCCAAAACAGGTAGGGCAGTGAAGGCAGCCCCACAGGCAGCAAGCGCATGTTTTCCCTTGCCTGTGAGCACAACTGAATGGTCGGGTCACAGCAAAGCCTCAGAGCCTGCCTGCAACCATGGTCTGCTCTGCACCCTCAGCCGCCCGAGCAGGGAGGGCTATAAAAAGCCTTTTTCTCCATGAGTTGATAGGTTTTCACCCAGGATCACCCATGGATCCCCTCTGTGGGATTTGTAAGCTGAGTTCTAATTAACTTAAAAAACAAATGCCAAAAATAAGGAAACTTACAGGGTTTGAACGAGGAGGTCTCATGAAAGCAGACTGCATATTTAATTTGCCCTATTGAACAATAAGAAGATCAAATGATTTAAACAGTTGATGTGTTGTGAAAACACATCCTGTCACAGCTGGGAGGTGGATGGACTCCTAATCACTCATTTCCCCTCAGGGTCATTCCCCCCTTTCTGCTGTGATAGCACAGAGTTTGGAGTTTAATGTGCTGGTAATTGGAAAATGCTAGTCTCAATATACTTCAAGACAGATTTTTCAGAGAAAGAGTCCTCTTGTATTTTCAGTAATAAATATATGAGATAATGCCATGAATTCCTTGTATCGTAGTTTTGCCTTTCGCACTGTCCCCTTGGTATATCATCAGTAAGTTTAGTTTACACCTTCAATTTTTTACTTATACCCTGCTTTTCACCCACTCCCTTTCTCTTTCCTCCTATTCCTTCCACTTCTTACCATCTTTTCTTTTCCCTTTGAATTCAGCATCCTGGGAAGTTCAGTGAGAATGTCCTACTCAGTATTATTCATGCAGGTGTCTTACAGGACTCTTTTAAACATGCTGCGAGGAATCGAGTTCACTCTTGGGCAAAGGTTTCTGAGGAAGGTGACTTTATTACTCAGACACACTCTGCAGAATACAGATAAACTTCAGTGCTCCCCTCTAACCCTCTATTCCTCTTCTAGCCTTCCCAGCACAGAGTTATCTTCATTAACAAGTTCAAATCACTACATACTTGCAGCATCAGTGGTCAACGAGTGCACATTTTACTTGGTCCGGGAGATGAGCTGAATGGGTAAGTTATATTCGCTGGTCAAAAACATCCCCTTCCTTTAATGGAACAGCTTAATTATTCCTTCCTTCTCCTGGTCCTGGGGGACAGATTATTGAAGACAGATGGGCGCAGAAGTATGCATACATTAGCGAGGCTGGATGTAGCCGTTCCGCGGACGGAAGGGTCGACAGCTGCCTGGTCGCATCCAGACACCCGGGAAATTGCCTGAGCCTACCGAACGTGTGCGGAGCGCTGGTGACCCTGTGTCGTTCTGATGCCTTCAGCTGGGGGCTTATGATGTCGCACAAAATCCTGCACAGCCTTGTAGACTTGGCTGCATGCATCAGACCTGTGCAATTGTGTAATCACGCAGGCACGACTTTTTAAAAAGTCATCTGTTTGCGTCACCGCCGTGTTCTCCCTTCCCTATTGCTTTATGACAGCCTTTTAAAATTGATGTTATTGTCGTCTCTTTTGCTGCCACTAGTTTCCCTCCCTCCTGCAAACTCTCTGAAGCCGCTTGTCTGGAAGGCGGCGTTGCCTGCTCGTGGCAGGGGAGCCAGCAGGTCTGCTGTCAGCCTCTGCGGAGCCCAGCCTAGGAGGGAAACTTGATGCTACATTCAGCATTTGCAGGTGGGTTTTGGGCTGTGCTGAGTGAAGAAACATGATATTAATGTTTCATATCTAGTGGGGAATCCAGAGTGATGATAGCTATAGACTGATCCCTGCTGTGACAGGCAGGACTTCTGCCATTCTGGTCCTAACGCTAACATGACATCTGTCCTTCAAGTTCGTCAGGTCATTAAGGTGGAGATTTTAAAGCACGCAGGTGATTTAGGAACAGAAATGACATTAGCTGTATGGTTTGTGTTTCTTGGCCCATTTGGCACTATTTAAAATTTGTGAAATTTTACAAATCGCCTCCTTGGATGCCTCACTTGAACAATGGTGATAACCATCACTTGTGTGCAACTGGTACAAGGCTTGAGTGATGTGAAAGATATGAATCATCCCCCCACTATCTTTGTGACTGGAGACACCCACTTCAAAGTCTCATAACTAACTTCAAATATTCATCTGTCTTGAGGGGGACTCAGCTATCCAAGCCTAACAGCTTGGTTGCTTATGCTGTAAGGTTTCTTCTGTTCATCTCTATAAAAGTGCAACCGTACTTTGAAAATACAACTGTTGTACATACAATCAGGATATTAAGACCATCAGTTGCACTTGCGAGGGCATCTCAAAATGGTTTTCCAGGTTGCGTCTCAGGAGCCCACTGGCTCATCATTGAGTGATGCCTCCTAAGAAATGTGCTTCCTGTTATCCTGTGTGGCATGACGGTGACACGATGAATAATTCCTGAGTGGGAAACTCCTTGGGACAGAAGGACCATGGCTCCTTTTGTGTCTCAGTGCAGCATCAAAAAACAGTTTCCTGGGCTGTGACTAGGACTGTGACAAAAAGCCACCAAAAGAGCAAATACTCTGAGTTTCGTTAGCTCAGACAGTAGCTGTGCTGTTCAGCTAGTGAGCAAATCTAAACACAGCTAGACCTCCCCCCCCTTTTTTTTTTTTTGAGAGGACCCCGTGATGAGTGGTTTCATTAATCCTCCCACAGAGCTAGTTAGAAAACTTTGAAATAAAGTCAGCTGCTGGAAACCCTGTCTGGAGTCTGCATACCCTCATTTGCATTTTGATTTCTGTGATTTAACTGAAGGCACAGGTTGTCCCTGCCAAATATCCCTCGCCTACCGAGGGATATACAAGGTAGAACTGCCCAAAGCAGCCTGACTTATGAGGACTGCCACGGCAACACAACCAATGCATCCCTAAACATTTAGTAATAAAAAATCTGTTGTTCTTTAGTCGCCAGGATTTAACAAGCCTAATCCCTAGGAGAGGTGATAAAAATTCATTAATCTAATTAAATACTTCTTATTGCCAAAGTGACTTTGTAGAGTAGCTTTGCTGAAGGATAAGTGCAAAGTAAAATGGAGTCCCAGCAGAGAAACAAACGTTAGACTTCAGCAAGCTGGTACACGCTTCATTAAACTCATAATTATTCTTTGGTTCTAAGTAGCTGATAATATTTAACGAGTATCCAAGATAATTTAAAGAAAATGTTTACTAATTAGGAACAAACAGTGCTATGGAAAACTGATATCTGGGGTACCATAGACATGTATCTTACCTGTACCTTGTGTACTCACTTTTGTACGAGTGATTTAAACATTCTTTTTAAACTGTTTTACTACAGGCTGGTGTTGCTGGTTTCACCAAGATCCCCTGTGAAGTACGAGGCATCCTAGGGAGAAAAAAGACGTGCTGCGGAGCAAGTAGTGCTGCAGGGGACCACAGGCAAAATAAATCCAAGAGGCCTGAGCACAGAGAAGGGAACAAGGCACCCCGGGATCAGGGTCCCTCAGTGATGCCAAGGGGCTCATTTCAGCCAGGACTTTCCTAAGTATTAACTTCTGCCTTCTAAATTTGGGGGGAACCTAATTTTCAGCTCCTTGAGGGCAGGTTTGTGCGGTCAGGGTGAGCGCACTGCAGTCTGTGCAGTTTTTATCATCAACTTTAATAGGAAAATAATTCGACTCCTGACAACCTACATATCATCTGTTGGGAGGTGAAGCAGGAGAGCCAGCCGAGCACTGGCCGATGGCTTTCCTCCAATATTCCTTTACAGGGATTGGTTTCTTCTTCTCTAGGGATGTGTGACTTGCAGCTCAGAATACTCTATTTTGGAGATATGACGTGTGTGTTCTTTGCCTTTGCATCACACAAAGTTACAGCTCTACATCTTTCTAGTGCAGATAAAGAGCTGCAATCCTTATTTAAAAGATGGCGGAGAAGAAAACGCATTGTCTTGTGCCGAAGCTAAGGTGACAAAATGTAGAAAATGAATGGGTGATGAGAAGGGGATCAGCATTAGAGAGCGAGTGGTGCCTTGACCCTCCATCCACCTCTTGTGAGCGCTTTGCTCCCACTCTCCCTCGCAGAGCCGGGAGCCCCGGCAAGGCTCCCTCTCGCCTGCTGGCTCCCGCTCCTGTTTGCAAATGTGCCGCTTCATGAGGTCTGTTATGTTTGCTCCCCCACAGCAGAGTGCCCAGAATGAGCTATGGTGACTCAAATCAGCATCGTCACACCACAGCATTATTTATTTCATACGTAGCAGCCTTATGTAGCAGTCAGCGTAAAAAAACCCCAACCTGTATTGCCCGTGCCTTGCTTACAGGCTGCCATTTCCCTTGAGACGTGAGCTAGCCTGATTTATTACTGGTAGGTCCATTTCTGGGATCTGGGATTACTTTTCCTAACACCATGTCTCTCCCTGCCTGATCATTTTTCTGAGGTTGCCCAGCTGAAGGGACACAACCCTGCCTTAAGATAAGAGTCATTGTGCCCAGTTTGATCAGGACCAAACTTTTAAGACTTAATACTGGGGTTGTCAGGTGAACATCCACCACAGAGCTCTCTAAAGTCACCACAGAGCTCTCTAAAGTCATCGCACGCTTTCCTGCAGCGTGTAGTGAACCCTGACAGCAGCCAACACTTTGAAACCAGATAGCAAACAGCACAGCAGAAGCACACATAAATATAAAATTAATGTAGATATTTCTTACTTTCATCATAGCAGGAAAACAGCCTCTGCTCCAAAATGCCTGCATATAGCCTTGTGTCCTGATGGCATACGTATATTATTGCAGGTATTCTGGTGCTGGAATGAAAGGAAACGGGGACTGTGTGGATTAGCAGACCACATGCATGTGCCTATTTTATGGCTGTGATTATCTTTGTAAGGTGCTTAAACGCTGCAAGTGTAGCATCCTATAAATGGTTAGACAGATTAGATTAGATCTGTAGTTCTCAGCAAGGGAGTTTATACCTGCTTGGCTCACTTGGAGGCTGAGTTTCTCTTTAAATGCAGTAGTGCTAGCTGTTTCTTATGCTCTTTATCAACTGGGTTTCCAACCAGCAGCCTCATAGGGCTTGATGCTGTATCTTTGATCTCAGATAGATTTTTGTATATAAAATCATATTTCACACCAGCTTTACAGAGCTGTTATGCTAATTCATTGGCTGTCTACTATCCTAGCTACTATAAACGCAATACAGTATAAGGAATATATAGAGTAACACTCATCCATGCACCCAATCCTGCTCCTGAAGTAAAATCCAGGGCAAACCTCTTGTGTGGGGGAAGGGAAGGATTTTCTTCCAAATCTGTATGTATCAGATTTTCAATTTTTCTCTGATGCAAACCTGGTTTCAGAGGGGTTGAAAAATAGCTGATGCTTGGACCATAATGACTGTGTTTGTTACTGCTATATCACAGTGCTTCGCTGAAGCTGGGACTCTTGTTCAGATGCATTGGCAGAGTGCCTGGAGATGGTTTTTCATTGAGTTTGTTGGGTTTGGAAGCTGGAATTGGGCAAGATTACTCTTTTGCAATATTTGTAAGCCTTGCAACCAGTCGCTGGCTTTAAAGCAGGAAAAATGTCATTCTAACAGCTGCCTTTCCTGTATTTGACAGCAGCGTTGCAGATGTGTTTCCTATTCTATTGACCAAAAGGTTCCAACCTAGTGAGAGGTCATCAGTCTGTCAAAAAGAGACTGTTCACATTTGGAGACTACAGGCATAGGAATGAGAATTGTTTATGTACCTCATCTTGGAGACAGGGGAAGAGTCATAAAGCTGTCCTAGCTATTTCAAACTTGGTTCCTTTCAAAATCCAAAGCACTCTTCCTATTTAGCATCTTACAGCTGAGCAGATATGTTGATGTGTTTACAACTACTGTGAAGGGTAGAGTTAAGTATAACCGTGATGTGAGCTTCAGAGCTCAGTGTAATATAACATCACCCTTGTGAAATGCAGTTATTCCAGCTCTTGTTTTTAAATAGTTGGTTTTTTTCAGTGTGAAAGCTAAATCACATAACATAACAATGTTATTCATAAAGATGCAAGTTTTCTGTTCCCAGCAAATTTCCTTTGATTTTAAGGGGGAAATTGTATGTAACCAAAAAATCTACAAGGGCTGCACAGAGCAAAGCCAAAAATCCCCTCCAACAAACCAGCCCAGACTAAAAGGAATGTCTTTTCCTCTTGTTTGCTGTAGACATGTGAGGTGAAGGTGGAACAAGATTTTAGCGCTTTCTGGTGTATCCCTCATGGTACATCTATTTTTCTCTTTCCACCAAAGGTGTCATTGGTGTTAGTGAGGGAATACTGTGTATATAGCACTACAATTAGGCTGTGACTAGAGGCTTAGGGCCTCATCCTGACTGTTATTCTTAATTCAAGGCGTTTCAGTGAGGTTACTCTTGATGACCATTACTCTTGGCTTTAAGTATTTAAAAAGAGGGACTATTGCCCTGTCCTGTGCGAAGTCAAGCTCTGCTTGACCTGCTGTTTACAAACAGAGAGGGTCTGGTGGGAGAAGTGAAGGTCGGAGGCCGTCTTGGGCTTAGCAACCATGAAATGATAGAGTTGTCAATTCTTGGTGAAGTAAGGAGGGGGGTCAGCAAAACCACTACCATGGACTTCCAGAGGGCAGACTTCGGCCTGTTCAGGACACTGATTGAGAGGATTCCTTGGGAGACGGTCCTGAAGGGCAAAGGGGTCCAGAAAGGCTGGACCTTCTTCAAGAAGAAAATCTTAAAGGCGCAGGAGCAGGCAGTCCCCATGTGCCGTAAGAAGAGCCGGCGGGGAAGACGACCGGCGTGGCTGAACAAGGAGCTTTTGCTGGGACTCAGGGGAAAAAAAGGAGAGTTTATCACCTTTGGAAGAAGGGGCAGGCAACTGAAGAAGAGTACAAGGATCTCGTTAGGTCATGCAGAGAGGGAATTAGAAAGGCAAAACCCAGCTAGAGCTCAATCTGGCCACAGTCGTAACGGATAGCAAAAAATGCTTCTATAAATACATTAACAACAAAAAGAGAGCCAAGGAGAATCTCCATCCTTTACTGGTTGCGGGTGGGAACATTGTCATGAAGGATGAGGAAAAGGCTGAGGTACTTAATGCCTTCTTTGCCTCAGTCTTTAATAGACAAACCAGGTATCCTCACAGTATTCAGCTCCCTGAGCTGGAAGACAAGGATGGAGAGCAGAATAGGCTCCCTATGATCCAGGAGGAAGCAGTTAATGACCTGCTATGCCACCTGGACACCCACAAGTCTATGGGCCCTGATGGCATCCACCCAAGGGTGCTGAGGGAGCTGGCAGAGGAGCTTGCCAAATCGCTCTCCATCGTTTATCGACAGTCCTGGTTAACAGGGGAGGTCCCAGACGACTGGAGGATTGCCAACATGACGCCCATCTACAGGAAGGGCCGGAAGGAGGATCTGGGGAACTGCAGGCCTGTCAGCCTGACCTCGGTGCTTGGGAAAATTATGGAGAGGTTCATCTTGAGTGCCATCACATGGCACGTTCAGGACAATCAAGGGATCAGGCCCAGCCAGCACGGGTCCATGAAAGGCAGGTCCTGCTTGACCAACCTGATCTCCTTCTATGACCAGGTGACCTGCCTAGGGGATGAGGGAAAGGCTGTCGATGTTGTCTACCTGGACTTCAGTAAAGCCTTTGACACTGTCTCCCACAGCATTCTCCCGGAGAAGCTGGTGGCTCGTGGCTTAGACAGGTGCACTCTTTGCTGGGTAAAAAACTGGCTGGATGGCCGAGCCCAGAGAGTCATGGTGAATGGAGTTAAATCCAGTTGGCGGCCGGTCACAAGCGGAGTCCCCCAGGGCTCAGTTTTGGGACCGGTCTTGTTTAATATATTTATCTATGATCTGGATGAGAGGATTGAGTGCTCCCTCAGTAAGTCTGCAGACGACACCAAGTTGGGTGGGAGTGTTGATCTGCTTGAGGGTAGGAAGGCTCTGCAGAGGGATCTGGACAGGCTGGATCGATGGGTTGGTTTTTGGTGTGTTGTGGTTTGTTTTTTGTGGTTGTTTGGGGTTTTTTTTGTGGGTTTTTTTTTTTTTTTTTTAAGGTTGGACTTGATGATCTTACAGGTCTTTTCCAACCTTAGTGATTCTGTGATTCTGTGATTCTGTGATGGGCCGAGGCCAATTGTACGAGGTTCAACAAGGCCAAGTGCCGGGTCCTGCACTTGGGTCACAACAACCCCAGGCAATGCTACAGGCTTGGGGATGAGTGGCTGGAAAGCTGCCCCGCAGAAAAGGACCTGGGGGTGTTGATCGACAGCTGGCTGAAGATGAGCCAGCAGTGTGCCCAGGTGGCCAAGAAGGCCAACGGCATCCTGGCCTGTATCAGAAATAGTGTGGCCAGCAGGAGCAGGGAGGTGATCGTGCCCCTGTACTCGGCGCTGGTGAGGCCGCACCTCGAATACTGTGTTCAGTTTTGGGCCCCTCACTACAAGAAGGACATTGCGGTGCTGGAGCGTGTCCAGAGAAGGGCGATGAAGCTGGTGAGGGGTCTGGAGCACAAGTCTGATGAGGAGTGGCTGAGGGAGCTGGGGTTGTTCAGCCTGGAGAAGAGGAGGCTGAGGGGAGACCTCATCGCTCTCTACAATTACCTGAAAGGGGGTTGCAGAGAGGTGGGTGTTGGTCTCTTCTCCCAAGTGACTAGCGACAGGACAAGAGGAAATGGCCTCAAGTTGTGCCAGGGGAGGTTCAGGCTGGATATTAGGAAAAATTTCTTTACTGAGAGAGTGGTGAAGCATTGGAACAGGCTGTCCAGGGAAGTGGTGGAGACACCCTCACTGGAGGTGTTCAAGGAACGTGTGGACATGGCATTGTGGGACATGTTTTAATGGGCATGGTGGTGTTGGGTTGATGATTGGACTTGATGATCTTACAGGTCTTTTCCAGCTTTAGTGATTCTGTGATTCTGTGAAATTGCAGCCTGGAGAGGGGCTGTTTGTGGGCAGCTGCTGCTGGCGGGGCTCAGGGCATGCTCTGCCCCCAGCCCGTCCTGCTGGCACTGGCTGGGCTGGTGGGACTGGAGGGCTTTGTGCGGGCTCTGGCACCCACTTCCCGTCACGTGTGGAAGCAACAGTAAGGATAACTGAAGGAGTGAGCTTGTGGAAATGCAGATAAACACAGAAACAAAAGGATTTCTGGATTTTTTTTCTATGTTGACATAAAAAAATACAGCAGGGTTTCAATTCTTCCAGTCCAAAATATTGCACCCGAAATACCAGCAAACTGGCATTTGATTACAGTAATGGAAACATAAGGAAAAAATAGCAGAATATTAAGAAAAAGTAGAAACTTCAGCTGAGGAATAGATCCCTCTTATTACCTTGTAAATTAATTCTCATTCATTCTTCATAGTTTGGTATATAACATTTGACTCCCACAATTGAGATTTAATTATAAAACGACCAAAGTTTCAAAGGTAACCTCTAAAAGCAGCTGTCATTTCAGTAGGACAGGCTGAGGGGAAAGACTTTCTACTCAATAATTTATGAACAGTACATATTAAGTATCCGATGTACGCCAGGTAATTGTACTGAGATACTAGGTTTTCACACTAGGTAAACAAATAACTATAATGGAAACCCAACTGATTAATGGTTAGCTAGGAGCACTCACGAGTGGTGGACTTCAGTTCCAAAACCCGAAGTATTTTTGGGCAGAAAAGAGCTGCTGTGTCTTACGAGTAGCCAGAAGGTCACAAGGTTTGCTGAGATGTGAACCATGTAAAAATGGATGTTATGGAAGGGCAGAGGAAAAGACAGAGGATGCTGATGTGCGAGATGTCCCCCATGCTATTAAAAGATTAAAAAATAGGGTGGGTGATGGTTTGTGTGGTAAACAGGGTGGGCAACTTGATTTCAGAGCTCCATCTCCGAAAAGTTTAAGCGTGAAAGAAAATGCACTGGTGCAGGTATATACAAGGTGCAACACGCCATGTCCATCCACTTGACATAAAGTCTGCCTGTGTAAAGTCTTTGTATAACATAAGAACTACACTTACAGATATGAAATATATTTGAGTGTCTGGTTTTCCCTCCTCTGTTTCCCCCCAGCCCTTTAAATATCTTTCTTTCCATTCAAACTTCTATTCCATCGGCTGGAGGGATGAGGAGGGGGCAATGCACTGAATACTGGACCATGTTCAGGAGCCCAAACTTTCTTCTCAGCCCTGCCACCAGCTCCCTGAGCAACCCTGGGCACATCAGGCGTCAAACCAGCCTCCCTGCCTGCAGCCTGGGGCCCGGGCTTCTGCACAGCATCCTGGGATCTGCTGGTGAGCGGCACCGCATCAGCCTGGATTTATTCCATCCGTTATTAATGACGACTCTGAAGAACTGAAAGGAAGCTGCCTCTGCTTCTCTTGTGGGTCACTGACACACTGGTGAACTCTGTTTTCCAGCATCAGATGTCTGCGGCCAAAGCCCTACTCAGTGTCCTCTCCCCGGATGCGTTGCAGGGCAGAGGGGGGCTGGAGGGACCGGGGTGGAAGCAGGGACCTCTGTGCCTTGGGGGCAGGTCCCTCCCTCAATGGGTGCTCGGTGAACATGGGATTACTTGTCTTAACAGTGGTTACTGCAAGAGCAGATCTGAAGGCTCTGTAACGCTGGTTGTGCATTTCATAAGGAAAGCATGTTCGTTCGGTTTAAAGAATTGAGTCAAACTAACCTACAGCAGGGGTGCATTAATTTTTGCATGTAAGACTTCACACCCATTATGTCATGGGTACAGCATAGCATTCTTTCAAATTGTTTGTAATTCAGCATTTAAAATGATACAGTGTTGTAAGTTAAGCAATTATCAAGACCTCAATTCCAAGACACAGAGGTTCGAGGTTATAGGTCTCATGAGTTTTATTTACTTTAATTCATGTCAGCTCATTACCAACCTCATCAGGGACAGCAGACTTAAAAGTAAGCCTGGATCAGTCATTATTCTAGGTACACACATGTGGATTAAGGGTCTTTCCATCTATACAGTTTGGGAAAGGGGGGTGGAAATCTATATTGTTTCACTTTCCATTATTCAAATTTGCAAAATAATTTTTAAATGAGTCAGGGAGGCCATGGAGATCACTAATAACATCTGTCATATCAGAAGTAATTTGGTTTGTAACTCTCTATGATCAAATCAAATAATCCTTTTATACCTGACCAAAATTACTTTGTAGAGTTCATGTGCTATTGCTAATAATTATCATCACAGTGTGTCTTTGCACCATTAGGCATTGTGTCATACACATTTTTATGATGAGGTTGTTTGAACTAGAGATCTGATGTCTCTTTCTGGTGGATTCCCTGCAATGCAAGTACTTTTCAGCTGGCTCGCAAGTAAGATAGACACAAGCAGCCATCCACTATTGAACTCTCTTGCAAACTACAAGTCAGTCTTTATGTGCAGAAAGATGTCATGGTACCTCCATAATCCCAACCTCCTCCTTTTGCTGCGGACGTCTGCTTGGTCTCACTTAGTCCTACTGACTTCTCTCGATAAGGATAATAACCAACTTTAAAAATCAAATTAGCTGGTATTTAACTGACCATTGTAATTTTCATTTTGATGTACGTTGTCTCAAAGTAAGAATGCAGGGTTTCTAAACTACTGTGGCAAGTGTAAACTTAATATTTAGCCCTTTTTTTGGTAAAACTGTGGGCAAACTTCTTAATCTTTACAAAGTTATTTCTCTGTCCCTAGGGATTTCTTGCTGCACTAAATCTCACAGCTATGTTTCTCATTTGGGGCATCATTCTGCACAGGTGGAGAAATATGATTCCAGTTTCTTCTAGAAAGCTTTACTTTATTCAGATTTCAATATAAAACATAGTAAATGTTGGTGTGCTAGTCAAAATTTCATAATTTATTGGCCCTGTGTTAATAAATAGCGAGGTGAAGCCTCTTCACTTCCCCTTCCATTCAGAGATTGATCCAAATCCTATAAAATACAAACTATTCTGTAATTTTAACCACCATATTCATTTCAATGCAAGACTGACATCCCTATATGCATTTATGAAACGCATCTGTTACCGTGATATTGCACCTCACAAGTTTTCGATAAGGCGCCTATTCTGGGGTCCCCCCAGGATTTTACTGCCCTCCCATAGTGGCTGAGCTAACCCTGCAGGCTAAAGCCCGCGGCCAGTCGGACGCCCACCCGCCGCTGAATTCTAGGTGCCAGGTGCCTACCACCAGTCTATTTAAGCCTTATGCATGTTATAACAATGTAGGGCAAACAAGAGAAGCCATTATGTTGTACTTTAAAAAAGGATCCAAACTTCTTTCCAGAGGCAGGGAATTGCAGAGTTTGAGGGGCTGCCCAAGTCTGGCTCCTGCCAGCTTTACCTTTGAATTAAACAGGCGAAGTGCCCTATTTAAAAGCAGGTGTAAAAAATGAGGCGGGTAGGGAGAGATAGTTTCTCAGATAATCTGGAGTCGGGCCATTCAGGCCTTAGCAGATTGTAACCGATATCTTGATTTTCACCGGGAAGTAAATGCGTGGCCAGCACAAAGTAATGAAAAGCTTTATTACCATATGGTACCTTAGAAAGCTCCTCCATTGTACAGTGGCAAAGAACCAAAAATTGCTTAATCAGATCAGCCTAAAAAAGGAGAAAAAATAAAAACTAAATCAAACTCTGCCAAGAGCCTTAAGACACCAGGAAGAAAAGGCACCGGCTGACGCATCAAGGGTGGTCCCCTCCCTCCCAGGTCCTTTGCCGTGCAGAGGCTGTGGCTCTGAGGATCCCACTGAGGGGGTACCGCTCTGTTCTCTGGCTCGAAATTCATCGCGAAGTGCAGTTTGTGTCTGTGCTAAGTTGTACCTCTGCTGGGTTTTATCCCATTTGCGGCAGAGCAATAGCAGGGAAGGCATGCAGGGAATAGCAGCTCCTGTAAAGACTGCAGAGTCCTGTTGTGTGCGAGATCCTCAGCATCAGCGCCTGGTGCTTGTTTTCCCTCACTTTTGGTGGAAAAGTATGTCAACAGATGTCAAGGTAGATTCTTCTCTTCCTTATTTTCCTCCCCTCCACCCCACCTCCCCTCCTTCAAGTCTGCCTTTGTGTCATCTCTTCAAAGTACACTACCTGTAAAATATTGATTCACAGCAGGCTGAGCTGCCAGGTTTAGATTTCTTTTTCACTGGCAGCAATAATAAACTACTACAGACAGTGCAGGCTCAGTACCAGCCTCATCACTGCACCACAAGCACATCGGTCTGTCTTATGCGTGACTCAACATAATGAAACAAGGACCCAGAGGTATCTCAGAAGGAAGAGGGAACTGAGAAACAACCATGAGGGACATCAAAGGAGCCTAAGGAGGCTCTAAGTTGAGGATGTAGCAAGTGCCACCCTAACCAGCAGTAACAGTAGCTCTGTTTATTCAAAATAACTTGTCAGAAAAACACAATACAATAAAACAACCGGTGCCACCTGAGACTAGAAATCTAGAATAAACAAACTCTCTCCTTCCTCTGTTCAGCTTAAAAACAGGAATACCACCCACTCTTAGCTATCTTCATAGTCTTTATGCTGTTGAAAAAAGTGTCAGGAATGATTACAGGAAGGTAAAAAGACCCTCAATAGCTTATGGCAGTGCTATGAAAATTGTGCCTGGTGGGAACGGTGAATCGACGTATGCGGTGTATGAAATGTGTTCCAGTTTGATCACAGGCAAGGCTTTCTTGCCTTATGAGTTATAAAAAGAGTAAGGCAGAGGTCTTGGAATAAGCCAGGATCCCATGCTGGCACTTCCCCCTTTGGTGTGCGCTCAATGAGTTGCTCGAAGACTCAAGTAATAAAGCCAGACAAAGGACAGATGTAAAATGTTCTTTGTAAACAGCGAGGGTTTAGAGATATGCTCAGGAAAAAAAAGCTGGAGCAGGGTATTCTTTTCCTTAGGCTAGTATGCACGCTGTATTACTGTTTTGCCAAATGTATATATATATGTATATACATGTTTATATTTGTATTTTCCCTTGACTGTGACTATTTTTATTCTAAACATTTCTCAGGTAGAAGGAAATGGGAAAATGTCATATGAGCTTTTCTGGTTTTTGCTGCCACTTGCCTCACATTCAAGAGTTTGGGGGAAGGGAAAGCAAAGAAACAATGTCAATAAGTCAGTAGGGAGAGGTGATGGCTCTAGTTTTGCATTCTTGTTTTACTGAAGCTTTCAGGGGGTTATGGAGGTTGCCTTAGCATCCAGCGATGAAGCTATGAATGGCTGTGGTCCCCCACAGATTTCACCGCTAGGTTTCTATGCCTCCAATGGGATCAGTATGCATCTTTGAGTCCAGAAATGACGGTTCTGCAAGTTGCTGTTTGCTCCTCTGAACTTTCAGGGTTGCCACCCCTTGGGAACCCCTTCCAGCACAGGACTCAGATAAACCAAGGAGCCACTGCTGTAAAGTGGCTAGAAGGTTGGAAATGTGGCTGCATGCAAACAGACGCTAATACCTGAAAGGCTTTGAAAGTTCTGAGAGGAGGGATATTGCCCAGTTTTAGATATCCTCAGAAGTCTGTGTCCAAGCCAGCCACCCCAGGCTGGGCTGACGAAGAGGAAGAGGCACTTCCAGGGTGCAATGTTTAGCTGCCATCTGAGGGAGGTACCCAAAAGGTGTCACATGCACTGACATTCCTGTAAAGGCCTGGCTTGGTGTAAAGTACTCAGAAATTGCAATTTGTGTGGCCAAAATAATGAAGTTAGCTTAAGAATGTTGAGATTTTTAAAAGAACATATTTAAGGGGCTTATTTACTTCTAATTATTTTCCAATTTTAAGGTGCTCTTAGATCATGTTTCCAGCTTCTCTCCAAAGAATCACAGAATCACTAAGGTTGGAAAAGACCTGTAAGATCATCAAGTCCAACCATTAACAACAACAAAAAAAAAACAGCCAAAAACCAAAAAAAAAAACCAAACAAAAAACCCCCACAAACAAAAAAACACCCCACCATGCCCATCAAGCCACGTCCCACAATGCCACGTCCACATGTTCCTTGAATACCTCCAGGAAGGGTGACTCTACCACCTCCCTGGGCAGTCTATTCCACTGTGTTACCACTTTCTCAGTAAAGAAATTTTTCCTAATATCCAGCCTGAACCTCCCCTGGTGCAACTTGAGGCCATTTCCTCTTGTCCTGTCGCTCGTCACTTGGGAGAAGAGACCAACACCCACCTCTCTGCAACCCCCTTTCAGGTAATTGTAGAGAGCGATGAGGTCTCCCCTCAGCCTCCTCTTCTCCAGGCTGAACAACCCCAGCTCCCTCAGCCGCTCCTCATAAGACTTGTGCTCCAGACCCCTCACCAGCTTCGTCGCCCTTCTCTGGACACGCTCCAGCACCTCCGTGTCCTTCTTGTAGTGAGGGGCCCAAAACTGAACACAGTATTCGAGGTGCGGCCTCACCAGTGCTGAGTACAGAGGCACGATCACCTCCCTACTCCTGCTGGCCACACTGTTTCTGATACAGGCCACAAGATCCATGACCACAAGTCTTGGAAAGGCGCTTATCACTAGCAAATGTGGGTTTGCTATGGACATCTCGGATCCCTCTGCCACCTCTGCTGCACTCGCAACTCCCTCGCATCTCTCTCGTGGTATCACCTAGTCGTGTTACCACTGCTCCTCCTCTTATCCCGCAGCCCCCGGCTCTGCCCCAGGCCCCTCGATGCCAGGTCAGCCATGGGCTGCTGGGGTTTGGAGCCGGCCGTGGTGCCCCCAGCCAGCAGTGGGTCTGTGTGCACCCACCGGGCAACCGAGGCCACGCAACGTCTGACTGCAGACCCCATACTGTGCGTGGCAGCAATTTGTGTCCCTCTTCTTTACCCAGCCACTAATTCTTGCAAAGCTTGTAGGAATACTGTATCTTCGAGAAATCTCTCTTCTCTGGCCAATGGGATCAGAAGTTACTAAGAAACAACGGGTGTGTAAACATGATCTCCTTATGAACTGGGGCTCGTACCAAAGACAAACCCACTCAGCTCCTGGGGTAAACACTCTTTCTGGGATTCAAGTCTCAGCAATAAAAATAAAGTCAAGAGGTGGAGATGCTGCAGTTATCATTTCTGTCTGGCTTTGACTGGTACCGCTATGGATTTGGTGCTCGATGCAAATAATTTAGTGCCAGATTCTGTCCCTGTCATTGCTGCTGAGCAGTGCAATAGAGCTGCTGCCCTGCCTGACAGAGCGGGTTTTTCTTGCTGCATCCACACACCATTACTCATGGGCGCAGCTTGTCTCGGGGAAGAAAGATTGCTGCTGCGGGAAACCATCCTTGGAGGGAGCCGAGGTGTCTCCATCAGCAGCGCAGGAACCGCCCGGCATGAGCAGGTGCCAGGGCCGGTCCTCCTGTCACCCTGCCCGGTGCTCCCGTCTGGGCAGTGGTGTAGCAGGGTCTGGCTCACTGATGGACCACCCAGCCAGGTCTGCTCAGGCTGTTGTCCCTGCCCCGTTGGGACAGAAGCGGACCCTGCTGGGTCAGGACCCCCTTCACACAGCCATGCAGCAGCATGAAAAGAGCACGGCTCTGCGATACGAGT
Source organism: Gavia stellata (assembly GCF_030936135.1). Classification (NCBI taxonomy): domain Eukaryota; kingdom Metazoa; phylum Chordata; class Aves; order Gaviiformes; family Gaviidae; genus Gavia; species Gavia stellata. The sequence goes on from NC_082595.1 coordinate 67,476,441, forward strand.
GCGCTCACGAAGTCACAGCGGAGAAAGCGAGGCTAGAGACCCTGTGTTTGTAGCTGACTTGTTTTGACCGAAACCTACCCCTGGGCTGGGGGTATCCCAGCACTTGCTTGTCCGTTCCTGTTTCTAACCAGGCCCCCAGGTGAATAGTTGTGTGCAGGTCTTGCGTCCAGCCTGGGCACAGCAATTTCACCCAGCGTGCTCTCAAAGGCACAGACTAGGTGGGGTGAACACAATACATCCCTCCATTACCCCTCCCTAATCTCTTTGTTACGTATTGTGCAGAAGGCTAACAGCAGCTAAAGCGACTGCATCTCTTGAACAGAATATGAGGAAAGTAGGAGCCGTCTTCCAAGGGATGCTCTCCCGGTTTCCAGTGTGCCCTCCTTTGTATCGTGGGCTAGAAACCTGGGTCTTCATTTTGTGCCTCGTTCGGCGGTGAGCACGCTGCTGTCAGTCAGGAAAGGACGCTGGTGCGGAGCAGCACAAGATGGTGCTGCTGACAGTCCTCTGTAAACCGAAGTGGAGAGCTCAATGCAAACATTTCCCTCCCCTTCACTCTCAGACACAATGCGATGCCTTGCCACCGGTGGGGTTTGCAGAGACCTTTCTGCGGGTGACGTAAATCACGTCAGCCCTCCCGGCCGTCTTCCTGTGGGGTAGGTGGGAAAGGGCAACGCAAGTGCTGCTTCCTCCCTTGGGCAGACGAGGGGAGGGTCAGGGAAACAGCAGTTAGCTCCTTCCTCATGCGGCGAGGGAGGTGGTGGAGGAGGCAGGAGAGGTGTCCCTGCGTTGGCTCGTAACGTACTACTCATGCCTCACTTCTCGAGGCTGCCCCTAAAGCAAGGATTTTTGTTCCACCTGTGCCTCAGCCACCAGGAAGATCCTTGAGATTCAAGAGAAGTTGGTAAACAACTGAAGATCTGAGAGCTTATTTTTAACCCTTTGCCTATACAGTTCACTTCTCATCAGTACACCCAGGCCCTGCCGAGTGGGAGCGGGGATCCTGTGGTGGGGTGAGCAAGTGGGAGGGCAGCAATATGTCGCATCCCCCCCAGAGAGGGATGATTGTGCCTCTTGAGCGCGGGTGGCATTGAAGATTCGTGACATTTTCCTTTTGCCTTTATTACAAGATTTCAAGTCGCTCTAAAATGAAACAAAATAAGTACTAGAGAAGCCTCGCAAGATAAAACAATTGAGCTGGAGTGCTGCATTTAAAATGGAGAAGTTCCCTGTCTAATTGCAGGCAATGTCAAAGGCATGGCGGTCTCTGCCTGTGGAGGAAGGCTGCTGCTTCCCTGCTTCCCCGTCAGGGAACAACCTGCTCCCACCCCACAGCCTACACACCCTCACTTCTCCCCTTCATCCCCGCTCTCCCATCTCTGGTTCCACAAAGACAAAGCTTACTGGGCTACGGGTCTCCCTCATTAAAAATAGACAAACAAACAAACAAACAAACCACAAAAGAAAAAAAAGAAAAAGGCAGGTTCCAGCCTTTTTCTTTGAGGATGCCTCAACATTTTCTTACTGCCCACTCTTCATTCCCTGCACCTTTACGTGAGGCAGCATAGCATCTTGAAGGATGCTCCTCGGTCTGCCCTTCGCTGCCTGATATTCAGGGATGTCCTTTTACTTCTTTTCTGGCTGGGGTCCCTGGGGGAGAAAGTGTCTGCATGGGCTTCTGGTGAGGATGCTGAGCCTGGATTTAAAGATGCCATTGCTTTGATGCAGTGAGTGTGAATCAAAGAAAGAACATAAAGGACGCACGCACGCACACAAAGGAGGAGTATTTGTCAAATGTAAAAGCTGGTGGGAAAAAAGGATGAAGAAAATCACTACTTACATAGGTTGCCCCTCAAAACTGCACCCTGACAACAACGTAAGTTGCTGGAAGATGCTATAGAGAAACAAACAGAAAATATTTTCCAACAGGTCTGAAAAATTACCTTGTTGTTGCCATGGGAGTCTGGGAGCAGGATTTGGCCCGAAGTACATTTCTGGCAGGAGGTTATCCTGCGTGAAAGGCTGGACTTGCAGAAGGAGGTGATGGGGGCACCAAGGATGTACTTGGTGCCTCTCCTCCCCTGAGTACCTATTACCTGGGGATGACTTCTGCTGTGTCCCAGAGGGAGCCCGTCGGGAGGCAGGCGCTGCTCTTCCTTATGGCAGTAAATCTGACTCCGCCTGCACCATTCAACTCATACTATTTCATATGAAGCATGGTTTTGTGGGTCTTTTTCAGGCTAAAAATCACCTACATCCATTTTAATTTGTGCCTTGTAATCCCTAGTAACTTAAAATATTAGTGGACAAGCACCACTTGCTTTTTCTGTCTGAGCCTCAAAAATGTTGTGATAAGAAAGTGTAATTCAATAAATTGCCCAAGAACTCAAACATGTCAGTTGTGGCACTAATGCAAGATATGAGGGAGACTTAAATCATATTTTAATTTTGAGGTGAAAAATGGGAAAAAGCCTTTATAAGAAGAAACCCTGAATAATTCACAACACTCTTTTCTGTTTCTCTTCACCAGATGTCCGCAGACCAATCAGGACTGTAATAAAGCCATGAAGCACAGGTGACTGTTCTTCACGACCTGACAACATGATACGGAGCACATTTACAAAGTGTTCATACCCCTGACGTGGCGGGGGGGGGGGCACTTGGCTCTGTAGCCTCTTGCTGTGATTTCTTCCATTTCCATTGATCAGGACTAGATGATGTGTTTTGCCAAATTTTCATTTGCACTCTATTTCTTTTCGCTTAATCTACAGCTTGATCGGTGCTCACTTGCTTGCAGTTGAGCACAATACTCATGTGGCGCTGCTTCTGTCTGCTATCAGGACTTTTCATACAATAAGGCTATGGCTGCAAACTCTTGCTGAAAGCAAATGTTAGAAATAAAGTGTTTCTGCCTAAAATTATGGTGTTTTGGTGGGTGAGACTGGAATTTATTTTCTGTAAGCATTTAGCTCAGCACAGCTCAATGAATGAAGTGGAGTGGCAGGCCTGCCACCTGCAAATTCACTTTGTAATCTGAGGTTTAATCCAAATTTTTGTGCAATACTTTCCTGGCTGTACTTGCAATGAATAATAAAGAAAAACGTTGGCTCAAGCTCTGTGTACCCAGTTCCTGTGCATGCCCAGCCCTCCCTTGCCAGGAGGACTTGCACGTCGCCCAGGTGCTGGTGAGCACCAAAGGCTGCGGAGATCCCAGTGCTCTGTGCTAACAATGGGGCCATCTGACGGCCCCATCTGAGGCTCATGCAAGGGAACAGGAGACCAGCTCCTGCAGCTGCAGAATCCCCTCTGAAAAAGTGAAATCTCTCCAAAGAAATGGAAATAGAGACCTTTGCTTTTCTAGTTGCAGCTAAAAGTCCTCATTCTAACAACATGAAAACTAGGATCCAGGGCAAGAAGAGTAAGAGGGACTTTTAGTTTCAGGACCGTGGGGAAAGTCCCAACCTGGCCACGACAGTAGGAATGCAGTGCAAGTCTGCTTCAGCTGCAATTACTTTTTGCAGGTCAAAAAAATTTCTTTCTTGCAAGTTATTTTTTGTATCTTTCCTGAAGAATTCATGGTTTTGTCCTAGAAAGAATAGTACACATAATCTTTCCCCCTTTATTACCAGTTTATAGCAGATACTGAGCCTGTCTGATAAATTTAGACCTGATTCAACTCGATTCAACTTCATATTTTAAAATCTTTTGTGTTTTTCTGTGCAGGCCTCATGACTGCTGTCTTTTAAATCCATTCTTGGTTTCATGCTATAGACATCAAAATTTTTCTCATGATTTAGTTCAGAGTCTCTGTCCTTGTTCTCCTCAGTTATTAAAAGCTCAGCCATTCACCAGAGGTTTGTCTTTTGTGGATTTTTTTGGTCACAGCTTCCTTTCTCTCTGAGGGAAGGGTGTCAATGAAGAGCTGTGATTTAGGAATTAATGTGATGGCTCTTTGCAGAAAGCATTCCAGAAAGCTCTCTTGATTTCCTGTTTCCATATGAGGGCTTTTAAGGGATTTTTTGGGGGAAATCCTCTATTTTTGTTGAAATAGGATTGACAACACACTTGGCAGTGCTGTCCTGATTTTAGGGAAAATTTAATCCTGTGCATTAGAAGCAGAACATTTTGTCACATGTATTTTTACTGTTTTCTGTTTCTCGGGTAATTGTTCCTCATACTCCTTTCTTGCACGGTAACAAGAAAGAAACAGCATCCAGGCAATTTCCTCTAGAATCCTTTACATAATTTCTTCTTTTTCCCCATTTGTTGACTCAGCCACAGCTTGTCCATAACTGTTCTACAAACACAAAGGAGTTTGCAGAGGTGCAATGGATTTTTCCATAACTAACATCTTTTCCCAGCCTTTTCCAAAGTGCTTTTCTTACTGTTGATGTTACAGATGGATGAAAAAACTATGCATTGTACTGAGAGCTTCAGCACTGACGAATAGTATGAACACAAAGTTGACAGGCAAAGAGAAGTAACTAAAAACATGAAGAAGTGCTAGGGAGGAGCATACGAGAGGAAGAAAATTAGAAAATCAAAAGTATGAAATGCCATGTTAGGATAATAACACTGTGAAATAATAAGTGGAAAGATGACCCTTACAGTTGCATCATATTAACTTCCAAAAGCCAGCAACTCATAATGGTTGTCTTAACTTTGGCAGTGAAAACAGATGGTCAGCTTTATTTTTTGGTTAAAGATAGTTTCTATTTTGATTTTCTTGATGGGCTTATCTACATGGGAGTTTTTGCCAGTACTGGCAGTATAATTAGACTACTACAGTTGCACTTTTCTATCAGAATTAGTCTTCCCGCAATAAGGACTTTTTATTGTTTGCGTTAAGCAGACATAAACTAAACTGGCCAAAAAAAGGCACTCATAGCGGGCTCTGAGCAAGTGGTGGGCAAGTGATACTCGTAGCAGTGTAGATCACACCTCGCTCTGACTTCCCCATGTGCTCCTGCCCTTGGACTCAGACACCAAGATATGGAGCTGAAATGCCTATTTTGCAGGAAGAGAGGGGCTTCCTGGGAACACTGGAAAGGAAAGGAGTTCAGCTCCAGCAGTCACACTGCTGCAGTGAGATGCTTCACACATGGGACTGGGCACTTAAGGATGATTTGCTGAAGACCAGAACTATCCATGGGGCCTCCTGTAGCCAACACTCGTGTCTGACTGTTGAACTTCCTAATAATGGACATCCCAGTGGCTTGTATACCTTAAGGAGACACTCTTAGAGAAAAGCTGAGCAAATAATTTCCATCATTTCATGGAAAATGTACTAAGTATTGCCGTTTTAATGATCAGTTATAGAGAAGCCTAGGTCTTCCAAAATAATCCAAGGTAAATAAAATCTTATTGTCAGATATTAAGAATGCTTGGCTGCTGCGCAATTCAACCTCTTCTTGGTGAAAATTAAAAAAAAAAAGTCTGTTCACAAAGAGCAGTTGAGGCAGAATCGAAACTTGATGTTACTAGAATTCCTCGCGCAGTTTTACAAGTCGATGTATCAGGGAAAACTGTAATCCATCTCAGTGCGTGCATTAACCTGACATCCTCATAGCTGACAAACGCATGCAATGAATGCCAATAACCAGAATTAAGGTTACCTTGGCTGCCAAATGGAAATTGTCTTTAAACATATGGAAAATGGCATAGAAGCACAAAAAAACAACCTGGCCAGTTTGTAAGAGAGCGTAAAGCATACGCATGGGAGACCTTGGGCCTGACCGGCTCCCACATGGCGTCAGTGAAGGTTTTGCCAGAAAGTGTAGGAGAGAGAGAAACTAACTCCAGGGGAGCCGGGCTGCATTAGCATGGCTGGCAGGGGAATACAGGTCAACTTATAACTGGAACTGGTCTCTGTACAGTTGCAACCTGATGCTAGTTTCAAGGGCTTCTAACCGTAGTTAGGTTTCTGCCTTCGTTAGTACGGCATGTACAATGGAGCTGGATCCCCTCCTTTTTTTCCCCAAGATTCAGGTATTTCCACAGGCACAACCTGCCAGCAACACACAGCGCTCCCACTAACTGGAGATCCTGCTGCATTCAGATGAGGATCCCCCTCTCTGGTCTACACTCTCCCTGGAAATGAGCAGTGCTTCCAGTTGTTTCCTGGTGACAGAGAATGGGATGACTGGTGGCTCTGGTCAGGGACAGTGGGAACTGGGGACATTTCAGCTCATGGGCTGGAGGAGCAGAGTCAGAGCTGTCACGGGCACCGTCCCCAGGCTGGCACAGCGCTCAGAGGGTAGTCTGCTCACTCACGCCTTCACTCTGGCTTTCAAAGGGAAGGACACAAACGCACAGGCTGTTCTGAGTGTTTCCAGCATTTAAGAGCTGACTGACTATCCTTCACTGGGAACTGGTGAATGAGCAAGGACAGCCAGTCAATGGGTTATGCTAAAATATACTTGGACTCCTCCTTGCATCCCGTGGGTGCTCACAAACCACAGCCAACCTTCTATTGCCTCAGATTTTTTTTTCTGTTAAATGAAATTTGGGTAGTAATTGGTAGCAGTCACAATTTTCTCATTATTAGTGTTACTGCACGTGTGAGACACACTTGGAAGGAGATGCAGGACCTCAACAGTTTTCAAATAGAAGCACTAAGACCTTTTGGGTTTAGTGTTTCCTTTGCCATTTAATTAATAGTTAGCCATATTCCTAAGAAGGCAGCAAGCTAGGTGTTGACATGTTTTCCTGTAACTTGTTAACCCTAGCATTGACCTGTTAAGATTACTCCACAAAACCCACCATATAAAATAGCACAGCAAAGCTGCTAGTTGCTGAAAATACCATAGACAGGGCTCTACTACCAGGTAGTGGAAATGCTCTAGGCTTACACCAGTGAGACAAATTTGGCCACATCATTCATAGGAAAAAGCACATAATTTGAAAATGTACCAAACATTAAACAAAGCAGAAACATGGGTACTGTGCCTCTGCAATGCTAAATATTCAGCTTTTAAGATTTTCTACTCATTATGCTGTTGTAAGACAATGGAAAGTAAGCCGCTGAAGTAATTCCAAGCTGAGGGAGGGTACATGTCCCTGGGACCTCTCCCCCACAAGATATCTTTATGGTAAGCAAAAGCCACACGTAATAGTTAAAAGAATCAAAATCAATCTCTTTAACATTTGGTGATTATTCAAAATGTTCTGAGGTATGTACAGGAAGGAAGGAAGGGAGGGAGGGAGGGTGGATGGATGCATGGATGGATAGATAAACCAAATTTTTATTAGGCCAATGATTTTTTTAACATGTTTCTGAATTTAGTGTAACACAGTGAAATGATGATCACTCGTCAGAAGCATTGTTGGCCACCAGTATGACCAAGGCAGAGAAAAAGATTACCTTGCTATGTAATAGGAGCTATGCTTAGCTATTGTTCTCCTGAAACAGCTGTCGGTATAATCCCTCTGCTACACATGGACTTATCAACAGCTGCTGTGGCTATCTCCTGAATGGAGACAAGTGTAGGACATGTGGAAAATGGGGTGAGAGGAATGGAAAATCATCAGGGCAGGGCATCGTACTGGTTCTTTTCTTAATCTTCTTGCTAGGCATGCATCCTGGTCACTGCCAAGGGACAGTACAAAGAGCCCAAGGGTCCTTTGGTCTGCAGCAGAAGAGCAGCTCGCATGCTCTGCCTCAGCTACTGTGACATTTAAAGGCTAAAATTTGCGCAGTTGATGAATACACAGTCTTCCATGCTCAGCTGGGGCACACCAGCCTGGTGAAGTTCTTGCTATCTTTCCTTGGGAGGTTGAGTTCCCACTCTTTGTCCCAGAGAAACCTGCCCTCCTTCCTGAGGGCAGCATGCACCTTGCCACACACTGCGCCTTGCTAGGATTGCTCACACTCTCCAGTCTCTCTTCTTATATTTCTGCTGTGATGGGCCAATGGTTTCCACTAAAACAGAAATCCAGAAAAGTTAGAACCAGGCAGATTAAATACTTTGAAAGCAAGGATATGTCTTATTCCTTTGAGTAAAGGTAGATGGCACAGAAAACCTTTCAGTATTGTCAGTACAGTTTCTGCTAGTGCTGAATATTGATTGCAAAAATGTATCTGTCCACATAACTGCTTCAATAAAGCAGCTCACCTTCAGAAGTGAAAATGTCCATTAAACTCATTGGCTACACTTCAGCTGGCTCCCAAAGTAAAGTGGAGGTTTACATTACTTTTGCCAACCCTGTTTTCCTGGTTTTACGTACCTGTTAAGTCAGCGCCGCACAGGGACTGATGTTCCGTGTGCGGTCGGGTTTGCGGGTGGCAGGGGGGCACCAGGGGTGGCTTGGTCCGGTTTGGCCACAGGTTGACTGTGAAAACTGTGGCTGATTTGGGGACTGGCTGAGAAATGGCTGCTAACAGGGTCTGCTCCTTGCCTGCTCCTGCAGCTCCGCATCCCACCTCAGCTCCCAGTACGTTTGTGACAACTTTATGGGATTTCCCGGGAGGGCTACAGAGCTGCAGCTGCAAATGCTTGTTACGTATTGCAGGGGCCAAAAGGATTGCCCCGAAGATGGCACTCGTTGCCATCACAGTTCAGGCCTCTTGTGTTTCTGATGAGGACTATCGTAAATGTTATAATGTCCTTGCTAAGCACTTAGCTTTGCTTATTCCTTGAAAGTATGCCGTTGTGCCCATTCAGAGATGTTCTCTCTTTACTCCTTCTTCCCATCCTAATTACTGTATCTATAATTACGAGATGTAAAAGATAATAGCAGGTGGGTGCCTCTATGTTTCTTTTCCTAAACTTTGCAGCACTTACTTTGCTTTTAAGAATAGTGCTTTTCTATGCAAGCCTATAAGCTATGGGCCAGATCCAAAGCTGCCATCAGTGGCCTTGATCAGCTCCCAGCAGGGAGAACCCAGCCCCGTGCATTTACTAGGTGTCTGCAGCTAAGAGTTGGGTGCGGTGCACGTGTGCAGAGGTTCCCTGAAGAGGGCTTCTATTTTCCGTGAGCTACAGAGGCCAAGATGGCTATTTCCAATAGAGTGGTCACTGATACCCGACTGAGTATTTTGGCAATTGTACTAAAACTGTACCCACAGGAAAGTGATAAATGGGGCTCGGTCCTTCCTACGAACTTCCACTGTCCAAGTGCAGCAATATTTATAAGGCAATTTAGCAACAACTTGTTAGATTTCTAAAACCCCTAAGCAATTACCTAAAAGGCTTTACCACATGCTGCCAAACATATAATCCTTTCATATGGTTTATAATTAGCTATTGTTTGTCTGGCACTTTGGAAATGTAATATGCAAAACATGGTTAGAAAGCATCCATTTTCTGCTGGGAACTGGGGAGCCCTGCTCTGGAGGCGGCAGAGCCGCTGCCTGCAGAGCTTTCTGCCTGCTCCTGTCCAGCATGGCTGCTGCTGCTGCCTGCTTCGAGGCGCTGGTGGTGGGAGGGGACCAAAGCCATCTATGCCTCCAGCTGATCCAGAAGAGTGCTTTAGAGTCTTCCACTTCCTTCCTGTCATTTAAGCATGATGTTCTCCCCTCTGCTTCAGCCACATGCAGTGTCTCTCTGATATATTGATATAAAAGCCTTAATCTTTAGTGCTATCGACTGTAGATTTAGAGAACTCTCAGAAAATGTCCTTAATCATTTAAAAGGAAATCTCTAATAATAATAGCATACTATCTGTGGTTAAAGTGAGCAGTCACAGCATGATGGGTATTTCTTTTTTAAATGCATCGAAGCAGAATATTGACTTGGTGAATCTGTGAAGACCATGAAAGTCATCTGATGGAACAGCTCTGGGTTGTCCAGACACTTTTTATGAAACAGCCGTAGAGGAAACATTTTGCAGGTTTCTGAGGTTTAAGGGGAATGTAACGCTTGTGGAGCTGATAGCTGATGGCAGTGGTCACAGACTTCATCCCAGTTCACCCTCCTTGGCTGTGTCTGAATCAACAGGCAACATGGCTTGGTAGGAGCAGCTATGTGGAGTGATTCAGCTGGTGCCAAAGCCTTCCGTTCACCCTATGCATGTTTGGTGTTATTTGGTCTGGTGCCGTGGAATGAATGTCCACGGCGCTGGTGAACATGAAGCGTGTTCATCAAGTGCACCTCCCACGGAGCAAACCTGCTCTGGCCGAGTGCTGTGGTGAGAGCCAGAGCTCTGTACACGAGTGTAGCAGGGAGACTCACGCTGAAACCGCCCTCCTGATCTGAATGGAGAGGCTGATACAGGCTCATCCTTCTTGTGCCAGATCGATGATACAGGTACCCTGTCACCTGTGATGTCTGTCTGTACATCCCCTGGCTCAGTTCCCCCCCAGGGTCAGGAGGAGCCTTTGCACTGGTGCTGCCCCAGGATGTCGATTCAATGGCGCAAAGGTTATCTAGGGCTTGGTGTATCTCTGTCATCTCTTCTGGAAACATAGATGACTAAACCCTTATTAATAAGGAAAAGTGGAATTTAACATCACACCACCAGGGCTTATCAGTAAGGGATTGGTACCAGAAATATTGCAGCAAATGTGATTGGCAAAGGAGATAGGAGGTTATTAATTTGAAAGCGTTGTGATTACTGGTCAGTCTTAAAACAGTCATTTTCATAAGACTGACATAGAGAAGATTGAATTAATACTCCTTCTAATAATGTCTTGATCTTTTGTAACTTCAGATTCCCCAAAATTCACCATTGCTTGTTAAACTGTAAGCATTACATCAGAAATTTTCGGTGTGATTATATTATTTGATTAAAAGTCAGGCAAACAGACACTTGTTTTAAACTGTTTAGGATAGCATAATAATAATAACAATAATAACAATGATAACAATAATAACAATAATAACAATAAAAATAATAATAATAATTGATTATGTACTGCTGTAAATGGAGGGGAAGTGAAAGACTTTTGCTCAGTGGTTCACAGTACAATATGGGAACAATTACCTTTAGACTTTGCACTTGTCAGTGGAGTACACATTTAAAAATTTGAAGCCAGTGGCCTTGGGGAACCTTTATGCATCGCTTCTGAACATTAAGCCCCTTTTATAACGCGCTGCTGGTGAGGGCAGTGTGACTGGGTCCCGCCCCAGTCTCTTAGGAATTGATGGCAGTTGCCTCCTAATGAGAAAAGCACTGAAACTCAGCACCAATGTCACGATGGAGTCCCCGCTGAGAAAATGACACCAATGGAGAAAAAAGTTCCTCTTTCGGTAAGGTGCATGAATATAAAGAGACTTATAATTGGATTTCCTTAAAGTCTTGGAGAACTAACACTCTTACAACTCTTCACGTTGAAAGGAAGTTCTTTTAAATTCTATTAGTTCTCCAGCCTACATTTTTTAGAAAAGTAAGATGTACGGCTTCTGAAGAAAACCAGGAACAATGAGGTGAGCAGTATTTGCATTCACAAGTTATTCTGTGGTGGCACATTGTCATCTTTTGTTGAAATATCACAACTTTCAAAAAGACTCTTTTGAAGCTAAAGAATTATATTTCATCTTGTTTTCTAAAAAGTTACACTGAATACACACTTTGAAATGACAACGTGAGATCTGGCTGCCCTTTAGCATTGGTCTGTCACCTAAGGTGCCTGTGTTCAAATCAAGGTCATTGTGTTTTCTCTTATCTGTGGATCATAGTATGCATCTGTCCATATCCACACCACTGGCATCCCAACATTTGGTATGAAAGCTACAACATATTCCATTTGGAAGATGAACAAGAGTGAACTAATAAGGGCATTAGATTTAAATATGAATCTCTGCATTGAATGGTTCCTTAAGATCAAAGTTAAAATCGATGCAGGGATATATGCCATACAGAATTAATACTCTATGACATTGAAAGAAGATGCTTTAAATGTCTGAGAAATGTAGTGCTGAAAGAATTCTGGGCTCACTAATCAGCAGGAGGGCATGGTCCCAAACTTTTAAGACAGAGCAACCATGGTAGAATTATGAACCAAGAGACTCCTCCAGTCTAGAAACAGTTTCTTCCATTAGGCAAATTGAGAACAAATAACAACAGTGTACAACCAGGCTTAAAATGGGCTTTGAGTTTATCTGCATTAGGAGAGCATCCCAGCCACAAATGGGCATTCAGCCCACGGGGCCAGACTAGGGATAGTCTGAATTAAAGAAATGTGCACGGAATTAATATCAGGTTGTTCGAACCACCTGTTCCTCTCTACTGTCTGTAAGTTTTCAACCTGGTCTGTACTAGTGACTAATGTAGGCACAACCAAAAAATATTTGAGCCTTTCAGTGAAGAAGCTCAGTGAGCTGCTTTGCATATCCTAGATTTTAATGTACTCATTGACTGACTTACTGCAATCTTACCTTATTAACACTGTGCTATTATGCAGATAGTTACCGTTCTGCAGGGGTCTGGAGTCCAGCCCAAAGCTTGCCACTGACTTCTCCTCCACAACCCAGGCAGAAAGCTCACCTCCTGTGCTTCCATTTCCCCATTAGCTAAAGGGAGAACAATAATTCTGGCAAACTTGTGAGGCCTGATTTATTAATCTGGGAAAAATGTTTTGTAGCGTTTGAAAGTGAGGTATGGGGAATTTGGTTTTCTTCTTTATTACTTTATTACTTTTGGGCCTTACACAGGCAAAACCCCAGTCCAGAGTACTTCTGAGAAGAAATAGTGACTAAGCCAGCATTTGTTGCAATGACTTTGATGGCTCTCTGGTTATGCTACCTTGGACTTCTGGAGGGCAGACTTGGCCTGTTCAGGAGACTAGTTGACAGAGTCCCTTGAGAGGCAGTCCTGAAGGGCAGAGGAGTCCAGGAAGGCTGGACATTCTTCAAGAAGGAAATCTTAATGGCGCAGGAGCAGGCTGTCCCATGTGCCAAAAGAGAAGCCGTCAGGGAAGAAGACCGGCCTGGCTGAACAGAGAGCTTTGGAAGGAACTCAGATAAAAAAAGAGAGTTTATGCCCTTTGGAAGAAGGGGCAGGCAACTCAGGAGGACTACAAGGACGTTGTGAGGTTATGCAGGCAGAAAATTAGAAGGGCCAAAGCCCAACTAGAACTTAACCTGGCGACTGCCGTAAAAGGCAATAGGGAATGTTTCTATAAATACATTAGCAACAAAAGGAGGGCTAAGGAGAATCTTCATCCTTTACTGGACATGGGGGGAAACATAGTGACAAAGGATGAGGAAAAGGCTGAGGAACTTAATGCTTTCTTTGCCTCAGTCTTTAACAGTAAGACCAGTTGTTCTCTGGGTACCCATCACCTGTGATGGCAGATAGCGGTAAGGAGCAGAGTGGAGCCCCCACAATCCAAGGGGAAATGGTTAGCAACCTGCTACACCACTTAGGCACCCACAAGTCTGTGGGACCAGATGGGATCCACCCAAGGGTACTGAGGGAGCTGTCGGAAGTGCTCACCAAGCCACTCTCCATCATCTACCAGCAGTCCTGGCTAACCGGGAAGTTCCCAGTGGACTGGAGGTTAGCAAATGTGATGCCGATCTTCAAGAAGGGCTGGAAGGAGGATCTGGGGAACTACAGGCCTGTCAGCCTGACCTCAGTGCTGGGGAAGATTATGAAGCAGATCATCTTGAGTGCCATCACGCGGCACGTACAGGGCAACCAGGCGATCAGGCCCAGTCAGCATGGGTTTATGAAAGGCAGGTCCTGCTTGACCAACCTGATCTCCTTCTGTGTCAAGGTGACCTGCTTAGTGAGTGAGGGAAAGGCTGTGGATGATGATCCCGTTTCCCACAGCATTCTCCTGGAGAAACTGGCTGCTCATGGCTTGGATTGGTGCACTCTTCCCTGGGTAAAAAACTGACTGGATGGCCAGGCCCAAAGAATTGTGGTGAATGGAGTTAAATCCAGTTGGTGGCCGGTCACAAGTGGTGTTCCCTAGGGCTGGTCTTGTTTAATATCTTTATACTTTAATATCTTGTTTAATACCTTGCTTAATATCTTTATCGAAGATCTGGACGAGTGGATCGAGTGCACCCTCAGCAAGCTTGCAGATGAATCCAAGTTGGGTGGGAGTGTTGATCTGCTCGAGGGTCGGAAGGCTCTGCAGAGGGATCTGGACAGGCTGGATCAATGGGCTGAGGCCAACCAGATGACGTTCAATAAGGCCAAGTGCCGGGTTCTACACTTTGGCCACAACAACCCCATGCAACGCTACAGGCTTGGGGACGAGTGGCTGGAAAGCTGCCCCGCAGAAAAGGACCTGGGGGTGTTGATCGACAGCCGGCTGAAAATGAGCCAGCAGTGTGCCCAGGTGGCCAAGAAGGCCAACGGCATCCTGGCCTGTATCAGAAATAGTGTGGCCAGCAGGAGTAGGGAGGTGATCGTGCCCCTGTACTCGGCGCTGGTGAGGCCGCACCTCGAATACTGTGTTCCGTTTTGGGCCCCTCACTACAAGAAGGACATGGAGGTGCTGGAGCGTGTCCAGAGAAGGGCGACGAAGCTGGTGAGGGGTCTGGATCACAAGTCTTATAAGGAGTAGCTGAGGGAGCTGGGGTTGCTTAGCCTGGAGAAGACGAGGCTGAGGGGAGACCTCATCGCTCTCTACAGTTACCTGAAACGAAGTTGTAGCGAGGTGGCTGCTGGTCTCTTCTCCCAAGTGACTAGTGTTAGGACAAGAGGAAACAGCCTCAAGTTGTGTCAGGGGAGGTTTAGATTGGATATTAGGAAAAATTTCTTCATTGAAAGGGTTGTCAAGCATTGGAACAGGCTGCCCAGGGAGATGGTTGAGTCACCACCCCTGGAGATATTTAAAAGACGTGTAGATGTGGTGCTTAGGGACATGGTTTAGTGGTGGACTTCACAGTGCTAGGTTAATGATTTGAGTTGATGATCTTAAAGGTCTTTTCCAATCTAAATGATTCCATGATTCTGTGATGCCTAGTGAGAGCACTGCTTTCCAAGAACTTGCCCAAGATCTGGCAGAAACGTGTTGCTTCAGGACCGACTTGCTCTTAAAGAGGCATCGATTTTGCTCTAAGTGCTATTCCATTAAGAGGAGCTGCAATTGATGGTCTGACTTTATGCAAATCTGGAATCTGGAAATTGAAAACATAGACTGCTCAGCCATTAGGAAACTGCACATCGATTAGGAGATATGACTTTGTTGCCTTGCCAGCTTTCCAGATTTCATGTATGACCCTGAATAATCACAGGGCCAACTCTGTAAATGGGCGCATTAACCCCGGTTGAAGTTCCTCTCACCTTGCCGTGGCCCATCTAAGCAATGGCTTCTGGTCTATGGAGAGCATCTCTGTCTCACAGAAAGAAAGATCAATCCCACCTGTTTTTCCAGGCAAGGAAAAATGATTCACCTTTTGCAAGTGCTGATCATTTTTCACAGAATCACAGAATCACAGAATCACTACGGTTGGAAAAGACCTGTAAGATCATCAAGTCCAACCATCAACTAACACCACCATGCCCATTAAACCATGTCCCACAATGCCATGTCCACACGTTCCTTGAACACCTCCAGTGAGGGTGTCTCCACCACTTCCCTGGGCAGCTTATTCCAGTGTTTCACCACTCTCTCAGTAAAGACATTTTTCCTAATATCCAGCCTGAACCTCCTCTGGCGCAACTTGAGGCCATTTCCTCTTGTCCTGTTGCTAGTCACTTGGGAGAAGAGACCAACACCCACCTCTCTGTTCAGCTGCTGAGGGAGCCAGGCCCACTGGGCCAAGGACACCTCCCTCAGCCCCCAGGTACCTTAAGTGAGGTCCCTGCTTTTATGCTACCAGGTTTCTCTAGTCCTCCTTTGCACATGGGCAGAACATCTGCATTGCAGACTTCTGTGGTTGGAAAGACCAGCGGCGTGCCAAGCATTTCAGTGCCCAAATCCCAAGGGAATCTGGCCCTTCTCTCCCAGCTGAGAACCCTTCATCTCTCCTTGTGTCAGTTCCATACTTGTATAATGGAGATAACGGCACTACCCTGTCCCATAGGGATTTTGCAAACAGAAATCTATTAATATAGTCCTTGGAATTAGCAGAAAGAATGTGATGATTGGGACCATATAAATACCCAGATAGATCTCTTAGGGAAACAGCTGGTGAAGATATTGGGAGGGATTTAATTCCCCTCTGAGTAATTAAAATGGGAAAAGGCCATAGTTCTAACTTACAAAGTAAGTAAGAGAGAGTAAAACTGAACTGTATTGGATTTTATTCTGCTTAAATGAGAAAATCTGCAGATTTTCTAATTAGGTAGTAGAATTCTCTGATACATTCAGCTGCTTTTACTACCCAATGGTTTACAAAATAGGAGTCATCTCTGAGACCTATCGTAATGGGTTTAAATAAACCCTGTGCCAATTAATATGAATGGAAAAGGTTGTACCCAAACAATCACAAGCCTGGAACAGTGAGACTGTTAGTGCTGTCATTTATGGAGAAATCAGTGCTGAAATATCTGCAGCAGAACTTTCTTGAGATTTAAGGAGGAATTACATAGCCCACTAGTGTTCCTGTCTCTAAAACTGTGGAAACAGATGGCCAGGAGAAAATGGCTAGAAATCTTATTGCAGGGGATATTAGAAATTAAGATAATTTCTTAAATCAGCAGAACAGAATCACAGAATCACAGAATCACTAAAGTTGGAAAAGATCTGTAAGATCATCAAGTCCAACCATTAACAAAAAACAAAACAAAACAAAACCAAAAACAAACAAAAAAACCCACACCACACACCACCATGCCCATCAAGCCATGTCCCACAATGCCATGTCCACAAAAGTGGACATGGGAAGTGGTGAAAGAACTGCTGAGGCTGAGACCATGGCCAGCCGTGCTGACCACCACTGTGTTGGTGTCTCCTTGCCTGTATGCATGAATCCACTGTCTCTTCTTTCTTAAACAACTTGCTGTCTTGTTTAAACAAGTTGCTGTCTGGTCCACACTGGTAGCAAGCCTGCTACGCTGGGGCCGGGGTGACGGCTGGTACTATGAAGCAGTATGGTGCAACGTATATAGTTTGTTATTTAGCATATGCATATTTTCTGATGGCTTTTATTCTAAGTGATGGGTAGTTTTACAGAATAAGTAAATGATTTTGGGGTAGATGGAGGAGGAGAGCAATAAAAGCACTTGTGCTTCAGTACTAGGAAACAGCCTTGGTATCAGATACTGCTAACTGCATCATGAAGCAGCATCAAGAAGTCTGCTCCAGTTTACTACCCTGGGTGCCAAACAGTCGTCTTTACCAGCAATTGTAAATGCACAGCTTCCCTTTTGGTTTCTGTTGAAAAAGAGGCTGACGGAGGGCTCTGTCTTTACCTACCCTGCCTCTGGAGCGTTATTGATGATCTTGGGCGTATTGACAGGTAGGATTTATCTCACCTAATACAAGCATCTGAAGCTTACTTGATCCTAAGGTAAGCACACAGGTAATAAAGCCTTCTCTCTGGGGTTTCCTGCTTTCTGCGGGCTATATGGGGAGCCCAAAGGGACCAGCTTAAACTCAGAGAACAAGATGTAGTGCCTGAGGGTGAGCCAGAAACATCTTAACTGCATGCCCCATCTTTCCTACAGCATCAGCCCAAGTTTTGTTGGCCAAGTTTTGGATTCTTCCATGTTTCTCCTGCACCAAAACTGCTCCTTGGGTAGTGGGGCTGTGTGGGAAGGTCTGGGAGGGTTTTGAGTATAGAAAGCAGCTGAGATGGCTTTTGGAAATTAATCAGTGACAGAATTTTTCTCCCCTCTTCCAAGGCCGATTCATTTCTTCTTCTTTTTGCAGAGTTAATACATTTCTGTTAAATGAGTATTGTCCAAATTCCCATTAAAAAGTTTCCTCAAGTCTTGTTTAAAAACTAGTTTTTCAATTAATTCATGTTTTTAAAATGAAGCATGATATTTACAAGAATATCTGCGCCTTATATGTTAAACTTACGGACTGCGTTTAGTGTCAGTGATCATTTGACAACCCCAACCAGTTAGATCCAACTAACATTCTGCACAGATTATCTGTATACTTTAATTTGCACCTCTGATCATTCATTCTGTTAAAAATACCAGGACAAAAAACCCCTCAACCTTAATTGATAGTTTCTTCTCATCATTGTTTTCTTCATTTGTGACTTCGTAACAAAAATGAAGGTTGCATTGGAAGTTCACCTAAAAGATGAGTCTTGTCTAGTTTCTATATGAGTTCCCCCCAGAAAGCCTGTTAATAAAAAGTGAGCAGAACATGAGGTAGAAAGAGGGAAGCATCGCTACGTGTGGCAGACATCTGCGGAGAACCTGGGGAGGACTGCAAGCTGAGGCTCAGCACACAAGTATGACAGCGTCCTCAATTTCCAGCCACTGGTGGTTTTCTTCATATTGCAATAAACTTTTGTCAATAAGGATCAAGTGAGCCCTAAGTTCAAGAATCAAGACTACCAGCTCACAGACTGGCATATATATTACTCCTTGAAATTGAGATTACAGTTATACTTTTTAATAATCACACTATTCTCTGAAATACCTTTTTGTCAGCCTTAATATCCAATGGCAATTTAGACAGTCTTAATCCTATTTGTGTAATCAAAGACTGAAGTCTCACCTCACTGACTTTGGGGTGCTTTGGATTTTGCCCTGGATATCAGTGTTCAAAGTGGCCTCTGAGCATCTGCTCCACCTGTGCCTAGTGCACTGAGAAGTCCTGTGTCTCTCGGACCTCCTGCGAGACATAGTTCCTGACAATACCTTCACAGACAGTCTTTGAGAATCCAGCCTGTCCTTTAAATAAAAAAAAAAATGGGAAAATGTATTGGTTTATGTTTTGTGGAAATGAAAAATATTGGGATGAGTATAGGTGGGAAAATCATGTCATATCAGAGGATAATCAACCTTTACTGTAATTACAGTCCTGGCACAGGTGGCTGCATGTTGCAGGAGGATCTGAAATAATACGATGATGCTAGAGCATGTGGGAAGCAGGCTTGGTAATTTCAGCTCTTTTGTTGTTGAAAATGCTGACTGAGAGGAGAACATGAATGCATTTTATCTGTTTACTTTTAAAATCTCTTTTCCCTTGGGTAGGGTCCACGATTCATTCCATTAACAAACAGGAACTTTCCATGAATCCATTGTATTTGAAAGGAGAACAGGTGTGAGGACTTAGTCATCCATTTCAATGGTGTCATCCCCAGCACAAGCTGGGACATACAGCTACACAAATATCAGCTGACATTTCACATAAATAGGGCGAACAGAGGCAAGAGAAGTTTTCTCAGACTCTGAAATGAGGCAAATCATGTTTCCAGAAGACACCGTGGTCTGCCAGCAACTGTTTCCTGAGAGATTTTGCTGAGTATAAAGTATGTTTCTCTAGGAAAATGATGTGGCAGCAAAAGTCCCAAGAGCAGGGTGTGCAGTTAAGATCAACTCATTTATCCCAGGCTTCGACATCCTGTTATTTCTGTACGTGTGATGACCGGTTCTGCAGGAGGAGCTGTTCAAGGAGATCACTCCTCGAGGGTCAGTGGGGGCCAGGACCTGGGCTTGGTCAGGAGTGGGGACAAGCTTGTTTTGTGGGGGAGAGCTTTAACATAGACTGGGAAGGCTGAGGAATCTTCTGTGCCTAGAGGAAGGCTGGATGCGGCCCTGGCGAGGGGAGGATAGATGCCCTAGACAGTCAGCAACCCCGGGGCTTGAAACCGTGGTGGTTCATTAATGGGCAATTGTTTTGGCGGGGCTCCTGCTATGGTGATCCCATCCCCATGCAATTCTGTAAGGGTGAGCGTGCCTCATGCCCAAGCAACTAACCGAGAACAGTCGCAGCATGCCACGCTTTCCAAAAGCCTTGTGGGGTACCCTTCGCATGCGTCCTATTTCCTCCAGACCCCTGATGAAGTCGCAGAAACCAAAATCTGATTTAAAGTTTCCATTCATTTGCCTTAATAGACTGGGGTTCAATCCGAGCTTGCACGCCACGCTGCTCATTGCATTTGACAGTCCAGACTTGCACCTCCAGGACAAGAAGGTCCACGTCCTGCAGCCACTCTCATGATTTCACTCCAGTTAATAATGCCTATCTCTGTCTTGGAGGCCTTTTTTTATGTGGAAAAGTTAGGAAACACTTTGAACAACGTGATTTTCCCAGATATTATATTCATTATTTCCTCATCAATGTAATAGGCAGATTCTCCCATGATATGACAGGAGCGTTAATAAAGATTACAGCTGAAAAATCCCCTCTTATGAGAACAGGCCCTTTATTACTGTCTCCTACCCCCTTCTGTGATATTCTGTGGTTTTGACAGAAACTCAGTTTCTGAAATCTTAAGGAACTGTATTAAACACCACTGTTGTGATTTCTTTTCACCGTGCATTTGGCTTCCTCTTTCTTATTCTGAAATGAGAAGCCTCGATTCTGATACAGGCTCTGCATAACATGAACAGCAAAGGGAGGAGCAAAGCATCCAGGAGAGCCTTTTACAAGTTTTTCCCTGTATTCTTCCCTCCTCCTCCCACTGCTCGAGATTCTCCAGGTGGTCTTCCACTTGCCATCGAATAAACAACCCACATGAAACTTAAAATTTGCTCTAAAAGCAAGGGCCTTTGGGCTAAATTAAAGTGTTAAATATGCTACCACAGCCCTTCTTAACTTCACTCAGATTTGATTGTATAGATCTAAAGATAGAATTTCTTTTTCCACCAAAATGCATTCCAAAAAGGAGAAAAAAAGGTGGAGGTTTTCATGTTGCAAGCAATTTTTGGGAGCATTACTGAGAAATTTGCCATTGTGCTTTACATATAAATGCTATTTTATTAAAAAAGATGTTGCCACACATGTAGCATGCCTGGAAGCATGATACAAAAGAGAAGTGAAGTAGGTGCTGCCTATAATAATTTCAGTCATTTTAAATCTTAGGAAATGCCCAGGTATTCATATTTTTTACCTCTGCTGTTTTGTCTTGTAAATAAGCCTGTTTAGACCATAGTGAAAGACAGGACTGAAAGTGTCTGAAAGAAGGAAAAAATACCCACTCAACTTCTCTCACTCCCATTTCTCCCCATTCCACTTACATTTCAAAATCAAAACCTTCCTCTACTTCAGATCCCAAAGTTGGAGGCGCTAAATTTTCTGCACTCAATTCATTTTCTTCTGTTTTCAGAAGAAGAAAAAGAATAAGAATAAGGAAAATGCCATGTTCTTGGTGGAGAAGTACAGAGTGGATATTATCTAAACTTCCAGTGAATCACAGCTGACAGTGTTGCTATTTCTAGGCCAGAGAATCACTCTTTGAACAAAATGCAATCGCTGTGTCTTTTCAACCTGTGCTTCAGCAGAGTGAAACAGCAGGATTCCCGTACTGTATAATAACTGTCAGAAACAATTTCTGCTCTGTAAGTGAGGTGAAGCAAAATGTCAAAATATTTGAATACATTTCATTGAGGATATCTTCTTTTAAATTAGTGAAGGCTAGAGGAAGAGAATCCTATTCTCTTGCATAATAAATATGCATAGAACAGTGGGGCCAAGTGAATTCTAATAAAGCTGGGTCCTCGCTCGTTAATGTGTTAGAGAAACACAACAATAAAACACAATAATTATTAGTTAAAGAAATGCCAGCATTGGCCTTTTACCAACACACCCGAACATATAAATTGCAATAAATTTAGACTGTCTGAAGGCACTGCGTTAATTACCATATTTTATAAAATGCCTTGGGTAGAGGGGAGCAATCACAGCGACCGAGAAAGATCCCAGCCCGAGTGTACATATCTCATTATTAGTACAACTGCATTCCTTGGAAATCATTAGCCAACCCGCGTTATCTTCGCTCATACCCAGAGAAAAATGGTAAGGAAAGTTTACTAACAACACCTTGTAGATTTACAGGGTTTTCCATCCCTGTGAATCCCAAAGCACCTTATGAAGAAAATGTTCGAGATTTTGCAAATGTCTAGACTTGGGATTCTTTCAATAATATTACCCTGAATTTCCAAACAATTCTCTTGTGCTCCCACTTGGTGCTTACAAACACAGACTGGAGAAGACTGCATGGGTTAACAAGTCTTGTGCCCAGTGATAAGCAGCCACGCGATGGATTTACGTCCAAGAGGATGGGTGAAGAGAGCACCTAATTCACGTGCCCCAAGAGCTGCTAGTTATGAAGCCCTTTCAGACAATTTAATACCAGATTCAAGAAAGCTGCAAAGTGCCACAAGAAGAGAGCAGCGACGGCAAAAGGTGTCTGAAGTCCCGCAATAATGAGGGAATTACATGGAAGCATCTCAGCAACTCTAAGACTCTTATGTGCCATGGGCAAGTCAGCTCCCTGTTTTTGTAGAGTCCCTGCCAATCTGACATGGTGTACCAAAGCACTAGGATCATGAATGCATCCAGCGCAACATTTCACCTCTAGCTACAGCCAGTCCAAGACGATGCGGAGTAACACGGAAAAAAACCTGCTAGAAGCCAAACCGTACATTTAGGAAAGGGAAAAACATCCCCAGGCCCTGCAGGTCACCTGTGGAAACCTAAACATCACTCTAATGTTAAGTAAGGGAAAGACCAATGAAATATATATTTGTACAGGTATAATTCTAGCAAGAGGAATATGAATGCCCATAAAAAATCCCTCCCTTCAATTCCCTGAATGAGTATTCTTGGTGACTGTATTGAAATGCTGAAGTGGCTCCATCATTAAGGTGGCAAGCAGAAATAATGAGTGCCATTTATAATGAGATAGGCACACGTACACAAACACGTACAAAGGTAGGAATCCTCTGTGTCAGTGAAAATATGACTGGCCCCAAATTGATTCAGGATTCATTAGGTCACAGAGCTCATTATGTCATATTATGAGATAAGAGTTCAGCCCTATTTATTGTTTTACTGCCATAACCCACTAAAACATTGTTTTTTCAGATGATGCTAAAATGTTCTCATCTGATAAAGCCCTTCTGTAATAGTTTTTTAACTTATTGTTTTTTAAAAAGTATTAATTTGAGTATCTAATGCCAATGGACTGCTAGCTAAAACACTGATTTTTCCATAATTTCCTACTCCGCTTGGCATTTTATTCTTTGCCTGTTTAGGACCCCTGGAAAAATCTCTCAGGAGGTGATCAGACTCTGCTAATGAACAGGTTAATTCAAATTACCATACTGCTTTGCAATGGAAACCACAAATCCTTTGTTAAATGTATACATTTATGGAAATATGAAAAATAGCTAGGTTGTGTAGTTTTCTGCTGAAACTAGTATCAGTCAATAGCCTCGTTTTGAAATGTTGATCAAATTGGTTGCATTCCCAACCTCTGCTAGTGAAGGAGATTAAATCTGGTAAATAACTATCTAGATGCCCAGCTATCGGAGGGTAGTTTGACAGCAGTCCAGTGCATAATGACAGATTACAGCATATTGCCTGTGCTGAATGCACTCCCAGTTGCACCAGTTCTACCAAAACCCATTACTGTTAATATGGGGTTTTTTGCATCTATCCAATGCATTTCCTCTGTAAGCAAAAAGAGAATTGTGATTACACTCATCGTTTACACTCTCAAGGTGCTGGGGCGATTTTATTGAAGGCAAGCGATAGCAAACAAATATTGTTTTCTTCCAGATAAAAACTTCGTCATTTGTGAGGATTCTGCTTGTTGATGTGATTGCTGGGCTGTATTATTTAAAATAATGTAGCTGGAGATTACAGGTTTCTTTGGTAATACTGGGATGAAATTACAAACCATTTCGGTGGTGTTCAGAGGAAGATAATGGCAACCCTTGGTAATGTACAGCAGTCTGCCAAAATTGCTGAAAAAGAAGAGGAAATTTCATCTAATCCACATAAATTGAGTGTGGGGAATATCAGGTGTTCTGGAAAATGCTTGTTTTAGTTCTGGTGTGTGGCAGGTAGCTATCAAAGATAAGATATATCTCTCAGCTCATCTAACCATAGCAAATGCAGGATTGGTCTCAATTGTATGTTTGCAAGTATTTTGAGTAAATTCAATAATCATCATCACCTTGTTTTCCTCATCATTTCTTTCTGTTCACTGCTCAGCCTAATCTCTCTCTTCTTGTGTTTTCTCGCCCTGGGGATCAAGGGTTTGTCACTAATATGGTTTAATACCTCCTTCATTACCCATTTTTGATTCTCTTCTCCATCCCATTAAGACGCTGGCTAATTAAAACCTCTTCTGTATATAATATCCCTTACTATGGACTTCTTGGTAATTGTTCCTTTACCTGCTTACACTGTACGCACTCCATAACCACGCATGTACCCAGCTTATACGCAGGGTGAAAACATTTGTAATAATTTTAATTTGTAAAAATTTGCAATTAAATAATGTCTGCTCTTATTTGAAGATTACACAGGTGTTAGTGGTTGTCCTGTTACTTTCCTTTCTGGTCAATAGCAATGAACAACTTTAAATAAAAAGTTTGGCTTTCAGTTAACTTTTTAACTAGTTTCAGACATACATACACAAGGGTAACACTTTGCTTTTGGAAGAACCAATACAGCATATATTCAAATGGCTTAAATTCATTGAATAGTATATTTTTAAGTGTATGAAAGAACATGCTCCTTGGTTAGCATTAGGGAGCACACCATTTGCAGTTCAGATGTCAGTATTTTTTGCTGTTACCATGGCACCAAAGAATAGGCAGTGTTACTGTAAGCCTTCCAAAAGCTTAAAATGTTTTGATTTTTACTTATTTAAAAATGTTGATGGGATTCTGTTTGCCTTTTCCAGAAAATGCTGTACCAGGGAGGAAATCAGCCATATAAATGTTTGGAAAGGTAAATATTTTGACAGAGTCATAACCTTTCCTTATGCTCTTACAAGAAAAAAGTATTACAGACTTGAATGTGGGAGTACAATATACAGTGGAATAAAGATGATTTTGAAGAAATATATAAAGGAGGAGGTACCGTATGACTGCCGTTGCCTTCCATGTAGGCTCCCAGCATCTCATAAACCCCAAGTCTCTCTCAGAAGCCAAAGCAAAAGCTGGTGAATATAATTGACCCTATAACAATTTAAATTTCCTGGCTGATGTGATGTAGAAGGTTTAGATCGAATCTATTGAAGCAGGATAGCAGGTTTGGATCAATGCTCTTTCATATTACTGTAACAGTTGAGCATCAAAATTCCTGTAAATATTTCTTGTGCAGTTGCCAGTAATTATCCATGTAAATGACAAACAAATAGCTTTAAAATAATTTAAATCATGAAATCAGGTGCCTTCTCTATGTTTCTCACTCGTCCTAATCTTTTATTCTTTCCTACCACTGCCTGTGTTTCCTTCATCACTTTTCCTTCAATCTTTATCTAAACACATTTGGTTTTGAATGCCAGTCGTTCCTCAGGTCTATAGTCTCTGTAGGGCCTTTCATTTAAGCAACAAATGGAGTGCAACGCATGGAAATGGGACTGTAGCTACTGGATCTATAAACTAATTGGAAAACATGTCATGTTGCTTCTTGGAAGAAGATTGGGATGAATAGCAACGAGTGGCAAAGTGAGGCCTTTGTTTTGGGGAAGTTAATGTTTTGCCTTCCTGGGACAGCAAAATATTAAGGTGGTTGTGCGATAAGGGGCAGCTGAGCTTTCCTTCAAAACTGTCTCAGGTTCCTTGTTCAGCACCCATATGCATGGGCTGGGCATGAGAACACATGCATGTGAAGGGCTGTGACTGTACTAGCCCAAGAATGATCACGGTGAGAACCTTCAGAGGACAGTAAACATATGCCAAAAGTTGTGTCTGTTCCCCAGCAGACCCTTTCATTTTAAAACTTACTTCCTCATGGAAGTATCGCATGCCTTTCTGCATTTGCTTTGTAGGTCAGCAGAACTAACCACAACATACTACTTTCTCATTTCCACAAAGAAACACGGCATTTTTCTTTTTTACTTAAGACTTTCAAATAATCAGAATACTCTAGTGATTTTCAGTGTGCCCTGAAAGCTGCTTTGGAGATAGATTAAGTACTTCTAAGTGTTTTGGTTGGTGATAGGATTCTACAACCACTTGTTTCCTATATGCCTGTATATGCAGTCACCTAAAGAATACCAGAAAGGGCAGAAAGCAACAACCAGCTTTCTGAAAAGTCCTAAGTTCAAAATCTGTTTTGCCATGGGAATGCCATATTTCTGGTGAGTCATATTTGTCATATATGTCATGTATCCAGTGAGTCAAATGGCATATTTCCAGGGACTGTGCGCTGTTACAGGAGACCTGGGGCTTGCCCTGACTCCCCAGAGCATGAGCAAACCCTTTCCAAAACTTCAGCCATAAGAGGGGCCCAAAGTTGAGCCAGGTACAAGAGTTATTGTGTAAATTTTAACTCACTGAGGTGCAAAAGACAGCAGAGGAGGCAAACAAATTCCTCGTTCTAGATGGAAGGTTTTCTCTGTCTGACAGAGATACACAAAGAATCCCAATCCAAAAATCTGTAAACTGCACAAAGATATATTTCCCTAATTATGATGCATATTAAACTTAGGAAAAAAAAATATTGCTAGTGGAAAACTATCCATAATACAGATATTCTGAAGAGCAGCAGAAGTAGAAAGAAGTGGTAACTAAACAGAACTATCAGGAATGGCAAAAGGCAAATTAGCTATGAAATTGAGAATAAAAATGTCTATAGAATCTGAAACTGAATATACAGTAGAGCAGCACCTGGAGTAAAAAGAAAGTCTCAGACCCTTTTAGAAGGGTTTTGTTACAGACAAAATTCAGGGAAGAATGAATTCATTTAAGGCACTTCCTTAATCATAAGATTCTGTCTTACAGGAGAAACAAGACCTACAAAAATAATTAGGGGCATGGAGTGAATTCATTTACAAGGGGAAAGATAACTAGTTATCTTTGGTAGGTGATGATTAAGAGTGAGAGAGGGATGCATAATAAGAATTTACAAATATTAGAGGCATAAATATACAAAAAGCAGATCATGAATATGCAGTGAAGTATTTTTAAATCCAAAGGACCAATGTTTGGGCTTTAGGTGACTTATTTGGTAGGGAAAAAACACACGATATAAAGCCTTTTTCTAGGTAGGTTACCAGTTCAAATCTGCCCCTGGCATGACATGACTTTAAGATCTAAAGACTATTTAGGATTCTGCTTGAAATAAATTTACTCCTGTTTCAGGAGCAAGTGTCTTCATTACAAAGGCTGAAGCCTGGACCAGCGCTGCTGCTCATTGTCTCAACAAAGCAGCGAATGGTGCACTCAGCCCCTTCCCAGCGCTGTGAAAGTGGGTTTTATCGGTGTGGAAAGTGGAGGGAGGCTTGCACCATGCCTGTGCACTTGCACCTTTACTGGCTGCAAAGAACTTTGTCCCATGGGAGTGTCAGGAGCTTATTTGTGATACACTGGGCAGGTAATTAGTGAAACAGAATGTGATTTTACGGACCCAGATTTCTGCAAGAACTGCATACATATTAAAGCCAATGGGAAAGGTTTTGCAGGAACAGACTTTCATTTATTGCACTGAGTTATGGATATGAAATTTCAAACAGATGAAAAAATTTATTATGTTCCTTTTTAATATAATCCTGAAGTCTAAGCATAACAGGAGTTCTGCGTTCCCCACTGACACCCAGACCAGCACGAGGATTTATCAAAAGTGTCTCTGCTTAAGGACTGATCCATCTGCTGCACTGGCCAACGCCAGCATGACAAAGAAGCACCGCAAGCCAGTACCCTCCTCACTCGCCTCACTAGCCACGAGAGAGAAAGTCTCCAAATCTACAAAGCTCTAACCTGTTTTGTTGTGTAATCACAACTGAATTGCATGTATAGCCATATACATACATACTGTATGACCTATATGGACATCCAGAAGAAAGGCTAAGAAAATAGTAAAACAATAATAAACAGCAGTAGCAGATACTCTGGATGCTTCTAGCAACATGTGTAAGCGAATTAGCATGCTCTTTCAAAGCAGACTGGTAAACACTCCCTGTAGCAGAAATAAAAGCTGCTTTTTAAGCTACTTCATATTTGACAAAGACAATCTGCTGTGTACACCTATACTAATCCAGGTGACACAACATATCTTGCTCAGAAATGCTGTGCATCAATTTGATTTAGAAGGGGGAGAACAAATAAATCATTTGCTAAATCTGAGAGAGGTTTGTAGTGTTTCCTTCTGTTGCACCAGAACACACATTGCATTAGGACTCTTTCAAGTAGGTATTGTTTCACTGTTAAAGGTTACTGAAACTTAGAGTTTCAGAAAAAATGGATTTGATCATAACTAAATACATTCGAAGTAGGAATAAGCTTATCTCCTCTAAGAAATATAGTAGTATATTTAATTTCCCAGTTCTCAGGTTCTTTTCCAGACCGTAACATGCATGCTCCTTTTAAACAGAAGTCTCCATTGCTTTGGGTTTTACTGTCTTTAATCAAGCAAATTCACCCCCTGCATCAATTAAGATCTGAAGAATTAGCACTTAGTGTCATAAAAGTATGTATTTTAATTTCATCTACAATGCATAAATTGATGACATAAAGCAATCTGCTCCCCTCATCTTCTGCCCCTCTCCTGCTCCCACCATCCTCCCGTCTGAGTAATATGGTTCAGAGCAGAAAAGGTTAGGATTTCAATACCTGTGCGAATGAAGTCTTTTGACTTGTGATACAAGGTCTCCTTTTTTCACTATTTGAAAAATCAGAATAGATTTTTTCATGTCTCCTCCTTCACCGTAGTTAGCTCTTCTCAATGTAAAATGTGATCTATCCATGTTTGAATTATCTTTACTATTGGTAACAAGAGGTTTTTAAAAGGAAGATGGAAGAATACAGGGATCCTTGACTGCTACTGGTGCTCTTAGCAGAGATTTTCTGGAATTTGCCCTGAAATATCAGAGGGTTTGGGGGTTTTTAATCTTTCCACAAATTACGTAGTTCAGGGAATGGGGAGACATTATCCTCTGTCCTACCTGTAAGTGAATGACTGTATCTGCTGGCCATGTGGGTTGAAATGAAGCTGCTTCATACTTCTTTTTCAGATCAGTCATTACGGTTTGGAGACTCTCTTTTGTTGTCAGATGCAGTTCTAATATCTATCTTACTAGCTGGTTTTCCTCTGCAAAGGTGGCAGCGAACATGCATAGAGGGTATAAAATGGCATACCTGCCCTGGCTTGAAAAGAAGTTGCTTTACACCAGCTGAAGATTTACTGAAGAACAGCTTCTCTGCTGGTTTCGGGGGAGGCTGGATGGCTGATAACAACCAGAAAAAGAAATGTCATTACTCGTTTTGCTCTCCTTTTTATCAGCTTAATAATGCTTGTACTGTTCAAGGCTTCTCTTTCAGTCCTTTGCTGTCAATACATTTCAAACCCAGCATCTAGCAGTACAAGCCAATTAAATCCCAAATTCACTTGTCAGAGCATTCCCTCTATGTGTCTGCCATGTTCTGGAGCCAAGTTCTTCAGTTTCTTGGGTTTAGTCCAAGAGGAAACATTAACAATAAATAACTACGAAGAGCTGTATGCTGGGAATTAAAACAATATCTATTAAAGGCACTCCACAAAAATGATCTTGAAATGCATGATGTGAAAATTAAATAAAACCAGTAAGAATATTAACGCTCCAAAGAAATAAATGGAATGACTGCTGAGAAGAACTGAAAATGAGGTGCCCGGTGTTTTTAAACTGTTCAGATTTTTGGCAACTTGCACAGTAAGTAAATGCTTTAAATCAGAAAAATTCCAAACAACTTTCAATTGCCTTTAAGCGTATTTTGGACTCAGTTCTCGGTGTGGACAAATGTCACGGACGAGAAGAAATCTGGCTCAAAACTATGAAGTATGAGTATTGAAAAAAACTTAAATATGCACAATATGTGACTTTCTATTATATTTTTAACAACATTTCAAGGTTGGATACATAATTCATGGCATTTTGGATATCTTGAGAGAAAGTGCAGTGTTGTAAAATTTCTGGATCAGCATCTCTTGGCTTGGGACCCATACCTCTGAAACTTTTTCAGTTCCCTTAAAACTGTTCTGAATGTAAAAACTCCAATGCTATGATCCAAAGCCCACTGAAAAAAAAATTAAAAATCTCCTTATGCCAAAATGTGCTCTGAATCTGCCTGCATTGTGTAAGGGAAGGGATTAATTCCCCATGTGGAACGGGCTATTTAGAAATATAAGGCAACAAAGCAGCATGCATTTCAGTAATTTCCTCCTTCAGAAAGAAGCAGTCATCTCCTTGCAGAAGGGACCACACTCTTTCGGAGGGGTTATTTGTTGATGTTGTTGGGTTTTTCATCACAGCAGCAGTCTCAGTGAAAGACGGGGTGGCAGGCACCATGACCGGCAGGCACCTTTGGTTCGGCATCGTGCCGAGCCCTGTTTTTAAGGCAAGGTTTGGACACCCGTGTCATGAAGCCACAGGCGGCTCCCACGCTGCCCTCACATGTGGCTTGCCTGGCGTTTGTGGTGCTCGTACCTCTGTCTGAGACTGCTTCTTGAAGCATCTAGAAGGAAATAAACCTCAGTGCTAGTAAACAACTGTGGTTCTTTTTTTTTCCCCCTTGGGTGTTTTGAATCCATTAGTTTTTTGCAGTTGGAAATGAAAACTGAGTTGTATAATTGTATACAGCTCCCAGTCGCCGCAGTGCTGAGGTCAATCAGAGCTAAAGCACGAGTCGTCTCTCCAGGCTCACCCAGCCAACAATCATCCCGAAGCCAACCGAAAATGAAGCCCCGTGCAAACACTTGATCTGCAATCCCTTTCATCCGCGCTGAAAGGCTTTCAGCGTGGTGTCAGCCAGCATCTCCTGGTCCCGCCAGCACCAGGCGGGTCTGCCATCGCGCCGGGGCTGGCCGGCTCGCTGGGGCACTTCACCCCTCTCCCCCCCCAGCCTCCGAAAGCACGGCGTCCCCGTGGCCAGGGCACCCGCCGCTCACCTCCCCGCAAGGGCCGCCGGGGTTGCTCTTCATCACGGTCTGCTTGACAGTTGTCTCTCGACTGGAGATACTCAGGGAGGCCCTTCAGTGCGAGACCCGGCCATGAGATAAAAGTAAATAATAGCTGTTATTCTCAATCCTCTACACACAGAGTTTAAGGGAGAAAAGGAAAGAAGAAAAGGAGAGGGAGTGCTGTGAAAATGAGTGGTGTAGTGTGTGCTTAAGACTTTAAAAAGAAATGCTGCTAGAGATGAAAATAAGGACTAGGTGATGTCCTTACCCTCAGCATTGAAATACTCCTTTAATAACCGTGTTCCTCAGCTACCCTTACAGCAGTTTCAGAGCCTTGTGGTCTTGTGGTTTTTCATATATTGCCGGTGGACTAAGACGAAACAGGGCCAGCTGAGTCCACCCAAAGCCCATTCCTTCCTTCACGTAACCCCAGGACCAAGTCAGGATCTTGGAGGACTTCTGGGCCACCATGTCCCTCCCTTGGTGGTCCCTGTTGTCCCCAACAGACTGATTCACAGCTGGGCAATGTTATAAACATCTGCCCCAGAGGTTCTTTAATCTGGACCTTGAGGGCAACTGAACCCACTGGATCTACAGTTCCTCACAACGTGCCTTGTTTCTTCCTTGTATCGTGATGATAAGTAACCACAACATCCTCCAGTCCTGCACATTGTCCCCTTGCAAAGGACATGACCAGGAGAATAAGCCTGTCTGGGGCAAGGAGGAGACCGCCCGTACCAAGATGGCTTGCATGACTCTCTTCTAAATAACCTTCTACCATACGCACTATTAGCGCTAGGGAGTGCCAAATTAAGAGCAATGTGAAATCATTGCAAATGGTGACTAAATGATGGAGACAATAACAATGTAAATAACTTGGTAATTTAAATAGCTGGTTTATAAATAAACCAGAGTCAATATATATTCCTGCTGGTCTCTAAAGAAATTAGACCAGTAAATTCCTGTGAATCACAATAAGGAACATATTTTGTGCATTTAAAATAAATCTCAAAGCTGCATGATGAAGTACTTTTAATTATTGTAGAGTGGTACAGGCAGCAGCTTTATATATTATATCTCTCCAATCAATAACAAAAGAAGTGCTTTGCAGGAACTGATGCTGTACTTTTGCAAGGAAATAAGTTGTACTTCAAAAGAAAAAGTTGAATGCTAACCTTAATTTGTCCTTGCTAGTCATTTTATATGACATGTGTCTTAAAATTCAGTTGGTTACCTCATGAAGGATCACAATGCTTAGAAGAATGTAGTGTACCTTAAACTGGGTAAAAGTTTGGTGGGTTTTGCATTTTAGTTGTAGCTGATAAGGAAAAAAAATGCAGAAATACTTCTCTATGACTTTATAAGCAACATGTATGAAAGCAGAGATAATTTCTCTAAACATTCTTTTTTTAAAAAAAAAATGAAAGGAACTCTGCAACGTGGGCACTTGAGAACAGTATTTTATTTTAAAAGAAATGAAAAAGTGCTCACAGTAGGCAAAATCCCCAAATGGAGCCTGTAGCCCGTTGCATTCAGCGGGTAGCCTGGATTGTTAGCATAATAGTAAAACTCCAACAGTGACACTTGAAGCAAAACTTTATGCATTTTTAAAGACAGCTAAAAAAAACCCCCTGAATTTGATTCTTGCATTCTTGTTTTCAGACATGCCACTGGAAAAATAAGCCAATTTATAGTCTTAGTAACTAATGTTAGCAGCCCAGACTTATCTCTGAACAACTCTGTGCAGCACAAACACTTGAGAGATACTGGTCCTGTCCAAGGTCACTGGATATCTGTTTTTCAGAAAACCCACCTTGCTTATAACTGGCTTCATGTTTAGATGACCACATCTGTCCTTCTATGGCCCTTTAGGACGCTTTAGGATTATTCTTTCACTTTGCAGTCATTCTTAAAACAAGTTTCATACTCCTTACATGAGCAAGTGGTGATTATGCTATCAGAAAGGAATAACATCCTCTGAAAACCATTTCGTGACGGAGATACTCACAGGACCACATAGTTCACACTACCGCTGCCCACGCTCAGGGGAACTGGGCGTACGCTTGGGGCTGCCGGCAGAGCTTGACGCAGACATGTGAGAAGGTGGCTCATCTCCAGACTTGGAGGTACAGTGCTAAACTGCATTAGCTTTCCTTCTCCTCGTCATACAGGGCTTTTTTCTCAGGAGAGCCTACAGCCGCTTGCGGCCAGTAGCAGAGCCCACAGCCATGAGTGCTTGCTTAGCTCCTGATATTGGCATGTATTTTGTCCTGGAAATGGCAACTATTCGTCGCACCATTTCACTCCCCGGGTCTCTTTCAAACTCCAGCTGTGTTGTGGATTACTGCAAACCCATCGGAATTGGGCATTGGCTCAAGATGGCTTCAAAGACATTTTCCCCATTTAACCACCATAGAATATTTTGGGACCTACTTTCTCATTTTCGTCATGTTTGGCACAACTGGCAGAGTTATTGCCCTCGTAACAGCTGACATTTCAATGGCACCTCTGCACCAAGGTATCCAGCAAACTTTGCGGAGAGTGTCCAGCTGCCCCTGGGGCAGCAGTTATCAGCGGTTCCTCAATGGCACCAGCCAGTCTCCAGCCTGCACTGCAGGAAGGCTGGGGATGGGCAGAATGAAATATGCAATTTTAAACTGACCTCAGGGTTAATGTTATCCTGGGAGGAAGTCCTTAACAATTTTAATGACCGTAGCAATTCAGGAAAAAACCTCTCTATTAGATCTCATTCCAGTGTAGCATCTTCTCAACACTGCACTGCATAGCAAACGGCTGTGAGGAGGTGTCCTCTGCCCAGCTTCTCTGTTCCAGCTCTGTCCCTGCTGCCCCTCTGCTCCCACAGGGCTCTGTGTACCCTGGCACAGTCCTCCCGGGGATGGGAGAGGGATCACCCATGGAAAAAGGGTAATAGATGGCCCAAATGTTCAGATACTTGCTCTGAATTTCTCTCTGTCACCTGCATCTATCATTCTACTCTATATTAAAATGCCCTGCCCAGGTAGCTCTGCCAGTCAGGGGGGTTGTGATTTCTCATTGGAGGGAAGCAGCAAGGCAGCAGTTTCCCCAAGAACAGCTAGGGTTTTGAATGTGGGAGGAAAGGGCATTGATTTCAGAAGACGTATAGGGATGTCCACAGGAGCACCCTCCCAGCCTGGTACATCAATCCTCACTGTCTGATAGAGACGGATGCACTGCTTCCAAGCAAAAAAGAATTATCTCCTGAACAACGGTGCTTGCTACAGCTCTCTTCCTTTGCCTACGCAGCCTGCCAGCCAAAGTCCTCACAGAATAACTCTGTTTGGTTGACAAGAGTCACTGTGATCACAGTCCAAGGCGACATGTTTGCTGTTCGCAGGAAGCCGTGGGTTAAAGTACAATTGACCTTCAAAACCCACCAGCACAGGCAGTGCTTCGCTGAAGTGAAATGCAAGGCTAATTTATGAATGGGGCAACTCATCAGCAGCATTTTAATGAATAAACGAAGTGCTCATTCATTATTTTTCCATTTCCAAGTGTTAATAAACAGCCCAGTGATAATTAACTGAAATTCTACCTTTATAGAAAAGTGGCACTTCATAAATACCAAATTGTGCTGTTATCGTACATATCTGCTTGGTTTCCATGAATATATAAATTCGGCAATTACCTCTGGAACTGTTTGCTAAAACGTAAAAGCAGGTTAGTGAAGAAGAGGAAAGTCATACAGCAATTAAAATTTGAGAAACAAACAAAACGTCCTCCTGATTCAAAAATTCAATGACAGTAAACAGGGCAATGCAATCAGGAAGGAAAGTCCTGCCCTAATCAGCAAAGGTGATTTTTCACATAGCTCAAGATGTGGCTGAACGAGTGGTGGTGAAACTTGCCTGCAATCAGCCGAACGAGTCTTTAAGGCACTGAGCATCTGAAATTCCTGCCCAAGGAAGCAGAGCCCGGAGTCGCATGACTATATCAGAAGGTCAGCTCTTTTTTAGAGAACAAACAGAAGCCCCCAAATTTTCAAGCCTTCCTAGAAAATTACCCTGGAAAAAAAAAAAAAAATGAACTGACCTTTACCAGGGCTGGGATTTGCACCTTGCTGGGAGAGGTGTGAGCTGCTTCTTTCATCTCAATGAGATGCTAATTCCTGTACTCTCTTTCTGCAGAGACGCCAGGCCCTGCCAAAGCAGGAGGCTGTGGGAGCTGGCTGGAAGTGGGGAGTGGGACCCTCCTTTGGCATGTGGGGCATCCCCGGGCGACCGGGAAAAAAGAGGAGGCAAATTTTCCTCTGAATTTTGATGAGTTGCGGTGCAGAAGGGAAAGAGCTCAGGTCTCATCGGAGAGTGACTGCCATCCTGGTCTGTAGTCTCTTGAAAACTAAGCAAGAATAGGTGCTTGGAACAAGATTTTGGAAGAAAATAGAGCCTACAGAAAGTGGTGCTGGCTACCAGAAAGACGAGTACAGCCGCCTGCACTGTTCAGCCCGCGTTAAACCGGAGCTGGTTGTGGGCTGGAGCACACCAGTGGCCCTGGAGCTGGAGCTCCCCTGCAGTGGCCTCAGCTGCATCGGCGGAGGCTGCGGCAGCACTGACTGGGTTGGGCTGAGCCTGCTGCATGGTGCCTGGCTAACCGGCTGGGTGTGACACCGAGACGCCATGCCCAGGTCCTTGGTTTGGTCAGTTCAGTATCTCCATCATCAAGTGGGGTGTTGGGGGACACCTACAAAATGGACTAGTGACACCAGGGCAGGGGGTGACACAGACACGTCAGACCAGAGGGTTAGGGCTAGAATTTAACGCGTGTTGCTCCTTCACATTGCAAAGAGGTGCCATGCTCTCCCTGGGGACAATGCTCCTTTACCGAGGGGAGAACCTGGACTCCCCCACTCCCAGATGAGCGGAGGTGCCTGAAGGATGGGGAATAGCACTGAGACAGGAAAGGGAGAAGAGGGACTTCTGGTTTTTGGGACACTCTGCATGGCTTACATTGCTACTTCAGCTGCAAACCTAACTTCTGACTCTGGGCTGCGGGGCGGTGAGCACCGGGTCTCCCTCCTGTTTGGTACTTACATGCACACACTGAGCAGCACAGTGCTGCTGTCAGACAACTACTACTGAGCACTCGCCCTTGTGCAGCAGTTTTCCACCGGCCTGGGTGATGAGGAGATTATCTTGCCCACAGCAGGTGACAGTGTTGATTCATGGCTCAGCCAGACGCGGTTGCTTAGCTATGCAGCTGCCATCCCCCGGCTTCCACATCTCCATACAGTTCCTGAAGCCAAGACTACACCAGCAAGGGAATGCACTGGGCCTGGAAAGGCAACTTCCTTTGATGAGGACCTTTTAAACCTCTTTGACCTGACCCCACTGACAAAAGAGCCCTTCAAAGAAGATGAACTGTTTCATGTGGCAGCAATTTCTCATGTCAATCAAAAAGATTTTTTTCTTACAGCAACAACTCTCTATCCTTTCCCCACAAAATTATTCATTTTAATACAGCTATCCTCTTCTCTACAGTGAACACCCTTGGGTAGCATCTTCCAGTGTCTCACAGACACACTCTTCAATTCGCATTTCCATATTTTATTTTCTTTAAAAAGGGGGGGTGGGGGAAGGGAATGAATTGAACTTTCTTTGATTAAGATTCTTCTTTTGCATTTTTAAAACACACACCTTCTAAAGAGCAAGTTCCTGCATGAGATCTGGTGGTCTTCTGAGTATCTTTTAAGAAATAGATGCTCATCTTCCTTTCTTTTTTTTAAAAATGA
The DNA here is from genome assembly GCF_030936135.1 of Gavia stellata. NCBI lineage: Eukaryota > Metazoa > Chordata > Aves > Gaviiformes > Gaviidae > Gavia > Gavia stellata. The sequence continues at coordinate 67,513,076 of NC_082595.1, forward strand.
TAGAATGTTTGACCTGTTGGCCTCAAATTTTTAACTCGGTTTTCTGCCTTAAAATATTGCTGCAGCAGTATTTGAACTTCTATGACATTGGGAGATACAAGTCAAACGAATATTTCTGATGTTGAAGTAACTATTAAACTTCAATGTGGATCCATAACCTTGAACCATATTTTAGCCAGGAAGCAAATAATACGGATGCACAACTCAGAGGAAGCCATAACAGCTGTTTAAAATGGCCTACAATAGATTTTCAGCACATAAAATTGTCCTGCGTTGAAAGTCCATTCTCTCATGTTCCTCCCAAGCTCAGAGGGAGCCTTGGTCTCCTCTGTGACTCTGGTAGCCTTCACATCTTTGGGAAGGAGATGTTTTCTTCCCAATGATATAAAGCATCTGTCCTGATCCTCATGTAGGAAATACAAAAGAAATGCTCTAGTAGGTTAGTTTAGAAGAAAAGCCTTAATCTGTTTAGAGGTTTGGAACATCTCAAGAGCTTCAGCAGAGATGGATGGATGGTCAGGGAGTCAATGAGGTGATCAAATACACATGCATGATTTAGTCATATTGTCATTGCTCCAGGACTTTTTTTTCCTTGCAGTTCCATGCTCTGCCATACGGCCATCATTACTGCAAATGTGTGATATGCCTATGTGCTGAACATGTTCATAAACAAAACTATATGTAAAGCCTGCAGTTAGGCCTATAGAGTAATTTCCATCTTTTCACCTGTTTCTAATTTTGTTACTCTTTACCTCCTCCTTTGTAACGGTCAGTGTTTTCTCAATTCTGTAATTATCCGTTTATCCATTTACTTGGAAAATTAGTTGGCTTAGGCATTTTTTAAACTTTAAAAAACCCAACACTTTTTAAAATGAGACCGAACTTGTCAAAACGAACAGGAACTGGACATTTTTGAGAAAGAAGATGTGTAGGAGAGCAAAATGTGCTTCCTGTCAGCTGGTGGAAATTAGCTGTGATTTGAAAAAATGGTAAGGTTTTTTTAAAATGTCCTTTTTTTGCATGCTCTCCGCATTTAATCATGTGCTGTGATCACAGCCTAGCGGTTCTGTGGGAATGCCTAGTGTAGGAGTATATAAATCACACCCTGCTTTTCTCAATGGTTATTGGAGTTGCATGGAAATCTTTCCGCTAAGCTGCCGGAGAGAAGCTTGTCGCTGCCAGTGTCCAAGTTTTACCCCTATAATTCAGAAAATGTATCCATATAACTCAGGAAATTTTACATTAAATGAGACAGAAAGTTTGGTCTCAGGTTGTACCTCCTGATCAGCCTCAGGTGCCCTGGTGCTAGCAGATTTAGGTACATGGCAGAATAGGTCTATTCCTGTCACTTTAAAGAAATACAAAAAAATTCCATAGGAATTCTCTTAGAAGATTATTAACGTAGCAAAATTAAAGGTTCAAAGGCAGGGAAAAAGAGTAAAAGTGGCGGCTGAACTTTAATTCTGGTCTCTGAATTAGGCTTTTAATTATGCCATCAAGCAGTCCTGCACAGAATCCTGGGTCGCTGTGAACACTGAAACCTGCTGATTATTTATCACACCGTATCTGTCCCAGTTATCTCCAGACACCGTGGGATGAAAGAGTGGGAGCCTCCTGACTCCACAAGTCACAGTTAAAACAAGGAGCACCCCTATGAGACCAAGGCTCGGACTGAGCTGTACGCACAGCTGCAGTTTTTATAGAGGGCAGCATTACTTTTCCCATTGCATACCAATGGCTGAGGGAAACTGAGGCTGAGTTTTAGTTGTTGGTCTTTATGTTACGCCAGAACGTAGCTAACCTGAGTATTTCTTTAAAGGGAACACGAGCATTTGAAATAGGCTGCAGCTGAGACCTTTGGTCAGAGCTGTTTGTTGTAGCTCTTTGGAAAAATAGATACAGGACAGGAATTCTGATCCAGTTTTCCTGTTTTGCAAGGAAAAAAAAGACTTAAACCTGTACTGCCTGAGATTCCACCCATCCCACCCCTCATCGTTTCTTTAATCCTCTGATGACTGATGTAAACAAGTTTTACCAACTGCAGCTCTCAGATACGTGAGTTTATTAGAAACTGTGAAAAGCAGCATCTGCAAAGGGAAGAGGGATCCAAGGAAATGCTGTGCTGGAGATTTCCTCAGGGAGGAGCTCAGCAGCAGGAGGATGAGCCCAGCAGTTATCTGCAGGGTTTGGCTGCCAGCTGGCCAAGCAGGAGGTGCTCACTGGCCAGCCAGTTGGCACCTTCGTCCCTTGGGACCAGCCAGGGAGCACGCTGCCGCTCGGGCGGCACGGGGGGTATAAGGGGAAGTGGAGGACGAGGGGACAAGGGGAGGATGCTGTCGGAGGATATCAAGGCCATAGGGAGCATGGTGAGGATTTGAGATGGTTTGTGGGGAGGAGGAGGGGAATAGGAATATAGGACACAGTTCCATAGTAAACTAGGCTTCGTTAATGATGTGGTCTCAGAACTGCTTGTTTTCTAACTTGCAAAGAGTCTGTCAAGTGTTGCCTTTTTTTCTCTCTTAGACTTTTCCCCTCATTACTGTATTCTTTTCTTTGCCATCCCATGCTGTGACTTTGATTCTCTACTCTGAGTCACAACATATGCACTGTCGCTTCATATTTTGTAATGCCTCTACATCAGCATTAGTATAAGAATGTATTTTGGCATAATAATTGTATCCAGTTATTGACCACATAATCAATAGTGTGGAGTTGGTAGAACCTTTGCTGCCATTTAAATCAAATCATTAACCAAAACAACGCAAACCTTAATGTATAGATCTCTAAATGGTCCTAACAGTTGCTTTATATTAAAGGGAAAAAAGGGACTTGGGTTTGGGCTTTTTTCCTCCTAGTCATATATAAAGCTGCCAAATAAGATGATTTCATCCTTTTGTTCATCTCTCACGCAACTGCAGGATTAGGCACAAATTACCGCAAGTGTCAGGCTGGGCTCCTGGGAAGCCGCGGGCAGCAACGGAGGGGACTGCGGCCATGTCACGCCTGGATTGCACTGGCAGAGTGATCCGGGAGCTGCAGTCACACGTCACACCCCGCGGATGTTTCCGGGAACCTTGCACTCGCTCTCAAAGCAAAAATCAAGTTGTCAAAGGCTGCGCCTGTGCTGCTAAACAAAGCAAGGCTAGGGAGCAAGCTTGACTGCTGGCCATCCAGGCTACTTAGCTATTAGCTGTTAGCTCACACCTTGGTGCGGTCTTGATACATGCTGGCTTCTCTCCCCCGGGGAGTGCCGGGACGCGGCTGGCCCATGCGCTCGGCTGGCGCTGTCGGTGAGGCTGCACCAGGTTTGGCTCCCTGTGCTCTGCAGGCGTCCAGGATGCTCTCTCCAATGCCCTGCCTGTCCCCATGCACAGAGCCTGGGGCTCCTGCTAGGAAAACATCGCCTGCATGGGCTTCAGACCCTCATAATTCAGTGCCAAATACAGCAACGACAAAAACAGAATGCCACATTTATGTCTAAGCCTGTAGGAGCATCCCACAGGGCTCGAGGGAGAGCCAGAGCCTAGTGCCATGCAGCTGGTAAGCCTGTGCCTTTTTGAGCCACAGAGCCAGAGAACAGCTCCTGGACCTGTTTAGTTAGCAGTACAGATACAGCTGTTGAGGCTAGGAGCGTAGGCATCTCAGATGGAGGATACTTCTGCAAGGGCGCATGAACTGGTGCGAGGTGATGCAATGAGGCCTCTCATCCCACTCGCAAAGGTGTCTGAACTTTATTTTTTTAAGCTAGAACGGCCTTTCAGGATTTAATTTTGATGTCTTAAATGAACATAGTTTTCAGACACTGTTAATGCTCAGCATTATGGAAACCAAGACCTTTTATAGAGCCTTACGCCAGGCATCTAGAAACTGAGGAGCCTCAACTCATTGGTTACTTTTGAAACTCCTGGCCTGAATTTCTGGCTAGCTTGCTCCCTTCTCTTCCTATATGATACGTCATTATGATACGTAAGAATTTCTCACTGCTGTACTTTCTCCAAGAGCCTGACTCCGTTCTTGTTCATTCCAGTTGAAAGGACAATTACTCCCACTAATGGTAAAGGAGTTTCATCGACGTAAAGTTTCAGTACCAAGGGACATGAAATTAGAAGCAGACGGCCAGAGTTTCAGAGGTCGAGAAGAAATCACACTGCCGCTGGTACTCACCTCCCTGCACTCGCTGTCAAACTGACAGCAAGACAGCGCAATGTTGTTTTGCACTCTTTGGGGGGTGTATTGGCTATGACGGACGTGTGCACATACTTAAAACACCTCCGTGCTTCCAAGACTACTTGTTTCTGGGGAGTGCTTTAGGAAGGCTGTGTTTTTAAAAGGCTGATTAGAGGTATTTGAGAAAAGAGAAGACAATGCACTGCTTCGGTCCTTTTAAGTCTTCTTTTCATATAACAGAGACAAAATAATTTCTGTTTTCCAAAGCCGGCCTTGCACCGCGAGCATCGCACCCGCCATTCAGGCTTTGTGGTCTCACCCCCTCAACTGAGCTCTTCTCCTGATTATGGGCTCTCCCTCCTCCTCCCCTCCTTTCCCCACCTCTAGGGTCAGCTGAGAAAAAGTTACACCACAGCCCAGAAGGAAGGAAAAGAGGAGGAGAAGTCTTCAGAGATCAGCTCCATCGGGGCAGTTCATAGCTGCATCCCAGGCAGGGCAGCTCCCACATCCCCCTCTCAGCTATCTCTCTCACCTCTCATCTCTTGGCCTCTCACCCTGGGGCGTCATGAGTTTTTCAGGATTCAGCTGGGGCTTTTATAGTCAAAGGGTCAAATCTATAACTCAGATATTAAGTTAATGCACAACAGAAATGTAACCTGCAAGTATAAGGGAGAAGCTCAAAGTCTGGACCCCCATCTGAAACATTTTGTATGTGTGCTTTGAAAAACATAAGCAGACCATAAGCGGTCCTCCCCTATGGGTCACAGGATCTTTTTAAAATCTGACTGCAGCATCTGCTGGCAATGTTGTCTTCATATATGTAAGCTTTGTTTTTCATGCATATTCATGTGGTAGGTCATTTATATACAGCATAAACAATAACAGACCAAGGACTATGTCTGATGGACCCCAACAGGACTAGGCTGAAAAGAAGATTTAGTGCTTCTAGTAACAATATTTTGTTGGCAATTTGACAGCTTTGACCTAAGCCAAGTGACAGCGTTAGGTGATACACAGTATGCTGACAACTTATTACATAAAGTATCATGGTTGGCTGTCAAAAGCTTTCTTGGAATCCAGAAATATAGCTCTGGCCAATTTTTATGGCAGTGAAAATGTGTTCAGTAATTTCTACCAAGGCAGTTGTTGAGTGGGGAGGCTGAAAGACAGGACTGATGGAGAGTTATTTGATAACAACAACAACAAGTTGTCCACCTGCAATCGGGCAGGTTTATCCGTACGGTTTTGCAGCTTTCTTGGCAGTGACTCAGACATTATGATACAGTCTGGACAATTCCCTTTTTTCTCTGGGGAAAAACATAATGCGAGCAAAAATAACATGCTACTTATTTCCTTTTTAATCTAAAAATGAATTGGGAAGGAGTAGCACTGCACAGGAAAAATAAAGCAATGCTAGTTGGATTCTGTGCCTCAGAAATACAGGGCACCTCATTTTATGCCTTGAAACTGTGCAGATTGTGAGGGCCAGCGGGCATTGCCCACCCTTATACGGCCCTGGGAAGTTTAAGGGCATTAGCAGAGCCAAGGATTTGCCTCCACAGCTCTCCTTTTTCAGGAATGATTTGGAAATACAAAATCTCAGTTCTTCATTTCTTTTTCTGAAGCTTTACTTGCAATAAAAAAGAGATGATTCTTAGCTTATGTCCCACAGTTTTGTGAGGAGGAGGATCGGTATGACAGGAATGGTCACTTTTGGGCAGCAAAAGCCCTCAGTGGCTTTCCCAAGCATCCCTCCCCTCGCCCCTGTTAAGGGACAGGATCAGCACGTGTCCAAGTAGCTGGAAGGACACGCAGTGTTTCGAGCGGGGCAGATAGCTGCACTGCAGGAGTGTAACTCAGCAGGCACATGACTCACATACTCATCAGCTGAGGTATCCTACCAGGCCTGTTCAGATCTGGGATGCTTCTTTTTGATGTGGTTTTTGCCACAGCAGTTGCATTCTCTGAGTTACAGAGGTTCTCGTATACTTCTAAAATGCACATCAAGTATAGCATAATAGACACACGCTCTTATTTAGAAACCTTAATCGTGTTTTGGCCAACACAGCAATTGCTCTTGTGAGAACATTAGCCTAGGGTGTTAATCTAAATTAGTGCGATTTAGGCTGGGGAAGAAACCAGGAGGATCCATTGTGCAGGGATGCATCAGCGGGCAGCTGGCCCCCAGCTTTGACCTCGTCGGTTGATAACTCTGCTTCAACCCGGCTTGTGGGATGAGTGAGGAAGCAAAGTGACACAAGCCCCGACTGAAGGGAAGGCACCACAGTTATCGGCGACGGCCTTTCCTTTCTGCTGCAATGCTGACCCATATCAGTACAGCTTTATAAAATGAAACGATATGATGAGTGAAGCAACCACAGGCAACTGTTTTTAACCGCCTGCACATGATCAGACACACAGACCCCTTCTTCTGGCATGTCTAGCACAGTCTTAATTAAGAAAGTCAGGAGCTGGAGTTGAAAATACGGTATCACATTTCTCATAATGTGTGAATTGATGGTTTCCTACAGTCAGCGCCGACAAAAATCTTCCCTTCCTCCCAGTTTGAAGTAACTGTTGAACATACAGATGGGCCATATCTACACCTTTCCCCTCACAGCGAAAAGTGCTTTAGATGATTAAGAATCTAAACTGTATTGTGAGCGAGAATCTTGGCCGTTTTAAGGAATAAGGGTTTCCTTAGAAACCGGGAAAAGTAGTTTAGGAGCAGACGTTTATGAGGGCGAATATGTACACCATCAATTAACACCTTGTTTCTTTCACAAGTTCAGTTATATTTACAACACTGCGACGAAGCAGTGAAAGCAGACAGTTTTGTATGTGCATCAGGGCTGTGAAAGATAGACTCCGCGCTACCAGACAAACAGGGATTCACACCATATGGCTGGTTCAGGAGTTTTGACCGATTTAGAGCAAACGCATAGTAATTTCCCACTGGGACCTGGTTAGGCATGAATATTAATACAGATGAGAAATGACAAACAGAGAAATGGACAAAGATTGTCCCCAGATTACATCCCCCCCAACCTGACACTAGTTTTTAAAGCTGTTTTCATGGCAAAGTCAGCGGTTTGCACCTGATTTCCATGGTACTTTACTTACATCAGGTCTTCATAAAATCCCACCAAATGTTTCCGGCTCCAAGCGGCAGATCATCGGCTGCAATGTGATATCCAGAAGAGTTCATAGGCTGAACATGTTTAAAAAGCAGCCAAACAAGCCAAGAGCTCAACAGCTAACAAAGTTGAGGAGGCTGTAGACACCAAGCTTGGCACTGAGAAACACTGCTGTCACTCCTACCTTTAGTGCCGGTTTTGCCCAGGGCTGGTTTTATATCAAAGGTGGCGCTGGAATACCAGCACACGGCACATACATATCCTGAGAGGCTGCAGTACTGATACATTACAAATAACATAGCAGTTCAGCTGACAAGCAGAAGGGTAAACTATTGTGGAGCCAGCTGGCATAAAATTAACCCTGGTTTTATCTTGCTTTCACTGAAGGAGATTTATCCCCCTTCTTTGCAAGAAGATAATTTAGAAGATAGTTTATAATTGCCTACGAGAGTCTCCTCAATTCAATTTCTGATCAGCTTGTGTAGTGGAAGTAATGAATAATCAGGTTTGAGCCAAAACCTGAGTTACAAATTTGGTGCTAAAATTGACATTTTGAGTCATAGTCCTCCACCCTTCTTGTTCCAGAGAAGCGGTACTGCATTCAGCTCCATGGAAAACAAAGGTGCCATCATTTAAAGCACTGTTCCTCAGCTTCTGGAAGAAAGCCCTTTTGGAGATGATGGCTGAATGAGGTCATATCCCAACAGCTGAGTGGATCCGATCTAAGTACTCACCACCTGCAGAAAGATAACAGCGTAAGCCCCAGCTACACTTAGGGTACGTTGATCCTCTGTATGGACAGATTCTGTTTTCAGCTGACAAACTGTCACCGTGTGAGTGGAAATTTTTCATTCAGTGGCTTATTTCAGGATGGCTGAGCTGAAAGAATTCAATTAAAAATGACTCAGCTAATTCTGAGGACAGGTTAGTAGAATGACTGTTTTCTTATGTTAAAAAATTCATTTATTTGAGGAACTCTCACACAAATGCTCTGGAGTGGTGCCTTCAAATTTGGCAGGATGCATGACTTTTCTAGACAAGATTTGGTTTTTGCAGTCATTCTGAATATTCTCATGCATAGGTCTTTTAAAACCTGCAATTAATACATGCCCTTTAACAGACAAATTTGGGTTTTTTTAAACTGTATTATTAAGCATGTTGACATGGGGATTTTTTGTGACTTCTTAATTTTCTTTTTTATTCATTCTCTATTTGAATTTTGGGTACCGCTGAGCTAGAGTATTCATGTTGTATGTATATTACTTCCACAGAGAATATATGAAGGAACATTAAGTTAAGAATTCAAAACTTAGACAATTAGACAATACCCCAACAAGCTTAATTTTCCCTTGTCTACCCAATGTCCATAAAAAATTGTGTGAAGAAGACCAACTATCTGAGCAACTATGTGCAGTTTAATTTCCTCTCCCTTGTTTGGCATGCTTTACTTTCTGTATGTTGTTGTATTTTCTAAATGTTGTTCACATTCTGTTCCAAAGGCAAATTTTCTGATTTTCTCATGGTTGCAAGATGCACCTCATGGGTCTATCTTCATGTTCCAAACACAAACACAAATTATTGCAACACTATTGGCATCAAAGAGGACTGAAAGGACTACCACAGCCTGGAAACCATCTCTTCTTCTTGAGATCCACTGCTTCATCACTACCCACAGCAGAAGAGGTAGAAGTCATCCAGAGACTCGCATTTTTTTTTTACACAAGCTTGTTTCAAAATCTTCTGGCTGATTGTATCATCAGTCTTGTGGCAAAAAATGCAGCCATGTAAGTAATGCTTACTGCAGATAACTATGAGGAGTTCAAATTCAGGGTTTTTCAAACAACCTCAGATGTCGCATAACCTATTTTTTAGAGTGTGATTTTCCCGCCTTTGAAATAGTCTCATTCAATGGCTGTGCAACAAGCAGACTGTTTATCCATTAACAAAAGAAGAAAACATAGCAGACCTAAAATCCATGTCCTCAGAAAAAATGTCTGCACCAGCTGTAGATGCCAAAAGGAAAGGCAATTCTGAGAGATTTTTACTTGCAATAACATATGGGAGAGTAAAAAAAAAAAATGAACAGGTTACAGTTTCTTTTGAGCTACTGCAAAATTGTCCCTTAAGAATAAATGCACGTAAAGGGCCTCCTCCTGAATTGGATCTATGCAACTGCATCTTCTGACCCTTTGCAAACATAAGACCTCAGCTTGCGAAAAATACAGTAGGCTTAAAAGTCCAAGCAGCCTATCACAGTCTGGCTGAGACAGACTTGGTGAACTGCAGGACTTGCTTTTCATCGGTGAGGCCGTTGTTCACCCCCTGAACGTTTCAATCAGCCCGCTGGCAGATGCGCTCCCATACAAGCCCGCACACTCAGCCCCGCCGTGGCTTCCAGCATTGTTTGGCAGCACCGTGGCAGAAGCGAGACAAAGATAAATGGAAGCACGAAAGCTATATTTACACAGCATTTAAACATACCATATACTGGAGATTGAAGGGCTTGCTGATAGGTTACACTGCAGGTTTCAATAGGGAGCACGTCTAGTAGAGCCCTTATGCCTCATTCAGGTCATGCAGCTCCCATGACTTTACCTCAGGGTTGTGGTTTTGCCTGAAAAACACTTTTTTTGTGGGTAAAATCCAGACAATAGTGAAGTTTGATCCCTGATCTCAGCAAAGCAGGAACATTGCTCTCCCAGAAATGTTCTTCGACTATTCAAAGATCATCCAAATCTAAATAGCAAATAAATCAGGTATGAAACATGCACAGGAAGAAGAGATCCAGCAAAAAAAGTTACTTTAAAAATATATTGAGTTTGGTTCATAAGCCAAAAACATGAAGCAAGAATAGAAGTATTAAATTAATTTTTCATCATTTGCCATGCAAATAATATCTCCATTTGGCATACCTTTAGACATTAGTCTTACACTTCATAGAGTGTTAATATTAAAGCTGGAAGAACATAAAGCTGCAAGAAGTTTTTGTAACAAAGCCTATTTTTGCTGAGATAGGCCTGTTTTCAAATTCACATAACACTGACAAAACTGGAGTAAATTTATGACATTTTGAAGACTGTCAATCCACTTTATCATAGGTTGACTTTGGAATTTTACATTGAAGACTGGCATAAAGGAGATATCAAGAGATATTACGAGATATGTCTTTAATGAACAATATTTTACTACATAGATATAAAGAAATCACCACACTTACCACGTGTCTCCTTTCAAGAAATCCCTTTTGATTCTGTTGTGAGTCACTGACGGAGAATAGAGAGTATGAATGGCAATAAACACAGCGGTATAAAATAATAAATAAATTTTCATTGCAAAAGGTTATTTTAACCAGGTCTTCCTGACTGGTGAATAGAATATTTATGGCACCAAGGCAGTCAAAATCTTGATATTACTGCCCCGTGAGTGCAAGGGAAGAAGGACTGTTAATGTTACCAGCACCTCTATTAGACATGAAATACAGAAAGGGATGTGGGTCATGCGTGTTAGTTGTACAAGTAGTGCCTAAGCACCCTGAAGAGGTGTATCAGTTGTTCCACCAGAGCAAATGCGGTGGGATTCAGCTGCCTGGCTGTTGACTGCTGGCAGGTCGGTAGGGGTTTGTGGGAATGCTGGCCATAGTTGTGGGGTGTTATTTTTTCTCAAAAGCCAGTTACAATCCCCAGAGGATGCAGTCCTGATGAGACTGCATCCCTGGAGAGGTGAGGGGGATGACTATGGAGAGGTATAGCTGCTCCCCCATCATATGCTGGGGGTTACAGCCCCTTCAGCTCCTGCTATTCCTCCCTGCCCATGAAACTGTGCCTGCCTTATTGTAGTGCAAAATAATTCAGCAGAAATAAAAGTAAAATACTTCAACCAGATGAAATTTAAATGGTATAAAATTGTGATTTGTGAAGCAAAACTGCTGAATGAGTAAAAGAAAAAGAAGCATGAAAGATTTCTTATCAGTTTTTCCATTTCAAAAGGCTCGCCTGTGGAATGACCCATCCAACATTCTTCAGGCTTTAATTAATTAAAAGCAGGGAGAAAGTTAGGATTTTGGTGCAGGATAAATATTCCAGACTTGAAGAGATGTTGCTTTAATGACCTGGACACTATCCAGGAAGTATGCAAAGGCTAGCAGGCACTTCTGACAGCTAATATATCTGATAAAAAAGAGCATTCTGGACAATTAAAGAACTGGGGTAGAAATAATGGTTTGTCACCAAGTGTGTAACTGAGGCCAATTGGTCCAGATTAACCAATGGGTTATCCTTTGTAAGTGAATTTAAAGGTCACGATGAGCTGTCTTGGTGGGTAAAAGATAAAAATGTTAAATTAATATGGTGGCGAAAGATTTTCAAATGTGAGACGTGGAGATAAAAATTAGATTTGCAAATCATGCAAAATCACCTGGAGTGGACTAAGCAAATTGCTCTTATGGCAGAAGGTCGTTAAGAAAAAAGTGTGAATAAAAGTATGAATTTCCATCCACCGTAGAAAGCAGAAGCCTTCTTTAAGTATTCATAGGCAAATGCTGTCCTGAAGGACTTTATTATAAACTAACAGCTGAGAGCATATACATCTGAATATGGGGAGAGGTAGGGCTGTTTTAGGGCAATCTCGTTTCCACCTTCTACAATAAAACAACTGGTTATGTTATTGATAGCTGACCTATGCAATACTACTTGACCATGAAGACACTATCTCTAATCTAGCTGTAAATTTCCATCATGCTGACTGTCCTGGGCACAAATCCCATCGAGGCGGATTTTTCCAGCATGTTTTTCTCTACAAACTTCCATTGCACAGAGACATAAAGTTTGACACTGACTCTGGGCAAAGATGGTCACAGACTTCAGGATGCCCACAAGACCTATGGGGAGCTCTAGGATGTCCATGGGGATGGAGTTTTGGTGTCCCTGTTTTGGCTATGGCAACCTGTGACAGAGCGGAGTCACTAAGGTTCCGTTGCCTGAGTATCCAGGCACCTTGGGAGAGAGTACTGAACACAAAAGTTTGCACTCCGTGCTGGGAGGTGGTATCTGCTCCCCCCAGCCTTGCTCTTGACCTTCTCCTTGCTCAGTCCTGCTCTCTCCCCACAGAGTGAGGCAGGTGGAGATGTGAACGGCTGCTAATGGTATGAAAGGATTTTTACACTGTAAATGACTGTCTGGCTTCCCAAATGCAGGAGAGCCTATTTAGACACAGTGCGATGTCTAGCTGAGAGCCAAAGCCTCTCCAAACTTGACTCTCCTCATGGGGGCAAGGTAACATGGCCTGCCCTCATGGCTACCCCACGCACAAGGGATGTGGAGGCAGTCTCATGGCTCTGGCTCTCACCTACCAGCACTGGGGACACCCGTCAGAGCACCCAGCTAGGTAGCTGCTGCTCGCCACGGGCCAGCCAGCCGCTCCTCATGAGCAGCTCTGCCCCATCCCTCTCCAGAAATTCCTGTTGTGCTATTAACATTAGGGAGAGCCTGTACACCAAACACTTCTGATTTCATGTGCATCAGAGCCAGCAACTGTATTCAAATGGCTCTGTTTGCTGCTCCTTGAAAGAGAAGATTCCCAAAATAAGCCAATAAATATCCACAGTAGCTGTTGCGTATTTTTACAAGCATCTGCAATATGGAGGCCCCACATCATCACTGCAGTGCATAAAACTGTAGATGTTTATAACAGACAAAGTCTAGCCAGTCCCGTAGGGAGGCCTTTTGGTGTTCACAGCCTCCCAGCTGTGCTTGGCGCTTCCTTCCCACCTAAGAGGGAGTAACCCCCAGCCCCCCAACCAGGGGGGATGCTGCTTGCTGCCTCTTCTGGGTCCCTCTTTCAAGCAGATGAACAGCTTGGGAAGGAGCCTGCCTGCCACCCACCCTGCCCAGGGCTGAGATGCTGGGGACAGGCAGGCGGGCACTTTCCTTGTCTTCCAGGGCTGCTGGCGAGGAGAAGAGGAGCAGTGACAGCCCAAGCGCAGAAGCAAAGAGCAGGACTAAGGAGGCTGCAGCTGGATGCCCCTTCCCTCCTGACATGGTGCGAATATTTGCTTTTTAGCCCCCTTCTTCCAGCCCCAGCTTTGACTGTGTGTGCAAACTGCTGTTCTGGCAGGATTTGGGTGGCTTTGAAGCCACAGAAACAGCAACGGCTCCAAGAGAGCTCAAGCACTGTTAAAAAGCATAGAGCTCCATGCCTGCACATAGCACTGAGATACTGGTGCCAGGCCGTGAGATTTTGGGACTTCAGAAATGGGTTATTACAAGTATATAACCAGTGATCATAAATGGTATTTATTTTTCTTTATGTGAGTACCTAAAATACTCAAAACACACATAAAGCAGCTATTTATTTCTCTGAGGAGCATTTAAAATGCTTGTTCTTCCACGGATTACCCATGTGAGTGAATGAACTTAAATCACTAAACAGCTGGTTCTGAGCCAAATTTTCAGTGGATATTAAAAAAGATGTACACATACCTAGGAAAGTGTGCATTGCCACATGAGGTAGATGTATGCAAATGAAGATATCCAAGTACAATGGCCATAAAGCGTTGATGAAAGGTATTTTATTGACACTGAAGTAATGTTGTTGAATTGCAAATTTTGGCTTCATTTCCTTTTCTGTAACCAGTGCAAAAGCAAAGAAAGGATCTGATTTCCTGGAAGCAGGTTTGTCTTATCTGTTAATATATAGTCCCACCTTTTACACTGGGTGAGTATATTTGTATGTCCTTGGTTGGCATAATTTGGGACAAAAAGGAGGAGATATCTTGATTTTTCAGAGAGAAGCAGCTATTTTGAGGACTAATTCTAGGGAAGTATTCTGACATTGCTTTAAAGAAAATGTAGAAACAAATCATGTCTAGTCAGAGCATTAGCAACTTTCAGTACATGATTTCCTATAGGTAGACTACCTTATAGGGTTTTCTAGGAAGCAAGAGAGCCAAGATGAAGTTAGCTTGTACATGAGATTCCTTAGGATGGGAACTTCAGAAATACTAAGCAGTGCAGGAGCATAATTCCCATTTTTGAAAGCAACTGAACTTAGAAACACAAGAGCATGTGGCAGCGCATGCTGGTGATGGTGTGGAGAATCCTGATGGCTGCTCCAGCTCAGGCTGCGAGGGCATCTGCCTGGGTCTGCCTCTGCCTGGTGGTGTCTGTACAGCTGTAGTGGAGCTGGCCAGCTCTTCTGATACCTGCTGGCAAGGTTGGTTTCAAGGCTGTGCTCATGTGGTGCCATTTCAGGGATTTCTACACCATACTTAGTTGCACTAAGGTCCCGTCGATTCTCAATTCAGTGCAGGGGCCCAAATCCCTTACTCGCTTTTGAAGAATCACTTGGGAAGCTTCTGAAACTTTTACCTTAAGTATGTTTGCTGGCACCATGAGAAAGTGAGGGAGCGGACGCAAGTACCCATGTAAAATAAAAATATGTTTAATGTTTGAAATTTCAACGGAACTGCTGTTCTGTACTGTCCATTCAAGTGCTAGAGTGAGAAGCATCTCATCTTAAACCCACAGAGCTGGCAAAATCTCCTTTTGAAATCACAGTATGTCTTCCATGAGATGCAAAATGTGGGGAAATAAAGCTCAGTCGAACTTTTCCTCCAGTCTTGGTAAGTAACATGCAAAATAGAAAAAAACCACCCTACACAAACAACAAGCAGAGCCTTCTTGACCCAGCTGACTTCACTAGTTGGTACCTTGTTTTCTTCCCTTTCCGTAGCTGTCATTGCATCTCGCCCCTGTAAGCAGCTCAGTCTCATTAAAAGCAATGTGGTGAAACTAGCCACATCATTATACTCACTTAGACGGAGTTCTTGTAGCCAGCACTTACCGTTCATAGTAACTGCCACTTAGCATTCGTGAACCCCCTATTGGCACCTTCCTGGTGGTTTGTTGGGTGTTTTTTTTGTGTGTGTGTGTCTTACTTTGAAATTTACATGTCTTCAGAACAACTAAAATTCACAAGAACAAACTAATTAATGGATTCCAGTTTTGACAGCTACAAGAAGACAGATGAGAAAGTAACATGCTTCTGGCAGCGAGTTATCAATTGGGAGGCACCAGTGCATCGCCTCTATGTGGTACAGTGAGCTGGAACCGACACTGACAGATGACACAGCCCTTGACAGTGAAGCCTGTACGAGCTGACAGCTCCACTTGCACTCAGGCAGGTCCACGCTCGGCACTGGAACTGAACCAGCTTGATGTGCAGAATATGCTTGCTTTTATCTTCCCCCCGGCTGCACAGTGGGCAGGCTGAGCAGCACTGTCAGGTGGATCCCAGGACCTACCTTAGAAAGGTGCAACTGTAATGAGTGCTAAGATTTTACCAGTCAAAATAAACGAAAACAATCAACAAGTATCATTATCCACTGGTGCTTTGCTCTCCTTTTTGGAAGCAGGGTGGCTCTCTGGCTGGTGGGACTAAGGAAGCCTGGTTTCCTACGGACCGGTGGGTGCCTCCTGCTTGGATTCTCAAGTGTGTACTAAGGGGCTTGCTCCAAGTGAGTCTCTGTCACAGCTGGACACCCCGAGCCTCCCTCTGCCACAGTGTCAAAGAAAGGCTGACCACACACACACACACACGTGCCTTTTTTCAGGTGGATCTCTCTTCTCTGGGCAGCTGCCTACTTTCACAGAACTGCAGGAG
This sequence comes from Gavia stellata, assembly GCF_030936135.1. Lineage (NCBI taxonomy): Eukaryota > Metazoa > Chordata > Aves > Gaviiformes > Gaviidae > Gavia > Gavia stellata. The sequence goes on from NC_082595.1 coordinate 67,529,038, forward strand.
CTTGTGTCTTTGGGCTGGTTACCCCTGTATCAAATCTGGTCAAAACTGGCCAAAGGCTTCAATTCAGGTGGTGCTGGGGGCGTGAAGAGAGGTTGTGGATGCAGACGCAAATACGGAGCGTGACAACATAAACCTAATTTCCTCTGAAAACAAGTGTAATACAGCAAGGCTATACAGCACTATACATTCAAGACATATATCTACAATCATAAGATTAAATTGAATCTGAGTGTAGAGGCCCTGGCAACCTTCTTCAATTCTTCCCTAAGGGGACAGGGATGCTAGAGGCACCTGCGTAACTGCTCCATGCTGTGGTGAATTACGACCCTACAGCAAGTATCCCTTCACAGATTACTCTGATAGATCTTTGTTCCAGTCCTCCTCTCTTAGATGAGCTCAGGAAGAGACCATGTGCTTTTAAAAGGAACAGAATACTGGAATCAATATTCTCCCATGGATTTAAGAGAATATTGTCTTAATGCAGAAACAGTCTGGTCAAATTAGTTTGAATCAGCCTAGACCTTCAAGAAGCTTCCTTTCCTTCAACTCTAATGCTGTGATTTTTTTTCAGATCACATTACAGAGGAACTGAGAGCCCTATTAAGGGGAGAATCCAAGTTTTATGGCTCCAGCGAGGGGATTTATTGCAGCCAACACATCTCTCTCCCTTGCTCCTTACAGCTCCATGTGGCCCTTCTGCCTGCTTCCCTCCTGTTCATTACAGTCTCCTTTGGCCCCCCAGAGCAGCTGCCAGTGCTCCCTTGGCCTAACGCCGGGGTGACACAAGCAATAATACCGGCAGAAACCAGAATGGCATTGGGCATACTTGTCCGCATTCAGCAGCTGTCAACAGGAGCTATTTGAAAGATAGATGGGGATTTCTATAGCTTTGTTTGTGCACATGTGCCTCAGAATACGGCGCTTAACTGGAAGGAAGATAATTCCACTAGCTTCACTGGGACTATTTGTATCCTTAATATTACGCTCATGTTTTAGGGACTTTGCTGAATCGGGCCCTAAAATTGTGAAATTTGTGTTGTGTGCACGTTTGCCCAGATTTCTCTGGGCTGCAGCTACCCATGCATGCTGTCATTTCAGCTACTCAGGAGCTTGGTAGTACTATGTAACAGGAGGTACATTTCACACAGTCTGTTTTTGACTGTTTTAAAGTGTAAGAGGAGAAAAAAGTTCATTAAAAACAGGTCTATAAAAAGACAACCGTGTGATTTTTTTTTTAAGTGCTTTTCTCTGTGAAGCTCATGAGGACAAAATAAAGTTTTGCTCCATATATTGATACTTTTGCTTACTATTACACATCTATGTGATGTATAAATAATAGATCTGCTAGAGATCTTCAGAAAAATTTGTTTAATGAGGATCAAGATTAACAGGACTTCCTTTTAAGTCAACAAGAAGGAATTTATATTCCTTTTTCCAGGTAGCCTCTGTGCATCACATTCCCTTTCCCTAGAAACCAAACAAAATCCACAGCCTGAGTGGCTCCAACTTCTCAGGTGGATCATGTCATTGAGAAAACAGAAAAGCATGTAGGCATGATCATTATTTGCCTTATGCTAATGCTTAGACACTCTTATTCCAATTTCACTGTCAAGGAAGAGTGAGGCAAGGAGAAGCAATTGCCTAAAGCAACATTATGGTCCCGTGTTGAGCCACGCTGGAGGGCAGCGTTGCAGGCACTGTCTGTCCAAGTCACGCTGGTCACACAGGGGTGAAAGGCTTTGCTTTAACATTGCAGCGACATGCTATAATTATGTTTGAGCAGACAGATATTGCTAAGTTCTCACTTTCAATATCTTACACCCACCTGAAAAGTTACTTTTAGAAAGAAATTAAAATACCTCTTCTTAGCCTAAACCAGTTTGGAATTAACAGAATATAGAAAACAAGTGATTTTCACCATAAAATTTTTTTCGTAGGCAAAAACACTGTGTTTCCTGGATCCAGATGTTTGAACATATATGCTGCAACAGATAATTTTTTAACGAAAAAGCTTATAGAAAAGATGAGCTAAGAATATGTGGCCAGAGTTCTTTCTCTCTTCTTTCATACTGATGAAAACTAATTTTATATAAGCAAATAGAAAAATGTCGCTGGTATTCTTAATTTTTAGGAATTGAAAAAAAACCTCCTTGGGGATAAAAATATCTTACGGATACTGCTCCTGATTTAAGAAAAGTCTTCCCAAGCACAGAACAAACATGCTGTGGGAGGTGCTCAGTGGCGTTATAACTGAGTGCCCTGGATGGTCTTCTGCAAAGGTCAGTAGAAATAGCTGTTTAGAAACCAGGCCCTCACTTCAATCCCTCTAATATGAAATTGAGCAGTGAATTGACTACCCTTCATAATGCACCTTGCAGCAAGAATCTAGGGTGTTTGACTATTCAGAGCTGAAGGTATTGTCCTTCAGATTTTCTTTTTCTTTGAGGTTTTTTTGCTTCTATATTGGTTGCGAGAGTCACATCCTTACACACTTACAAAACAAAGCAGGATCACTGAACAGGCAATTTGTGAACTCTGCCTATCTAGGTTAGGAGCTGAATCCAAATTCAAACTAGATCCAGATGAAATATTTATGAGTATGCATAGATAGATATTTACACAGAGAGACATGGATATAGACAAATTCAGATTATCTGTTTTTCTCCCCCATGATAGGACTGTTCCTGGATTGCTCGCTTAGATATGTCTTAAATGGCTTGCATTTATATTCATGGTGTTGCACATATCTGTGTTCTTGCTGTTTTAGATGGATTTTAAAATATCATACTGAAATTTTATGGAGCCTGATAAAGTTTGATAGGAAACTTTCTTACACAGAATGAAATTGTACTAACATCATACAAGGCTATCCAAAGTATTCTTTAACTTCTTTCAATGCAACATTGAGCATGCAGTTCTATTTCTTTGACATTTTTTGAGCAAGTTATCTTCAAAAACCTCCATCATTTATATCTGTAACCCAGGAATACATGCAATATTTCTTTACAGCTTCGTTTATCAAGAGAATCTGAAGTAGAGGAAGCTATGGTAAGCCAAATTTTCTGGTGGTGTAAGTGGGAAGCTCACTGACCTCATGAAGGCTCTGGCAATTTATACTACCAGAGTCCGACTTTTCTGCTGTATCCACATTAAGGTGATTAACAAAACATACTTAAAATTTCAGCTGAATATGTACTGTGGTACTGTCAGCATAGGAAAAAGCATATTCTACACAAGGAAAAATGAGCTTAAATTTTTTCTTGACATTTTCACTCCATTGACTCCATCCTGCATTCAGACAGGTAAATGTAGTATCTCTGACTGTTCCTTGTTTCTGTTTTGGAGCCATCCATGGAAGAGAAATCTACCAAGGGCTGTTAAAAACAAAACACTCTCTCTGGCTCAGAAAGCCCCTGAAATGCAAATTTGTGGTTGCTAGGAGAGTATTTTGGGGAAATATCACTATATGCTTTCTCTATTCTCATACTTTTCTGTAGCCACCTGCCTTTGGAGACTGCTGAAAACAGGGTCTTGGGCTAGGTGGACCTTATATTGGTTACAGTCAAAGAGGCCTGGAGCAGATGTAAATCCTCACTAGTTTAAATTCTCAAAGTTGTTCTATAAGTAGAAATGCTTGCTGATACTCAGAGTGCATTAGATTCTGCTAATGACATTTTGCTCTTTTCTAGACGGCCCTGGGTCTTTTTCTCAGAGATATATGACTGTGTTTGTTTCTCAGAATTTACAATCAATAATCAGACAAAACCTCTTCAAAATATCCTACTCGGAATATCCTCACAGTGTCCCTTGTCGCTGCCTCTTATATCTGGGAAGGACTAGCGCTTTGCTTTTTGTCACAAAATCATACCTGGCATATGAAAAATGGGGTCCCATTCTGTGCATGGATTTTCTGCTGTAACTCTGAAAGACAGAAATGGGGACCGGGAAGTGGTGAGGGCAGCAAGGGGGAAAGAGTTTTACTCCTTTGATAGCATTAAACACTAAATGAGAAGCTAGAACTGTCTCTTTTTTTTTTTTTTTAATGGTGTTTTTTCACAGTAGATGCATTGAAGACGAGATTATCCCGTGTTTGAGTAACAGGGCTGAGATTCAGGAGATGCAGCTTCAGTTTCTGCCCTATCCCAGCAACTTCTCACATGTCTATAGAAGTCCATCCATTCTACTAAATGAATGAGGACCAAAGAAGTTGTTTCCATTCCAGGCCCCAGTTACGCACCCTGCTAATTGCTTTCCCACTCCTGGCTTTAATTTGGATCACTGCAGACAACTCATGCAAAGACAAGGCACCGGTACCTTCCCTGTTGAATTCACTCCCAGGTCTGTTCCTGAAAGACAGCATGGAGGAGACCGGTCTGGCTCCTCCTGCCTGGCACAGTTTTCCAGCACCATCTCACCCACTTTGCACCCTCACATCACCCTCCAGGACATGTTACGTGAAGCCCTTGGTTTGGTAAAAACACTGCTCTAGGGAGTTACAGCAGAGGTTTCATATTATTCCAGCAGTTCAAATTGAACAAATACATGGAGGGAGTCATGATTATATCTAAAATCTACAGAGACACCACTTGGCCCAGAAGAGACCCAGGTGTTGTGTGGATGATCTGGAGAGAGCTGAAAGGACTATCTCCTTCTGCTTTCCTCTCTGAGAAACCTGAGTCAGCAGCTGTCTCTAAAAATGCTTTTTAAGCTGCTAGATTAACAGCTGGAAACTCTAAGCACTACTGTAAGCTTAGTAAATAATAAAAGTGAAGCTAGCTTTTTGATAAAGCAGTTCTGGTAGGAAAGGACAAGATTTTGCATTACATCTCCTGAATGCCATTACACTGCCGATGCCTTTTAGGGCTGGCTCAGCAGAAATGTATATAGCAGTTCTGTTTCAAGACATTCTCAAGAATTTCCTTACTTAGCCATCCATGTTTACTGTACTTCTCCCTTATAATATGTGCAGTGTTATATTTGCTATCTGTAATCTCTTTGTTGATTTTTCCCTCCAATGAGAAGTACCAAAAGGGCTTTCATTCAAGAAAATATGCTTGGCATCTGAAAGTTTGGGATATGTGGGAGTCACATCCTTTTCGTACAGTTTCCTTTAGTACAGTGGGAGTTTAACTCCTTGCTGTCTCCTGCAAAACGAAGTCAGTCTTATGGAGCTTAAAAATAAATCCTTGCGCGGCCAAATCCAGCGTCCGAGGCCCTGGGAACAAGCTGTGCAGCCAAGGCAGGGCTGGTGGGAGGGGGGGTTTCAAGGGAAAGCCCAGCAGCTGCTGCTCCCTCGGAGTGGGGGCAGCCGGGAGGGAAGAAGGAGCTCTACCTGTGCTCACAGCGCTGTATCCCAGAAAGACAGAGTACCGCTCCTGCTACTGCAGAGCAGCTAGTGCAGCTGTACAGCAGCTGTAACTTTGGTACAACAGCACCTATAACTTTGGTGCTGGATAGGGAGGGGTCCCTGGAAGCACTTACCTTTCTGAGACTGAAGACTTCTGCAGGCTTAATAGACTGCATTTTGAGTTGTTATAGATCAGTTTTTGTACTGTCAAGGATCAGGCATAATATCTCCATGTTTTACATAGCTCCCCTTTTATTTTCCAGTACTGTTCTGACTCCAGAGTCAGGTTAAAAGTTCTAGAAGCTGATGAGAAAGTACTGGGTGCTGGACTGGAAGGAAAACGAACAACATTCTGATTTTGTCACCTTCTTTATTCTGGTTGATCTGTGGGCCACAGAAGCTCCTCTGCTCCCTGCCATCTGTAGCTGTTCTGCTTTGACAACCTTGCCCACTGGTTATGGTCTGTGCCACTATGCACACTTTGCACATTAAATACATTTTCTCCCACCTGTGAGCCACCATCTCCCTCTCTTGGCTACATTTGATCATCTGAGGCTATATGGCACAGGCATAAGAACAGTATAAATGTAGGAAGTGTTGAGATTGCAGCACCAGAGAGTGCTTCCCAGGTCCTGAGTTGGCTTAGCATCCAACCAAGGTCTGGACTGCATGGATGCAAGGGAGCTATGATGCTCTCCAGCAGGGCCCCTGAGGGCACCTGTCCTGTGGTACAGGCACGTGCGGCCATGGGGCTGATTTACTCTTGTTGCACATGAGGAATTGCCAGAGATTATTACAAGCTTTTTACTCTGCAGAAGGAATAGAAAAGAAGGCAGGAACCAGTATCTGGCTCACTGACAGAAAGATTTCAGGCCAAATGACTCACCTCTGGAGGAGTCAGACAAAGCTTTTCAGAGGACATGACTTACAAGGGAATTCAGTAGCTGGGATTTATTTATTTTCAAGGCTTGTTGAGCTTTTTTCAGGTCTTAAACAGTAAATCTGCATACCGAAAGAACATAGACTTCAGACTCATGAGGTTTAAGGACAGACTTCATAAATGGTCACTTCTTGTGACTTACCCAGAGAGGAAGGGAAAGCAGGTTTTTTAGAATCTTGTTTCCCAGATCATAAGATGCTTGTATACGTGAAGATGGCAAGTTGAGCATTTGCCTCTGGTTATAAACACATCATTTGTGAAAGCATCCATCCTGAAAGAGAGAAGTTTGCTGCTTATGAGAACTGTCTCCTTTTTCCCTCAGTTCTTCAGCTGAAACTTCGCCAAAGAGGTCAAGCAGACAGTGGTCTCACAAAACTGAGAGTCACCTAATGTACTTAGTGTATTCATAACTCTGACAGTTTCTAAATATATGCTAGAGAAGGACCACAGTGTTCAGGAAAAGACTGCACTGATAAAAATGTGAACATGCAGTACAAATAGCCAGACACAGAGTAAGATGTAATACAATGGACTACTTGGAGCATAACTCTAAAGTTGTACTAGCTTGGAATTCTTCACATTCTGTGCAATAGTTTATATCTTAAGTCCTTCAAGCATTTCCTGCAGCATAAACTATGTATGTCAGAATAAACGCACAACTTAACTCTGGATATCACTGAAAATTACTTGGTGTGTGTGCCTGAAATTGGGGATATTATCATATGTGGTAATTCCAATGAAATGTTTACTTTTGCCATAGTAACTAGAAGTGGTTATACTATACAATTTTCAAGAAGAACCTTCCCAGTGAATTAAAAAGGATAGGAAATTGCTTAACATATATCGATATTTTTTCCCTTTGAGAAGTCATATAACAGATTTGTTGGGTAGTTTGTTCTGTAACACTTTGCATCTTCAGAACAACCCCTTTTACATGGAACAGAGAATGATTTGACACCTGTTTGTGATAAAATTACAGGCTGCATATCATTGCTGCTTCAATGAAATATGACTTGAAATAGTCTTAATTAAACTCTAAAAACACCCGTTCCAGACTGACAGTTTTCGGGGAGTTTGCAAGTCCATTTTTAATTAACCAGTTTTGCTATAGATATTATAACTGTAAACAAAACACACTTACAGAAAGCTTTTGTGTTTAGAGTTTTAAATCTAACCGTAAAAACCTTGCCAGAGCATTGGATTTAAAAAAAAAAAGAGTAGCATTTTTCTGTTCTATGAGTGTTAATTGGGATTTCCTTGTCACAATGAAGGCTAATACAGAAGGTGATCTAAAGCAACTTCTTATAATCCACCGTACCAGTGGATTCACTACTACTACTGGCCTGATTTACTCATTTCACTAGGTTTACATAGTATTTCTATGTTTATCTGTTGCAGAAGTAAAGAACAGTCATAAATAATGTAGGAAGTCTCTTAATTATAACGAAAAACATACATACGAAATTAAGAAAATATTTTACCAATGGACTACAGCTGCATTTTATAATTACAAGGAATTGTAATAGCTTGATGAGCTAAATTATGTAGCTTGTCTAAGCACAACAAAGTGAGCTGGAAAAATAAAATAAAACTTCTTTCTGTAAATAGTTCTTGTACTGGGACCAGATCTCATAGTCTACTACAAGGTAGAAATGGCAGCAGCAGCAGAAGATGAGTGGGGAGATGTGAGGAAGGTGCCAGATGCCCAAGAAGCTGACGTATACATAAATGGTCCTTTGAGCACTATTCTACTGCCAGCAGCAGTGTGCAGCACTAGGCAGACACCTATTCTGCCTACATCTAAAGCCAGTTCTGCTCAGGGTGCTCCAGTTCTGTTACAGCTGGGATTTTCAGCATTTCTGCGTTTGGAGATCTGAGGAAGGATTCAAATCAGCTGCAGACATGGGTTTTAGTGGCATCTTGCTTGCATTAAGCCTCCAGTTGCTGTTCCAGAGGGGTACAAGTTGCTCATAGCCCTGTGAAGATGCCTTAGATACCAAAGAACATCTCAAATAACACCAAGTGCCTATATTTAGGTAACTAAACTGAGCCTTAGGTGCCTATGTGGAGATTTCTACAGGTGATCAAGGTATCTAATCTTCCTTTGTAACCTGTGGAGATCTACTCTTTACAGTCAATGGAGACCTGAGCTTGTTCTCCATGTTCCACTGACAGTATTGACAGGGTCTCTATTTACTGAGACAAGAGCTTAGATACCTGCCTCCTATGTAGACATCTAAACGTATGTATCTATATCCAGAGCTGAATCCCACTTCAAATTCTGGTTTAAATTCTTCTTTGTTTTGTTCTCGTCAAAACCAGGTATTTTTTTATTGCTGTCTAAATTGTGGTGATGACTAAGATGTATGCAGTTTGAGATCAAATAACTCATTAATTAAGTCAGCTTTAAAGTCTAGCTTGATGGTGGCAGAAACAGCACATTCACCTATAATACGCTGCCAACACGGTACCAATGTGATGTACTTACTACAGAAGGCTACAGAGAGCAACCATGAATTAAATGTTAGTGTGCAGGTTCTCTTCCTGATGACGTGTAAAATGGACTGCTCTGGAAAGCAGTATTGCTTTTAACTGAGCTTTTACTGATCTTCATTTCAAAATAGCAAGCTCCTCTCATTCTATCAGAACACGGAACTACCAGGAGCTGGAGAAAATGTTCTTCACACTTGGTCATCTCTACATGGCTCCAGCCAATTCTGTTTGATCCTTAGCTCTGTCAACACCAAACTGGATTAGAAATTAATATATATATATATATATCTGTCAAAAGTGAATTATTAAGGGATTTCTTAATTTCCTTCTGATGTTACACCTCAAAAGCCAAAAAGGAAAATGAGAAATAGTCTGTTTCGTCTAGGTGCTGACTACAGATTAGGGAAACAGCAAGAGGAAATAAAAAATAACACTGGACTAGGCTGGACTTGAATGGTCTTGGCTGGGTGAAGAAGAAATGCCTGTGGACAGACTTGGAAAGCTCAAAGACTGTACAATTTATCTAAGTAACTTTATTCACTTGGATTCAGCTCTCAAAGCTTGATGCTTAGATAGGATATATAGTCGCAAATTTGGGTGTTGTAATGGGCAATTATCCTTGGGTGAATAAAAATGAGGCAGAATTTGTGCCTCCTATTGCAAATACCTAGGTATGAAAAGTTGGGTTCTAAATATTTGCCTTCCTGGCTCAGAACAATTATCAGACATTATATTTTCAGGAGTACACTTTATAGCCTGCAAATAACAGTCATGTGTTTTAATGTATTCAATTTTACTGGCCTGACTTTCACATATTTTAAGAGCTCTCTACCTCTCCTTGGCAGCATAAGAAATTTATCTTGTCAGAGGGATAGAAAGGGTCTGTAAATGAAAATCAGGGCGCAGTTATTCTATTTCTGAACATCAAGGTCTCAGGTATTAGGCTGTTTGAGACTACTGTTACCTACCCTACCTTAACATGAAAGTGAAATCATGCAATGAAGAATGTGCTGGTATGAGTGAAATATTCCCCCCTTCTGTTGTTGTGTTTTGTTTTATTGCAGTTAAGAGAAGCATAAAATGTGCAATTGAATCCTGTTTGGTTGATATTAAGATAATAATTTCACACACATACCCATACAAACAATGCTGCAATGAAAACTGAATACATTCCTGCAGCCTATGAACACCCATAGTAAATAGCCCTCCTCTAAATTAACTAATAAAACTTTTCTAATTACGCATGGTAGAATGGGTAAAGGAGAGTGATAGCAGGAAATTTCTTTTGCCTCATGCTATGGGTTTGGAAATGCAGTGACATCATTCCTATTGCCAGGCACTAGAGGAGATCATAATAGGATATAATTGTTGCTTGCTCATTTGATTGAACTCCAAAACTATATCAAATAACACTTAATTATACACATAGAATATGATTATAGAAGAGAACTCAGAACTGAGAGTTCAGTGTAAGCAGGAGCATTTAATAATTATACAACTCCTGTAGATGCAAATAGATTACTTGCTGCTAATTAGTATGGAATTTTATGCTCGCAATATCCTAAGTAAAACTAGTGAAAATTAGTTGGGAGCCTGAACATACAGTTTTACTGTAGCTCCATCTGGTACATGCCCTCCGATTACCCAGCACGTTGGCTAGCTGTTTGAGGGACACATTTGATATCTGGCCAAGTTTAAAGGTCTACTGGAGGCAAAACAATGCCCACCCTTTTACAAGGGGATCATTGTTGCTCAACAATAAAGCTCTCTGGCTTATTTGAATGTCAACAATTCAGAAAAGTTGATGTTTGGAGCCATCAAATAAAATGTTTTTGTGAAACAGTTTATTATTTCAGTGGTAATTATTTGAATCATTCATGGTAAAGGATGTTTGCTAATGAGAGCTTGGCTGCTGTAAATTCCAGGGAGACTGAATGCTCTTTGTGCTGACAAAAAGGCCCAAATCACTGGAGAGCGACTGACTGGACAAATCATTCAGCTATGCAAATGCCAGCTGAAATGGTCAGATGCATTTATTACCCTCCTCATTATAGTAAACAAGGCAGAAATCGTGACTGGCAGTTATCAACTTGCCCTGAAGTGTGATTTGTTCTCCTACCACTATTTAAATGAGAGGAAGAAAGGCATGCCACCAGGGACTTTGTCGGTTTATAAAAGAGTAAATGTCACATAGCCCAGTGCTTAAAGACTTTTGATTGACAAATGTTTTATTTGACATATCAAACAATAATGGTTTTCATATCAAATAGTCCATATTTGTTAGCAGAAATTTAACCCTTGAAAGAGTGAGAACTGATTTTTCAGAATGCTCTGAATCCAGATGGAAAGTTACTGGTAAAAAGAAACTCTCTAACTGGGTGGACTGGAAAGACTCACACAGTACTGTAGAAAGATGTTTTTAATGGATGCTTCAAATGAACTGCTGTCTTAGTTGCTTCAAGAAAGCATCTCACATCAGAAAGGCTAAGAGCATGTAACAGAAGAAAATAAAACAGTGATTTGTTATTTTTTTCCTAAAGGAAATACAATAGCAGTTTGAGAGATCTAAACAGGACCTGCCTCATCCTCAAACTATGTTCCTAGGACATTAATGCTTGCATTAGGACAGGATATAGCCCAATTTGTTTGAGGAATGTATGGGTTTGCTAAATAGAAATACTACTGAAAAAAATAAAAGCAAACAAAAAAGAAGCAAACAAATCAAAGATTGAAACAAATCAAAATTCTTATTTGTATTAGGAGTGTGTATGTGTTGCTACCTGTCATTTTAACAAGCACAGGCTTTTGTGTTGGTCATCTGTCATTATTGAATATGAAACTATTATTATGTAGGTGGCTCTACGACTCTGTATAAACATTTACAAAACCATATGTGCTCTGGTATTAAACAAGAAAGAAATTACACGTGATTAAATGATACTTCACATCATTTGCTGATGATGTCTTTTCACCTCTGTCAGTTGGTGCAAGGGCCAGATGGAAAAAGCATGTATGCTCCATCCAAATGTGAATGTACACTTTGTTTGAGCATGATCTCTTTCAGCTTTATAGAAGCGGGAGAACAAACTCTGAGTCAGATCCTTTAAACCTTTTCCATCTAGAACAGTAAACTGGGTCTCAAGAATGAGATCCTGAAGCTGAGGAAAAAAGAGAGATCATTAGGTACTGTAAGAGGAGAATAAAGCTCTTGGATCATGACTTTCAGGGGGGCGGGGGAAACGATCCTACCTGCCTATATCTTCTAACCTATGCATTCTGTTGAACTGAGATTCTGCAATCCAAGTAGCCTGGCAGAGAAATAGTAAGTTGAAAAGAAGCTAGAAAAAGCATTTTGGAAAGATGCTTTGGGTTATCTGGGAAATATAATGTGATTTTAATAATAGTACGAATATGAGTAATACTGCTTATTAGCTAGCATGATAGAGGGAGGAATGAAAAACAAACAATGTCTATATAATGCTTTATGGCTCTTGTGAATCAAACATTAACTGATTCATTTTCTCATTAGCTCTGTGAAGTAGCATCATTAATCCTCCTTTGTGATGGGAGAGCATCTGCATACATAGGTAGGTGATAGATGTTTAAGGTCACTCAGCTGGCTGCAGCAGACCTAGGTGTTACTACCTAGAGCATCTGATTTCCACTTGTGTGCATAGCTATCACTGTGTGCTAGGACTATGTACAGAGACACTTCCTACATGCTGAAAACAGATCACAGCATTTACTTGTACTGCATACCTCTGCTATCAGCATTTAAAGGTCCCTGCCTTTTAACATCATAAAAAAGCACTTGTCATCATGGCTATCACTACTGTCTTTAGAAATACAGGATTTTCCATTCCAGCCTGAAATAATAATTCTTAATTCCAGTATCCAGTATGTGGAGGCAGGTTGGCCTGGTGCTTCAGAGTAATATCCTTGGTTAGTCGGGCAGCGCTGCCTTGCATATGGAAGGAAAAATCCTCCACAGATATCCTGGAAGCACAAAGATATCTGGTGAGATATATATCTCGCAGACAGAGGACTACAAACATTCTTGCTGATCACAAAATAATCCAACAGCAGTATTTGATTTTGTGACATTATGCAAAGATATCAGAAGATAATTATTGCAAATATAGGGAAGAATATATTCCCCTTTTTTTCTAACATAGCTTTGATTACTAGATCTACATGTCCCCTTACATTCTGTTCCTAATGTAGTCTGAATACACATATAAAAAATAAAAAGTCATTTGTTCCCAGCATCCTCTTTATAGGCATTTTGAGATTACCCTCCTGTCTTGGGATGCGGCCAGCTCTTATTTATGGGAGTCCCCGCTTCTCCTTCCTCCTATGCCCCCACACTCTCCTTTTATCATCCTCACGCTCCTAATTTCTTCCTCAGTCTCTCAGAAGCTGGTGTGTTTAAATGCTCCCATCGGTCCACCATTCTGGCTGCCATCAATCTCCTTCAGACCTGCCACGTCATTCCAGAGCCGTTGCTTCTGCAGGTCTTGGAGGTGCTGTCACAGGGGGCTGATTTAACACAGTGGAAGAGGCAGACAAATGGTTAGCTACAGAGACAGGACAGGCCAACGGAGCTTTGTAAAAGCTACAAATAGCATTCTTGGTTTTGAGGTTTTTGGAACTGAAGAAGAAAGACAAGGTGCTAATGAGGCAGGGAGGAGCACCTGCTCTTCGATGACATTGCTGGCCCTTACCTTCTCCACTGGAGAAAAAGTTAAAGGAATTGATTAATACAGTTCAGAAAGGTTTCGGGATTAATTTTCAGAAATGTGAAGTAATCAACATTTTCTCAAGCAGTTAGTATGTTCATTCAATAACAATGCCACCTTCAGGACTAACTATGTGCCCAGAATAAGTGATCATCAGGAAGCCAGGGACAGAACAACACTCAGTCTAAAGGGTTATACTAATAGAAGAGGGAAAAATCTCACTAACAGTGCTGAATATCTTTCATTAATGCATACTGGAAGCTAACAGCAGGCAGCAAAAAAACCTGTTTCATTTTGCCAGTTATTCCAAGTAACTTGGTGTCCCCCGCATGGAGGTGAGTGGGCTGCATGCACATAAGCTTTTTTCTCTGCATCCCAAGTCTCCTTAATCCGTGCAGGAGCTGCAGATGTCACTGCAGCTTCAGGCTTTGATCGATGATCCCTCCAAACTATGTCCTCCAAACAGTAAAGAAAGCTTTTGGTGCCAGGAAGCAGAGAAATAAATAAATAATAATAAAAAAAAGATTCAAACCAAACACCGCTTGTCTGGTGAAACTGCTGTATTTAAAAGCTAAGAATGAAATCGCTCTGCCATGAAAAACATATTCCAGTGTTCTTAGCAACTGCACACTGTTACCTTGTTTTTAGATAAACTAATTAATTACAGTACCAGCAACTCACTGGCAAATCTCAGGCATGGTATGTTGGAGGAAAAAGCTCCAGGAAGAACTGACCTACCTACGACATTCCTTAAGTGACTTTATAATGGGGTAATTCCAGTCACTTCAAAGGAGTTACCCTCATTCAGAAGTGTAAAAATCGGTACAGAAGTAGGCCAAATATTTTATATATATTTGTAGTCAAAAAATATTTAACAGTCCTAATTATGTGAAATTACTGGCAGATGTGCTGAATAGCCTGAAACTGAAGGGAGAACGGAACAAATAAAACAAACTGTGAAGACATTTCTACATTTAAAAAAATGTTCCTTACACAGTCTGATCTGTATCCAGTACAAAGATATTAGTACCAGACTTTTCATTATTCACAACTCCTTCAGCAACTGAATCCAAATTAACATAACCATCTATTTCCATGTGAGCAGGAATTCATGCTAATTGTACATTAATTCTTAGGATGAATAATTGAGGTATCAGATGCAACCGCTCAAAAACCTAAATCTTGTTCAGTGCTAAAGTAACAAGTTCTAAGCCTTAAGTTAATCAAGAAAACTACACATAGGTCTTCATTAACATACCGGGAATCAATCCACAGCTGATAAAATCACACACCATGCTGGTTTAACAGTGTGCGACTTTATCATACTTAACTCAGTCTGAACACATCTGTGCCTTTAAATTTTCACAGCGCTGGTAATTTTATAGCTAGGAACCATCACCTCCCATTACACTGAGTCCTCTTTCCAAAGCAATAATGATGTGTGGATGTGGAAAAGGAATTATTTTGAAATGATGCCTAGTTTTTCTTGTTTGGGATCAGCTAGCATTTACTCCCGCTTCCCTGTATTTCTCCCTGGCAATGCTGCATGGAGAACTTAGGTGTAGATGTCCTGCCCATTATGATTCCTCTGCGTGTTAGTATGACACTATGTTGCTTGATATTGCTGCCTATGCACCCTCCCTCTGTAAATATTACCTAGATCACAAACCTACTTCATCAACTATGGAAACCAGCCAAATTCCTGCAAGAAAATATAATAATTTCAAAAGCTGAAACATGCAAAACAGAAGTGAGCCAGCTAAATAAACTAAGACCCAGGGGTTGGAGAACTACTTGTAACTAACAGCTCGCTTTTTTCTGACTAGCTGTAAGGTGGAAATAGAGCATCCAGCTAACGAAGGTGGAAAACTCCAGTATGATTAGTAGAGAAGAATGAAAAAAACCCAGATTCTTGGCTTTTATATTCTGATTGTTTGAATGCCAACATGGTATCCATGTATACTTCAGAAGTGACCTTAGTCCAGTTGTTTCTGTTGTTGTAGCAAATTCATTCCTAAACAGAGAATGCTTGGGTGAGACATCTGGCTGTGTTATTTTGTATTTGCACCAAATCCATACTTAAGGGACTTTCACAAATTAAGGAGAACAGAAGCGTTTCATGCAATGGGGGCAGGGTGTATGGGGGGTGTGGGGGGGTGTGGGTGTGTCTGTGTATTTGGGGTACACGTGTGCATATTACAAGCATGCACACACAGTGCAACTTTTAGCTGTCAGTATAGCAGGGAAAGGAAGGTGGCTACGAGCTACTAGTTAGAAGCTGAAGCTCATTAAGTCTTTCCTGAAATTGGCTGCTAAAAGGTTATATATTTAGGGAAGTGACAGTCTCTTTTCTTACACATTTTCTGCTGGAAACAAAAAGCAGAAAGAACACAACTGGAGACTTCTTGCCAGTTTTACACGCTCGCCCCAGCAGTACGAGCCCTCTTTCTCAACCCATTCTCCTAGTTTGATCTATATTCTGGAAAAACGCTTGAATGACAAACTCAGCTGGATGACCTGAAGCGATTATCCTCAGCTCTGGGAGGACCTAACTTCTGCTGATTATTAGACCGTACCTCTTTGAGAAGATAGGTTCCTTTTTTGTGCCTTTGCTTGCTGAAGAGCACTCATTAGGTTAAGCAAGAGGTCATTAGGTCATTAACTGCCCAAGTTGTGGTAGGTTTCCCATGACTTTTTAGGGTTTGTATACATTCAGAGCTCCCAGACTTTCCTTCACTAAATTTCTGGAATAATTTGTTTTAGAAGAATGCAACAAAATAAGATGCTGAATTCTAATACATATTCTGAACTGTTCTGTCACAAAATAAGCCTTGCAATGTGCTTTGTTGCTTTGTATATTTTCTCTCCCCCGCCTTTTTTTTAAATAAACACAGCAAGCAGTAAAGCCTCCTTAATTTTTTATGGGTACATTTTCTTACATTGTCTTTTAATACATCACTTTTACTTTTCATACTTGTATGATATCTTTAGCAGTGGAGAAAGGTACTAAATAAGCATATGGTTTTACTATCGGCATATTTACGTGGCTGAAAGCAGCTTTTCTGCATGCAGTGGATACACATGCTATTTCTGAAAGAAAACTTTTGCACATCTGATCCATCATGTTGGTAGCCTAAGACATCAGTTGCAAAGCATCACCAACTCCTCCATTCATTGCCATTGATAACAATGCTCACATTGATCTGATTGGAACAGCGATATGAACTTCACAGTACTTCTCATAGTTTTCCAAGTTTCTAACTCTTGGGTGGAATCATCTTACTCTATAGCATCTGTAACTCTTCAGCTCTGCTGAGGTCTGGTTTGACCGATCATGCCATTGTGAAATGTGGGAGCAGTGGATGAGCCACAGGCAGCTTTGTAGCCATGGAACATAACTGACCTATAAAAATACCTCTGGTTATATGAACATATTATAAAGGGTTTAAAATTGTTATGTGATGCTTGATGAGAGGCTAACAATGTCTTTTTGTGAGGCTAAGTGACATATCTCTATTGAAATCAACATGGCTCAGATCTGTGAACACCGAAGTACTGCACTGCAGCTGTATCTATTCCCTTGGATTTTGTGCTAAAAAACCACACAGTGTGGGCATTACACATGCCTATCTCAAAACTACCAGTCATCTTCTCCTCGCTGCCAGTCAGTTCATACAGCCATATGCAAGAAAATATGAAATGGCTGATACATTTCTACAGAAAAAGTACTGGCATGACAAAGGAGACTTGAGCTGATTAACAATTACTACCAATAAATATCACAAGCCTGATAAAACACAGAGTCCCGTTAATTATTAGAACTGTCCTTTCATCATGAAATTACAATAAGACCTTGTTCAAATGTACCTTGCAGCTCTCTAGTTGTTATGAAGAAGGAATCAATTGTCCCTGTTCCTTGAGCATACAGGCCTGTGATACTCTTCTGCACTCCTAGCAGGCTGCAAGGAAAGCCTAGAGACTAGAAGCAGCCGGCAGTGCACCAGAAGCACTTAGCTTTAGAAATCAGGCATTCAGAAGGTTAAAGCAACGGGTCCAGTTTGAAGAAAGGAGGTGCTTTGCCAGAATTGCCTCTGGGAAAGTTTTTATGGCACAGACACCTAGAGCATTTTCTTGTCTGCTGGAATAGAAAAATGGTAGTAGCCCAAGGGCTAAGGGAATTTCCTACTTACTCTTTCAATTGTTATTCAGGTTTCAATGTTACTGTATATCTTGCTAAAATGTTACACAGGTTTTACATTCCCACTCTTAAATTTCAATTGAATGCAGTAATAAGCTGTGCAGTGTCAACACAAAAGCTTAGTAAGATTGTATCTATCTCTGTCTCTTTAGATCCCTATAGGAAGCCTATTGCTGGTTAAAATTAGCATGTTATCCTTACTGGATCCTACTGCTGCTGACAAAGCGTTCTGATTTAAAACTTGTCTGAAGATTCTGGCACAACAACCTCCCTGTATACCATAGATTTTACTATCTCAGATTCCCTAATCCTCATTAAAAACCTCATGAAGACTTCAGTCCAGGCTTTTGGATTATTGCTCATGAGTATATTTCTGCAGAAAGATAAAAAGGAAAGAGAAGAGATTTTTAACTGTGATATGTCCAGGTAATACTGTGTTTTGATAAATTAGGATTTTCTCATTCTTTATGCCTTTTTCTTGAAGCTTAATTATGTACCATGCAGACTGCTTCCACAGTAAGGGTAGTGCTTAGCCATGCAAATGCTGAAACAGTTATTGTTACATAATTTGATAATATATACTAGGTACTTCATAGAAGACTTAGCAAGACATCGCCCTTGCCCCAGTGAGTCTATAATCTAAATTCTGTGTGATCCACCGAGAACCAGTGCCAAGCAGCAGAGACAGATGAAATACTGCAGCAGTTTAATTGTGTATGAAATTTAAGCACATACTTGTACCGTGGCACATTCTTCGCTTTATTTTTTAATAAAAATATAGGAAAATAAAGATAAAATGCAGCAAATATGATTAACTATGCAATATGGCGTTTTCATAGAGTATAGCAGAGAGAGGATGCTACGTAAAATATTGTTACATGGAAAAAAAAAATGCACAGGGAATAAAAAATTTCCTCTGGAAAAAACAGAGTTCAGGCTGACACAGAAACCAGTGACTTGTTAGGCCTGGCTCACGGAAACACCTACAAACACATTTAAATTTACTCGGTGAGGGGTCTCATTGACTTAGTATACTTCCTCTTCCACTTCAAAGAATATATGTAATTTCACATATCAAAAAGCAGTAATGACGGTCCAAGAGGCAGTGAGATGTTTCCCACGCTGTGTTAATATCCTGGGATGCAGAGGAAGGTAGAGAGAACAACTCACACCAATGGCAACGGTGTTATGCATAGGCACTCAATGCTGCTTTCTGGTTAACACTCGGCTACTTTGGTTGTATTAAAAATAACTCACTGATTAAAATGATTTCATTATTTTTAGGGTTCAGTTTAACACTTTAAAATACAAAGTTTGCAAAGTGATAACAAAATTCAGATCAGTTTCCTGCTGGGAGCGGGAACTGGTGACTTACAAGCCGGGTAGTTTTTTGCATGATTTGTTTACTTACAAAATGTTTTCTCAACCAGTATCTTAGAAACAAAAACTCAGGCCTTTCTTTTTTTGCAAACTTAACTAAAGCGTTACCCTATTTTCAGGAGGAGCTGTCTCCTAACTCTTTACCCAAGGCCCAGGTAAGCTTCATTACTTAAAAAGCAGGTTCTTCGTTCTCACTAAAAATCCCTTTGCTACATGTGCTTTTTCCAAGACCACCTTGCCTGGAAAAGTGGATCTGGATATCTTCTGGGAGTGCAGAACATAAAAGAACCTTGGAGCTCCAACCGCCAGACACAATAGCTGACATGGTGGGATCTTTACCTCTTCCTACAGAAAGCTTCCTTCTGGACATTTCTATCACAATGGCGGCTTGTGGTGACAAGCAAGTTAAAGGATCTGACCGTGGATCCAAGACCCAGCCACATGTCTTGGGAATCAAAAGCAACTGACATGCCACTAGCCATATCATTCCCTTACGTGCCTTTGGTATAGACACAGACATAACTTCATCACATTTAACCATGCCAGTTATATGGCCTTTCCATTCTTTATACCTAATTTTGAAATAACAACATTCCTACTGACTTCAGTAAGATTTCCCCCTAATGTGCAAGCCACAGCACCACTTCTCACAATGAGCAAAAGCTGAAGGAGAAGCAGGATGCTGTTAAGACATGAATTTGTTGATTACAAAGTTTGATGAACACACAGAAGATAAGTAAGTCTGTTATTTTACAAACGGAAGGTTTCCTGTACTATTCTACCAGTGTATTTCCTTTCAACACAGAGGACCATTTCTGGAATATATTCAATGCCTAGTTTTACTGTGGATGTGTATATAGAAATATGTATAAAGTGTTTATGTGGCATAGCTCACTGGAAATTATCGGTCATCTCCAGATGTGGATAACTGTTGAATAAAAACAGATCACCAACTGATTTTTACAAAGGCTGTGGAATGACAATTTGGCAATAATTTGGAGCACATCTTGAATGCACATAGCGTGAATTTGAGACAGCAGCCCAGACAAAAAGGACACTGTCACCCAATGTCCTCTGTCCCCTTCAATAAATCCTAGTTTCTCTGCAGTTTTAAAATGCTACCTGCTGTTGGACAACCTCTGTGAATAACGATGAAGTTGGTTCTGTAATTTGCCTAGCTTGGTAAGGATGTGTTCATACATAGCACATCATATTTGCTGTCTGAAGGCTTCGGGTCGGTCTATGCTAAGTGGAGAGCGGTATCTTCTGTGTATCTTAGGCACTTGTCATAGGAGTGAATGGGATAGGCTGGATCATCCACAGGCAGCTGCGTCTCCCCATGAATTATAGAAGGCACCTAGCAGACTAGATCAAACACACAACCTTTACAAAGCTAAATTTAAGTGATAATTCCAGCATTTGTGAGCTGGAGGGTGAGTGGACTGAGAGGAAAACTTTTCATATCCTTCTATCTTCTGCACTGCACAGAACTCAGTCTCAATATAGTCTTAAAATAAACACCAGATAGAAATGGTTTGGTCAAACACAGACCTCTGCACAGATACCTGAACTAGTTGCCTGCTTTTTCTTTGTAGCCAATAGACAGAAATGGATACTCTTAGATTCCTGTTCCTACAGGATACTTGTCATGCTGAAGTAGAAGTCTTAAAGTGCCTTCAAAATGTTCCCTTTCCCTTCATTTCATTCGGAATGGGAGGATAGCATGATATGTACAAAAACCAAAATGAAAACAATAAAATAAACAAAGTAAAACACAAAACATCAGCTTCATATCTAAGCTATTTTCTGACTCATCAAACTTACTCGTAGTATTATTTCCTTTTTTTTTTTTGTATTTTTATGAATTCAAATTTTAAGGTGGCCACTGTCTGGGAAGGTGGGTATTGAAAGCACCTCTATAAGCACTCTGTAGCTAGCACCTATCTGTAGGGCAGGAGTGAGGGAGTGAGGCTAAATGATGCAGAAAGGCACACTACACCACTGGCACTGGAACCTGAAAGGCCTACCTTTCTCTTCCGTAAAAGTAATGCCTTAAAAGTTGCAGTTTAAAATGTTATTTTTAAAATATTGTGTATGGTGCAGTGGTATTTTATGCATATAAAATATGTATGTATGTATGTGTATTTCTGCATGTGCACACACATGTGCGTGCAGGTACATGAATTGCCTATAAGCTGGTCACCCTGGCTTATGGAAAGCAGGGTTGTGTAGTGCCCTGTCTGCCACTACAGTTAGCAGCAGAGAAGCACTCTATCCTAAATTTATAAATTTCTATATTTGGAATTTATTATAAATGTACTGAGTTTATATTAAAGCATTATAGAAAAAGTACCTTAGATATCAAGTATTTTTAGTCTTTTCTGGATTTTTAGAATTATGTTTTGACCACCTAGTCCAAGTCAGCATCACTATTTTCTACCGTAACTGAACGGTCCCGGGTACCATCTCGCGTGGAGCATCGCCGGAGACACGGGGAGACTAGATGGACTGACAGCAATTTCGGTGGTCATCGCAGGAGCTGGAATGGGAAGCGGCGGTTGAGAGAGAAAGCGCAAGTGCTTGGGCATGCATGTCAAATTAAAGGGTATGGAAGCAAAACATGACACTTCCTTTGCAATATGCCAGTTAGGGACCCAAGAGGCACTACAGTTCGCTGGAGCGACTAGCCATTAAGATCAATTAAAAACAGGGCTGCCCTTACGACGTGCCGGGGACTCAAAGCACCCCGTTAAATGCATGATCCGGTTGGGCTGGGGCGAGGGCGAGACTTTTAAGCCGCCTGTTGGAAAGTTTTGCGAGAAAGCAGGCTGGGGCTTGCCAGGGGCAGGCAGGCTTCCAGAGGGCGGCTGGCAGCGCCCGCCTCACCCCGCCATTCCGCGGCCGCAGAGGCGAAGCGACACACGCCAGAGAGGGCTTGAGTCACAAACAGTAACAGAGCAACAACCCTCCACCGCCCTTCGCTTCATCTTGCGGTTAAAATAAGGAAGGGGACACGGGGCCGCGCCGAGAGCTCCCCGCCGGGCCCACTCGCCGCCTTCCGCGGCCCCCAGAGCGCCGCCAGGCAACGGCCGGCACAGCCCGCCCCGCGCTCAGGCGCGGGCACGCGCAGCTGGCGGCCCCGCCCCCGCGGCGGCCCGCCGCCTCGCCTCTTCCTCCGGCGCCCCGCCCCCGCCGCCGTGCGGGGCTTCCGGCGGCCCCTGGCGCGGCGGTGGCGGCGGCGGCGCGCGGCCCGAGCTGCTCCGCCCTCCGGACGGGGTAGGGTGGCGGCTCCGCTCGGGCGGGGGAGGGGCGGGCGCGGGGGGGGCCGCGCTGCCTACCGGGGCCCCTCCCCTCGGGACGCGGCCGGGGAGGGGGTCGCCGCGCCTCGCCTCGCCTCGCCTCGCTTCGCCTCGCCTCGGCGGGGCGGCAGCTGCCGGGCGCCCGGCTCCGCGCCACTGCTCGGCCTGGCAGCGCCGCCGGCTAGCGCGGCGCCGGGCCCGGGAGCA
Organism: Gavia stellata; assembly: GCF_030936135.1. Classification (NCBI taxonomy): domain Eukaryota; kingdom Metazoa; phylum Chordata; class Aves; order Gaviiformes; family Gaviidae; genus Gavia; species Gavia stellata. The sequence goes on from NC_082595.1 coordinate 67,551,641, forward strand.
GCCCGCTGCGGATGCCGGTCCTGCGCGGCGGGTGCGGCCGGCCGCAGGTGCGTGCGTGCCCGCCCGGCGGAGGCGGGGGCCGGGCCGCAGGGCCGGCGCCCCGGCGGTGGTTGGCGGGGCGGGGCGGGGCGGGCTGCTGGCCGCGCCTCAGGGCCGGGACCCGGCGGGCAGTGGCGGCACCAGGTATTCCCGCCACCAGGCAGTCCCGCCTGGTTCGCGGCGGGGGTGCCCCGCCGGTGCCCCTGGGCCTCGGCGAGACCTGCCCCTGAGGAAGGTCCCTGTCGGCAAAGGGCGCAGGTGCCCGAGTGGTGCGGAATTAGAGGGAGGAGATGGGGCAGGAGAGGGGCAACAGCCGTAGCAGCAGACAAAGCTGGCAGAGTTGGGGCGCGGGTTGCGCCTCATCTCCTGCACAGGTCCTTCCTTGTCCACTCTGGCAGCGTCAGGCTCTCCATAGGTGTTAACTGCTGCGTGGTCCTTGTTCTGTCACGCAAGTTACACCTTGTTACCCCGGCTGCCCAATCACACCACAACAGGAGCAGAGTTGGAGCTTAACTAGCAAAATTTATTTATTTTTTTCAGGTATGAGCTTTGGGGTGCTTCGCTCCATGTGATTGTTATTTACTATCAGTGCAGTCTGATCAATGGGCAGTGGGAGATATCTACGTGGCCTCACAGCTACGATGGGAGCCGTGAGGAGGCAGGGGACCAGCAAGTAAACGCCATATAGAATATGACTTCATGGAGAGGCAGTACAACGTTGTAAAGAGCAAAATGAGAAGACAAATGCACTTGGGTTGCTTATTGAAAGTAGTATTGAATGGGGTTTTTTTTTTTTTTTTTTTTTTTTGCATGAGGAGGAGAGTTTTACCATTGCTGGAAGGGCAGTTGGTCAAAATGAAGTGGTATAACGCTGGTGACTTTAGGCTTTGCGTAGAATGAGTCATTTTTGAAAGGGGCTACCTGATGTTTTACGCATACTGAGAAACAATTTCTGTTATGTGTGAAGACAACGTCCAAAAGGCAGGGTGGGGTGGTCACCTGGAGCATGTAATAGATGCTTCAGGAGTATTTGTCTCCATTATACTGTGATGCTAAACCACGCAATGAGTTCTGGTCCTAGCAAGAAGGAGCAGGCAATCAGTAAAGTAATCCGAAATGCTTGGATTTTGCATGTTTTGATGCTCGTGATGGCAAGACGAGCAAGATTTTAAATAGATAGAATTGTCATAATGTTCCATTTTTTTTTCAAACTGTAAATTTATAAGTTGCAAATATGTAAAATGGCTGGTTTTAGCTCCAGAACACATTACAGGAAGAAACACAGCAAGTGGGGCCCGAGTTTAAAGTATGCTGCACGAGCGTATTAATTTTTAATTAATATTAGCTTCTAGTTTCAACAAGTTGAGTGTAGATGTTGGTATAATCTAGGTAATTAACAGAGAGTGATGCTAACCTGTGGCAAAACCACTCTGTTTTAGCCTGTAATGTAAGGTTCCAGTATTCCCTCTGTGCATTAACGTGCAAAGATAATTAAGAGATTTCGCATTTACCATCTTTTATCTAAGATGCATGTATTAAATTGCATTAATTTTTCTTCAGAGATAATACAGTCTATTGTTTTTGTTGTTTTTACGTTCTTTGTAATTTGTCAATGTTGCTGTTTCTTTTATAGTCAAATGAAAGAAAACTCTGCACAGTACTCCCAAGTGTGAGATTAGCAAAGCTGGTGTAAAGAGGAATTGTTACCTCTCTGGCTTTAAAAATCGAACTGATGTATACATGACTTGTATATACAACATTTGCTTCTCTTGAAAGAGTACGAATTCTTGTCTAACACATGCATTGCCAGGGATGGCTCAGGGATGAAATAAGCTGGTTTTCATTTTTTTTATGTCTAATAACTGTTACTTTTTATGTTTTTACACACCTCCTTCACTTTGCAGCCCCTCCAAACCCCCAGTATTTTTCTGTATGTTCACCTTTGCTCAGCAGTCTGGTGGGTGAATAACTATGTAACCGTGTCCTGTTTCTGCACTCCTGGGATGAAATTGTGAATACTGGGGAGCTGAATTTGCAAAAATAAGCAAAGGTACAGTAGTCATTAACAGGATGAGTCTGTGCAGGGCATGAGGCTGAGACAGGAGGGCAGAGCTCAGGCAGCCCTGAGAGAGACTGGGGGCGGGATCCAGTCTGGAAGTGCAAATTGGGCATCTAGCCATGGGACAGCGCCTCACAATGTCACTGTACGTTCATAGCGTGTAGCTTTCTGTTTCTAATCAAACCGTTATGCCCTCTGTGCTAGTCTGTGGTGGCTGCTGAAGGTCTTGGTATTCACTAGCACCATTTCAGTCCATGTAATGGTATCTTGACAGAAAAAAATTCTGATATGAAAGAAACCAAATAAAAGAAAAGAAATAGAAGGCTGCTGTTTGGGAGGAGGATAATAAGATACGTTTAAAAGAAATCTTTGTTAAACTTCAGTTTGGCATAATAATGCCTGTACGAAAGAAAATGAATAATATATAACAGGACAAAGATGCTGCCAGAGGTTGGAAGGTATAGTTGCATAGGCCCAAATGGATCTCTCAAAAATAATCAAGCAGTTTGGGGGAGGGCAGTTTGCATGCACTTAAGCTGTTCTGTTCCATAGCTGTTTATCTTGATGCTTTGCATAGGCCTGAGACTTGGATTTTTGTCTTTTTTTGCAAAGTTAGATCCCTTTAGTTGGAAATCAGCTTGACCTGTTGTAGTTCCTGAAAAAAATCTCTTTATATCATCTAGTCCTACTGATCTGTATTTAATGTAATACTTTCACTAGCTTATTACTCTTCAACCTCCTGAGCAATTTTTCATTTGTCTTTTAACTGCACACAATTCTTAGTGCTTCTTTTAAATGCCAAAGAAGAGTTTCTGTTTCTATTGTAGTCATAATGCTTACTTACCCTTCTTTTATAATAGTTTTCTGTTTCCTCTTACTTGTTGTAAACTACTAAATCCTGTATTACTTTTAACTCTTTAAAAATAATTTTCCCTCACTTCTATTGTTTTTAGACTAATATGTTTTTCTGAAAGCTGTGTGCTCTGCCTTGTTTCTTCCTACGTAATAACTTTTGAGCTTGTTAACTGATGTCAGCCAAAATTGACAAAGTGTGGCATCAGTCTCAAGGATATCAAATGTTTACAGGTTTTATGAAAAACATCAAGTTTGTACAGGGGGAATGACCCAAATTAATGTTTCTGCTAGTGGAAAATCTGCAGCGCGATTGCACGTTATCTGCTCTGTTAGACCTGACTTAAAGTGGGCAGCTAACTGATGTACAGCTCTGAACCAGCCGGCAGGTTATGCTGCTCTTTGGCAAGCTGATAGGGAGCACAGCTGGGTTTTAGAACAGCGCTGTAAGAGCTCTGGGCTGTGGCCAGAGGAAGCCTGAGTTTGCAGTGCAGACCTGAAGTTGTGTAGGATGCGTACGTGAGATAACTGATCTGCACTTGATCTTGAAGTACCCCAGCTGGGCAATTCTTAAAATTGAGCTCTGTAAAGCCATAATTTCCATGGAATAGCCTTCAAACCATGTCAGTCAGTGAAATTTTGAGTTATAAGCTGCTGTATATGCTGGTCTACACATGATTCCAGGGCTTGACAGCAGTAAGTTTGTTGAAGTTTAATGTCTGTTGGCATATTCTGAAAATAGATTTTTCTTTTTAAGAGGGAAAAATCCAGAAGGAGAATGTATTTCTAATCTTCATTTACATCTTACAGCAGCTCCACGCTGAAAAGATAAGTAACAATTTTCAGTTTGGAGTTGGGTTTTTTTGGGTTTTTTGGGTGTTTTTTTTAAGGAGGAGAGATTGGGGGTTGTGCTGCTTTTTTCCCAGTGCCTTTTCTAAAAGGTGGTTCAACAGGATGTTTGGGGGAAATGTGACATTATTGGGTTTTGGCATTCCAGGAGAGCTTGAAGTGGATCTAGCATATCATCTTATGCATTCCCTTCTGCACCGAATGTCAGGAGTAATTCATGTTGTTGACAGCTATGTCAACACGTGAAAGTGAATGAAGGACAGGAATTAAACAAAAAGCTAATAATAGAAGAGGCAAGGAAGTGAGAAGTGAACAGTTCGTTAGTAAACCTTCTTGCTGTCATGAGTAAGAGGGTCAAATAGTGCAGCCTGTCCTTATCTGTTACCACAAGCGCCTTCTTGTTGGCAACGTTCAAGCGAAAGAGAGCTGTTTGTACATCTATGTGCATTTTGAGAGTATGGGAAACAAGCAATTTACCCAAGAAACACACACAGTGGATTTATATAGAGGCGTACAAAAGTCACTTTGATTCGTCTCCATTTGTTTACTTATTTACCCTACTTTAAGCATGTGCTTCCAAAAACTTTATAAAGTATGGTCTCACTTGTACCCATTGCAAACATTAAATATGTGGTTTGTCTGCCAGGCAATGTGAGGCATCGTGTTAGTTGTTGTTTGATGCGTCTTCTGCAATAGAAGAGTCACCTCTGTTGGTTCAGTGACTACCACAGTATGGATCCTGTGATAAACTAACCAGCATCTCCAGTACGGGCTGTTGAAGAAACATTTATTCTATTTTGAGGCATGCTTAGTTATCCCTGTTTTGGCCTCTTAACAAGTTATGGGCATTACTCCTTATTCTTTCCTAGTAAAGCTGATGAACAAGTTAATCAGAAGGCCAGTTTGTGAGAAACAGCTTGTGGTACTGGAGGATGTGAATTCTGGAGTGCTGTGTTATTGCCCAAGAGTGTTGTGTACTGCTAGCAGAAATCAGAGAATATGTTCCATGTTTCGTTCTGTGTTGGTAAATCTAACAGTTTACATCACGCAGGTATGGAGTGGCTGCTAAATATGGGACAAGCATATGTTAAAAGGATCTTTATTAGTAGGGAATATGATACAGCCCTTCTGTGTCCTGAAGACAACATTCAGCTATAAATATTTCTGCACTGTTGTAAATAGAAAACTTTAGTAGAGAGACTTACCTTTAATTTGGCTTTTTCTAATTGTTAAACCTGCTTGTTTGTTTGTTTTACTTGTGATTTGGTGTAGACTGTGTAAAACACATTGGTGTTCTTAATTATTAGTATGTTTTGTGTTGATTTTTTAGGTGGCCTGGCAGTATGCAGATCTAGTGTTTTGCGTTTAACTGAATTGTTACATAAATGAAAATATTTTCTCTTATCAGAAGTAAAATGCTTTCTCTGGGGACTTCGGCTTCTGATGCCAGGACTCTTTTGAAGACAGACTTTGTTGCTTGGCTTAAAGGAAGATGATGTCGTTAATGAATTCTGAGCATCCTTCAGGAGGCTGGTGACCCTTCTATCATTGATAAATGCTGTCATGGACAACTTCCAAGGGTAAAGAGGGTATTTTTGTGAGTCTCTTTCAGGCTGGTGCTCTGATACAGGAAGCAGTGGGTTAAGTTTTTGGTTTAGAATAACTGCCCACCTTTCTTTTCACCCTTAAAACCATTCACAAATTATGGGGACAAATTAGAGGAAGGACTTCGCTGGAGCAGCAGTCCAGCTTTCTGTCTGAGCTGTCTTTGAAGGGTGTATTTACTCTCCAGATTATAATATAATATAGATATACTTGAGCTAGCTTTAAATGAACTGAATTGGGTCTGGGAGCAGTCTTACTGCAAAATATAATCAGTGAAGTAACTTAGGTTTTGTTGAGCTGTGTACTGCTGCAGCCTGACTAGGTGCCTGAGTACTTTGTTTAAAAGTCAGTTTAAGTATTTCAAAACTACCCTACAGATAATTTTAGCTTTACCTTCAGATACACTTCTACAGTTGTTTACTGCAAGGACTGGATTTCATTTCATACTTGATTTAGTTTCCATAAGTCAGTGCAAGATTTTTTTCTCTTAATAAATCCCTGAAAATAATGCTTAATTTAACGATTAGTCTTTTTTTTGCTCGACAGCTAGTTTTGGCTAATGTTTCTTCATAATCATCTCCTTTTTTTTAAACACAGTAAATGGGAAGCTACACTTAGTCTCCAACTAAATAATTGTCTTAAAATAAAATGTAATAGTTTATTAATGTTTTAGTAGCAGTACATTGTTTAATAGAATATTCAGAAGAGTACAGTTTGCTTTCTAGGAATGTTTTATCTGCTCACTATGTTTATTCATTCTGTTTTATCAGCTCTTTTCCAAAACACCATAAGCAGTTAATGCACTTTATAAAGGACTCCTGACCTTTTGCATCTTCCTAAGTCATACCTAGATGTCACCAGTGTTTCCCATGTTAACAGTTCTGAGCATGTTTTACTATATGTGCCTTCGGCGCCGAGCTAGGACAGCAACAAGAGGAGAAATGAACAGCCGGAGGGCTATTGAATCAAACACCCGAGCCTTACCTATCAATGTTGAAATAGTTCAGTATGCCAAAGAAGTGTTGGATTTCAGCTCTCACTATGGTAGTGAAAACAGCATGTCTTATACCATGTGGAATCTAGCAGGTATTCCAAACGTGTATCCTAGTTCTGGTGACTTTACTCAGACTGCCGTCTTTCGAACTTATGGGACCTGGTGGGATCGTTGCCCTAGCGCTCGGCTGCCATTCAAGAGGACGCCACCCACCTTCTGTAGCCAGGACTACGTGGAACTCGCTTTTGAAGAACCAGTTTATCCCACTGCAGTGCACATTCTGGAAACGTATCATCCTGGAGCTGTAGTCAGGATTTTGGCATGCTCTGCAAATCCTTACTCACAAAATCCACCAGCTGAAGTAAGGTAATTTTTTTTTTCCTCCTTTATGCTTTTCTGTAAGATATTAAATGCTACAAATAATGCTGTTTAGCAAACTTCCTAGTATTTCTCTGTTTTGTATCTGACCCACTAACATTTTCTTTATTTCTGCATGTTTTTAAAACTGTGGTGACATGCTTTTATAGCAACTTCGATGATGTGGATTTTTATGTAGGAATTAATGCAGATCCTAATATCCTAATTTGTGTAATGATAGTTTCTGTGTTGGAATTTTTATGAGCAATAATTATATATGTACAAAAATCACTTTTGAAATGGCAGTTCTGAGTTCTTCTCTTTCTCCAATAAGAAAAGCAAATTGTGTGGAAGAGGCTGAGGATTCACGGTTGCTGTATCATCCTGGTTGAAGTAGCCATAAACTCTTTCTTCTCTCTGCATGCTTTAGGTTGTATGTATAGTACAATCAGGCACTATAACTATTCATATGGAAAAGAGGCCAAAACCAGAAGCACAGAACAGTCGGACAAAAGGTGATGCCATTTGTCTGATCTTTATTTTTGTTATGATCAAGGGGTGTGAGCCATGCTTCATTTGTATGCTTGCTTCATAGACTAAAAGAAGCTGATTTGATCCTGTTGGCTTTCCTCACAGTAGGAACTCCTGATGAAATTCCAGTTGGGGGTGGGGCAGGAGGATGAGGACCTGGGGAATTGTAAGATAATAAAGAAAAACACTGTGTATGAGGTGTGAAGCTGTTAGTGAGAAGGTGAGGAAATAGAAATGGAAGGAGAAAAAGAATAGGTAAAAGCACATAGTGGGGGAAAACATTGGGAAAAGCTATCAGTGTATGCAATCAAAGTATTCTGAATATATCAAAAAGAGATGAATTGATACCAAACGCATAAAGGCGAGGAGAACTGAGAGAAGAAAGACTTAACAAAATGTATCCTGTAGAAAATAATATGCCAAGAAATACTGTGTTCCTTTAAAATGCACGCTCTGGCGGTATAAGCAGTGTTAGCTTGGATGCTGGGTGTTTTTTTTCACTGACCTGCCTTTTACAGATACAGCTAAAAAGCATACTTTTAGGTCTAACTTAGTATCCCATGCTTCCTAATACTAGGCCACTGATGTTTATTCAAAACCCCTAGAAAATCAGGTGTCATGTTATATATTCAAAACTCCCAATTAATATATTTTGTGTGATTCTATCATCTACTGTTGTTTAGTGCAGGTGTTTGTTTTACAGCTCTCTAATGAGTATATGACAGAATCACTAAGGTTGGAAAAGACCTGTAAGATCATCAAGTCCAACCATCAACCAACAAACACCACCATGCCCATTAAACTATGTCCCACAATGCCATGTCCACACGTTCCTTGAACACCTCCAGTGAGGGTGACTCCACCACCTCCCTGGGCAGCCTGTTCCAATGCTTCACCACTCTCTCAGTAAAAATTTTTTTCCTAATATCCAGCCTAAATTTCCCCTGGCGCAACTTGAGGCCATTTCCTCTTGTCCTGTCACTCGTCACTTGGGAGAAGAGACCAACACCCGCTTCTCTGGAATCCCCTTTCAGGTAATTGTAGAGAGCGATGAGGTCTCCCCTCAGCCTCCTCTTCTCCCGACTGAACAACCCCAGTTCCCTCAGCCGCTCCTCATAAGACTCGTGCTCCAGATCCCTCACCAGCTTCGTCGCCCTTCTCTGGACACGCTCCGGCACCTCAATGTCCTTCTTGTAGTGAAGGGCCCAAAACTGAACACACTGTATAACTCTAAAGTAAACATCCAAATTCAAGGAACAGTGATAGGTCAAACTAATAATAATAGGCTGCCTAACTTCAGAAGTAGGAGTACGCTTGGCACAGTAATACAGAACTTATTTATAGGATGGTATGTGGTGAAGGCAGCTTTTAAGACTTTTGAACTTAGAACCTAATGTGAAATTACTTTTGGCCAATTACTCTGTGAACTTTGATTTTACTTTTTTATTTTGTGATGTAGATTTTACTTTTTTATTTTATGGTGTAGCACAGATTTATGTAGAGATTATTTCTGTAACTTGATAATATTGCGTCAGAGTAATAGTATGACAGTGTGCTGCAGGGCAATACAAGGATATAATTCTGAGTAATAAGCTAATGCTATTTTATAAAAATGTCTGTTTAGGTTTCGGTTCTTAAGACAATTTTTTTTAGTTTTGTGTAAAGAGCAGGAAGTGCTGAAGGAAAGCTCAAGAAATGTTAACTGAAGGAGCTATTTAGTAAGGTGCACTAAAAAAAGAGAAAATTTTTCAGAGAGCTCAAAGAAGATGGAAGTGAAAATACTAACATAAAACTTTCGGGGATGTGCTTTATGACTCCTCTTAGGCTGTGGTCTGAGTGAGAGCTTAGACTTTCCCTTCTTGATAAAAAAGGATGATGTTTCTGTAGGACCCTGCTTTTTAATTTGTAGGCAGGAGTATCTTCTGTTCTGCCTACCTACGGTAACAACATTTTTGGTAAGAAGAAGGTTGTCTCAGGGAGCCTCAGAACCAGTTGTCTGTGCTGGATCTTCAGCACTTGCCAGCTTTGATGCTAGAGAAGTGTTAGAGGGACTTTTTTTTTTTTTCTTTTGGCTTACCTTTCCTCAGCAGGACTTGTGTGTTCAGAGCTGCACATTTGGTTTGTCTCCTTTCTTCTGAAAGAGACAAACATGTCTTACACATGGTGTCTTGCAGGGAAGATAAAGGAACCCTTTCTCCACATGAGGTATGCAGTATTTTTTTCTCTGTTCATTTGCTCACCTTTCTGAGAGGAATATGAAGAGTTGCAAGAACGTGGTCTTTTTTCTGCTTCAGGTTTTGGTCCCTTGTTTTCACTTCCAAAAATTCTCTGAGATGTCTAGAATTATTTTTTTTTTAAGGTGGAATGCTGCTGATAATCTCGGGTCACTCTGTGTTTAACTGATGTTTTGGACTTCAAGAACTGCCATACTATTTTATTCTATTAAAAAAGGCCATGTCCCAGTTACTCAAAGGGCACTTAGAACCTTGTTTTCCTCTTCTGACTATTTTGATACTCAATTTTAAATCACCTTATTACCTAAAAACCTTAAAGTGCTGCTTTGTTTTATCTGTTGACTCTCGATCTATTTCTTTCTGAACACAAATGTAGAAAGGGCAGGTCATTAGAAAGGTTCCTTTTCACCAGTTTCTTACTTTGATATAAAAAGAAGGCCAAATTAATAGTGGAGTCAACACTGTTGAGAGGAAGAAGTCTGTTGAGACTTGTTTAAATGTTATGCTTAGTGGATTATACTAGTCTGGCTGAGTAATCTTTTTTTCTCTTTGTTTAGTATTTAAAACGAGCTCATCCAAGATTTTGCTGTGTGCAAAAGGTTCTAACCTACAAGAGGCTCTGTAAGGACTTGGTGTACCGCAGTCCTTGCTCAAGAGGACTTTATATGTTCTTGTAGAAAAATGGCTGTAACCCCCATAGTTGGCCAATGTGTTGCCCTGTTGCTCACTTTGTTTCAGTTGCATGAAAGAATGAATGACGCAGGTGTTCAGAAAAAGGTCTTTAGTCATGTTCCTATGTTGCTGGTGCATTGAATACAGCTATCAGTTACAGCTTTGTATGACACTGTCTCAGATCAGCTTTATTAAGAGTCTTTTTAGAGGTGGGATCCGCTCTTCTTGAAATGGAAATAAACATTTATTTTCCCAATGTAATTGTTCCTAAATAATTCTAATGGTTAAAACACAACAGTTAATTTGAAGTTTCTCATTATGGTTTAACTAGCTTCCAGCAATTTGAGGATTATCTATCCTCTCATATCTATTGCTGCTTTAAACACAGAAGACATTACATCACTCTCCTCTGCATAAAACAATTTTTAAAATCATAAATGTCAGAGAAACTGTTGTCTTTACACATGGAGACCTTTTAATGAGTACCACTCACACCTTGACTGGTGAGAAGTGTTTGATAATTTCTTAAACTATACTAATATATATATGTTAGCATCCATGTACAAATTTGTTCCATGAATTATCTGAGTGCAGAAAATCCAAACAAAAATTGATAATCTGAGATTAAGGGAATATTGTAGCATATAGTCTCAGTTTTTATGTGGTAAAGAAATCCCTCCCTTTTTTGTATCATGTTGCGCTATGATTATTATACTAGTGTAGCCTTGAGATTTTGTACTGCGATGCGCATTCTGTGTACTTAGAGTTTGGTGACAATGATGAGTCCCTTTTCGGCCAGTGGAAAAGGCAGAGCTCCACGCAGGCGTGATGGGGACACTGCACCTGATAGTGGCGTGAGCTGAACTCAACCAAGAGAATTTGCTTTGTTTCTCATAGTGTATTAGATTGATGGATAAGATATAGCTAGCTTCTGTGATGAGGAAAACGTTTTCTTTCCTGTTTCTTTTTCCTCCTCATTTACCCAGAGGGCTTACTCTTGGTGATTGCTAATGGCTTCTTTGGTGTTGGCCCTTTTGAAACATCCTGATACTTGTAACAGTTAGCTGCTGTCAGACAGGAAGAGTTTGTGTGTGTTTAAATGGGAGCTTTCAAGTCAGAAATAATTTTTTCAGAAGTTTTGCAACTTTTTCCTTTTACAAAAATAAATTTGCTTTTTAAATTTGGAATATAAAAGAAAAAATTGGTCCCTGTTCTTCTGTCATGGTCTTTTTTTTAACTTAATTTGACGGTTTCTTTTATCTCATGTACATTATAGTGACACCACATATTCATGTGCTTTTTTATAAAAGCTCAAAATCAGAGATTCCTAACTAGTCTAGGATATGTGGCAGTGCTTGGGGTGCATATGTCCTTACTGCTATGCGGTCATTGCTTCTTTAGTAGATTGGAGATTGTTTCGTGATTATTTTTTTTTCTTGTTTTCCACAGATGAAGTGTAACACTGATTAGGTTGTTTCTCACAGGTGAGATACCACGATCATTTGACTGGCTGGGAGCAGTTCCATTCTGCCTTGTGTGTTCCTGCCATTTATTTCTATTTAATTTAATTTCTTTCATGTCGTTCAGAATTTTGCTAGATGCTTTTGAGAAAAATTCTGAATTTGATTTGTAGATGAATAGCTTGGTTCAATATTTCCTAGCTTAGCTGTGTTTGCTGCATGCGAGGTTCCTTTCTCTTTCTGAAGGTGTTGAAGCCTGTAGAGGCAGAAGCTGCTGCAACCAGAGGAGCAGGCTAAGGAAGATGGACAAAAGTAAAAGGCTCCCTCTCCTTCCATTAGGAAGTTCATTGTATTTAGGCAATACAGTGCTAATCCATGTAGGAATTGCTGGCAGCCAGGATAGGGATCAAAATGTTTGATGAAAAAAATTCCCCCCTTCTGATAAGCAGAATGAAACCAGAAAGGTAGTGTACTGAATGTAAAACATCATGAGTCTCTTGCTTGTAGAGCGTGGCGTTCAGATGGTTCTTTCGCTTTACCTTTTGTTCCCTGTGAATCTCAGATGAAGGCACCCAAAATACTGCTGATACCATCAACACGTTACAGTGTGATAAGGGACCTTCAGGGCTGTGTCTCACCTATGTGTAACACACAACTTAAGGTCTAGCCATTTGCATCCTTACTTATAACTTGTTTTGACATCTTCAGGGAAACAGCTTTTTCTTGTCTAGATGACTGTCACAGAAGAATGAATTCTGCATTCATGTGACACAGTCATTTTTGAGAAACCCATAAAAAGCTCATGTGGACAGGGCAGTTTTTTGAAATATCTTTTGCTATTTTAAATGCCCTGAGCATTCTTGGAATCCTGTCTGCTCTCTTTGGTATTTCAGAATTGAACTCTCAAAGTAGAAATGAAAATCTGCTGCGTATTGCCCCATAGTAATTAGGCTGCTGTGAACTCTGCTTATCACCTTGATCTGAATGGTTCTAAAATTGTTGTCACGATCAGTCTTCCCTGCCTTTTGTATTTATGAACTCAGAGCTGTGGCCAGGGGTGGACTTTCCAGGTTATGTTGAACCTAGTGTGCTGAAGCATCCCTGGCATGTTAGCAGGCAGGAGATGTTTTCTTGTAGGTAGCCTACAGATTATTTACAGAGCACTTGCTTGGATAAGATCAGATGGGATGTATTATAATCACATATCATGATTATAATATTGTTGCAGAAGTTGCAATTTCAGCAAAGCTGTAGTCATATTATTCTCTGAGTTTCCTTCTGTTCTCCTTGTTGGTCTATCTGAAACTTTCCCTTCTTTTGGCTTTTAACACAGCTATAAGTTTCTTGAGACAAGGCATTTATTTTTTGTCTTTGAATCGCATGTAGCGCTTTATTCACTTTCTACACCAATCTCAATTTTACAATGCAAGAAATCTCAGCAGATTGCAGGCAAAGTTTAATCTTGTCTTGCTGGAGAGAAATCTAATTACTTTTCCTAGGAGCCACTTTTCCAAAGAATCTTTCTTATTATATATTTTCTTCAGAAGTAAACAGGTCTGCACAGGCATCATCTTAGCCATTAAAAAGCTTTCCAACAGCATTAGGTCAACAAAAAATTAAACAAGCATTAAATATGCGCTCTCATTTAACACAAACCTCATGAGTGTGTTTCTCAGCCTAAATATCACTGGACTGTATTTTCCTTCATGGTGAGGGAAGGAGCATGGGAATTTCTTTTTTTTTTACCACATAGGTGCATGGAGTCTTTAGTATCAGAAATTTGAGCAGAATGAGTTGCTGGCTATCTTCATGAGGTAGGGAGAAATCTAATGGGAAAACTGAGTCCATTAAAGCTGAGTGGAAAAACTTCACTTAAAGTCCTCATTTTTTTCAATCACCAGAGAAGATAATACAGATGTTACTACCTCTCATTCAGGCTTTGCATGGCAGTGTAAAGACTGAGGCTTTCCAGCATGTTGCTGGTGAAACCTTCTTGTCAAAGTACTCTCATTGCAACATCTTTGATCAGCTGTTACTGTATATCTGCAAAACTTGAGGACAAACAATGTCCTACCTTCAGTCATTTGATTCTGCTTGATTTTTTTGAGAGCTACGTAATTAACTCAAAGAGGGGGGGAATTCCTTTGACTTCTTTACAGGTATTTGTTGGGATTCAATTTCTCTTTGTTTTGGGTTAAATAGTTTATTGAGCATCTTAAGCTTGGAACAAATGCAGCCAACCTTACCAGGGAAGCTGATTTTGGTACATACCCTCAAACCAGGGCTGACTGTCAAAATGCCTTTCTTCTGAAGGTTTTTGAAATGGATGACCATAACAAAAAAATGCTCCAGAACAGAAGAAATGCATTTCTTATTGGAGCCTGTTGGAAATTTAGACTTTTTTGATCCATTTCCAACTGTGGAGTCTTCACTGCCATTCAGATTACATGTAGTCCATTAAAGTGTCAAAGTGCTGATCCTAGATGAAGAGACCACTTCCTTTGCAGTAATGGGTGTATTAAGAGTATGCCTATGCTCAGGAAGAATCTACCAACCCTGACTCAGAGCAGTTGCTATGTCCTCTTCTTGTGTGCAGTGCAACCATGGTAACATCATGATCCAACGTCATGATGCAACATCATCAAATCAACCTGATAGACTTGAGGTTTTCCAGTTAAACCAACAGCTAACTCCTTTAAAGTTAGATTGGTGGGCTGTTAATGAAAAGAAAATAGTATGACAAGCACAGTGGAAAACAGTCACTGGTCTTGTTTTTCATCAGCGGTTGGTATGTAATGTGGAGCTTCATAAGACTGTAAAGTCACGCTACGTGTCTTTCCTTTTCTCTAGTTTATTACGAAGACTGGAAACTAGAGAGACTGCTTGCTGAAGGAGGTTATTGCTCTGTAGTTTGATGAATCTAGACCTCCAGATGCATTATTTCTTTCCAGAGTTCTGCTACTGCTAGATAGTCCTCTCTCTAGGGCACCAAAGGAGAAGTCAATAACTGAGACACATTCTGTTAAAAGTTGATGGTCCAGCGTGTGTTAAATTAGTGAAAAAATAGCCTTGAGTTTCCCTAAGGATAGTTTGAGTGGGTGTATGAAAGTGTCTAAGCAAAATGTCAGATGGTGATCTGGATGTGTTCAAGAAGGGTCAGGTGCATTGCCAGCAGTAAGTATTTGCTTAGGGAATCGACCTGTATAAGAGGGTGTGACAGTGGGGCTACATCTGTTACTTTTTGCCATGAGTTGACATTCATTTCCTAAATGAATGAAATCTTCTCTTAGTAATAAGTCTCTTATAAAAACTGTTTACCTTAGGGTAGAGTTGTCCACTGTCCTGTGTTGGTACTTTCTGATGTGCCATATAGTCACCAGTCCTGCATGTTTGTTTTTAGTTCATGACTTTTTTTTTTTTCCCCTTTAACAGAAGATTTCTGCAGGCCTCCCATTCTACTGTAAGGTATCTGTGGAGAGCGGCATGATGTAGGATAGGAAAATTTATCTGTGCATACCTGAAAATGTCCATCGTGAAATGGAAGTTTCAGCCGATACGGATTAATTTTCCTATCCTTAAAATATTAGCAAATATCAAGCTTCTAAGCCTTATTTATACCAGGTGCTGTGTTTTAATGAAAGTCTTTACATATGTTTTACTTTCTGTCATGATGGACAAAGTTTAAACATTTGATTCTGGAAAATAAAGCATGTTTGATTTTATTTTTTTTCAATTAATTATTTTTCCCCATGTGTTCTGCAGTGCATGTCAGCGTTGAGCAATACTTGTAAGTTCAGAGTAGTGGCATCTGGTAGGGGAACCTGAGATGCTGAGGTACTAGGGAGCAGATATAGCATTTCTGAGACCCATGTGACAGGACAAGTAGCCTCAGAGAAATCCTTGAAGCTGGGACTAGGGTGATCGGAAAGAGATGGAGGAGATGTGGAAGTGTCTGGCTTATGCACATGGGATGCAGACATTGCTGTAAGCGTACTGTCAAAGGGAGTAGCAGCAGTGGCTGCTGGAGGCTTCCTTCTTTAGGAATTAACTAGACTTGAGGGAGGAAAAGGTGGGCATCAGTGACTGAAGGACCTCTAAAATCCATTCACTGGATGAGGACCCATGCAGATATAAAGAGCATGTTTCTGTTTTTCAGGCCTTTTGACAAGTTTGGAAGCACTTAAGACCTAATGAATGTAGGACTTGATTCTCCAGATTACTCAATCGGCAGCAGGTTTCACTGCTGTTTACTGGAGATTTGAGGTCTGTGTGTGAAAGTAAGGATGTATGTATGAAAGTTCTGTGTGTGCCCTGAACCTCCTCCTGTCGCTGGACTGAAGAGGAGAAAAACTTCTCAGTTTAGCAGTTCAGAAATTTTAATGTTTTTTGCAAAGGACCCTTTAAAAAATTACTTGAAGATTCTATTTTCTTTGGGAATTCAACAGTGAATTACTTTTAAAAAGAATAGTTTGCTTGCCTAGACAGATAAACAAAGTAAAGTTTAGATTATTTCTTTTAATAATTTGCAGTGCTGCAATTTGAACAGGCTTGATGTTAAAGAGTCTGAGCTGTGGGGTTTTTTTCTTTTGTATTTTTTTTGTGAAAACCTTTTGTGGGAAATGAGAGCTCAGCTAACTGTATATTTGGGTTACATGGCAAGACTGTTCCCTGCATACTTATACTAACACTCTGTCATTGTGAAGACATCTGTAATCCATTTGTTCTGATTACCTTACCTGTGAAATACTATAACAACTTCTGTGTGAATAACAGTGCTCTAACACAAATGCGTGACTATGAGTATACAGCTTGTTTTGTTAGTTAGCAAGGCAAAGACAATATGCTAAGGTCATGAATTAGTGTACCCTGTTAAATCCATCCTTAGGATATTTACCAAATCTAGGGAAAACATAACAATTTTCATTGTCTTTTCAACCATGTTTCTCACTTGTTAAATGCTTCTGACAGAGAAGCACTCTTACTGTGTTCAGAAATTGGTTTAGTAACTTTGATTTTAATCCCTATACTGTCTGTATGTGCAATTTTTCTTTCACAGATGGGAAGTCCTTTGGTCCGAGGCACCTACAAAGGTGAATGGTCCCCAGGCTCGGCAATTCACACCTTGTATCAAACAGATAAATTTTCCCACAAACTTGATTCGACTGGAAGTGAACAGCTCTCTTCTGGACTATTACACTGAATTGGATGCAGTAGTGCTACATGGTGTGAAAGAGAGACCTGTGCTTTCACTTAAGACTTCGATGATTGATATGAACGATATTGATGAAGATGAGGAGGAAGAGAAGTATGGCTGTGGAATGGACACACTTAATAAACAGTTCAGCATTGTTACCCTCAGGGAATGGCCGACTAACGGATATTTTGATAAACTGCCTTACGAGGTAAGAAAAGCGTGTTTATACTCAATGTATTTCCCTTGATCATAAAGGGTGCAGAGGTGCTTTATAGGGTACTGGTCAAGATTATTATTTTTTCCAGTTAGAGCTCCTTGCATTCTTTTGTGAGTCTCCTGATGTTATTGTATAGTTATGCCTGAATTATGTAAGTCTATCTACTGCCATGGATGTCTATTAGCAAGCCACTTTGCTGGTATTTGCATAGTTATTGCACTTTTATTTCTCAGGAATCTGTCCACTCACAGTTTTTACACCAGTTATTCTAGCCTTGAATTTCTAGCTCTTGAACTTAGAAGCTTCTGACAATTTTCCAGTAGTTTTAGTCCTCATGCCTGATGAAGAAGATATATAAAAAGAGATATGAAAAGGCCAAATCAAGATCTAGAAGTGGAAATAGTTTGTAATAGACTAAAAGTTTCTTTGCGTATTATCTCTCTTACAAAACCCCAGAACTTTGTTCTTGAAACTGCCATAGTATTTTCATATTATGAAATAAGCTTCTTCCATCCAGCTAAGTTTTGAATCATGGTGCAAGTAGAAGTGTTATAGCTGGACTTCTGTACACTGTCTTGATTTGATGTTTGCTACTTTTTATTCTATCATTAGCACAGAAGACAGTTGTGAAGAAACTACTCCTTTCAGATCCCCTGGCAGTGGGGCAGTTGCAAGTATGCTCAAAGTCAATGTAGATAAATATTTTCTTTCCTGTAATTTCCAGTATAATGAGTTTGTGAAGTATGATTGCTGAATATTGTGTTCAGGACAGGAAATTCTCAGTGGGGTGTAGCTGTTTATGGAGGCTAGTACCCTAGTTAGAGTAAGAATTGAGAGAGGAAATAATTGTCTTCATGAAAGGCAGGTCCTGCTTGACCAATCTGATCTTCTTCTATGACAAGGCGACCTGCTTAGTGGATGAGGGAAAGGCTGTTGATGTTGTCTACCTGGACTTTAGTAAAGCCTTCGACACTGTCTCCCATAGTATTCTCCTGGAGAAACTGGGCGGCTTGTGGCTTAGACAGGTGTACTCTTCACTGAGTAAAAAACTGGCTGAACAGCCAAGCCCAGAGAGTTGTGGTGAATGGAGTTAAATCCCATTGGTGGCCGGTCACAAGTGGTGTTCCCCAGGGCTCAGTTTTGGGGCCGGTCTTCTTTAATGTATTTATTGATGATCTGGATGAGGGGATTGAGTGCACCCTCAGCAAGTTTGCAGATGACAAGTTGGGTGGGAGTGTTGATCTGCTGGAGGGTAGGCAGGCTCTTCAGAGGGATCTGGACAGGCTGGATGGATGGGCCCAGGCCAATTGTATGAAGTTCAACAAGGCCAAGTGCCGGGTCCTGCATTTTGGCCACAACAACCCCATGCAACGCTACAGGCTTGGGGACGAGTGGCTGGAAAGCTGCCCTGCAGAAAAGGACCTGGGGGTGTTGATTGACAGCTGGCTGAAGATGAGCCAGCAGTGTGCCCAGGAGGCCAAGAAGGCCAATGGCATCCTGGCTTGTATCAGAAATAGTGTGGCCAGCAGGAGTAGGGAAGTGATCGTGCCCCTGTACTCGGCGCTGGTGAGGCCGCACCTCGAATGCTGTGTTCAGTTTTGGGCCCCTCACTACAAGAAAGACATTGAGGTGCTGGAGCATGTCCAGAGAAGGGCGACGAAGCTGGTGAGGGGTCTGGAGCACAAGTCTTATGAGGAGCGGCTGAGGAGCTGGGGTTGTTCAGTTGGGAGAAGAGGAGGCTGAGGGGAGACCTTATCGCTCTCTACAATTACCTGAAAGGGGGTTGCAGAGAGGTGGGTGTTGGTCTCTTCTCCCAAATGACTAGCGACAGGACAAGAGGAAACGGCCTCAAGTTGTGTCAGGGGAGGTTTCGACTGGATATTAGGAAAAACTTCTTTACTGAGAGAGTGGGCAAGCATTGGAACAGGCTGCCCAGGGAGGTGGTTGAGTCACCATCCCTGGAGGTATTTAAAAGACGTGTTGATGTGGTGCTTAAGGACATGGTTTAGTGGTCATGGTGCTGTTGGGTTGATGGTTGGACCTGATGATCTTACAGGTCTTTTCCAGCGCTAGTGATTCTGTGATTCTGTCTTCACCTCTCCTGAAATAAACTGGGTTTGCACACAGTGGAAAGGAGTCTTTACTTGCCAGTCAGACCTCTAGACTTGGGCAGAGATGTGATTGTTCCTGCTCTTTAGGGTGCTGCAGTCTGGCAAAAGAAGCAAGTGTGTGTTTGCTGCAGTAGCTCATCAGATGCTCAGAGCGCTTGTGGCTTGAATCAGACTCACTTTTGAAAGCAAAGGGTGGATGGTGAGAGACGCTGTCACTGATTGCAGGACACTTTCAGAAATACACGATCTAATCAAATAGTATATTAGTTTTTTCACATCTTTTTGTCTCTTAAGTACCCCAGTTTGGCATGTGAGGGCCATGGTTGGGTGCCCGTGTGCTCTAGTAACCTGTAGAACTTTACTGTGTTTGTAAAGAGGAGAGAGAGGGGAAGAGAATGTTAAAAACTTTCTCCATCTTTCTCCTGTGTATTTTTCTTCTCTTTTAAGTCTTTTTCAGCTCTTGAGTTTGTTCGGGTTTTTTTTGTTGCTGCAGAGGATACTGACTTCATCCTGAGTTAACTCTAGTGTTCTGTTTTTTTTCTCCAGAGTCCATATAGTGTTTAATACATTTTACTGTCAGTGCTTGTATATCAGTACTGAAGTAAAGAAAATACTTTGCATATGCTAAGGTGCAGCTGATTCCAGAAAATGTGTTGGTTTTAGTCATTCAAAGAAATTAATTGTAGAGAAAACATCATTTAAATCTAGGAAGTCTTGTTTGAAAAGGCTGGATAAATTGATTTGTAGTATGGTAGACTACCAGAGAGATTGATTAATCTCTTTTCTGTTCCACATGATTATATGTACTAAGATTATCATTTAGGAAGTATTTGCGTAGTCCTGTTACTCCTGTGAACTTCTGCCTCCATGTACTTTATTGCACTTCTCTGCTTTCCTGCTTGTGTACCAGCTTCCTTTTTTTTATCCATTTTTTAACATGTTTGGTTTCATGCATTCATTTATATGGTCTATCAATACCAAGCACATTTTTTTCGTCTCCTTTGATTTAAAGAAACTGAAGATATGGGTGGAATATGTATCCGAAAAACTACAAAGGACTATTTCTGGGCTGGTTTTGTTACAGCAGAAATCCCAGTCTCCTGCTTTCTTGGTCCACCTGGAAGGTTTGGGTATCAGAACAACAAAAATGTTGTACTTTGTAGTATGACAGTTTTTTGTCACCTCAGATATGGGAACAGTCCTCTGCATGCTGTCTTCAAGACTGACGAGTGTCAGATTTTTCTGGAAGTGTTTGAACTTACAATGATGAAGTAAGGCAACCCCTGACTCCTTCCAGTTTTAATTGATACATTACATGAAAAATTGTATCTTTTTATATGTTCACATTGATTGTGAAGGTGTGACTGTCCTTAGTCTTCACATACATGCCTATACCTTATTTGAGCTGTTTCAGGCTTCTTCATACCACGCTCTGTAATTCACAAAATACACAGGTGGAATGGTCTTCTGTGCTAATCTTAAAGTAGGCAGCAGTTTCTCCTTTGTTTTGCCTTCATTGCCTTTCTGAAAATTCCATAGGCTATCCTTTCATAGACTGTGTTGCGTTGCAAAATGGCATTAGGAATGGCTTGCTGCAGTGTGAGCTCTAAAAACATCGTAAGAATCTAGATTGCTCCTGGCAACAAAAGAGAAAAGTGCTCGATGCCTGGGGCACAGACTTCCTTAGAAGAAAGTGTGAAATCTTGGATGAACTAGGTGAGAGAATTTTCCTTCCCTGCTCGTGGACGGTGTTAACCAGCCCTTAGTAGCTGTGAAGTACTTGTACTATCATCTGTTCTCCAGAATTACCTTAAAATTGAGGAAGGATTTTCAAGGAGACACTTCACGTCCTTGTCTTTCTTCCCAGTTATCTTTCACTAACTTGTGCTGCTTGTAAAGTGGAAAGAATAAGGCCTTAGTCTTAATTGACTTTGCAGGAATGCTTGAGACCTGAAGGCCTGAACAAGTTAAAAGCCTTTGAGAAAGGTGAGGAATACCTGCCACAGCATACCTGTTGTGCAGTATGAGACTCACCAAAATGTGCCAGGTACCAAGAACCTGACTTTTGTTCTTCAGAGAGGAGAGTTGGGAGAAATCCTGCATGCTGCAGTCCAAAAGATATTTTTTATATAAATTTTGATATAAAAAGATATAAATGACATCTTTGTCATTCCTTGAAGCCAATTTTTCCTAAAGCTGCCTACAAGATTTTTGAGCTGTCGTGTCTACTGGGGAAGTGAATTTCACCGCTAAATGTGTATTTGGCACCTATGTTCCAGGAAAATGGGTCTTGAATGTAAGGTCTGCTTCCCTCAAATGTTACTCAGACAGAAAAGTCAGAGCAATAAGCAGGAGCATTTTAAAGTGTCAGACCCTTTTTTCCCTCAACAGTAAACTTCTTACATCTCTCCAGAGCAAATATTTGTAGGCTTTCAGATAATCAGCAAGTTTTTATGCCTCTTTTTGGAAAGAGAAACTCATGAGGGTCTTAAAAGCTGTCTTAACAGCTATTAAGCATATGGTGCAAGGTTCCCTTCAGTTATGGCCAATACACTGCCAGTTACTATAGCAGTCTCTGAGCAATGGCACATGGAGAAGATCTCTACAGCTTTAGTCCTCCTGGAGTCTCGATTATTTCATTATGCAGTCTGTCAGTAGGATCCTTTTCTGTTCTTTGAATCAAGAAGGGGCTTAAAACCTTCACAGCCTTTCATTGCCGAGAGGATCAGAGCCTATAGCCTGTTGATGTAAGGCCTACTCCGCCAAAGCATGTTATGTGAGTAGAATAAGGAAAAGAGAGACTTAAATGGTTGTGGTTTGTGAAACAGTAGCAAGATCCACTTTTCATGTGTTCACATGTGCTATTAAATGTGTATGCATTTGCTGGTGCAAGCTATAGGATCGTGGAACTAGGGACTGTGTTTTCTTCAACTATGCTGAGAAATGTCAGAAGCCCCAGAACACCATCTTCTCCTTCCTGCCTTCTCTCTTTGCCTTTTTGTGCACATATCCT
This sequence comes from Gavia stellata, assembly GCF_030936135.1. NCBI lineage: Eukaryota > Metazoa > Chordata > Aves > Gaviiformes > Gaviidae > Gavia > Gavia stellata. Next base: position 67,573,828 of record NC_082595.1, read on the forward strand.
TTGTCCTTTATCTGAGCATGTCTTAGTATCAATTCTAATTAATTAGAATTAAAGCTGTGGCAGGTCTAGCTGCAGAATGAAAAAATTGCAAGTCATTCATTTGCATGTTTCTGAATGAGTGGTTTGCATAGACCAATATTTTTTCATATTGGAGGGACTCACGTTGAAAAACTGAAAGAGGAAATTTGTAGAAAGTGCAGATATTCTAGGTTTGACCAGCATCCAAGCATTATTTTCTGACCAAATCAAGTTCTGTGTTGCTGTGCTCTAGCCACAGAAAGTATTTTATTGGGTACCAATGGTTATTGCTTGCTGTTATTCAGCAAAAAAGCTTAAAAAAGCTGGAGAAACTTTTGGGTAGGTAAGTACTATTAGGAGCTACACCATTGGTAAAGTTTTACCCCATGTATTGAAGAGTGTGATGGAGATCCTGTCTGAGCTTATAAGCAAACTTTGATGCAGTGGGTAAGATGTCTGTTTTTTTCAGATGTTATAATTTTTAATTTATAATTCAAAATATATGCATATATGTAAGACACTGCGATCAGGGACTGTGGTGATGATAAAACACACAGGGATCAGGTATGAATCAGGATCTTTTTTGTGCTCAAACAGCACACAATGAATTTCTATGCTGTTTGTTGAATTGTTGTGGAGAATTATGATTTGGAAACCTCCAGTTTTTGGAGGTTTTCACTGTAGAGGGTGTTGATCTCACCACATCTCTAAAGCTGGCATGTGCCATGTTTGCCCTGGAAATGGCAAAGAAAGTACTTTTGGTCCGTCATAGCCTAAAAAGGCAATCAGTGTAGTATAATTTATATTTTGTTTTCCTCTTTATATTCCTTTCTATTATTTTTCCAATAATCTTTGTTTTTACTGATCCATTTATAAGAAAGTGTGAAACAACAGTAGTTGCCATAATTTTTCATAAACGCAGAGTAAAACCAGTTGTTTTCAAGAAACTCTGTTACAAAATTAGTTTTCAAACCAGATACTCAATTCTGCAGCATTCTTGGAATCACCATGAACATGGTGTAGCACAATACAGCACATCATGTCACATACTCATTATGGTATCAGATTGTACTTTATGCCAGGATACACATACATAAAAAGTCGATTTCTAACAGACACCAGACTCCAGACTAACAGTGATTAATGGTTATTAGCCTGTAGGTTTGGAACCTGTTATCTTTGTTTAATCAAAAGCCAGAAAAAAAGTACTTTATATCTTAATGTCATAGTAGTGACATTTCATTATATTTTTTCATTCTAGATATTATGAAGTAGCATAATTTCCGTAAAATATAAAGAAGGATTATTTTTTCTGATTAAGACATTCATGTGGTAAGAGATTTCATCTCACGCGTGGAAAGATTGCAACATTCTGTATGTTATGAAATACTTGAAGTCATCAGTGTAAAGGGACATTGGTGAGGCATTTATAGTTTCATTCACCATTATCTTTACTGCTCAGAAGACACAAAATAACTTTTTTTTCCATGAACAAAATTTGTGTCACGTTGTTTTTATCAGACATTTTTACACCACATTAATTGTAGACATAAATTTAGCTAACTGTGCAGTCTTTGTTGCTGCTCTCTACTTTAGAAAACTTACTAAATAAACATGGGAATAAACTGAGGGAAAAGACATTCATAAAATAAGTATTTAGGTGGCTTACAGAGTGTGGAATAGCTGGAAGATTGCAAAATAGTTTGAAGCTGTTTTTCAGAATATTGAAAATTATTTAAAGTGAATTGATGGTCTTAGAAAAATAGGTATATGTTTAGGTATCTACTATTAGAATGACAAACAAAACTGTGTTAAGCAACTTTTAAGCTTAAGTATGGGTCTGAGCCAAGCAAAAATCAAGATACTAACTTGGGATTATATCTATGTTAGCTCCTAGCTATTTTGCTCTCTCTCAGATACCAAAATGACAACAACCTAAATGTCAGTTGAGAGCAAACTTTGTTGATTACAGTATATTAACTGCAGTACATAACATACATATGCGTATGTATTTTATATATATATTGCTGTCACATTGAAATGTCTGAAAGATGAAAGATCCTCTGATGAAAGATCCTCTGCATCAACCTGAGGTGAGAGTTCCAGGCACCTGCAGAGGCAAAAAGCCTGGGCTGTTTGTAGGGGGAAGGAGGAGGGAGGAAAAGGGAAGAGGGAAGGTTTGAAATCAAGCTTGAGAGAAACTGGAGTATATGCAAACACTGTATTTTGGCATTGGAGTTGAAGATACATTTTTTTTAAAGAGTTGTAGATCATGTTTGAAATCCAAATACTAAATCTGGAGCTGAGTAGGAAGTTACATTTTTTGTTTTGCAGGAAGTTTTATCTTTGCACAGGAGTTAGCAGGACTCATTGAAAGGACTTTAAACTAGATTTGAAGGGAGAAAGTGATAATACCAGGCTCACAAGAGATAAGCCTGGGCGCGGCATGCCAATGTTGGTGGGACGGTGTGCAAGTTGAGGTCCTTCTCTCTGCTGTCTCAGTGGAGGTGGGGGTGGGGAACCGTGCAGCAGCAAAGACGCAAGGGTTATTGATGTGTTAGAAACCACGGAACTGCCTGAGATCAGTCACATAGGAATTAGGGCTTCTTCCCCCAAAAAGGTGGTGGGATCAATAGCCCACCTGAAGTCCATCTGCACCAATGCACGCAGCACGGGCAGCAAACAGGAGGAGCTGGAAGCCATTGTCCAGCAGAAAAACTATGATACAGGTGCCATCATGGAAACATGGTGGGATGACTTGCACAACTGGAGTGCTGCATTGGATGGCTACAAATTCTTCAGAAGGGACAGGCAAGGAAGGAGAGGCGGTAGGTAGCCCTGTATGTCAAGGAGTGTTTTGATTGTCTGTAGCATAATGATGGTGATGATAGGATTGAGTGTCTGTGGGTAAGAATCAGTGGGAAGGTCAACAAGGCAGATACCGTGGTGGGAGTCTGCTATAGACCACCCAACCAGGATGAAGAGGCAGATGAAATACTCTGTAAGCAGCTAGAAGTCATCTCACAAACTCTAGCCCTTGTTCTCCTGGAGGACTTCAACTTCCCAAATGTTTGCTGGAAATAAAATATGGCAGAGAGGAAACAGTCTCGGAGGTTCCTAGAGTGTGTGGAAGATAACTTCTGACACAGCTGGTGAGTGAGCCAACTAAGGAAGGTGCCCAGCTAGACCTGTTGATTGTGAAAAGAGGACTAGTGGGGGATGCAATGGTGGGAGGCCATCTTGGGCATAGTGATGACGAAATGAAAGAGTTTTTGATTCTCAGAGAAGTAAGGAGCGGGGTGAGCAGAACTGCTACCTTGGACTTCCAGAGGGCTGCCTTTGGCTTGTTTAGGAGCCTGGTGGACAGAGTCCCTTGGGAGGCAGTCCTGAAAGGCAAAGGAGTCCGGGAAGGCTGGACACTCTTCAAGAAGGAAGTCTTAAAGGCGCAGGAGCAGGCCATCCCCATGTGCCGAAAGACGAGCCGTCAGGGAAGAAGACCGGCCTGGCTGAACAGAGAGCTTTGGATGGAACTTGGGGAAAAAGATAAGAGTTTATGCCCTTTGGAAGAAGGGACAGGCTACTCAGGAGGACTACAAGGATGTTGTGAGGTTTTGCAGGGAGAAAATGAGAAAGGCCAAAGCCCAACTAGAACTTAACCTGGCGACTGCCGTAAAAGGCAATAGGGAATGTTTCTATAAATACATTAGCAACAAAAGGAGGGCTAAGGAGAATCTTCATCCTTTACTGGACATGGGGGGAAACATAGTGACAAAGGATGAGGCAAAGGCTGAGGTACTTAATGCTTTCTTTGCCTGAGTCTTTAATAGTAAGACCAGTTGTTCTCTGGGTACCCATCCCCCTGTGATGGCAGATAGCGGTAAGGAGCAGAGTGGAGCCCCCACAATCCAAGGGGAAATGGTTAGCGACCTGCTACACTGCTTAGGCACCCACAAGTCTGTGGGGCTAGATGGGATCCACCCAAGGGTACTGAGGGAGCTGTCGGTAGTGCTCACCAAGCCACTCTTCATCATCTACCAGCAGTCCTGGCTAACCGGGCAGGTCCCAGTTGACTGGAGGTTAGCAAATGTGATGCCGATCTTCAGGAAGGGCTGGAAGGAGGATCCGGGGAACTACAGGCCTGTCAGCCTGACTGTGGTGTCAGGGAAGATTATGAAGCAGATCATCTTGAGTGCCATCACGCGGCACGTACAGGGCAACCAGGCGATCAGGCCCAGCCAGCATGGGTTTATGAAAGGCAGGTCCTGCTTGACCAACCTGATCTCCTTCTATGACAAGGTGAGTGAGTGAGGGAAAGGCTGTGGATGTTGTCTACTACGTAGACTTCAGTAAAGCCTTTGACACTGTTTCCCACAGCATTCTTCTAGAGAAGCTGGCGACTTATGGCTTAGACAGGTGAACTCATTGCTGGGTAAAAAACTGGCTGGACGGCCAAGCCCAGAGAGTTGTGAACGGAGTTAAATCCAGTTGGTGGCCGGTCGCAAGCAGAGTCCCCCAGGGCTCAGTTTTGGGACTGGTCTTGTTTAATATATTTATCAATGATCTGGATGAGGGGATTGAGTGCTCCCTCAGCAAGTTTGCAGATGACACCAAGTAGGGTGGGAGCATTGATCTGCTGGAAGATCGGCAGGCTCTGCAGAGGGATCTGGACAGGCTGGATGGATGGGCCCAGGCCAATTGGATGAGGTTCAACAAGGCCAAGTGCTGGGTCCTGCACTTGGGTCACAACAGCCCTGTGCAACGCTACAGGCTTGGGGAAGAGTGGCTGGAAAGCTGCCCTGCAGAAAAGGACCTGGGGGTGTTGATCAACAGTTGGCTGAATATGAGCCAGCAGTGTGCCCAGGTGGCCAAGAAGGCCAAAGGCATCCTGGCCTGTATCAGAAACAGTGTGGCCAGCAGGAGCAGGGAGGTGATTGTGCCCCTGTACTCGGCGCTGGTGAGGCCGCACCTCGAATGCTGTGTTCAGTTTTGGGCCCCTCACTACAAGAAAGACATTGAGGTGCTGGAGCGTGTCCAGAGAAGGGCAACGAAGCTGGTGAGGGGTCTGGAGCACAAGTCTTATGAGGAGCGGCTGAGGGAGCTGGGATTGTTCAGTCTGGAGAAGAGGAGGCTGAGGGGAGACCTTACCGCTCTTACAACTACCTGAAGGGGGGTTGCAGAGAGGTGGGTGTTGGTCTCTTCTCCCAAGTGACTAGTGATAGGACAAGAGGAAATGGTCTCAAGTTGTGTCAGGGCAGGTTTAGATTCGATATTAGGAAAAATTTCTCCACTCGAAGGGTTGTCAAGCATTGGAACAGGCTGCCCAGGGAGATGGTGGAGTCACCATCCCTGGAGGTATTTAAAAATCATGTGTATGTGGTGCTTAGGGACATGGTTTAGTGGTGGACTTGGCAGTGCTAGGTTAATGGTTGGAGTTGATGATCTTAAAGGTCTTTTCCATTCTAAATGATTCTATGATTCTATGATAAGTTGGATTGTTTTCTTATTTCTTCTCTTCCAAAAATGAAGGGGGGAGGAGGGGAGGCGGAAGCTAACTGCATGATAAACTGGTACATTGGAAGTACAATCTGTTTGGATCTCATTTGAAGCTTCATTTTCATTTCATGTCAAGCATTTTATTCTGATTTTTGGCGGTTTTGTCTTATGAATCCTTATAAGACATTAAAATGAAACATTATGGTATTTTGAAAGGGCCACAGGACTCTCTTCAGTTTAAGCTGTTTTGTAGGTTGGTTTTTGTTTGTTTTTTTTTTATTTACAGTGATTCATTTCAGGGAGTTACTGTTTCCCACTCTGCTTGAAAACACTTAGTCAGTTTTGGTTACATAACTTGAGTGCAGGTACTTATACCTGCTAAAGACAGCCCTGGTAAAGTAAACATTAATTTTTAGTTTTCATTTTTCAAGTGTGTTTTCTCTCAGTTTCTAAGCTAAAGGAGTTTTTTTTAATGAGCATTTTTGTTATTTCCTGAAGTGAGTGTTTATGTGTCTGTGTGTGTTGATCTTCCTTTAGAAAGGAAAACAGAGCATGATAGGAGATGGGGGATATTTCTTCATTGCTGTGTGAGATAAGTCATTATGAAAACACACATAGTGGTGCTAGTCAGAAGGGCTGGTGATTATTCTGAAGCTGAGATGATTCAATCTGATAAGGGTAAAAAGGGGTTTTGTCTTTCAGATTTGACTCTGGCATAGAACAAAAATGCTCTCAAAGTATAGCAGCAATAAAGAGATTACTTCATAAAAGATGATCTGAATATGTTGAATTTTTTACCTAGTTGCATAGTCCAGCATGGATGGAAGAGGATATAAGGTAGAAGACAAAACACTGATCTTTAAATCAGGGAGCAGAGGAATAAATCTGAAATCAGTTCAAGGTATCAGAAAACTGGGCCATGATATGGTTTTTCCATGTACTCTGCAAATATCCTACCATCTTAAAAACCAAATCCAGAGAAGAAAGAGGATGCCAATTCAGTGTTCTGATCAATGGCAGTGCACACATTTTGAAGGAGAATATGTAAACATAGCGTTTACATATATATCACTGTTTAAATTAGCATGGGTAAAGAAACTTCTAATTTGAAGTCTTCCTGTCACTTTCATTATGCTGAACTGCTTTTTCCTTTGTTGTTTAATATGTTGTCAAATTGAGAAGGCAGCGCAGTCCTATTTAATAGTTAATCAATGATTTATTCAAGAAGTTACTTTTAAGTAAAAGGATTTACTTTTCTTTGAAGTTCAACATCTTTTCTTATTCCTTTGCAGTTTTCCCTCAACATTTCAAGTGCTATATGACCATCTGTGACTTTTTTCTGTTTTTAATATAGCTCATCCAGTTGATTTTGAGTCACCTTACAGTACCAGACCTGTGTAGACTAGCACAAACTTGTAAGCTCCTATATCAACATTGCTGTGATCCTCTACAGTACATTCATCTCAGTTTACAACCTTACTGGGCAAGGATTAATGACACATCTCTGGAATACCTACAGTCTCGCTGCACTCTCATCCAGTGGCTGAATTTGTCTTGGACTGGAAACAGGGGAGCCATCTCTGTTTCTGGATTTAGCAGGTCAGTGCTAACCGTACAGAAGTATTTTAATGAGCTCTGTTTGCAGAGCTGCTGCACAGTAGTTTCACTAAGTATTTGAAACCTTTTTAAAAGACAAGAAACATCTTTGATTTACTATAAAGGGTGTGATTGTTATGGTGTAGAAAAAACAACAGCTAAACCAGAGATACCAGCTATAGCAGCAGAAGTCCGTTTTAATATGTAGAGTCTGCATGTGCCAAACAGCCTGTGACTGAAAGGCTTCTTCCAGGGGGAGCAGTGTTTTACTTTCTCCTGGACTTCTAAAAGACTCCCCTAGAACTGAGCTGTCAAAAGTCCATCTCATGAAGAAAATATTTGCGGTTGTTCTTTGTACAGACGAGTCATCAGTAGGACTGTATTAGAATGGTGGCAGTAATAAACTGATTACAGTGCATGCTTACAAGGTGTGGGCCGTAAGTAATCACTGGAGTGCAATGTAAATGCAAATATTTTCATAAAAATGATTTAAAACATTAGCCCTGTTGGGAAACAGGGGGTTTGCATGTGCATCTTCCACTGAGCTGAAAATATGACTGTGCTGTAGGTCATTAAAATAGCAAATTCTCAGGGATTCTTCTCTGTATAACAGCCGTGTTCTCTGCTTTCTTAACATATCATTTCTTGCTTCTTTGCTTGTTTGCATTAGTTAAACAGCATCTATCAATGCATTTTATCTAAGCAGAAATTGCTGCTTCAAGTAAGAGGTAATCAGCAATGGCAGGTGAAAGCAGAAACAGAAATGTTTAATATATCTAAAAAAAAATTGTGTTAACTCTCATTTGTTTTCTGAATAAAAAGGTTAAATCAAGTATTAAAACATTTTTCTTTCCTTTGGTGCCTGGGTGCTTTCCCTGGGGAAGTAAAATAATTTGAAGAAATACTTTGTCAAGATGAGAATGTCGCTTCCTTTTTTCCTGACCTTCCAGTATAATCCAAGAGCTATGTGCTCTTTTGTGCTTGTTGGTAGAAAAAGGAGATAGACATCAGCTAGTTGCTGAATGGGGTACAAACATTTCTCCTAAATTTGGATTTCATATTGGGTACATTATGCAGAAGATAAATATGCAAGCTTTAATTGAGAATTCAACTCTGAAATGAAGTGCTTGCTTTCTGATGCTTAGCTATTAAATCTGTCTTTTGAAAACTCAAAGTATGTGCATTTTCATGGCAATTTTTAATTTTTTTTTCTTTCTGAACATGCAGTACTGCTAAAAATTTTTGTACTCTTGAAAGAAATGAATGTCCAAATTCAGGGAATTATAAACTTTGCAATTCTGGCATTTCTGACTTCCAGTTAGTTGAAAATGGCTTTATTGCTAATAACTTTTTTTTACTTCAGTGCTGAACTAATAGCAGCACTTACGTGTAGTCAGCATTTCTAATATAATAACTGTTCATTGTTTGACTATTAATAATTTGTGAATAAACACAGACAATTTCAATATTCATTTATTCATTATTATGGGTGATTTTTGTAACAAGGGGGAAAAGTGTTCTTGGACATGGATAGAGTTGTGAAGTTGTCTGTATTTCTAGGAAAAAGTATTTCTTGGAAGAGACACGTGCAGTCTGGGAAGGGGAGATGCAGTTCAGTCATAAATTTTTGAAACAAAGTTGTAAGCTAAATAATTTTCAGGTGTGACTTCTCAGAATTTTCACTTCTGAATCAAAAATTCTCCACTGTAACTATGTCTGGTTTTAAAAGTTTTCTTTTTCCTAATACAGAAATAATTTTGCAACTCTTTGTTCTGTAGAAGTGTCTTTTCTAGTAGAATTTCCAAACACAAATTTTACTTTTGACATTCTTCATCAGCATGTTTGTCAAATTTGCTGGCCTCCAGGAAAGGAGAATTTGCTGCTCATTTGCTATGGAAGTATCTATTAATACAGGAGGCTTACTAGAACAACACTTGCTTTTCAAAAGCATTAACGTAACTTTATTCAAAAAAGTAGCTTCCTGGTAAAAGATACTGTTTCTCAAAGGAGAAATGTGTCAAATAATGTTTTCATTTTATTGCTCTGGCTGTCATTAAGAAACTACCACCGTGTGGATATTGTAGCATTCAGGACATGTAGTCATGAACTCCCACAATTTTTCCTTTTGGACTTCTAGATGTTCCTCACCCAGCCTGACTTTTGGGAGATATTATGCAAAACAGAGTTTCCAAAGAATGGAGGTACTTTGACTTCCCTAGGAATTCTGTTTCACACTTAAATTTTCTTTCTAGTTTACTCTTCAGAATATGAGTCTTGCAGAGGAGGTTCTCAGTTGGCTGGGGAGAGTGCATTGCTGCTTTTATCAGTTACCTGCTGATGTTAACTGTTACTAAAAACCTAATCAGGTTTTCAGTCTGTAATTGTCCTTTGCAGAAATTAAAAACTTATGTGTTTCTTTCTGTCTCTATACGTAACAGTAGAAGACATGTACCACTACATTTATTAGTGTAAAATCTTCTCTTGCTGCCTACTGCGTGAATGTTTCTGAATCAGTTTGTTAGTTTTATCCTGCTCTCTTTGGCTCCCTCTCTCGTCTTGATATTCTCTATTTCTTTCTGTGACAGAAATTTTTAAATAAGGCAATGAGGTGTGCCTATAGAGTACCAAGCTGCATCTTTTATTTTGGATTTAATTGGTGAAAAAGACTTCTTGTAACTTGAGGTTGAGTTCAGATGAGCCTAAATTGCTTATTCCAATACTTCAAGTTTATAAATTTTGTGATGAGTTGCTGCATAAGCGACCACAAATGGCTGTCAAGCCAACTACTTGGAGGTATAGAGAATTCTGCCTAGAAGCTGTAACAATCTGAAGGACTCCATTATGCTGTTTTTAAAAGGCCAAGCTGTATTTATCAATTTAAAGAGAAAAAACATTATTTGCTAAATGAAATTTGTAAATAAGTTCACAAACACTACAAATTGCTGCAGTATAGAAACAGCAAAATGCTAAAACCAAAATATCTTATCCTCATAGATAACAGCATTTCACTTTTACAGGGCCTGTTTTTTATTTTGTTTTCTTTATTTTTGCACTTTTCTCAGCATTTGGTGTTACAGTTGGTGCTGTTGAATTCAAAACTGGTAGAGTTAGTTTCATTCTTACAATTGTACAGTTTAGGTTATGATTTCCGCAAGTCAAGGCATGTTTAAATGCTGCTCTTGCTCGAATTTTATTTTGGCAAATATCTTTCAAAAATGTTTTTATCTGTGGTTTCTTACAACAGTCTTAAAAGAAGTAGCTTGTGTAAATTTGTGTGTTGGTTTAAAAGGTTCATATAGACATGATTGTAAGAAATAATTGAAAATACATATTTTCTTGCAAAAATGTATTAAAGTAGAAAAATTTTTGAAAGAGTAATTTTAAGAAATGTGACTGAAGAAAATACTGTATTATCATGAGAAGATAGAATGCTTCAGGCATATGAACATCCCGAGGCAAAGCTCAAGGTATTTTAACTTATTGGTATCATCTACTCCTTAGGGCTAAAAATTACTATCATAAAGTTTTCATTTCAGTATGTAATATAAATTAACTAAACTTCATCGTTTAGATTGAACTAAAAGTATACTGAAAAGTGAAAGACAAATGAGTATCTGAGCAGTCTCAAGTGTCTGGAATGCAAAGTGACAGGGAATAAACGAAGATTTCACAGCAAGCATTACATAAGCAGCACTGCATTTCTCTTGGCGTTAGAGGTATGGTGAATTTCTTCATGCCAGAGGAATATCAGTGTGGGAGGATAAGACTTATATAGGAAAAGTGAGGCAAGTTGACTGGAGGTGTACTGAATATCGAGGTGCTGAATAAATGCTCTGAGGTTTAAACAGCTCAAGGACTATGACAGTTGAAAAACGGAGTTCTGCATACAGATTTCATTGTATCGCTGATAATGTCATTAGATTGTTTAAACTCTTTTGCTTTAAATATCTGAGGCATTAGGATTTTTATTTACATCGAACATTTTATACTGTGAAAATGAATTAGTAGTGTTTTATTTTCAGGTTAGTGATGCAGTGCTTGCATGCCAAGTGCATCCAGGAATATTTCTTTAACAATTTTGTTGCTGTTAACATTCGAAGGCTTTAGTTGCTGTTTAATAGAGGTGTATTTTGACAATGTTTAACTTGGTGAGGCTTTGCTATGAATCAAACTAGCAGGAAGGTCAGAGAAATTACTGGAACATGCATCAAATACTCAGTCACAGAAAATAGGAGTAATGTGTGACTTGACAGGGATTCTCAATTTAAAAATCACGTCTGTCTCTTTTTTTTTTAATTTGCACAGTTTTTAGTAAAACCTAGGGTTGCTGTAACTGAGATTAAGTAATAACGTTTGTTTTGCATGTTTTTATTGAAATAGTTTAATCTGTGTTGAGAAAAGCACAAGATCAGGTACTTAATATTCTCCTTACTTGCATGCAATGTTTTAGTGTTTGCTGACAAAAAAACAGTTTAATACATGCTGGAGTAGAAAATAACATTGTAACAGTTAGAATGTCTTAGAGGAAGGGAAGGTGACTTCTTTTTAAAAACAAAATTATGTTACTCGGTATCACTCTCATGCATGCATATTCGGATGCACCGAGACAACCAATATGTGTACAAACCAATTTGTCCAGTGTGTAGTGTCACCATTCTGTGCCACCTCCATCCTTTGTCTCCTAATCTGCGTGTTCTGAGAAACTGCACAAACATATGTTCAAGGATCTTGATGACCTGCTAACCTAACTTCCACTAACACACACTGCTCTACCGGCCCTCGTGTTGCCATTTGTTTTTTCTCGTGCTTCTACAGCTGTTTGTACCCATTCGTTCCCCAGTCATACCAATCTTAACACTTTTATTACAATTATCTGTACTACATGCTGCTACTGTTGTGTAACACAGCAGTCCTGAAAGGAAAAACATCATTGTGAGTATAAAAATAGCTCAAAGTGACTTGAAGAATATGTTAAAATGTAATTCCACAAGCCAAATCTCATTGTTTTAAATTACATAAATAAATTTGTCAAAGTTCCTTTAGGTCTTCAAGTCTCTGCTGTAGGGCTGGTGTAGCATGTTATGATCCAGAGTCAATTAGGCACTTGGAATTTTTAATATTAATTGCACTATCAGTGCAGAGGCCGTAACCCCAGAAGTTGGTGTCTGCTGATAAACGGAAGTATCAAAAGCCACCATGCAAATATGCAGTCACCACAACTTTGGAAACTACTGAAAGTAGAAAACAACTCACTGACTGAAAGGAGGAGGAATGTGCTTCAGTGTTTGGGGGGAGAAAACGAAAAGTGCATGAAGTTTAAACTTGCATAGAACACTACGGGTTGATTTTATTCAAATATGTAAGCCTTGTGTGTAAAGTAAGTAAACTGTCTCCTTAATTATGAAGACTGAAGGGAAAATAGAAGATACTAGAACAGTAGACAATAGAAGCTGCCAGGGATACAGGAATGTTACCTCTGGTATGGCCTTGGATTAAATGAAAAACTGGAACTGCAAGACAGGTGGGGATTATGAAGTCCTCTGCCAAGTCTGTGAGAGTAATAATATTGATAGAACTACAGTAAGAAAGAGAAGACCTCAAGATCTTAGAAGTGAAATGAGGAAGAATAAAATCCAAGTGGTTGGTTTTGGGGTTTTTTTTTGACATTATTCTTGTCTGGTGGCAGGCTCTGGAAAGCAGGAGACCTGAGTAGCTGGAGGGAGTGTGTAATTGACTTGAAGCAAACTGCAGCCCTTGTTTTAATAAAATACTGGTTCTAGGAGGGTGGTGCCAAGGAGGGCTAGGCAAATGGGGCAGTGTTATATCTGTCAAGTAATGGAGGTAACATCCCTGATTTGGATGCTAGCCTAAGGTAACACTACAAGAGAAAGTGCTAAAGAAAAAAAAAAAATCTATCCAACCCTATGTTGTTCATAAATGGAAGTTGCTTTCCCCCCCAACCCCCACTCTTGGACACCAAATTGAGTGGTTTATATGTCAATGACTACAAAATGAGCACCTAAGATTTTCATTGAAAATAGATTTGGTAAAATCAGCATGAAACCTGTTGGGGTAATTGTACTAAAGTAATACAAAACTAAACTAGGTAGCTAGTTGTGTTTAGAAAGGATGAGTAGATGAGAGAGAACTGTATTGTGATCCCTGCTGGTTCTAGAGTTTTCAGTAACTTTGAACCATGGGATATCAAGTAAGTGAGGATCATTATGCTAACAGTGAAGTGTAGGTTTTGGATCCAGTGCAGTTCCATTAGAAACTATTGGAGCAAATGTGATGTGTTCAGTACTCTCACAAGCATATGTCTAAAGGTGTTCTGGGGATTTTGTTTGGGAGGTCTTATGCAGCCAGTTCTGATGTGGAGTGTGCTATCTCTTGTACCTTGATATTTTAATTTTTGATCTTCTTTGGCTCATGGGATATGCTTATGATACAGACATGAATTACAAGATTGGAAGTTGTTAATAGACTGAGTGACCCCATGATCATGATGGGTTTAACATCAGCATAAGCAAATAGCATCCTAACTGCTAACAGATACATTTGATGTTTCAGAAGGATTTCACTAGGACTAACTTACTTCCCAAAAGCTGAAGCTGAATTGGAGGAAAATGAGCAGTAGTTCTTGAAAGCAGACAGAAGGTGATGGAAAGTGAGATTGCTTTTTTACTGAAAAAAGACCAAAAAACGAAACCAAAAAACAACCACCACCACAACACCAAAAAACCAACAATCAATAAAACCCCTGAAATACTGTAATTTAGAATGAGGATGAACTTAGAGGGAAAGGCCAAATCCAGTGTCTAGCAAAATAAATGTACATGTTCACATTATTCTAGGTTGTTTAGTCAGTCATATTTCATAACAAACATGAAGGGATAAAGAGAAATCACTTCAGAAAATGTGTGTATAAAATATTGATAATAAAACCAAAACTAAAGGGATGGATGACTGTGCAGAACAGAGGAGAGACTAAAAACAGGAACCAGTCAGTCCTCAGTGATTAAAGGAGATATGTGAAGAAATGTTGATTTAGGTGGAAGGTGCTTTTTTGGGGATTGTTTGTTTTCAAATTAGCCAAGTCAGAGCCAGGCATCCAGCGTCTGGTAAGTCTCAGAAGTATGAAGGCAATGACACGTTTTTTCTGAAAGCACAAGAACCCATGTTCTCCCTTGCCATATGGCTTTGGAGATCCATATAGAAAGACGTTAGCAAAAACCTCTGTCCTGAGCAGCCTGTTAAGTGCAAACAAAGATTGGGGTGCCTTGATCGTTCAGAGAACTCTGCAGTTCTGCGTAACGTTCTCTGCCCTGTGCTGGTTGGTGACTTCCTCAAATTCCTCCTCCTGTTTCTGTTCATCTCTTCATGCCTGTCAGCTCGTTCTTGTACCCTGCTGCATGTCCCTTATCCCCCTTGCCTTTCTGTTTAATGTCTCCTAAATAACCCTTTCTAAAAAGGCAGCAAAGCCATGAAGGGCAGTGCTCATTGCTATCACTGTGTTTGCTCTGCCTGTGTGTTTCAAGTGTAATGAATTTAAATAAAATGTTATGAGGATAGTAACTCCTCAAGCTGGTGAGCCTGGAGTTCTCCAAGTGCGGGGGGTTAAATAAGTGTTTCCCTGACCTTGTAATGTTAACTATTACTAGTCCTAGAGGGAGAAGAGTGTTGATCTGTACCAATATTTGTAACAGCCAAGCCCTGTTAAATTATATGGCAGTTAACCTAACATCCATTATTGTAATGGAGTAATTCATAAAATATTTATCTGTTAGCAAATTAAAAGCTAGAGGTATAATAAGTGGCTATTGACAAGGTTTTATGGAAAATATCACCATTCAAACAAACCTCATAATTTGTTGATGAAAGAAGCTGTGTGAATGTATTGTTAAAGCACTCATTAAATAGAGGAATTGGCTAATTGGTAATCAGCAATGAATCCATATGTCTCCACTCTGATTTCCAGGCATGTCCATTCTGCATTTCTCCATGGCAGCGTTGAACTCTATTGCTAGCCTAAAATAGCAGTCTAATGTTTAAATACCTGATGTTAATTGTTGTGAATTGTTGCGTCATTTCAGCTCTGACACTCCCGTAAGAAGGTTACCAGTCTAGGTGAATTCACTGTATCCAGTATGAAAACAGCAAATAAGTGCTTGGTGTTTGATAAACTCTCATTTTACAAGCTAAAATAGATTCTAAAGAGAGACTACAGAGTTAGACAAAAACAGTGGAAAAGTAGATTTGAAGGCCATACTTAGCAGAACCCCTGTGGCTCTGGGGCTTATGTCTCCCCTTTCATGTTGCAGATCCTCTCTTTGTTTCTGTTTGCATAGGCTCATAGAGATGTTGAATGTTAGGGACCTCTGAAGGTCGTCTGCTCCAGGCTCACACTTGAAGTGCCAGTGTCTCCAGTGCTAGATCAGGTCAGTCAAGGTTTCAGGTGACTCTTGGAAACCTCCTCCAGGGATGCATATGCCACCCTGGAATCTCCTTTCCCCTCCATATTGCATAGGATCTGCATAATCAAACTAAGGCTACATAATGTGCAGGATGAAAGGAATAAAGAAAGGTGATGAAAAATGGCAACTGTGACTTGAGTGAGTAATGAAAAAATAAAGAAAGGAGAAGGTTTGAAAACTTGGATCTTGAAGGACGGACTTCAAGTCCTGTGCTACTGTTGGTGCCATTGAGGAGTGCCTCCCTGAACGTGTCTGCTTTTAAGACCAGCAGCTATTTCGTCCTAAGTTTCAGCAGGAACAAAGTCTTGGGAAGGCTAATACCTGTTTAGTTGTAGCAATAGGAGTTTTTGTGCAAGCAGAAGTGTGATGTCTCTCTGGCATTTCTATTGTATGAGTTAAGCCCAAAAAGTAGTACTAACTTTGTGGTGAAAGCGTCAGAACTTAAAGCTGTTTTGTCTGCATGAAGTTTTTTTGTAGGATAGAACTGGTAATAGAGCAGATCAGAATATTTATTATGAGAAACCAATTCATGCTCTGTCACAAGTAGCTCCATTATGCTAGAAAGTAACAATGGGAACTCACTGCAGCCCATAGGTTAGGAACTTAGGGTTTTTTTTTTCTGCTGGAGAAACTTAAAATAAAGTATAACAAAATCACTGCAAACATGTGGGGGTTTTCTTTCCTATTAAATATCAAACTTACAAACCTAGTGATTGACTCACAGTTTGAAGGTTATCTTTGCAATAAAAAGGGATGTAAGCTTATGTATTTTTAATTAAAGCTTGGATTATATATAATAGTGCTTGAATTTCTGACACGGGGTCTCTGTCAGAAGGTGGAATTCATGCAGAGACCATCAAAGTTTCTAAATTTTTGATATTTTGTCTTCTAATGTCTTAAATTTTTATAATTCCAATGAAAGTCATGTGAAATAGTCTTTAGGAATCTCTGTGTTTTAGAACAGCTACGAAGTGTTGAGTTTGACTTATTTGTTAATGAAAGTAATGAGATGTTCTTCTGAAAGCCTTAAAATACTTCTCCTGACTATTTCATCCATTTAAAAGTATTTGTTTAACCTCATTTTTACATTTGCAGATTTTTCTGAGATAAAAAGAAACATGAAATTGTTGGTGGAAACTTGCAGGCCATTGTCCAAATTGGCTTTGGGGACTGTTTCCAACTTTCTAAACTGAAACAGAGTTTTCAAGACTAATGTTAATTTAATAAAAAGCCCTCTCTGTACCATTCTCACCCCCAATGATTCTTTTGCAATTCTTTTTCAAGGTAGGATTGCTTTTTAAAGGTGCTTTTAGTGATGTTAGCCTCCTTATGCCATGTATAGCAGTATATAGCTTTCTGTGTTTCTTAAAATGTATGTAGTCAAATATTCCTTTGTACAAAACATTGTATAATATCTAGGTTATGTACAGTATCAAGTTAATGTTGATGAAACAGCCTTGACTCTCAGACTACCTTTGGTTTTAAATATTGCTCTCTTCTCTAACTCAAAACCTAATTAGTTTGTTCTCTTCTGGATTTGTACAGATTTGATTCAGAAGTAACTTCTTCAGAGTGGTTATGATTCATTTACTTTAACCTAATAATGTTTTCTGTTAATTAACTGAGGTGACATAAGAGCTGTAGTCTGTAGGCTTGTCATTGTTGAAAGGAACTGTTTCCAAGCTTAAGGTTTTGACAGTATTCAGACTCTCACCTGAAAGTATGTTTATTTTTCACTTAAAATGTGTTTTTTACAGGTTCTTGAAAATTTGTGGCTCTGAACTAGTACGTCTTGAGTTGTCTTGTGGCCATTTCCTCAATGAAACATGCTTGGAGGTCATTACTGAAATGTGTCCAAATCTTCAGGAATTAAATCTCTCATCATGTGATAAAATACCACCTCAGGCTTTCAACCATATAGCCAAAGTGGGCAGCCTAAAGCGTCTCATTCTCTACCGAACAAAAGTGGAGGTAGGAACAAGTGGTTTTAACCTTTGCAATAAATACTTCCAATTCTGGGAAAGTTGGGGGTTTTTTTTTTTCATTAATGAAGAAGTGAATTTGAATTGTGCATGTAAATTCAAAATTAAGAAAATTCAAAAGTAGTTTCAAAAAACATACAATTTTTTTTATTTTCAAAACAGCTTCTGGATTTCACAAAAATAAATAAAAAGCCTGCATGTTTTAACTTGCATGGAAGATTCGTGATTTTTCACCAGCTGTTTTAAGCAATGTAGTGAAATCACAAATGTGAAAGCTTTTTCTCTTGTTTTGAAGTGTACTCCAGACAGACTGCATTTGGCAATATAATTGGGAAATTATCCTGTTTAGTAACTTACTGTAATTATCAACATTCTTTCCTTTAGAATGACTTACTAATTACTAGATCCCTACTGTCTTTGTATATTAGCAGTATGAGAGACATGGAACACAAATTTTTCATTTACAGGTAAAAATTACTTCTTTATACAATTACTCAACTGCCCAAATCAGGGTGGTTATGGTTTGCTGCAACATATTTCCTATCTAAGATGGAATGGGTTTACATGCTACAGTTGAGAAGACTGTTGTAGTTTACCACATTTTACAAATGTTGTATCCTAGTAAATTCAGCAATTTGAATCAGAAGCAATTCCATTACTTCTTACCAGCAACTTTGATACTCTGTTTTACATGGAAGCTCTCATACTTGTGCTTCTCTTGTTGCAAAAGCCACTGCTTAGTAGAGCTCCAAAATGGGGGGAAAAACATGTCTCAGCAGTTTCTTTCTAGCTTTTAGTTCTAAGTTAAACATTTTAAGAAGAGTTTGCTTGTGTGTGTTACTTCTGCTTATGCTTTTGGTGCACAGAAGTGAGGTTATGACACTGGATTGTGTGGGGTTAAACTGTAGTGTAATAGAAGAACTGAAGCTGGAACAGTAGGCTTTATCTACTAGATGTCTAAGGGGCATCTGAAGTTCTAGTACCTTATTTCATTTATAAGCAGTTCACACCAAAGACATGTGCTACAAAGTTAGTGGTATCTTGTTGTCCTATTTTTGGTAAATCATATGTACGTTTGTGTCCAGGGTCTAGCTAGCTGTCTGTAATGGTGATTTGGTAATGCAAGGTAGTTAGACTAAAGGGTAGGCTACCTGGAATGATTGGCATTTGCTGTGGGGTATGCAAGGCAGTCACCGTGAAGCCAGTGCTCCTCAGTAACTTATTACTTTGCAGTAGTTGCTCTATGTATTGAAACAATTATTATTTTCTTCAAACTAAAAAATAATCTGGTGAGCCCTGCTTTGAAGTGCCTTTTGTATAGGACTCTGAATCTCAGTACCTTGGGCATATCTGTTCTGTTTGTATCTTGCTAGACTTTCTTTAAATCTTGGATAAATCTCATTACCTCACTTCAAGCATGTGCTCTGTACTTCACAAGGCTTTTTCAGATCCAAAAAAGATCATTGTATCAGAGGCAAAGATTGTAGAACTTTATTTTTTTTCTACTGTTGATTGATCATAATTTACTTGATTCTCCTCAGGTAACTTCTAAAGTTTGAGACTTCATGTTTGTAATAGTGCAGCAGCTGAGGTATAATCTGAAAATGATTGGTAACTGTCGTTTTTCAGCGATCAGTTTGCTGAACAGAACTTGAGATTGGATTGAATGTAGGTGGTAAAGATTTCCTGTCTTTGAAGCTCTTAAATTGTGAAGATTCATTTCTGCCTTTCATGTGTATGGACATGCATCTGCTTGTAGCTGACAAGAATATTATTCATAATCAAGCTTACTTAAGATTGTGCTTCCATTTTATACATAAGTAGAAACAAAAAGGCACTGTTCCTAACAAACTATGGAAGAGAAATTTCTAGAAATTTAAATAGGTAAACTGGAGAGAATGCTTTTGTGTTACTTGTTAATATGAAGCCACTTAATATACATTGTGCATCACAGGTGGAAAAGTAAAAGGGAAAGAATGAAGATGTAGCATAGGATTTGAATTAGAGCATTAGAGTTACAAAAGTCACAGATTTGTAGAAATACCAGTTAAGTAGTAACTGATGTCTAGATGCAAAAAGACAGGATAGATAAATTCATCAAGCATGCTCTGGGGTGATTTAGACCTCTCTAAAACTTACCAAAGAACTGTAATGTAGTAGTGTTGTGATTTTTGTGAAATTTCTGCTACTACTGGTTCTTTGTTGTTGGAGCTTCTAAGGGGCAAACAAGGGAACAACGCTAATGTTTAATGAAGATCTTGGGGTTGTGTTGTTGCCAACTGAACCTGCTCAGAGACAAGAATCTGAGGCCATGAATCCACTAAGGAAAACTGATAACAAGTATGTGATTATTAAGAGAAAGTAAGTAAGAAGGTGAGAACAGACCTGATGTGTGTGTTATGGTCCTCTGTAAAAGTTCTGTCTCAAAATCAAAAAAAAAAAAAAGAAACAAAAAAATTCCATTTATTCCATTTACACCACTGTTTTCCTAAATAAATCAGTGGTTTGCATTTTTTTTTCTTAAAAATAAACCAAAGAATAAACAAAATGAAGCACCAAGTCTCTTGATCCAAATTTTTTTCTTGCATCTGGCGGATGGAAGCGTTCTACAAGCGACTGGCAGAAGTCTCGCAATCGCAAGCCCTTGTTCTTGCGGGGGACTTCAACTTACCGGATGTCTGCTGGAAATATAACACAGCCGAGAAGAAACAGTCCCGGAGGTTCCTGGAGTGTGTGGAAGATAACTTCCTGACACAGCTGGTAAGGGAGCCTACCAGGGGAGGTGCCCTGCTTGACCTGCTGTTTACAAACAGAGAGGGTCTGGTGGGAGAAGTGAAGGTCGGAGGCCGTCTTGGGCTTAGCGACCATGAAATGATAGAGTTCTCAATTCTTGGCCAGGTAAGGAGGAGGGTCAGCAAAACCACTATGATGGACTTCCAGAGGGCAGACTTCGGCCTGTTCAGGACACTGGTTGAGAGGGTCGCTTGGGAGATGGTCCTGAAGGGCAAAGGGGTCCAGGAAGGCTGGACATTGTTCAAGAAGGAAATCTTAAAGGTGCAGGAGCAGGCAGTCCCCATGTGCCGTAAGAAGAGCCAGCGGGGAAGACGACCACCCTGGCTGAACAAGGAGCTTTTGCTGGGACTCAGGGGAAAAAAAGGAGAGTTTATCACCTTTGGAAGAAGGGGCAGGCAACTGAAGAAGAGTACAAGGATCTCGTTAGGTCATGCAGAGAGGGAATTAGGAAGGCAAAACCCCAGCTAGAGCTCAATCTGGCCACGGTCGTAAGGGATAACAAAAATTGTTTCTATAAATATATTAACAACAAAAAGAGAGCCAAGGAGAATCTCCATCCTTTATTGGATGTGGGAGGGAACATTGTCATGAAGGATGAGGAAAAGGCTGAAGTACTTAATGCCTTCTTTGCCTCAGTCTTTAATAGCCAGACCAGGTATCCTCACAGTATTCAGCTCCCTGAGCTGGAAGACAAGGATGGAGAGCAGAATAAACTCCCCATGATCCAGGAGGAAGCAGTTAACA
This sequence comes from Gavia stellata, assembly GCF_030936135.1. Taxonomy (NCBI): domain Eukaryota; kingdom Metazoa; phylum Chordata; class Aves; order Gaviiformes; family Gaviidae; genus Gavia; species Gavia stellata. The sequence continues at coordinate 67,594,928 of NC_082595.1, forward strand.
ACCTGGATGCTCACAAGTCTATGGGGCCTGATGGCATCCACCCAAGGGTGCTGAGGGAGCTGGCGGAGGAGCTTGCCAAGCCGCTCTCCATCATTTATCAGCAGTCCTGGTTAACAGGGGAGGTCCCGGACGACTGGAGGATTGCCAACGTGATACCCATCTACAAGAAGGGCCGGAAGGAGGATCTGGGGAACTACAGGCCTGTCAGCCTGACCTCGGTGCCAGGGAAGATTATGGAGAGGTTCATCCTGAGGGCACTCACAGGGCATGTGCAGGACAACCAAGGGATCAGGCCCAGCCAGCACGGGTTCATGAAAGGCAGGTCCTGCTTGACCAACCTGATCTCCTTCTATGACCAGGTGACCCGCCTAGGGGATGAGGGGAAGGCTGTGGATGTTGTCTACCTGGACTTCAGTAAAGCCTTTGACACTGTTCCCCGCAGTATTCTCCTGGAGAAACTGGGCGACTCGTGGCTTAGACAGGTGCACTCTTTGCTGGGTAAAAAACTGGCTGGACGGCCGAGCCCAGAGAGTTGTGGTGAATGGGGTGAAATCCAATTGGCGGCCGGTCACAAGTGGTGTTCCCCAGGGCTCAGTTTTGGGACTGGTCTTGTTTAATATATTATCAATGATCTGGATGAGGGGATAGAGTGCTCCCTCAGCAAGTTTGCAGACAACACCAAATTGGGTGGGAGTGTTGATCTGCTTGAGGGTCGGAAGGCTCTTCAGAGGGATCTGGACAGGCTGGATCGATGGGCTGAGGCCAATTGTATGAGGTTCAACAAGGCCAAGTGCCAGGTCCTGCACTTGGGTCACAACAACCCCATGCAATGCTACAGGCTTGGGGATGAGTGGCTGGAAAGCTGCCCCGCAGAAAAGGACCTGGGGGTATCGATTGACAGCCGGCTGAATATGAGCCAGCAGTGTGCCCAGGTGGCCAAGAAGGCCAATGGCATCCTGGCCTGTATCAGAAACAGTGTGGCCAGCAGCAGTAGGGAGGTGATTGTCCCCCTGTACTCAGCACTGGTGAGGCCGCACCTCGAATGCTGTGTTCAGTTTTGGTCCCCTCACTACAAGAAGGACATGGAGGTGCTGGAGCATGTCCAGAGAAGGGCGACGAAGCTGGTGAGGGGTCTGGAGCACAAGTCTTATGAGGAGCGGCTGATGGAGCTGGGGTTGTTCAGCCTGGAGAAGAGGAGGCTGAGGGGAGACCTTATCGCTCTCTACAACTACCTGAAAGGGGGTTGCAGAGAGGTGGGTGTTGGTCTCTTCTCCCAAGTGACAAGAGGTAGGACAAGAGGAAACGGCCTCAAGTTGTGTCAGGGCAGGTTTTAGCTGCCCAGGGAAGTGGTGGAGTTACTATCACTGGAGGTGTTCAAGGAACGCGTGGTCGAGGTGTTGTGGGACATGTTTTAATGGGCATGGTGGTGTTGGTTGATGGTTGGACTTGATGATCTTACAGGTCTTTTCCAACCGTAGTGATTCTGTGGTTCTGTGATATTCTAGAATAGCAAAGGTGCAAGTCCTACCATGATTATCAATGTGTTGTCATTTTTTGTACAGAGGGATGGTATCCCTCTTCATCCTGTGTTAACCACCTTGATGTAAAAATGGGGTGCTACGCTTCTGCTATTACTTCGGATTTTGAGGTAATTACCAAAATGTGAAGAGGGAATGAATATGCAGAGAACAAGTAGGTAAAAAGTTTACCAAAATGAGTTCTCTGGTGGGGTATCATCATTTTCTTTGTGTGTATCTTACTGCACAATTAGAGGCAGTCACTGGAATTGAAGCACAGTGAAATTAGATCAAATGAGGAGGGGGACTACTTTTTATGCTTGTAAACAGTCTGGTGAATTTATTGTTATGGCTAATCAAGTTAAACACTTAAGTTGAAATATTTAAGGGAAGTGATAGTATTTTTAAAAAAAGAGAACATCCTAAAGAGAACAAGAAAAGCAAAATAGTACCTAATGCTCTAATTGACTTTTAAAGGAGGGCCCCTCTCTGCATGTTATTTCTGATACCAGTGAAAAAGGGGTCATTTTTCTACTCCACAGTTGTCAGTGTCTGTTGAAAATTCAGTGTTGTGTTAGAGCACATCTGGGTAAACAGAACAACTTGTTCTTTTGGTTGTGAATTTGGGTGTGTGATTAAATAACATAGGATATGGGATGAAGATTCTCCATCCTTCTTGTCAGTATGTTGATAAAGCTGTTTGTGGTTTTGCTTAATCCTTTACAAAGTATAGCATTAACATTTTCATAAATGGCATTTTGATTAAATGAAATCAAACTCCCATGTACCTGCCCAGGTGTAGGATCTCCCTACTCAGACTACATCCTGCAGTACTCTTTCCTTTTATTTTTTTTAATGCAAAAAAAGAGCAAAATTGCTTTTAAGATTTAAAGTATTTGTTGTACTTTTCTGTTTATATGATTATTATTATGGTAATGGACGAATTCTGAGAAAATACTCTGCAGAAAATTGACTACTGTTAATGATTTTTACCTGTTAGGTTCAGAAAAAGATTTTGAGGAAAACAGAAACTTAATAAAATTTACAACATATTATGTAATCATATAAGCAGTTGTTGTGACAGTTTCTTGTTATTTTAGCTGTTTTCTTTGTATAGGTTTTGTACTTAAAAATATTCCTATTGTCTCTGTAATCAAAGCTCCAAAGTGTATGTTTTTAGAGTAATGGGCAATTCTGGTGTTCTGCTACTTAGTATCTCTGGCACCAAAAGCACTGCATTGCTATTTTGGAAGATAGCTGCACGGTCTGGAGGAGTTTATGGTCTTTGGTCCTTGCCCCTGCTGATTCTTAAGGCTGTAAATAATGTTATTTCCTTGACTTATTGAGTGCAAGTTTCTGTGTACAAAATCAGTTTCAAACCTCTGAAGGGGACTTTCCAACATCCTTGAATTATTCCAACCTGTCTGTTAAAAAGAGGAATGTCCAGTGACTTTCAGTAACTTGTTCCAGGCCAAACAAGAAAAGAAAAAAAAAGAAAAAAATTGTTTTGCATCACTATATGCCTCCCTAGTAAATGCAGCTCATTTTTGCAGTGCTTTAAGTTCATTCTGAAAGGTTGTTCGATTCTGTATATGCTTGAAATAATCTGTAACTTGCTTTGAGAAACTAATCCCAACATTTTATAAATGTAATTTCTGCTAGCTCAAGACCACTATTATACTTCTGGGATTTTTGTGGTGGTTTTGGTTTTTGCTGATACATGACTCCTTAATGTTTATTCATGGAAAGTGTATTCACAGCATAATTTAAGCACTTGTTGGCATTGATACATTTAAAGAATACAATGAACAATGAAGGTATTATTGTATATGGTAATTGGCAATGCACATCTTTATGGTTTGAGTATGAATATTATCTTGATTTAATGGTTATCATGAAGTATTCCATCCATATAAATAATGCAGCCAAACCTGTATTTTAAAGAAATCAAAGCCACAATTACAATAGGAGGGAGAACTTGACAGTCTCCTTATGGCTGGGTGTAAATTTTAGTATAAGATTACATATTTCATGTTGCATGATATTCTGAATTCTTTATAATGTGTGAAGAAAAAGTTTTTAAAGTTTGTATTACAATTATAATTGAAAAACAAAATGAACTAACTTCAAATCAAATTACAATGGATAAAGGACTTTGTTTTGCACCCATTTTAAAGCAAGTGTTGTATTTATAAATTATATCTCTGATATCTTTGACCAAGAGCGAATTTGGAACTTGGGCAGCTCTAAGAGAGGACATTGGAAATTTTAGATACCAAGAAGACGCATAAGAATCTTAGCAGTAAATGTAACAGCTCTTATTTTCTTATGCCGTGAGCAATGAAAGAGTTAATGCTGCCGTAAAATCATTCTACAGAGTTTTCAGAAATAACCTGTTGTGGCTTATGTTATACTTCTGAGAGCTATTGTCTGAGGTTTTTCAGCTTGGACGAAACTTAATTGGCTTGGGTACAAATCTTTAGGATTAAGAGTTGCAAACAAATTGGGGAGGGGGGTGGGGAGGTGAAAGCCTTTAGCTAGAAAGTAGATTCTTGGATGGAGGTTGAGCTGGTGACAAATAATCATGCAACACTGGGCCTTGATGGTGCCTTGTGATCCCATGTCAGGCTCATAGAGCTGAATTTGGTCATTTGAGCCTGTAGTGTGAAGAGTGAAGGGGAAGAATGAAGGTGTAAAACAGATTTGCAGACATAAGGGAGGGCATAATTTGACCAAATTAAGCAAAACCAAAATACAGTGATTGAGTTAACTACAGAGACTATTACTTTCATTGAATTAATTCAGTAATTGCCGTGTTGCTGTGTCCCAGTCCCTGCTGTGTCCCTGGCACTGCCAAGTAGCTGTAGAGAACAAAAAGGTGCCCCTGTACATCCTGAATCCCAGCTTGCAAATTACACTGCGCCTGTTTGTGAGGAAACAAGTGTTTTGACTTTTGAAAGGCTACATCTGCACTCAATAATAAGGTTCATTCCACCTTCATTTCCATGTGCTCTCATTGTTCTTTTACCTGATGCTTATGCAGTGTTCATATTGCATCTGTTTTTAACCCTGTGTCATAAAGTTTTGGTGGCAAAAGTTTTATCACTGTCCAGTTCTTCATCTCAAAAATGGTCCAATAATTCAAGTACATTGCAGGGGGGGAGGGAAGGAGGAGTGAGCTGATTTTTAACAAATATATTCCAATTCTCACCCTTTTCATCGTGTTTCCTTCCATGTTGTGTCTTTCAAGGTGATAGCTGGATGGATGCTTGAGGGAGAACAGACTTCCTGTTCTAATGCCAGCTTATACTGTAGAGGAAAATGGTTTTGCTGCCATATTTATTTTGAATCTGTAAATGAAAATTGTCTACATTAATGTCTCTATCCAATAAGCATCACTTAAATACACTGTGATTGTGGTAATAAAGGACAGGGGAGAGGGTTAACCCCTTCTGCAAACATCAGTTGAGAAGGTGAGAAAGGGACTGGCTCCTACATCTGTTGACAGCTTTTTTCAGTCTGGTTGGAGAGACCAGCTGAGCTGGAGCCAGGTAGGCTGGGCTAAACAGTCTCCAGAAGTCCCTTCCAACCTGCAGCTCTTCTGTGATTCTGTGACTTGGTGCTGGTGGCACTAATTGAGGACTTAACCCATGAGCTTTTTCTCCTGATCTGTGACTGGGACAACGGCCAGTTATGAGATGCGCTGTTTCTGTATGCCACACTTTTCCCATCAGTAAAATTTGCATAATAGCAACTTTCTCATTTTATAGCTGTGGTATGAGGATAGATATACAGAAGACTTTGAGATTCTCTGATATGTATGGTACTATATAGGGTACTCTACGTGGGGGGGTGTATAAGGACTTGAAATACTGTACCTTGATAACATGCTTTTCTAAGTTGCAGGAAGTTCAGTTAGTTACAAAGCTCAGCCTTTTTCCTCTGGAAACATTGAGAAAAGGATTGCTAAAGAAAACTTGCTTAAGATAGATAAGCATTTCTGTGAACTAAATGATTGGAGACTTGCAGTGGTTGTCTCTGCCTGGGACTATATGGGTATCTTGTTCTTCCTAAAGGCCACAAAAACTTCCTTGTAAAGGATGAGGTGACCTCTTCTATTTGCTTCCTCATGAAGTGGCACCAGTTAGCTCAGGGAACTGAAGGACTTGAGCATAAAGCAAATCTGGCCACCATTTAGTTCTAGTTTGGCATATGATTCCCTGCCATTTTCTGTAACTGACTTTTTCTGTAACTTTTCATTTAACTGAAAACTAACATACAGAGAAGTGAAGATAGATGAAACCAAAAGAAGATGAACAATTTGAATAGCTTTGTAGACCTCTAGATCCAGTTTTAATTTCCAGAAACAGTATATTGTGTATTTTGTGTGTTATTGAATGTTCGTGTACTATCCCAAGATGTGTTCTTTTTCACAAAAATAAGATACTGAGGATAAGTATTTATCCTTAGAACTCAAAATCTTGGAAGTACTCTGAAAATGAGTGCTTTCTAGGAAGCCAACAGGTATGAAAACTTTTCCTGAAAACTAAAGCTAGCACTATGTAAGTATCTAAAATTCATTTTGTGTTCTTTTTTAACTGGTTAAACCAATGAGACTCATGTGTTTATAAGCACACATGTCATCTCATGTCTAAACATCTCAAATTCCCTTGTATCTTTAACATAGTTGTTTCAAAGTATCATATAACCAACAAGTACATAACTGAAATTACCTAGATGCCTTATAATACTGTTAAAATCCCTGTACCAAAAAAAACCCTACACCCAAAAAGTTGATGTTTGGCTTTCTTCTTGTGTTACATAATGCCAAAGGGAGGGGGGAAAAAAAAGTGTTCTGAATTTATATAGTTTTTGAATTACCTTTGGCAATCTTAATTAACAAGATTACCTTTTACATTTTCATGAGGTGTTTGCCATTACAAATATTTATAGCGGTAGTGGCACTCAGATTGAAATAGAATTGTCTGCTTTCATCTGAGGTTTTTCTTGGTTGGTTGGGTTTTTTTACCACAGGTAGTTCTGGTATGGTAAAACTTTTTTTGATGCAGTACCTATGAAATAGAACTTCACTGGCTTAAGATAAAGACTGTGATAAATTATAATTGTGTATTTTCAAACAGTTGATGGAAAACACCAGTAACTGTTTCTGCAGTATCCTTGCTACTAGAAGCCAAAATTGGGAAGAACTTTGTCTTTGCTGAGCTGTGTTACTGCACGGGGAGGGGGGGGGGGTTGTTGTTTTTTCATTTTTGAAGGAATCTTACTGGAACCTCCTTTTATGCAGTTTTACGTATGGAATTCAATTGCCATTCCAAAGATACCTTAGTCATATATACTAATAGCTGTAGTGTTAAAAAATTAATCCAGTGATGTGCTGCCATCAAGATTCTTTGTCTCCGCTTTACACAGGAGCACATCACAGTTGCTATTTACTAAGGTATTTCTGAAAGTCCTAAAGCAGAATTAACATTTGGTTAAGTGTCTCAATTATTTTCCCTGAAATTAGAAGTAATTTGGTTCGTTTTCTGCAATATTTTGGCAAAAGTTTTATATGTCAGTTTGTAGTAAAGAGAGGGGAAGCTGCCATACGAAAGAGGACAGTTCAGGATGTTTCCTTTGGTTGGCCTTTTGAGGAGGGGCTCTCTCTCCAAAAGCTCGGCAGTGGACCACAGCAGCCTTTTTCTGTCTGAAGGGTTCACGTTGAGTGATGTGGGGCTCTGAGGGATGTGGGGTTCAGCAGGAAAACTACTCCTGCCAGGTTGCATGAGAGTGCCTGCCCCGAGGGAGGTGAACAGGCTTCAGGAAAGCTTGCTTTTCCGGGTGGTGGGTCCATACCCAGCTACAGAAATGCTCTGCTCTCTGTCGCTTCTCTGGCCATTGCTGGAGCTCTGCTGCCAGTCACCTGGTATTTTGCTCTGCTAGCTGTCATTATTACCCTGTTTTACCATCCTTCACCTTTGACTGGTCTGTCTGAGTAATCTGAGGAGGATAGTGGTAATGATGGAGATGTAACTGCCCTGAAAGAGACAGTGAGGGTGTTCCCCTTAGGCAGTTTCTGTCAGGTGTTCAGTCTTGCAGATGAAGCAGCTGAATTTGGTTGGTGATAAAGCGATACTTCTTTCAAGAATTCAGAGTGGTTGCATGTACGTAGGGACATAACGCACACCATTGAAATACCTAGAGACCACATATGACATGGATGATGTTTTAAAGCCAGCTTAAAAGCCATCACATCTCTCAGGTGATGATCACATGATATGTGTGACCTGTCTGTATTAAACCAGCATGTATTTCTTAGGTCCCTGCATGTGTGCCTTCTGTTATGTTAATTCTTATGGGGAAAACTACTTTGCTACCCACAGAATCACTAACCATTGCACTCTTCAGAAATGCATCCTTGGTGAAAAGCAGGATATGGTTGCTGTTAAGCAGGACGGGTCTTACCAAAGGAGGTTTGAATTGTTGTTTTGAAATTGGGAAGGGGTTAAACTTGTAGTTGCTAGTCTTCCCTTCCAAAAAGTTTGGCCTTGATTCCAGTAGTCAGGCTGTTATGTAAAAACTTCCAGACACCCTTTTGATTCAGATTACTTGATCCCAATAAATAACCTGTGTGAGACAATTATCTCAATGTCAAGTGGTAAGTACCACACGTGTGATTTCTCTTCTTGATTTGTCAAGAGCTTGTTTGTAGTTTTTTTAAAACAAGTGGTGGTTTCCCTCTCTGTTTTCCCATCGGCTTGATAGTTAGCTTTTTGTTTCACTGTGGGGCTCTCTATGCGTCTATGTTCAGCATTAAGAGGTTTGGTTTTACTTGTGATAACTTGACAGATCTTTTTTATTATTATTTTAAGGAAGGAGTTGTTAACCTGTTTGACATGTTAACTTGCTAATTTCTGTATTGTCTTTACTTTGTAACTACATCCAGAAAGACGTGATTCAGACTACTTACGTCTTTTGTATATGTAGTATGTCTCACTTAGTTCTCCAGCAGGAGAATTCTAGCCTGTGGCGTGCTGGAGGCCTTGCGTTACCTGTAAGGGGAATTCCCAAACTCATTTTGTACACAGTAATGCATATGCAGTAATACTTGTGTGCAGGACAAGGCAGCTGCTCAGGAAGGGGGTTTGTATCTGCAGCAGTAGAAGTAACACTCATGATGCGTATGCTGAAGTTTGAGATGTTTTGGTCTAATCTGTTCCCACTGTTGTGCGTTTGTATGGCTGAGTCAGATGGTCACAACCTCCCTTGCTGTTCCTTTTGGGAACAAAAGAGAAGCTCCTGTCCAGATCATGAACAGAGGAACCTTTCTGTGCAGCTCTGAGAATATTTTGATTTCTTTGCTGAGGGATTGGCTTCTGAGAATATGGATGTGATTAATGGGCCGAGAGAGACATGGAAGATTTCACTGGACTGACCTTAGTCTTTAGTTCTCCAGTTCTCCTTTCCGTCTGCTTCTCAGGTTCCAAGAATTTTAAGGAATTCATTCAAAAGTCATTGACTGTGACTTTTATTAGGAAGACGGAATACTCAGAGTACCTTGCAGAGTTACCTCTTCATTACTACATTTACCCCTCCTCATTCAGGCAAGGTTGAATTTTCTGTCTTGGATTTTCACTCAGATTATTAGTTGTTACTAAATGGAATAATGTTGTCAGGTATTCTGTCAGATAAATAAGCTCCCAAAACATAAGTACATAGTATCAAATGTATACTGACTGTTTGATGTCCTGTAGTAATTGCCTAATTGCTGTATCAGCTTCTGGCTAAATGTGTTGAGAAAAGTAAATTTGATTTGTATACAAACAGCATGTGATTAAGTACTGGATAATCGGTATTCCACAATTCTTTATTAGCTGGCTGATCAAATCTTTTGATGCTTTTCCTATTTGTCTTATGAAAAGGTGTTTATTTGTGGAATAAGCTTGTCTAAATATGTTAACGAGTACAATTGGTTAATACAGTCCTAAAGTCCCTGATTCTAACCTAAAAGCAAATATTTTTTACATTATTTTAACATAGATCTGTAGAGTAAGATGAAAATGCTACCTAGAAACATGGGTAAATACTGTGATAGAACCTGTTATTAAATGTAACAACCTCATAAATTTATATGCAAAGGCAACTCACCCCAAAGACTCTTCAAGATGCATTTTTTTGATGGAGAGATAAGTAACTGAAATATGAAAAAGAAATTGTGGTTATATAACATTGTTATATTAATTCTTTGATAGTGTGGAAAAATGCAATATTCTCATTGTGGTGAGATTGCAAATGTAGGCATGTTATCTGATATCTGCCTGCAACTAACGTTATATAAGTATTTGAACGTAAGTGGAGACAACAGGATTTGGGGGGGATAGGGCAGGGAGGGCTAGAGATGAGGTCGTCGTTTGGAAATGATAAGAAATAATACAGCTGTGGTTGTTCTCTCATATCATGCAATTGGGGGGGCGCGGATTAAAGGAATTTTTTTTTCTACCCCAACTTTAATTTTTAATGTTAAAAAACCAAAATTTAAGTCTTGCATAATTCATTTTTTTCCTGGACAAAGTGGTTAACTGGAGAATTAGTAACTGTGATTAAAAACATAGCAAGCAAGGGAAACCATATTTAAAGAAGGGAGGAAGCAGTCTTTAATGAGACTTCAAGATTACTTTCTGTCAGCATTCATGTCATTGAAAAATTTGAAGAAAAAATTGCAGGAGAATAAAAGTCTTGTAAAAGATTTAGGCTCTGAAGTTGTTTCATTGAGGGGCTGGAAGAATTCCCAACTTATGTCAGACACAGTTCTTCTGAGAAAGGGAAAAAACAGCTCATTGTTTGTTCCCAGCATAAAAAGTAACAATTTTAAAACTAGTTTTTAAGATTTCTCTATAAAAAGAAAGTTTATAAAAAGGTGCAGACTGTTTCTTCCCTATCCCAACCCTAAAACTTTGTTTTTCTGAAGCTCTTCCTTTAATCTTCCAGAGGCACACTGTGGTGCACTTATTTTCATGCCTTTTATTATAGTGCAACCATTATGTGATAGCCATATTATTGTGCATCATTTGTGTTTTTTAAAACCTTTTTGTTCTGTTTTTTCTAATCTTGGACTACTTGACAATGAAACTGCAATGAGTAAATGGTCAAATATTCAAAGTGCATCTTTCACAGGTGAGCCACATCTGCCACAGACAGAAGGATTTTCTGTTTGAACGGATATTGAACTCAGGCTATCTGTTGGATGGTTTCCTTATACTAACATCAGAAATTATTTGCACTTCCTGATGGATCATGAATGCAAAAAGTCCTGAGAAAAGTCAAGCAAGTGTATTACTCTGGCACCAGTATTTGATTTCTCCACTGATGGGTTGTCTGTTCAAACCAGCAACACTCTTGCAACGTCTAAGTCAAAACTTAAGTGTGATGTCTAAGGTCTTTACAAAGACAGGTAGGATACAAGTTAGTCCAGTATCAGCTATTTAGGTAAAGTATATGAAACACATTAATGTCTTCCAGGCTGGCCTGTGTTGCGGAGTGGAGGACTTTCATGTTTGGGCAGACCTCTCACCTGTCTCACGTGGAGTAAGTTTGGATTTCAAACAGTAATCTCATCTCTTCTCTTGTCCAAGGCAGGATCAATCCTGTTGATGTCCTGACAGATGTTTGTCTGACCTGTTCATAAAGTCTTCAGAGACTCTTCAGGCAGTCTGCTTCCCTTTTCTGAGGTTTAAGACTAACTGCCATGCCTTAAAATATTTTTGTGATCTGCTCTGTAAGGTTGTGTTTAGCAGCAGTATCATATCCTTCTAATCATTTTGATGCAGTAGTCTTCTCTCTTAAAGCAACTCCCGCACAGTTTCAGCTCTATGTTTTCCTCATCTGAAAACACATTTCTTTGGAATGGAGGATAGGGTAGGCCACTTATTTGTCCCCTTTGGATTCTTCCTGTTGTCTGTGCCATCTTGTAAAAATTGATTATTTTAGTAGTTTTTGTTTTGGCTTGGATGGCAGAAAAAATTCAGACCACTGAAGCCATGCCATACATAACTCCACAAAGAAAATGTAATTCTTACCTTAAGTTTGTTTCTAGGGTGGTTTTTTTGTTTGTTTTGTTTTGTTGGTTTGAGTTTGGTGTTTGGTTGGTTTTTTTTAAATCATCCACTCTTTTCTCAGTCTGTGTAAAGGGGAGGAGGTACGAAGCCAAACCTCACCTTTGGCTCAGGGAAAACTCAAAAAATCTCCAAACCATATATGTATTGACTACTAGCCTCGAGAATAGTATTATATGGGTGGTCCTTGATTTGACTCTCTCTGCTTGGCTGAGAAAGTGAAATTAGACTCTCCAGGTTAAAGCTTGCTGATCCAGAATTTAGGTGGCCTCTTAGCTCCTCTTGCAAAGCACTCTAACATCTGAAGTTTGGCCTGGGTTACAGCTTCAGGGTCGGGTGGTTGCCTTGCTCTTCTCTTTTGCTTAAATAGGACTGTTATCACTCATCTTATATTGCAAGTCAGAGAGATGAATTGTACAGACAGATGGCTTGAAACAGACAGGTTATTACAATGATAGTCTTTCTATATGCAGTGCATATGGATTGTGTGAGCTGCCATTCTCTCCTGCTATTTTCATGTCCTTTGCCACCTGGATTCTCAATTGACTGAGGCACAACTAGACATGCACAAAGGGTTTTTTCTTCTTTCTTGACATATGCAAACCCCACCTCAGTTACAGAAGAACAGACACTGCTTCTGAAAGAAATCTGATTTGTTGTGTGTGGGCATGTATGCACCCCAGAAGAGGAATTAATGTAGGTGCTATAGTTAATGTTGAGTAAGTAGTTGTTTACTCTTGGGCTTGACTTGGCAAGATTTGTGATGGTACGACATGGTGTTCTACCAAGCTCCCTTCTATTACCCACATTCCTAGTGCTTTTTTTAAATTGTTTGCATTTTTTAAATAATTGTTTAAAATAATACTTTAGGTTTTATAGGTTGTGGAAAGCTCTCTGAAAATGTGGACTCAGTGCACATCAATACAGGAAGGACTGTCTCAAATTAGAGAGGGACTTAAAAAGGTATTCTGAGAGATGCATCAAATTCCTGTTCAAGCTAACAAAAGGAGCTCAGTTATCTAATCAAGATAACTATTAATATTAGTCTTCCTACCTATTTCACCCCTCTTTGAAGAAGAGGAAGTATGGAACTGATCTCACATCCTGCAAGCTGGTCAGAGTGACTGTTCACTTTTGCACAGTTTATGTCAATTAAGGAAAGATATTGCTGCTTCCCATCCTTTCAGGCCACTGTTTAAATTCCAGTCTGGAAACGGTTACTGAAAACCATGGTGGAAGGCATCATGGTATTCAGCTTTCCTGCGGAGTCACCTGAATACCTGCAGAAACCCTGTTTAGAACTGTGTGTGCAGTCAAGACTGATTTATTTAGCTCTGATATTTAAGATTTGTAGAGAGGTGTTTGGGGACTTTGCTTTTAATTTGTGCACCTGAGTAGGTTCTAAAGCTCATAGCTTTCACTGAGTTAAATAGTAAAGACTGTCTCATTCTCTTGGAGTTACCCATTTATTCAGGTTTAATAACCCAAATGAAGCATTTGCTTAATACATACGTTATTTAAAACATATTGGATATTTACACATTTACTAGCTTTAAAGTGTTACATCTTTAATAATGACTTTTTAATGCTCTTGTGTTTAGTTCCCTAGCTATCGTTTTCGTTAAAAACATGAATGAAAGTAAAGCAAGCAAGCGGACAGTGGCTTTGTAAGACCTCTGCAAAGATATATGTGAGGAAGGCTTACTCATAGCGTCTACTTTTATGTCGCCTTTGGTAAATCAAATCTTAGAAGGCCAAGTTGGAAGCTGAAATTCCATACACTTCAAGTGTTGAGTGTTTCTAATTGCTCCCTGGAGACACCTATGTTAGATGTCTGAAATGGTCTCCATGAGTACTGCACGCTGTGTTCCTCTTCTGTATCTGCCAGCCTTTCAGTGCAAGGGATCAGATATTTCTTCACGGTAGTATGACAAAACATCATGTTCCTGCCAAGTTTCATTAGATTATAACAAACCGAGGAAACTAAATAAAGTATTTACTGTAAACTTTCTGAAAACAAGTAAATTTATATTTTAAAAAAATATATATACATTATACTGCCCCTGTGTACAGATATTGTTGACTAGTGTTCTTGTAGGAATTCCACTTACTAGCAGTAGATTATTTTGTTCCTTGTATATTGCTTAGGTTTTTTTCGTTAGAACTGTTGTATATCCTGTAGATGTCCACAGATTTCTATGGTTAATATGTTGTGAAACTTATTCCCATTTTCAAGCTCATACAGATTGCAAAGTCCTAACGAAGTGGTGAATGTTTTAAGCGTGGTGCACAGCTATTTGTGATGTGAATCCCAGACTACGTTCTTTTTTGCACTGTGTGTATTTCCAACAACAAAACAAAATATGGCTCAGACAATGCAGAATAGTCTTTTCTGTACCTTAGAAACACAAATAAAAACTCTTCAAGTTTCCCGTGTTGTGGAACAGAACAGCCACGTACTTTATATTTTGTAAGATGCATCTGAGGTTCCAGTCCAATTTCAGGCTGAGCAATGTGCAGTTCTTTCTGAAAAGAATGGCCATGTTAAATGGCAGGAACATGACTGTAAAATACACATTATATCTGTTTCAGTCTGCATGCAAGTAGTGACAGGTGCTCAATGGTTGTCAGCATCCTTGTCAGCATAGAGACTCCTTTGACATTAAAGTCACCAGCTCGGTCCTGATGCTGCGCAGCTCTATTGGCAGTTCCATCAGGCTGCAGCCGATCAGCAAATGTCAGAGCCTCCACTGTTCTTCTGGTATGTCGCCAGCCCTCTGTGTTTTTGGGCTGGCCTTGCCTGTTATTTGAACTTGCCACACTACTTCAGCAGCTTTCCTATGGGAAATGAGCGGATAGGTCACGGGTCTGTAGGTATCTTCAGGGCAATGCAAAACCACATCCAAAGTGACTTGCATAAAGGTTTGTAACGATTACCATTGCTTTAAGCCAATCAATGGGTACAGTACCCAGGGACTCATTAAGTGGCATTTGTGGTGTCTGTAAAAGAGTTTTGAGCTGTATTTCAGGAAATGTGGTGACAGCCTTTAATGTCTAATTGACCTCTTCTCTTTGTTTCACTTTCCATATTTCCTTCTGATGTGTTCCCCTGTGGCAGCAAACAGCCCTGCTCAGTATTCTGAACTTCTGCTCGGAGCTGCAGCACCTCAGCCTGGGCAGCTGTGTCATGGTGAGTACTTACACCATGCCGGGCGGGGATGCGCGTATATGTGCACGCTTGCTTTGGAACTAGGCCTAGGTTTATGTTTCATAAAAACATGTTAAATGCTAAGTTGACATTATACTATACTCTCTTGAAAGGTCCAAGATGAATGCAGTTTAGTCATATGCTTAAGGGTTACGTACTAGTTTACTACGCCTAAAACATAGCTTGTAGGCTTTCTCATAGTTCTTCACCCTCTTCCTAAATTTTGGGGCATTCTTTATATGCGTAATCACTTTTTTCTTTCCAAAACTAATCAAGACTGACTTGGTTTTATTCAGACCAAATCATCATTCCTAGCAAGACTAACGCTTGTGTCTGGCCGTACAGTAATAACCATGAGAGAAATATTTTCAGCAAAAGCTGTTTGAGTCATAGACTTGCTGGGCACACTCATTGATTTAAAGAAAGAGAATACAGGGACAGCAGGAATTCCTGCAGGGCACTCATCTGAGCTGTATTGCATGTGCGTGCCAGAGCTTTATGTAGGGGGATTCTGGCTTTCTGCTGTCCCTGGTGCTAGACATGCCAGGTCACTCATCAGTGAGACTTAGCTGACCTTCCTCGTTGTTCAAGAAGCAAGTGACAAAGCGGAATTGGATCATCCTTCCCTGCTTTGACTCATGGACAGAAGAGGAGGGCAGCGTGACTGTTTTTCCAACAGTCCTTGTCTTCCTATGGTTTTTGATAATGGATTTCATTCCTTCTGCCTGTATAGTGGCAGGAGGGCAGGACTGTTTCAGTCCCTTTGGCTTGTCCAAGGTAGCTAATAAGACTTCCATAAGGAGATGCAGCAACTGGTCAACCTAGAATGGAAATAAGCACATTCTTCAATCTGCATGTGCTTATGGTGGCAGTGCCTATGGTCATGAAAACAGTTGCAATCATCTTTTGAAGGAAGAACAACAGTGCAATAAAAAGAAGGGGTTTTCAAAGAAAATTAACTTTTCACTGCATTTTCACTGATCTTTAGAATTAAGTGAATTTAAAAACGCCTATGTCTGGGGGTTGACAGGAAATTTATTTTATTTTTGTCTTTTGCAAAAGTAGACGTCGCTGTACTGTACAATAAAAAATTTTCAAAGCTCTTTAGAAATGACAAATGCTCAAGACAGATCTGTAGGTGTGTTAGCAAGCAAATCTTGAAACACCTATGTATGTCTGGAAAGATGGTATACATGACAAAGTGTTTGCTTTCCTTGCAGATTGAAGACTATGATCTTATAGCAAGCATGATGGGAGCAAAATGCAAAAAGCTTCGCAGTCTGGATTTGTGGAGATGTAAAAACATAACTGAAAGTGGAATAGCAGAATTGGCTTCAGGCTGCCAGCTTTTGGAAGAACTTGATCTTGGCTGGTGCCCTACGTTACAGAGCAGTACAGGCTGTTTCACAAACCTTGCACGTAAACTCCCGAACTTGCAAAAGCTCTTTCTTACAGCCAACAGGTCTGTGTGTGACACGGACATTGAGGAGCTTGCTGCTAACTGTACACATTTACGGCAGCTGGATATATTGGGTAAGAAAATGTAGAACTATGGGTATATTTCTTACTGTGTCTCAAAAGCCTTGCAGTTAAAAAGGAGTCCTTAAGACAAAACGGTCTTCTAGACATATTTTTAAATAAATATTTCTTAAAATTATGGTTTAGCATATGGAAAAAAAAAAAGAGGGAAGTTTTACTCACTGCAGTGAGTGTCTGACTTAGAATCCAGTGGATTTATACCAACCATGTCATTTGACTGCTTAGTATGGATTGCTTAAACTGAGATTTAAGTGTGAGATTTTTCCCATAACTTTTAGTTTCATAACCATTAGGTTTTTTTAACTGAAATCTTTCTCTTTTGACTATCAGAAGATCCAAATTCTTCTCCTTCTTTCTGCTTTTGTTTGTTGTTTTATTTCTGGGAAGTGTGATAAAGTATACTTATAGTGCGAGTCTGCGATCAATAAACAGATTTCTGCCTTTGCACAATACAGGTACACCAAGCAATATTTAATTTCTTTGTCACTTTTACCAGGAATTGAATTTCACTCATTAAAGAGGAAAAGGTAATTAAAAGCAAAACTTAAAATGGACTTTCTACTAAGATGGGAAGGAAGTGATAAGGGGCAAAAAGCATAGCAAATCTTAAATTTCTAATACTCTACAGCTTATATAGTTAAAAATATTTTTAGTAAATTATACTTCGGACTCTTGAGTCTCGGGCTTTGAGAAATGTAGTTTTGCATGATACTGAATTTCTACTTTTTATGGTGGAATATGAGGTTTTCTTTTTAAAATAATGTAGGACAGCAGGGATATTTGTGACATCAAGGTGGGAGAAATTTCTTCATGCTTTTACTGACTTATTTGCACAGGGTTAGTTGAAAAAGGAAGATTTAAATTAAAGGGAAGAAGGTAGCTGCACTGTGTATTTTTAATATTTAATAATTGTTATGAAAATACTACGTTTAGGTTGAGAGAGATGCTGGAAAGAACTGACAGCCCTCAACTCGAATAATGTTCCAAGCAAGTTTAAGGCTATCAGCATTTCTCATTACAAAAAATTTACCATATGACTTCAGATTGTCACTCCACTACAGCTAGTACACTCTTCTATCATAAAATATTATTTTACTCATCTCTGACTGAGAAAGTTGCCTTCTGACCAACATGGGAAAGGAGGATGAACATATAAAAACTTACGTTCACCTAGTACAAATTGTAGACACTTGATGTATATGTCCATAGGAGGTAATGTGTTTTGTGTATCCTTAAGGAAATCTATTTCATAGCTAGATTATCAAGGGCACATTTCTCTAATCAGACATGAAAAATTTCCAAACGGCATAATGAATGAAGTTTTTCATAAACGTGTATGTTCTTCTGACCGCCCTCTTCCACGTGTTTCTATTACAATGGCATTGTGTCTGCCCACAAAGTGGTCTGACCTTTTCACTACACCAGAGGCTGCCCAGTGAATAGTTCGGCTGTGTTAAGCCTACAGATAGTCTGCTGCTTCTGTTGCCTCCCTGCTGGCGGTGAAGGTTTGTTGCCACACTTCTCCTTTAGCATTTGAATTCAGTTTGACATCTTATTGATGTTTTTGTGGGAAGATAACGCGTGAATGTGGAAAAGGAATTTGTTCTGTTCCCTGGGTGCTTACCAGTATTCCTGAGTCAAGTGGATTTGTAGTCAACCTTTCCCAGTGAGACTGCATGTTGGGTTCAGATAAATGTACTCCAGGGGATATCCAGTTGAATTGTCTGCAAGATGTTACCAAAAACCTTAATATCCATGTTCCAGACCTCGCTTTCTTCCTTCAGAGGAGTACTTAATAGGGTGGAAAAAAGGTTGTCTTCTGCTGTAAATGAGTCAGTACAAGGTGATACAATATATGTGAAGAAGTTACCCAGCTTTTTTGGCAACAGCAAGAAAACTGTGTTCATGTCTTTGAATATGGGAACCATTACAGTTAGTGGTTAAAAGAGAGAGTTGTCAAGTAGAACCACATTGGGTCATTTGGAGGTACAATTGCCAGGTGTTCCCATGTAAGTGCAGAAGTTGCTGTTGTCTGAACTAAAGAGCTAGTCTCTCACAGTGCAGGAGTACAAGAAAGTCATAAATCTCTGTATGTGCTCTAGCTTTTGGTGGCTGATGTAGGGCCATCCTGTTACTATAAGCTATATAAATGCTTAATGTGTTTTTGTCCTTTTGAAGAAGTGTGACAACAGGTCTGAAGCTGTTAGAGGCCTGAGGTCAGTGCTGAGCTTTGCAAGAGTAACCTTGAACAGTGGGTCTTCTCTATGATGTGAATGAACGAGAGGTACTCTCATTATATCCTTTGTCATCTCCCAAGTACAGAAATGTCTGGCTTGTACATGCATTGTGAAGGGTGTAGAAGTATTACTGCTAGGTTAGCGGTGCATGCTGTAAGGGAACTTCTTTTGCTTCAACAAAGCTGTGTAAAAGCTTGAGGTTTTTTGCTATATGCAGGCACTTACCTAAGTAGGGATCAGAATGTCTTACCTTTCACTGCAGTCACCAGCGTTGACAATACTACACTGGTTTCTCTCTGCAGTTGTTAGAACTTACGAACTTGTCAGGGAAAGCTGCTTGTTTCAGTTATAGATTATTTATCAGCACAATAGCTTCAGGAGTGGAGGAGTCTAAGCCTCTGAAAGAAGTCTTGTTGAACTGTGTGTCATTCATTTAAGTGTTACAAAATGGATGTTATATATACCGTGGGTGCTGTTTCAGGTGGTAAGGTCCTGCGGCTTCCTACCCATCTGCCCTTTCCTTAGTCTCTCCATTATTGTTTGGCAATTGCCTTGTTACAGAATCAGAGGACTCCGTATACGAAGATGAAAATTGCCAGTTTTCAAGGGCTCCATAAAATTATTGGCCCATGTAAAGCCTTGTTTGATAGGTGGCTGTGTTTGTGGTGTATAAAACATACTTCAGAAAGTAAATTTCTGTTTAAAAAAATAAATTATGAGTTGGATCCATATCTGTTGTATTATAATACAGTTTGGAAGAGGAAGCATGATGTAAATGTGTCACTGACTACATGAGGGTGTGCTTTTTGAAGTTTCAGTTCTGAGCTTTCTTTTACCCATTACGTACTGAGCTGCCTGCTTACAAGTATCATTTCCTTCTCTGCCCACATCATTTCCACTGACTGATGTGGTGGGTTTCCACCTTACAGTAGAATGATCCGGCTGTGATCATCTACAGTTTTGTAGTGATAGAGTACATCATCCAGTGCTATCAAAAGTTAAGTGGACACCTGTAGACATGTAGTTAAAAACTAGTCTTCAAACTGTGATGAGCATTGAGCAATGTGACGAGTCAGATGACAACCTGAATTGGCAGTGCCAAAACCTTTTCTTGTACCTCATATCAGCTGCTTAGTTATGTTGCTGTGGGGCTACCAGCTGCTGTCAGGGATGAAGAATAAGTCATCTTAACCTCACTCCCCAAAAGTCCTGACTGCCTCTGTCCTGCACAAAAAGAGTAATGAAAAGTAGACACCCTTGTTACTGCAAGATTCATGTATTCCTATCTACATACCAACACCTCCCACACCTTCCTGAGCAACAGAAAACTCAACTGCCCCCTTGCCAGCTGTCAAAATTTTCAGCTTTATCTTGAGAGCATCAACACGTAGTTAGTCAATTCAAACATGAAAATGTGTAGCACATTAAAATTTAGAATTTGAGTTGTATGCAATAGATTGAATAAAATGTAAAGAATAAAAGGCTAGTCTGGCTGGTCTAGGGGAGGAAAGGAAAAGTAAGAACGTTTGAGGGAATAGTGCTAGTTATTTTCAGGGTCTCTACTCCTAAATATTATTTGGTGTGTGATAGTATCCCTTGCCCTAGATATTGGGGCTTTGGCAATTTTTATAGTTGTCATACACAGGTCTCCTGAACAGCTCTAGAATTTGAAGACTTCGATATATGATAGATATAAATGAAATAATTTACAGCTAATAAAAATAATTGTTCTAGCAAAGAAATCATTACTCAGAAATGCCTTTTACAAAGGCGATACTGGAACATTTTTCCAGGGAATAAACTGAACAACAGAACTAAATAGCAGATTTTAGTATACCGGTTATATATATTCTCAGAAATGGCCAATTGGTCCATGTAGGAAAAGTTGTAGTAAGTAACAAAGCCTCCAAACTCTAGAAGAATGCAGTGTATAAGTAACTACCAGGATACGTTGTCAGCCTTTCAAAGGCAAAGGAAAATGTGCTGTATTACACTTCTGAAATGCTTTTGAATGTTCTTTTAAGAAATATATATCACTAATTGTACATTGTATATATAAAAGTAAGGCTGCAGATGATGTTTACTTATCCCCTGGTGTGAATAACCAAACCCCAACTAGATTACTGGCTTTTTTAGCTTTTAGAAAAAGATATTTTCTAACATTAAATTTAAAGTGTGAGGAGGAAAAAAGAAACAGGTGCAGTAAAGCATGTAATTTAGGATGGCCTATTTAGTTACAAATCCATTAAAAAATCTTAGTCTTAGATGAAACAGTAGGAGAACTGTTGAAGTTCAGGTAGGAAGGAATGAAGAACATCCTACACAAAATCATCTGTGGCTAGGCATCTAGATCTAGCATTTTTGTAGAAACGCACATTTGGATCTTGAAGCTTAAAAGCTGTGATGTGTAAACGAGACTGGTTTTAAATGAAGGTGCTGATGCAGTAGCAATTTTAAGGCTTGGTGGAAAAAAGATGAGTAGCATAATGTGGTATTCCTGGAGTTTTGGCTGGAATGGTAGAGCAGATCCTGCTGGTAGGATAGTAGTACTGTGGTAAAAGTATGGTCAAGTGAAGTAAATAACTAAAGCGTATTACAGATTTTCTGTGTATCGCTATGGGGACTGTTACATCAACCACCAGATGGTTATGGTGACAATGATCAAATAATGATAAGGGAGTTAAAAATAACAATAATAATGACAAGCTTTGATTACCTTCGTGTAGATGAGGTAAAAATTTGGGGGCGTGATAGCAAAGACACTTTTCAGGTGATGTTAAATGATGTCTCAAAGCAACTAATCTGAGAGCCTACCATAGAAGAAGTGAAGACCACACTTGGATACCCCCTTGCTTAAAAAGAAGAGTACAGGAGACTGCTAAAAACAGAGGCATCTTTCTGGAAATGAATCCTGTTCAGAGAAGAAAAATAGGAAGATGACCTCTAGGAAGTGAAACACAATCACAGTAAGGCAGAATGAGATATTAAGGAACCATTGGCTAAAGGTGAATGCTAAAATTGTATTTCAGATGTATTAGAATTTTACAGGAGAGTTACTGAGGTTGGTAGATACTCCAGATGTAAAGGATCACTCAGCTACGAGAAAGCCATTGCAGGAGAACTGTTGTCTGTCCATTAGTGCTCATGGCAAGGGGGATCAAGTAGGCTGCTACATTAGAGCCATTCTTTCCAGGAGATTAACCCAGAAGGCTGCCTTAAATTGGAATGCCAATACAGAAAGCTTTTGAACAAATCAATACATTGAACAATAATAAATTGTTAGGAGTAAATGGTGTTTATGCAGCAGTTCTAAATGAGCTCAAATACAGGGCTGTGGAAATCTTATTTCTGGTATGTGATCTGTCACTTAAATCAGCCACAGCACTAGAGGAATGAAAGGTTACATGGCAAAATCTTCTGTAAAGGGTGCAGGTTAGAAGCTACAAACCAGTAAGATTGCCTTTTGCTCTGCGTAAACCAGTTGCAAGAAAGTCAGTCAGTGGACATGAAGGCTATTACAGTATTTTGAAGGAGAGCTGTGTCCCCGTGAGGATAGTTATGCCTCTTCAGTCTTTCAGAATTCCTTGGAGTTCTTGGTGGAGGTGAGCACTGATCCAGTCCATAGAGGACTGGATTTTCAAAAGCTTTAGCCAAGGTCGTTTTGCTTTTGTAACTTAGCTGTCTTCTCCTGCATTGTAATGAGTGTTTCAAAGATAGACAACAGAGGATAAGAACGTATCATCTCTTTTAACAGTGAAGTTGTGTCACTACTGTGGTCACCAAGGGTCTGTACTGATCTGTTTATAAGTAATCCAGGCAAAGTGGTGAATAATGCTGTACCAGAGGGTAATGCACAGATATTCAGGGTAGAAAAGTCTTAAGCTGAAGAACTGAGTGCTGAAAAATTGCAGAACGATCTTATGATACTTAGTGAACAGATGATAAAGCAGGAGGGAAACTGTTCCTTTAAGTGTGAAGTAATCACATGAGGCGAAATAACATTAACTAAGCATATGGGGGGTGGCTTTATACTAGTTACTGTCTGTAGGAAAGTGATCCTGTGGACAGTTTTTGGAAAACATCAGTTCACTCCTCAGCATCATTCTAACAGACAAACAGAAGGTCAGGATTTCTTAGGAAAGAAATGGAGAAAACACTGTAAGACCTCATTATACAGTTACTGACTTTGTGCTCAGTGCACTGTATAGTTCTGGTCATCCAATTTCAAAAGTACTAAATTAGTGCAGAAACAGGACAACAGGGATCATGTGAGATAGAAGAGTCTGGAAAACAGACAGCCTTGAGGGAAGAGAAGAGATGTCCGTAGGATTATGAATGATGTAGAAATAGAGAACTGGGAATGAGCTCCTACTGCTTCTTTATGATTCATTGCCCCTTAGTTATTGCAATTAATAAACAGTGGGTTTAAGGCTGACTTTTTTTTTTAACATTATATATTTAAACTGTAGAACTTATGTGAAGGGGCCATAAGTATAAAGAAGTTCAGAAAAGTAGTAGCATTCATGAAAGGTACCTTCAGAAATCCCTAAACTGATACTTTTTGGCAGTTGAGAAGGCCCACCAGTGAAAAGCTGCTTTAAAAATCTGCTGTGGTTTTTTTCCTTTTTTTTTGTTTGTTTGTTTGTTTGTTTTGGTTGTTTTCCTTTTTTTTTCCTTCTTTTTTTTTTTCTTGTTGGTAAGCATTATTGGTTCTGGCCATAGACAAGATCCTGGACTAGATGGCTTTTTGGGGTGCAGTTCAGCTCAAGATGGAGCTGTGTAAGTTGAAGTGTCTACCAGCGGGTGTCTGCAGTCATGTTGGATGTATAAACTCTTTTTAGAGCCAGGAGAGCTTGGTGAGCAATTTAGCCCACTGTAGACATCGAGGCTTGGTTCGCTTGCCCGGAGTAGCCTGCCTGGCTTCCAGCCATTCCAGTAAGGCATGGATCTCCTTGTCCTGTCTACCAGCTCTGTGTGGATGCCCTACACGGTGTAAGGAAGCCCAAGGGGCACTAGGCACTTCAGGCAACTGAATCATACTTCAGTGCCCAGTCAGTTCAATCAAGTGCTGAGCACCGTTGACTGTACTGATTAGATTTCCGTCAGCTATAATGGATGCATGCTTATAAACACCTATTTATTTCATTTCTGACTCAATCCCATGCTTGATCTGAGCCTGTGTGACACTTAGGAGTTCAGTCACTGTGGTCACGTTTTTAGCAGCAGTAAATAGTGTGTTTTCTGTTACAGTTAGTGTACCTATAGATATGATTGGTAGTCTCTTGAACAACTGCCCCTGCATGTGCGTAATACACATACTCACTCTAGAGTCCTAGAAGCCTTGCTGATTTATTTGGAATTGGAGTAGCCCATAATAGCTTGTGTGCTGTGCCGGTCATTGCAGTCAGCAGGAGAGTCATGAGAGCATGAGTGTGAGTGTAGTGTACTGTGTTGCTTGTTGCCAAAGCCCATCATCTGGGCACTAGGAGGTCTTGTAGCTGTGGGTACTTGGGGTCAGCTTCTCTAGTTAGAAATTCCCCTTGAAGTTGTAAAGTTGCCCCCCAATAGAAAATGATGGAGTTTTAAACCGTTAGTTGGGTTAGGAAAGTACAACAGGCTTCTTAAAGGCATTAATTCTGCACTGTCTCTGAGAACCTTTTAATTTTAAATGTAATTGAAATAATAAAAATTGTGTTATAGTAGCATTTTTTTCATGACATGGTATTAGCAGCTTTAAAAAAATAGACTATGCTCCATAACCTTATAATTTGTTTTGTTTCTTTTTTGTTTTTGAACAGGGACGAGGATGGTAAGCCCTGCATCTTTAAGAAAATTGCTGGAGTCTTGTAAAGATCTTTCTTTACTCGATGTGTCCTTCTGTTCACAGATTGATAATAGAGTTGTCCTAGAACTGAATGCCAACTTTCCTAATGTGTTCATAAAAAAGAGTTTCACCCAGTGACTCACTACATATGCTGCTGTGGAATTCATTTGACAGAGTTGTTTCCTGTGAATTTGTGCTGACTTTTTTAAAGAAGAATAGAAATCCCTTATGAAATAGTGGAAAGTATTAATTATTTACACAAATGGGTAAAATACATTTAAATATATTATGCATTTCTTAAGGAGTTGATATTGTACCGAAGAATTGTTTTACTCTGTGTTAATTGGTGGCACTGCATGTTTTTAAATACCAGCCATATGTGTGGCTTTAAGAAAATTAATACGTCGTCTTAAATGTCCCTTTATGGGGTGTTACACACAATAAACTATGTTAATATCCAGGTGAAAGCAGAAGTTCAATATTTAGCAGTAAGAAAAAGATGGGTGCTTCCTTTTTGTGTATATATGTTTGTGTGTGTATATATAAATGTATACAGATGTATTTGTATATACATACACACATACTGTAGCATTCTATTTTGGCCTGCAGCATAAGATGATATGATCTGGCCTATAATTAGTTGTTTGAAAACCTGTTTAAGCTTGTATAAGAATGGATTGAAAAGAGATTTTGTCTTCATTTTTTTGGCAGTGAATCGTATCTGATACATTTTTTTCTCCCTTCGTCCATCTGAATTAGCTGTAGTGATGTTTTACAGTTCAGCCTAAGCGACACAACAGATAAATGCAAGAATCTTCCGCCTGAACTTAGAGCAAGAAATGAAAGAGAAGATGGTTATCATGCAAAGTACCATAAAAAATAGAACTTAGTTTAATGCATTAGCAACTGTCCCTTACACTGGCATCAAATGTACTGTCAAGTGTAAAACCAAACATTTTGTTCAGTAAAACAGTAATGAAAATATAGTGAGTTTGAAACAAGGGCAATATGATTTGGTGATTATTAAATCACCAAACCTTAGTATTGGATTTGGTTTGGTTTTGGTTTTTTTTTTTGTTTTTCCAAGAGGTGATCGCTCAAAGTACTGTTGCAGTCTCTCTCTTCAACACTGTTTATCTTCTGGAGAAGGAAAACTGTGTCGATGGACAAATTCTAGAGGTTTCTTCCTTTTGTACTTCCTTGGATGAAGTTTTTCTCTTTTTTTTCTTGAATACCACTGGTATAGTATGTTGCTATGTACAGCTTGAGTTTAGAATTTTACCTTTTTAGCCATTGTTGATGAATATGGACCATGAAATATAGCTTGTAATTTGATGTTGGCTCCACTGTTCTTGTACTGATGGCACTTACTGCCTGCTGAAATAAGAAGGAAAGTATTTTGTCTGGCAGAAGTACATTGTTGCACCGAAGATCAGTGGCAAAGAATACTTCAGTTTATGCAGTAAATAACTGACCGCTACTAGAGGACTGCTACGAATCATTAAAGATTTGACGATCTCTGTGACTCCTGAATGAACGCTTTGAACTCTTTGTGCTGGTGCCAATACTTTATAAACCATGTCATGAAACAGCTACAGAACATTTATCTAATTTTATAAAAAGACCTTTTTCTTCAGATTTTTAAATTTTACAGAATCTTTTGGGAATTCCAGACCCAAAGAAGGGCATGCACAGTTGGCTTTTTGATTTTTTTCCTCCACACAAATGGCACTATGGGATTTCCAGCTAGATTATGCCATTCCTTTTTTTTTTTTTTTTTTTTTTTTTTTTTTTTTTTTTTTTTTTTAGAAAACTGAACATTGTCAGAGATCTTTAGATTTATTTACTACCTTTTTTTCCCCACACTGATGATGTCAGCTTGGGTGTGATTCTGTGTGAGACCTCATTTCTTTCAATCAGGTTTGGGTTGATTTATTTTTCTGAGAGCTTAACTTTTAACTTTTTTTATCTACAAGTAATATTTTTCTTTGTAATTAAGTATTAAACATTATTGTCCTAGTTATAGGAGAACACAGGTTCAGATAATGGGAGTTTACAAAGAACAGCATTTCAGAACAAATGTTTTTGTTGCGAAATTTCACTTCTCAGGGTGCATCTGTGTTTATCTCCTTTTTTTCTTAGACATGCTTCTTGTTTGTTTTTCCCTGTAAATAGAATGGGATGTGAATTAAGTGATAGCCATTGTGCCTTTGAACTGGTAAATTTGGTAAATAATATAGTTTCACTTTTACAGCATTAGTGAATCAAATAAGTGTTTTTGTAATCATGTATGTGTAAAGGATTTCATTCTCTGTTGCTTTTTAGGTAGTATAAAGGAGGTTTAAATTGACGTTTTGTTCATACTAAAGGATTTTCTTTTTCTTACGTTGTGCCTTCTGTTTGAAATTGTTTTGGTCAGGAATTCTCTGTTGTCACTTGAAAGATAAATTGAAGTCTACTTTTTATTTGGGCTATTTAAAACTTAGCTGTTGCTAACACATAATTAATTCAAATAGGTGAGAAATAATTGGGAAAGACTTCCATCTATAGTTGTAGACTTTAACCTTCAATCAGTGGGTAAGAAGCTCTTTTAGCTACAGCTTTATACCTCCAAGAAGTCTTCCAGCAAAGAGAGCATAGACAAGACTTGACATTTCTAATATTTCCAGAATAAAGAAAACAACATGCTTTCAGACCTTCCTTATACATCACAAAGAAGCAAGAATAGATCACTGTCTTTTTAGTTGTGTTATTTTATACTTATGTGTGTATATCTATTTATACATATGTATGTATAAATTATATATACACACACATATGTTTGTGTGTATATATGAAAACATTTTGTATGTGTGTACATGCTTACACCTATACGTATCAATCTCAAATTTTTTCATGTAGGAATTACTTTTGTGAAATGAATGTAATAGCAAAAGGTGTTTCACAGCAGTTCTGTTTTCAACTGTTGTTTTACTGTACCTGGAGACTGAGTTCCTCTCCACTCGTGCAGCAGGAAAAGCCTGGGCAGGAGGTGTGCAGGATTTCCTGTGTTGCTTTGCCAAAGTGCCTTTTGGTTTGTCTGCATGTGAAAGGTGTAACAGGGTATGGTAGAGTGTGAATGCAAAGTCCAATAACTACTGTGGACTGTCTCCCTGTGAAGCAGTCATATAGAGGGAAATTTGTTCTAGTTTCGTGTAAGCCAAAATGAATGATGCCAGTTCCTCAGTTGGAGGAATTTAATTACTCTGGAATTGGGTCGTCCTCTCCAACACTAGACCGTCCCTCAGTCATGTTATCTAAATTCTGCTTTTAAGGATATTCCATTTTTTTATCTTGTCCTTTGATCTTGTCTGTCTTTCTGAAGCATTGTAAAAGATGTGCTTTGGCAACAGATGTTAAAAAAACATTAATAACGTCCAAAAAAGAGGCTTGCTCTGAAGTCCTCCTGTTCTTAAACTAAAGGGGGGCTTTTGTACTATCTCTATGAAATTGGTGTGGGATGGCGTGTAGGTAGATAAGTCATTCTTTTGGTAATTTTAAAAATTAATATGATAATTCTACCATTTAAAGCATCTTCCCAACTCTTGAAGGCTTCAGTTCAATAGTGTATTCATAATCCTGAGCTGTCTGGATAGATAGCACTATGGAAATGGATGGTGTTTCTGTTGTTCAAATCATGCACATAATTAAGTACATTAGTGAGCAGGACTTATATGGAAGAACAGTTTTGCGTAGGAGTTTGGACCTTATAATCCCCATGTACTTGGAGGTCCAAATTTCAGACTGAAAAAAGGGAAGACTGATTCTTTCCTTGGGGCTCTCATGCTGACTTTTCCACATACAAGATGTCCAGTAATCATGGTACACAGTGAGTAGAATTCATCTCACTGAATGTCAGCTCTCTGAAAGTTAGACATCCAGTTTAAGGCAGGAATCTGGGCACCTCTAGAGAGCTATTAATCTCCTCCTAAGATAGATATTTAAGGAAAGTAGAATGAATCATTTTCTGGAGAGCCTCTCTGGAGACTGGAAGCTGTGCTTTAGCTCAGGTAAATACTTCGCTTTAGAATACTAAAGTGATCTTCATTCCATCCAGCATTGTACTACCTGTCTTGGAATAGCAAAAACAAGACCAGAACAACATCCATCCCCAAACCTCAAAATCCACCCAGAAAGAAGCAAATTAAAGAGATGCTGACAACTTGAAAAATCAGTGTTTTAAATGCCAGGATCTACTTCTGCCCCTGAGTCGCATGCCAATGCCTGTGGTATGTCCTTTTTTTTTTTTTTTTTGGTGGAAATGCATCCCCTTTCCCTGTTTTAAAACCTCATGTACCTAACTAGCTGTATGTATAGTTCTGTAAATGCATGAAATTAATGGGAAAACGTAATTAACGTATTGCAGCTATTTTGATAATCTTTCATATTGCTATAACTAAGACTATGACTAATTTAACTGCTCAGTTGTCATCAGAAATGTTACCCACTGTGCATTTGCAAAAATTGTGTGTTTAGTCCTGGTTCTTACTGTGTGTATTTATTGCATCTTATGGGATATGTTTCCCACATCACATCTGCAGGACTACTAAATTTACAAAAACTAGATAAAATGTAGCATTTTATTATATGGAGTATGGGGGTGACTTTATATATTGATTTACATGTTCATTATTACTCTTTTTGCAATGATTCCTTAAGGTGTAGCTTTCAAAATTACTAGGCTAGAAATTCCTGGTTTAATGCATCTGTACCTGCTGTGTTAGGCACAGTCAACATTTTTCCCAAATGAAAGCATATGTCCTTCACTGAGATGATAATTTCTGTGATTTTAGGATTCTGACTTGACAAATCCAAGAAAGGGCTTTTTATTAAATATTACCAGGCATGGGACAGGTTGCGAGAACTGACATGAGGAAGGGCTGAGGCATGCGTCTTGTGCATTACAGATCCTCATAGTCTTCAAAGAAGGGCCTCGGCAAGAGATGGCTCTTTTTAAGAAGATTCGGCCTCAGTAATAGCAGACAGTGGTGGGATTTTCCTGTTTAGCTAATGGAATGGATTAAGTACTGTTATTTTAGTTTGAGTAGCTCTAGTTTCTCCCTGTCTTGTTTTCATTTAAGAATGATAAATAGCACAGTTAGGACAGACATCCTAAATTGGAGAGGATCCTTTGTGAGGAACGAAGTTTTTCTCTTGCATGTTTTGTTCCCCTTTTCTAAAAAAAAACAAATGAAAAAAAACCTCAACTGTTTGAAAGGTCTCTTTTTTTCCTTGGATACTGAAGAAACGCAAATGTAAAGAAAGTTGAGAAAAGAAACAAAGGAGACTTAACCAGGTTTATCTGGAAACTCATGAAAGGGCAGCCAGAGCTTTTGTAGACGTGAGGAAAGTAAGTGCATTGTTCTAGATCAGCTGGTCTCTTTCTCAGAAATTTAGTTTCCCGTATAATTTCACATGCTCATACTTCTAAGTCAAGATTTATCATTTAGATGCTCTTAATAACTGACCTTTCATATATGTGCTTGTGCAGTAATTCCTGATGTTTCTTTGTTTCATATTTATGAACTACATAAAAATATTTTTTCTTCACCTACCACTGCCCAGCTGCATTTTGTGTTAAACTCTGAAACAATTTTGTGCATGCACACGCAGACACATGTAAGACCTAATTGCTTAGGATTTTTGCAATTGGTCCCTTTTCGAGGACAAATAAACAGCAGTTTTCGGGTAAAAATTGTAAAGAGAAGGCTCAGGGGAAATCTTGTCAATGTATAGGAGTACCTGATGGAGGGAGGGAATGAAGAAGAGGGAGCCAGATTCTTCTCAGTGATGCCCATGGACAGGTCAAGAGGCAGTGGGCAGAAACAGAAACACAGGAGACTCCATTTGAACACAAGACGACACAGTTTATGGTGAGGGTGACTAAGAGAGCCTGTGGAGTCTCCATCCTTGGAGATATTCAAAAGCCATCTGGGCATGGTCCTGGGCAACCAGCTTGAGGTGGCCCTGCTTGAGCAAGGGGCTGGACCAGATGACCTCCGAGGTGCGTTCCAACCTCAACCATGCTGTGGTTCTGTGATCTGAAACTTGCCCTTTGGTTGTTCTGTTTGCTTCAGTGTGCTGATTGCTGAAGATGGAAGAGGGGAGAAAGGAAATAATACCTATCTTAAGAAACTTGCAATGTCGAGAACAGTCACAAGAATCTTGTTCATTTGTTCATTTCCTTTTTTTTTTTTAAGGGAAGTAATATTTTTCTTGGTTTAGGTTAGTAGGAAAATCTGAATGTAAGGTTAAAATAAAATTTTTGTGATGTTTTTGACATACAGTTCTGTAATACACAAACCACACATGATTAGTTTACAGAACTATTATTGTCACTCTGAAGTCTGAAAGTTAGACCAAGGACTAAGATAAGTATCTCTATTCTTGGGTACTGACAATAGTTTCTGTTTAGAAACTGAGTTGTCTATAATATGTTAGGAACAGTTTAGTTTGCATATTTTTAGTATTTGTTTACATAGATCTTATAATATATTGGGGTAACCATTGCTTAGGTGTCAGTTGTTTCTGCTTACTCTAATGGAAACTGACTATAGTGGTTCACTGTTCAGTGTCAAAAGATGAAAATTTGTATTCAGGTGAAAAAAAGGACAAAGTTTATGAAACGCTGAACTATCTGAGCATTTTAGGGAGATACTGTGTATAATCGTGGTGAATTACCATCTTTTGTGCATTTATTTACCGTTATACTGTTATCAAGAGCTGTTGGGTAGTACAGTTCACCATCAAGAGATGGGTTCTCTCTATCAGACCTTGGTCTCTTTAGATATATTTTCTTCAGGGCAGTGTCACAGATTTCTGCACATACACACTGTTCTGAAACTAATAGAGGCAAATTAAAAATAGCTGTTTTGGCTGTGATTTGGAAACTAATGGCTAGTCTATGCTTGGAGTTACTTTGGAAAAGTTACTGAAAGTGAATTAAAATAACCAGCAATTGGCGTGTTCTCAGAGGGTGCTGTGCACTTTCTGATTTAACTTTCACGTACAGACAAGTCCTAATTACCAGCTGTCCCTTGAGCCACCTTAGCAAAATTGATGTGATGGTCTCATTCTGGTTCTTCCTAGTGAGCATAAAGCCACTACAGCTCTTCAGCATCTTGTGGCGTTTCGCATTCATCTCCGTACCAGGCAGATAGCGGAGTTGGGGTGTGCTGAGACTGGCCTGATCTCCGCATGTGAGGTGTGTGAATTGCCTGGGGGAATTTCCTGCTCGCTTTTATTCCTACGTGTGGATGAGAAGGAATGGCATCTCCAGGCCTTCAAATTTAAATACCTGAACCCAGCAGCTGGATGCATTTAAAAATAATAGGTCTCTCCCTGCCCCCCCTCAAAAAAATAGCAACAAAATACTTGCACTGAATTTATGATACAATAGTATGCTCCCTTTTTTGCCGCAACAGTAGGAGTATGAGTAATGTTACAATGAACTCCTACTGCATTACCTTTTAACGGGAGTAATTTATATAAAAGGTGGAAGAGCAGCAACAGGGGGAACAGTTCCGGACACTATCTGTAAATACCTCTGCTATGCATGCTATGCCAGTAAGTACCAGAAGCAAGTTACGCCTTTTTTTAATAACAAGTTGAGAAGGACAAAAGGGATAATTGCCTCTAAGCACATTTTCTATAGCTGGAGGATATTTGTATCATCTAGTTTTAAATGTCTAGGGTAGGTACTAAAGGTAGGAAACTAGTGTCCTCAGGTCCCTTCACTCTGGAGAGATAGGTTCCTCCACAGGGTGGTTCAGATGAGATCAAGCTTGAATTGAGGTCTTCAGTTGACCTCTGGAGACGCTGAGGTCCATGCAGACCATGTAAAACTTCTACTGGAAACTGGCTTCCTGAGCTACGCATGCTATCCTAGCACGTGTGGATTCCAAGTAAGCTGCTCCCTATTAGCCTGCTAGCTTCTCTTGCTTCCATCAAAGGCCACCGTTTTATTTGCTCTGTTAATTGAACTGCATTTGATTGCTCCCTACAAAATGTCTTGGCTAAAACTAGAAAACTTTTTGTTTTCTCGTAGCCGAGTGTTTAAAACCAGTTTTTCTGGATTTTTTTACCCTCACAAGTTGGGCATCAAAACCTGAAGAAGGAAGAGGACGATAAACTTCAGTGGAAAGAATAGCAAGTAGCAGGTGGGAGCATGTGGGTTGTGCAAATGTCTTAATTTGAATTAGCATGAGTGAGGATAGCCACTTTTGATTGTGTTCCAGGGCTCCTTAACTTCTAGATAACATCACTTCACTACTGTGTCCAAAAGATGTCCAAACTGAGGTTGTTCATTTTCACCTCATAATGGTGGTTCAAGTCCTGGAGTATAAAATGCTACTGTGAACATACGAGAACATGCAAGTTCTAACTGGCTTCAGTAAGTTTCCTAAGGTCCTTTGAGCAACAGATGTTGGAAGGTTTAGATTAGAAAGGCTACTAAGAGCATTTTTAAAGCATGGTGAAGGCAGTGTTTAGCAAAAGTGGGAGGTGGGGGCAGCGGTTCATGGATGTGTTTTTTGTGGCTGTTTTGTGATGTTAAGCTACATGGGCCCACTACTTTGCCCTGTTGCAGTCCTAAATACAGTCAGTATTCCAAGAGCTGTGTCTGTATGTGCAATCTTAGATCCCAAATTTGTTCTCTGTGCTCTCCTTCAATAACTCGTACACATTCAGTATTAACCCCATTTTTCTTTTTGTGCCCCTCTTAGTATACTACCAGTGTTTACCTCGGCATCTTCTGTATATTTGGTTTTAATATTCCACTCTTGAGGCTTGTGCATTTTTTTATATTTATGCAAGTACTTGACTACATTTCAAAACGATGGATTTTACCCCTCTGAGTATTCTGCTTGACCAGTAGTAAATGGGAGGTATGTTATTAGTGTATTCCTTCTGTTCAGATTTGACTACTGCATCTTCTCTTTCTGTGTAAACCCAAAGTTGTCTGTGCATATGCAGACACAGCTCAGGCACGGATACCTGGCTTCTCGTTTGAATACCTTGGACTCGTACCACTTAATATGTATTTGTTGTACAAGGTAAGGGTTTACTTGAACACATGTAAAACAGAGATGTTAGCCCTATATTTATGAATGATTGAATTCATTATGGAGAAACCATCTAATGCCTTATATTGCTAACTCAAAGGTAGTTTCTTTTTATCTTAAAAAGTTAATTACATATTTACACACTGATTATTTCTATTTAGTAAATTAAGCCTGTTTTATTCTGACACGTTGGATCATTTAAACTGTCATAGTACTGTGTTGTACAATTTTATTCTGTTACTGCCAGTATAAAGAAGTTGATGTCCTCACTGAGTTTTCGATGTCTGCTAATTCAGACATGACAGAAATGTGTTAAAATATATTCAACCTATAATATTTATTTTGCTTTGCACTTAATTTGTTTCCCTTTGACTGTGTTGCAAAATACCAAGTGTACATAAAATAATGAATAAATAAAACAAAAACAAATTGTCTACATTCATTGACCTTTTGTGCATTCATTTAAAAAAAACAATGAAATAAAACATGAAATATGATACATTCAGAGGAACAGTTTGGGCATATTTTTATCACTGTTCATTTTGAAACAAACTACCCTGGATGTTTTTAAATACAAATTTTTGAGCTTTTTTTTTTTTAAAGTGTATTATTGTTTAATGTTTAGCTTACTCTGTAGCCCTCTGAAAGCACATGGAACTAGGTGCTTTACACAAAATAAATGTTTCTCTGCCTGAAACAGTTTGTGATCTACGTACAGAGCAAGAGGCAACAGATGGATACAGACAGACAGGTTATAAAGTGAAATACGGAAGAAAAAAAATTGTTGAACTTCTTTGAAGAATAATTTCCTACTCTAATGCAAATCACGTTACCATACCGTATTAATCCCTTTAATTATATAGGTGGTGATATAGTTGTGTTTGAATGTTGTGGAACTCAAGCAATATGATAAATTCTAAATTTAGCAAAGATTTTACAGTGTTCTGCAGCTTTGAAAATGGGAACCAGAAGGGGACACGTGATCGGTTGGGCTCGACTTGTCCAGAACAACCCGAGTACTGAATTTGAAACGAATAACTGCTTTGCTAGACTTTGTCCTCCTGTTTTCATGAATTACCTAGAAGGTTTGTTTATTGGTTCAGAATTATCTACCAAATCTATATTGGTCTGATCAGTGCCCATTTTTTCCTAGACAGAGTTTATTAAGTGTTAGATTTCACAGAATCACACAGAGTCACAGAATAATTAAGGTTGGAAAAGACCTGTAAGATCATCAAGTCCAACCATTTGCCTGATACTGTTAATTGTTCAAGACAACGCTCCGACTAAAACAAACAAATACTAAACTTTGAGTTGTTTTCTTGCATCTCAAGGAAGCTTTTCTTAAGACTCTTTTTTTAATATCACAGAATCACTGAAGTTGGAAAAGACCAACCTAAAAAAAAAAAAAAACAACAACCAAACAAACAACAAAAAAAACCCCCAACAAACACACACACCAAAAACCAACCCACCCAACACCACACAGCACCATGCCCATCAAGCCACGTCCCACAATGCCACATCCACACGCTCCTTGAATACCTCCAGGGAGGGTGACTCTACCACCTCCCTGGGCAGCCTATTCCAATGTTTCACTACTCTCTCAGTAAAGAACTTTTTCCTAATATCCAGCCTGAACCTCCCCTGGCGCAACTTGAGGCCATTTCCTCTTGTCCTGTCACTAGTCACTTGGGAGAAGAGACCAACACCCACCTCTCTGCAACCCCCTTTCAGGTAGTTGTAGAGAGCGATAAGGTCTCCCCTCAGCCTCCTCTTCTCCAGACTGAACAACCCCAGTTCCCTCAGCCGCTCCTCATAAGACTTGTGCTCCAGACCCCTCACCAGCTTCGTCGCCCTTCTCTGGACACGCTCCAGCACCTCCATGTCCTTCTTGTAGTGAAGGGCCCAAAACTGAACACAGTATTTGAGGTGCGGCCTCACCAGAGCCGAGTACAGGGGCACAATCACCTCCCTGCTCCTGCTGGCCACACCATTTCTGATACAGGCCAGGATGCCGTTGGCCTTCTTGGCCACCTGGACATGCTGCTGGCTCATCTTCAGCCGGCTGTCAATCAACACCCCCAGGTCCTTTTCTGCGGGGCAGCTTTCCAGCCACTTATCCCCAAGCCTGTAGCATTGCATGGGGTTGTTGTGGCCAAAGTGCAGGACCCGGCACTTGGCCTTGTTGAACCTCATACAATCGGCCTCAGCCCATCCATCCAGCCTGTCCAGATCCCTCTGCAGAGCCTTCCGACCCTCAAGCAGATCAACACTCCCGCCCAACTTGTTGTCATCTGCAAACTTGCTGAGGGAGCACTCTATCCCCTCATCCAGATCATCAATAAAGACATTAAACAAGACTGGTCCCAAAACTGAGCCCTGGGGGACTCCGCTTGTGTCCGGCCGCCAGCTGGATTTCACCCCATTCACCACAACTCTCTGGGCTCGGCCATCCAGCCAGTTTTTAACCCAGAGAAGAGTGTACCTGTCTAAGCCACGGGCCGCCAGCTTCTCTAGGAGAATACTGTGGGGAACAGTGTCAAAGGCTTTGCTGAAGTCCAGGTAGACAACGTCAACAGCCTTTCCCTCATCCCCTAGGCGGGTCACCTGGTCATAGAAGGAGATGAGGTTGGTCAAGCAGGACCTGCCTTTCATGAACCCGTGCTGGCTGGGCCTGATCCCTTGGTTGTCCTGCACATGTCCCGTGAGCGCCCTCAAGATGAACCTCTCCATAATTTTCCCTGGCACCGAGGTCAGGCTGACAGGCCTGTAGTTCCCCGGATCCTCCTTCCGACCCTTCTTGTAGATGGGTGTCACGTTGGCAAGCCTCCAGTTGTCCGGGACCTCCCCCGTTGACCAGGACTGTCGATAAACAATGGAGAGCGGCTTGGCAAGCTCCTCCACCAGCTCCCTCAGCACCCTTGGGTGGATGCCATCAGGCCCCATAGACTTGTGGGTGTCCAGGTGGCATAGCAGGTCGTTAACTTCTTCCTCCTGGATCATGGGGAGCCTCTAGCACCTACAGAAGTGTTCAGCCTCATTTATGTGCTTTTGTATCACAGCTTTGCCTCAGGCTGGTATCATTTCAAACGTGCTAAAACTACCTCCTAGCACCAGCTTACAGCTGCTGTTGCTTCTGAAGCCTAAGGACAAGACTTGGACCCGGCTTCTGTGCATCTTGGACAAAATACAGCTGACTTTTGACATGTGCTAAGTACAGTTTCAGACGTCATTTCTGACTGCCCTGTTTTTGAC
This sequence comes from Gavia stellata, assembly GCF_030936135.1. Lineage (NCBI taxonomy): Eukaryota > Metazoa > Chordata > Aves > Gaviiformes > Gaviidae > Gavia > Gavia stellata. The sequence goes on from NC_082595.1 coordinate 67,631,724, forward strand.
AGATACCTGTTTCTCAGCGCTGCTTTCACAATATTGAAAATTCACAAGTATAACTGAAAATTGTCAGGTGTCTGTTCTTCTGTGTGGCACTTCTGATAATGCAAATGGTTTAAAAAACACACAGATAAAACCAGATTTCAAAATATTTCAGGATTTCCAGACTTTAATGCCTGAGAGCCTATAATACACTTTATTACATTATTATGTGGCAGGAGTGCATTATTATTTGGGGAAGTGAAAGCAGTTACGTGTTCTCAGTACTCACATAGTTTTCCATGTTACATGTCCAGAGGCATGGAGGAAAGTGTAGTGTTCTGTGAAAACGTTAAAAAATGTGAACTTATCTCTTTCTTTAAGATGCAATCGGCAGTCTTCATTGAATTTAAACAGAACGCTGTACATCTGATACCATGCAGGCTGCAATTGTTTGTTCGCTGGTAATAGGGAAAGTCATCATACACAATGCAGGCATTTGTTATTACAAACAGATTTTAACATAACGCTTTCCCTCACAGTTTTGAAGAGCTAGAAATAAAAACACCTTGACGCAGTGACCGGGTAGTTTTGAACTGCCAAATATCTTTAGGAGTTAAAATAAGTGCAGCAGCATTTTTGTAACAAGGTCATGTCCATCTCTCTGCATGCAAATGCACGAACAATTGAAGTTCAAACTTCAGGCCAATAGGTCTCCGAGTGCAGTTGGAGTCTGGTGATACAGTCCGCGTAGTTCCTTTGTAAAAAGGATATATTGTGCTTCGAATTAGCCTTGTAACAGGCTACAAGCTCAGGGCTCGAACAAAGTCCGCCACAGGCAAAAAAAATTAAAAAAAATAAGATAATAGACATTAAATAGTCTGTATTTAAAAACTACGCTGAATGTGACAGAAAGATGCGATTGGCAATACACTTAGGTTATTTTTTCTAGTACCAGTATCCAATAGTAAACATAACAATTTGGGCAGCTGTTAGGTTAGCACAGGAGGCCTCTCATAGAAGGATCAAGCGCACCATGTCTGAATTAGCCGTTTTAACAGTTGCTAAAAATGATCAAAAGCAGCTCAGAGTTCAGGAAAACTGGAATGGGAATGAAAATAAAAAGTTGCATTACATCTAAGAGAGTGTGATTGATGCAAGCGACTCTCCTTCTTGCTTCGAGATACGGCTGACGATGGTTGGGTCTGGTGCCTGCTGTTGCTTTCCAACACCTGTTCCCGGGATGCTGCTGCTGGGAGCAGCTGTTCCCTTGCAGTGACTACAGTAAAATATCAGAGTGCTAAACTGCTTAATTGGGCATTTTGAAAATATGTAAAAGGGGTGCGCTTTGGGATGAACTTTAGAGACCCTACTATGCAGTATCTCTGTTTAGAGAAATCTTTACTGCGTTTTTGCAGTCACTTCTGTTTAGTAATTGCAAAGGGTTTGTGTGCAAAATTATCTGACCATCATACGGAGAGCTCATTAAAGGTGACAGCAAGCTATTTTCAGCATTTGTGTATTTATTTTTTTCCATACAATGTATTGATAGACTTGATAGGATGCTTTGGAGTAACTCATTCCTCCAGCAGACGTCTTCGAGGTCTGCAACCGCTACCTGGTGTTGAGCTCAAGATACTCATCTTTTTTAAGCGGTTGCGGAAGGGAAAAAACCTGGTGGGTAGGTACAGAGTCTTCAGGTGGGCACTCTGGGCTGTGGTGTTGTCAGTGCTGTGCCTGCCGATTGACCTGCGGACGAGTTACTGAACTTGTAATTCACTTTCCATCTGTGTGTGATCAGGTAATATTTACTGTATCTCGTACTAATGAGATTCGTGGAGAATGTAAATGTTATGCAAGAGTAAATCATTATCTTTGAATTGGCTAAGAGAAAGGATTTGTAAGAGCAAAATACAGCGGGCATTGCGCAAACCTAGACACAATACCGCTCTAACGTTTTTATATATATACTTTTAAATAATTCAGTCTCTTCAGATAATGACAGCAGCTTTCAAGTTCAAGTATTGATCCATGGGTGTTCTGCTGCTCTCCAAAAGGCACAGATGCTTTCGCCTGCGCCTCCACTGCTCAAAGTGGCAGATCTTCGGAAAGGAGGTATGGATCGAGATTAATGATCTCCAGCTAATGATCGGGTGCTGTCACCTGAGAGCAAGAAGTCAGTTGCGAGGGGGTGGGGTGACCACCCACCTTTTTGCATTTACCTAAATATACAGTCCTTAGGCAGTTTTTACATCTTTCAGTTGGCAGGAACTGAACCTGAGCTCTGGTAGTTAGAGCTGCCATATTCAACTGTGGCTCCGAAACGGAGAAGTTTCGTGCCACACATCAGTAGATGAACCACCTTCGTGCACGCGCTTGATCTGTGGCAAGTGTTCAGTGTTACCACAATTTATCATCTAGAAATCTTGAATGCTGTTTATTAATAAAACAAGATTTTTTCCTTAAACACTATAAAAGACTAAGTGAAAATGTACACTCTCCTCTTTGCAAGAAAGGAAGTGTACTTACCTTGCTCCCTAGCTTTTTTTTTTGTCTCAGAATAACACTGTCTCCTTATAAAAACACTTTTTCCCGGAAGTCTCCTACAGATGATGAGGTTAAATTTGGAAGAGTGAGGAAACTCTAGCTCCTTCTTGCATCTTTCCATCTGATGGACAGTTAGTACCCGTCGTGGCCCCGCTCGCACAGAAGAGCTGGATCTGTCCAGGGAAGGCAGAGAGGCCGTTCCCTCTGGTCGAGAAATAGCAATGCTGTATTTTGTCTCAAAATTAACAGAAATTAGAAAATGGGCCGTATTCAGCCAGGATGCTCTTCTGTATCAGGTAACGGGTTGGGATTGTGGCATTTCGATGAGGCTGTTGCTCATGTTTTACAGCGCTCACCGCTGCCACAGCCGCTGCCTCTAAGGACTCCTGCAAACTCCACAGCACGTCCTTCTTACCCCAGACTCCCCGGACACTGCTGAATTTGATCTTAAATAGAAAGCGTTTGGGACATCTAAACAACAGGGCTTCCCGCTGCCTGTAACAGCCGGTGGCCCTGTGTTTAGGCTGTGTGTTTAGGACTAGCAGGTGCTGAACACCTACTGCAGCTCACCTTATTTGACCCGGTAAGCGTTAGGTCCAAGTCAGGTGGTAGAGCACCGCTAGGATGTGGGGAGCCTTGGACTGAGGCCAAGGGGAATTGAAGGTGCAGCTGAGGCTTAGCCGCTGGGTTACACGGCAATTTTCCGGGTGAGCCCCCTTCTGCCCTTGCACTGGAGATGTGGAGGCCGGAGTACACGAGTCACAGTGCTGGGCCGGGAAGAGGGAGATTGATTTCAGCCTTGTAAGCAGGGCCCACGGGCAGGAGAGAAGTCTAACCTGTCCCTGTAGATACATAGCTCTATATAGATACGCAGGGGCATGCCCCTGCTGCGGGTGTGCCTGTACTTCTGAATGATCGGCTGGAGAGGTGGCAGCACCGAAGCCAAACGGACTGGCTGCCCCTCCGCAGGTCCTCTGAAACACCTCCCTCCCTCAGTCGGCTACGGAAGGCGTGTAGGCAGGTCCATCCTTTTTCTTGCCCAATTCAAACAGCCAGACATTCATAATTTTAATAAGGGACTGCTTAAGTTAAGGGCCGAGATTCTACCCCAAATTAAAACTGTCTGGTTTGGGATATGATTTATACGCTGTGGGGGTTCAGCAAAATTAGTATGCAAAAGGTCAATGTTATCCACTTCCCCAAACCCATTAACAAATAAATCCGTCCTTACTTATCTGCCGTTTTAGGAAAGGTGCCTGAGACAAAGCCAGCTTTAAAGGCTGAACCTTCGTTGTAGCTTTCTGCCTGCTGCGAAGAGAGATACCTCCATAGCGAGGACTGACATGGGCTTGGTCTCTAGCGGAAGGCGTAGCTGCTGCTTACCTTTCCTGTTCCTGCCGTATGCATAGCATCTTATTTCTGTTATCCGAACAGGTCCACAACTGACGTTCAGCTGGAAAACAGGTTATTTTCTCCCATGTCTGCTTAGTGCTACAGTATTGGCTGTCTGTAGTGTGATTAGGTTTGTGCAGAACGCTCATTTCTTTCTAAAACTTAATCTTTCTTGGGGTTTTTGTTTTGTTTTGTTTTGTTTCAGCTCAATTTGCTTGTTGAGTTAGCAAGAGACTCTGAGATCGTGATATGTCACTTATCTGTTTTCAGTGCACTACAGTCTGCTGCAGCAGAATGTCTGAATGGCTTGGGTTCTTGATATTCACAATATTTTAACGTTTTCAGCACCTACTTACACAGTGGCAAGTGGTAGTTATGAAACTGGTAGCACTGAAATAAACACAAGATGTAAAGTTGTACGGTCTTAGTAACCAGTGCTGCTGCTGGGGTCTGGGTCCTGTAAAGAGCAGAACCCCTGACGGCTGTCAGGCGGTTGGGGAGGGTGTCACAGCTGTGCCGTCAGGCTGTCGGGGTGTTGGGTGAAAAGAGAGAGCACCCAGCCGGCACCAAATGGCCCCGTGGGCGACCAGGGCTGTCTCTGGTTCTCTGTTCCTGGGAAATGGGGATGTCACCCAAATGGGCAGGGCTTTCGGAGGCCTTTTTTTGGAGGCCTTTGGTTATAGTCTGGCATCTGGGTGATTTGACTTCAGCAAGAAGAGAAGTCATCTGGTGGAACAGTGGGATTTGAGGCCGGTGGGATTTGGGGACACCCCCCCAGAAGAAGGGAGCGATGTGGGAAGGCGCTGGCAGAGGTGTGCAGCGCTCGGGGCGGGGGGGGGTGGCTGCAGCCGGCGGGGCCGCGGGGACTTGCCCCGCTCCCGCTCCCGCTCCCGCTCCCGCTCCCGCTCGCAAGCGAGGGCGCAGCGGCGGAGCGGGGCGGAGAGCAGCTCCCACGGGCCGCGGGGTACCCTGCGCGGGGATTAGACCCCGCAGCACACTGGAGGCCAGCAGCAGGAACGACACCGCCCCCAGGCAGCGCGGTGGGAAGAGCCGAGCCCCACAGGTGTCCCCTTCACGGGTGGCGGGGCGGAGGCGCGGGCACCACGCGGGGCCGCTTCCACGCTGCGGATGGGGGGTGGCGTGGCTTTCTCCGGTTATCCAAGACGGCGTGGCAGAGCTGGCAGAGGGGCTGCCGCTCGGAGGGACAGGACACCCCCCAGCCCGGCGCCTGCGGCGGGGGGGCGAATCGCATCCTCTCCCCCAGCCTTGCAAAGGGACCGGGGGGGTCCTGGCTCTTTTTTAATCCCAGCCGGGCGGCGGGAGAAGCAGCGCGTTGAACCAGGATTTTGATGCTGCTGCGTGTCTATTTAAAAACCAAACCAAAACAACAAAAAGGGTAAAACCAGGGGGAAGACAACAAGCGCGCTCACGACTTTCTCCCCCACCGCGCCCCGAGGCACCGCGGGCTCCAGCGACCTCTCCGCCGGGTGCCCCGGAGCCCGGCCCCGTCCTTCTGGCGTCCAAGGAGGGAGGGAGGTCCCGGGGAGGAGGGGGGATGCTCCCCGACCTTCCCGGGGGAGGCCCCGTGGCGGCGGCGACCGCTGGGGGGCGCCCGCACTCCACGCGTGGCCCCAGCTCCGGCCCCGGCCCCGGTCCCGGTCCCGGTCCCTGTCCCGGTCCCTGTCCTGGTCCCGGGAGGCCGAGGCCGGGGCCGGGGCCGGGGCCGGGGCCGGGGCCGGTGGCGTCTTCCCTGGGCCGAAGCGCTGCCGGGACTGCGGCCGGTCCACGGAGCGGGGCGAGGCGAGGCTCTGCGGGAAGGAGACAAGGATCCCCCTCCCAAAGACCCCCCCAAATCCCACCGCTGTCCCCGTGTGTCCTCCTCCCCCCGCCCGATCCCGGGGAAACTCGGTCCCCAGCCACGCCAGCGGCGGGGTCGTCTGTCAGAGGCAATGGGAAGCCGTCTCGCCCCTTTGTGCGTCTTGCGGGATTTCTCCTTGCATAGGCAATTGGCAAAGGTTAGCAAGGCGTCTTTAGATCCCCTATAATCCCAGTTTAAATATTAAAAGTATAAGCAGCCTAGGCCCAGTATTTACCTCTGTAACTCCACAGATTTCCCTCCAGACCTGGACTTCTAAGTATTTACGGGACAGTTTGCGTTCCTTTTTTCCTTTTTCTTTTGTATTTCTTTTCCCCCACCCCTTCGTATTTCTTTAACGAACTAGCGGGAAGAGGAGGGGGGAGACACCAACAATAAAAGCAGTGTTTTTATGGCCGAGAAGTAGCCAGTCTCCCTGTCTGTAACGTGAGAGGAAGGCGAGATTCCCTCCCCGCCGCCTGCTTTGTCACCGGGCTGGGTTTAAGTGGCCGGCACATCAACACCAAAGGCAAAAACCACACACACGCATCCCAAAACTCGACACAAACCCTCTGTTGGCTCAATAGTGACGATGGGTATTCTGATAACGAAATAACCTCCCTGCTCGGGTGGGCTCTGGGCTCCGCTCCCTGCCCTCGCCGTGCTTCAAACGGCAACCGCCACGGAAAAGGAAAAAAAAAAAAATCCCTCCAGAAAGTGTTTAAGAAAAAAGTAAGTCTCAAACGGGATTAAGGTTTTAATTACAATTCCCTATCGAAGGAACATGTTGGACGAACTGATCTTATCAATTAATAGTAACCTTAGTTTAAAACTTATGCAATAGATTCGCAGAAAATATACCTGACTCCCCCTTTTTTTTTTTTTTTTTGAGGACAAAAAAACCCCAAACGTAAAGGCTGCAACCATAAAGTATCAAAGCACTAGCAGAAGAAATTGGAAAGAAGAAACGTGCTGCTTTGGCTAGAAATAATTATTTGCCATCGCCTGGGGGGCGGGGGGTAGTATCTGTCTGTTGGGGGGATCTATAAAAAATGGAAGCTCTTTTAAAAAGGGAAAAGAGACGAAAGTTTCCGCCCACCAACGGTATCATTTCATCATATTTTTGGCCCGCGCTATATTAAAGAGAAAAACAAGGTAATTGGAACATGCATCAACAGTTTTCCATGAAATAAGAGTTAAAAGAAGTAATAGAACTAATCACTGTCTCCTCAAATCAAGTAGAAAACATTTCAATGCACTAATTAGAGTAATTAGAATAATAAGACTGCCTATATGTGGTAAGACAATGTGTACAAACAACTTTATTTAATGTATACTGGCAATCAGCGATGCGTGCGTGCTTGAATGCTTAGTGCAATAAAAATCACCCCCGTCCGCCCAAACAATCAAATACAAATTAGTTTAATGATTGTGCCTGCTTGAACGTCTTAGAAATCCACAGGCAGAGGGAAATAAATAGCACCATCCTTGTTTGTACGTCTCCCCTACTGACCAAGGAGCTGATGCCTCCATGGACTTGGCAATGAATGACTGTAGACATGAATGAATCAAGGAGGGAAAGGGAATTAATGAATGAGTCAGGCTGGCTAAAAACAAGTCCGAACTTTTAGACGAGCGCCTCTTACAACTCCCGGGCCGGGGGGGGGCGGGACGGGACGGGGAAGAGGAGGGGGAGAGCCGTCTCGCCATCGCTTTTACGAGCTGCCCCTGCCCGGGCTTTGCTGCCAGGATTTACCGCCCTGCGAGGAGGAGGGGAAGAAACACCGGCCGCCGACCTCCTACCGGCCTACTCGCTTTTCAATCCCTAAAGACGACGTCGGTGCGGCCATGCCCGGGGGCACACGGGGCGGCACAGCCGAGCCCGGCCGGGCTGGCCGCTGCGGGGCCGCCGGGAGAGCCGCAGCCGGGCCGGAGCTGCAGCCCGGCGCCGGGGCCACCTCGCCACCCCGGCGGCTCCCCGGGACAGCCCGCACCGCTCCGGACCCGGCGTGGGAGCGGCGGCCTCCCCCGGGCCGGCCCGCCGGCCCCCTCGCCCCGCACGCCCGGCACCCCTCGCCGGGGGGGCAGCCCGCCCCGGCCCGGCCCGGCAGCGCTTCTGCCCTGGCGGGGGACCGATCCTGTGCACGGACGGGGCCGGGCAAACATCGGCCAAACTCGCCCCCTCCCCGGGGCGAAGGGACCGGGCGCCCCCGCTCCCGGCCGCCCCCCCGGGCAAAGGCGCAGCGCCCGCGCCGCCCCACCGCGCCCCCCGGCAGCGCCGGCAAAGAGTTCCCGCCGCTCCTTCGCCGCTGCCCCCGCCCCACCCCTCTCCCTTGTCCGCCGACGGGGGGGGCGGGATCCGACCCCGCGTCCCGCGGGGAGGCCCGGGACTTGCGTGGGCGGCGCGGGGCCGCCGCGGGGCCGTGGGAGGACGGGGGTGCGAGGGGAAGGGGCTCCGCGCCGGCACAGGCGGCCTCCCCGGCCCCGGGGCGCTGCGTGAAATCCCCGCACTCCCGGGACACCCGGCCGAGTTTCGGGGGTATTTACGCGGACCTTGCAGGGAGGGAGTTGCGGTTCGAGGAGAGGGACTTGCAGCGTGGGGCAGGCCACGGGCTGAGGCCGGGTGCGGCGTGGGAATCCACGCGCTGCAGCTCGGACTCGCCTGCCGAAAAGCCCACTTGTTTGGTTTGTGATCGGGTGAGAAGTCGGGTCCGAGAAGACGTTCTGGCTTTTTATTTTGCCATTTCTGCTAAAGCACCCAGAACTAATTAGTTTTGCGCTAACTAATTTTCCCCGGAAAAATACGCGCTCCCCCGAGTACCGCCCGGCGCCCCGACCGCCCGGCCGAGCCAGGGTGAAACTCGCCGTCGTCGCAGCACCTTCCTACATCCCCGACGACAATCTGGCCGTCCCCCGAGCACAAAGTACCAACTTAGCGCCCGCAACTCTGAAAAATTGTCTTTTATCTTTTCCATCTCGAGATTAACGCCCGAGCGGCAGCCCAGGCCCCCGCCCCTTCCGAAACACAGAATACATGGACAACCCCCGTAGGAGCAGAGGACGCGGGAGAGCCACGTTTTCCAAGACGGACGACAACGCCCAGCCTCCGTTTTCCAGGCAGCAGAAGGCCGCCGTTGCCCTGTCCACCCGCCGAGAAGCCGCGGACATCTTCCCCGCCTTGCTCCCACCCCCTGCCCCGCAAGGCACTGCCCGGGCCCGGGCTGGGGGGACACCCCGCGTACGCGACCCTCCCCATGGCTTTACCTAACCCCGGAGGTTTAAGCCGGACTAAGCCCAGCGCGCAACTCTTTCCCCGCCGCTCTCCCCGCCGCCGCCGGGCCCCATCGCCCACTGGGGGCCGTCGCCTCCTCTCCCCGGGCGGGTCCCCCCCTCCTCTTCCTCCCGCACCGAAGAAACCCCGCACCGACGGCACCGGAACAAAGAGCCACCAAACCCCCAACGACGCGGCCTGGGACAACTTCGGGGCCTGGGGCCGCCCCGGCGGGCAGGGGCAGGCAGACGGGAGAGGGGGGGTCTCCCCCAGCGGAGGGGCGGGGGGGGCGGCCCCAGGCTGGGGGTCGGGGCCGAGGCCGGCGGCAGGAGGCCGGCAAGGCGGAGGCAGCGGGCCCGTCCCGCCGCACCCCCGCCGCCCGGCGCGGGCCAGAAGCGCGCCCAGGGAACCCGGCACTGGAAAGGGGGTCTCGGGGGGCGGGGGAACCCCGAGCTCCCGCCAACAAAACCCGAGGGAGAGAGAGAGAGAGAGACGACGGGGCGGAGCCGGGGGCGACCGGGGCCTCTGCCCCCGTCGGGGCCCTCGCAAGTTGCCCGGCCCGAAAGCATCACCTGGCGAGGTACCACCCCGGCCTGCCCCGCAACCTGGGGGATTTGCCGGATTATTTCCCCTTCCCCCGCTTCTCTCTTTCCAAGCCCCGGTCCCTCTTGCCCGCCATCGGGAGAGCTGGCGGGGCTGGGCGGCGGCGGCAGCTCCCCGGGGCGGGCAGCACCGGCCGGCGCCTCTCCCCCCCGCGGAGCCGGGAACACGGGGGGAGGCAATCACGACTCAAGGGCTTCGGGATACACAGTCTCCTCCCGCCTTCCAGTTTCGGCCTCCATCAGAGGGAGCGAGCCGAGGAAATAGGGCTTTTGTTGTTGACATCTGATCTACGACAGAGAGCCCTCGCTGAGGGTGTGGAGCTGCCACGCACCCTGACATCCACCTGCAGAAGGTGCATCCTACGGCTGCTCCATTTCCCCCTCTTCTTCCTCTTAAAAGAGAGACAGAAGGAACCAGGGAAAAGGACCCCCCCCCAACCGGCCGGGCTCCCCGCAACCAGCCGGGAAGGGCGAGAGAAGTCGCTCCCATCTGGTCAACCTCTCGCTGGGCAAAGAGCCCCGGAGGAGCAGCCCGTGGGCCTCCACAGAGGGCGGCCCGGCCCCCCGCAGCGGTGGGGCGCGCCGCCCCGCCACCGGCTCTCGGCGGCCATCCCCGCGGCGCCGGGCCTGCCCCGCCGAGGAGGGCACCATCCGTCCAAGTCACCTCCTGCCCACCCGACGCGGGAGCGCTCGCCGGTATCAGGGCCCCGTCGTCAAAGGCGGAATATTCCCCCGGCGCCCACCCGAGTGTCCTGCAGAGGGCAGAGGCTGCCCGCTTTCCGCGGCCGGCTCCGCGGGCTATTGACCGAGGACTTTTAAATCCATACCCGGCTTCAACATTTTACCCGTCAGCACGTCTGCGGTCACAAAACACTTCTTCTTTCTGTCACTGCTCTTCGAAACTATTGATAAGATCATTTAGCTGAATCTGTTCGGGATGAGCGTAATATTGACTAGGAGTTAGAAAAGATGATTAAATCTAATAAGCCCAGAAACTACGGTGAAGGGCGGGGGGGAGCAGGGTACCGCACTCAGGAAACCGAGCCAGCCAAAAAGGACTTGAACACACCGCCGCGTGTGCGAACACTGCTCAGCTTGATGTCGCTCGCCAGCGCGCCAGCCCCGACGGTCCGCAGCCGGGACCCCTCCGGGGAAAACCCACCGGGTGGCCACACGCGCGGAGCCGCAGACGCCTAACGCGAAAGCCCCGGCCCCGCCGGCTGGCTGCCGCCGCGGGGCCGGGGGCCCGGCCCGGCCCGGCCCGGCCCGGCCCGGGGAGCGGCCGCCCGCCCGCCCCGGGGGCGCGCAACCCCGCGGGCGCCGGGACCGCGTCCCCGCCAGCCGCTGGGCAGCCGGACCCTTCCTCCCTCCTTCAAACAGTACTCCCCATAATCAAGCCCCGCCTTTCTGTTTTCTTTTTTCAAGGAGCCAGACCGCAGAGTACCAAAAGGGACGGAGGAGAGGAGAGTCTCTTCTCCCCCACGCCTCCCGCCAGAACAAGCAACTAACTTGAGGAGCAGACCTCCCCACCAGCACCAAGGGCAGGACACCCCTACCCGCACAGAAACCAACGCTTCAAAACACAGGGCTGCGGTTCATCTGCGGAGAGGCACAATGAACGCAGCTCCTGAGGCTCTCCTTCAAGACCCTGGAAGTTATGAACGTGGAACCTCTCGGTATAGGCATCAAATTTATTCCAAAAAATTCCATGAAATATAAAGGAATGGCGGTGCTTTTACACAGAACTCAACTCAGCATAAGTACTGGGGTGTTCTCCCTCCAAATCTTAAGAACTATGCAAATCTGTGCTATCTTCAAAAATAAAATAAAGATATTTCAATAATTAGAACAAACTATGAAGGTATTGTGCATTTCTGTTTTATGTAGATAATAAAATATTACTTTAACATAAATATATAAGGATCTCTGCGTTTTTATTTTTCCCCACAAGCACATCCAAATGTACCAAAACAAAGTATTTTTAAAGAGACTGAACCAAAAAAAATTACATCCCATATAGATTTTGTTCACCTACTCATTTAAAGCTACAGAAAAACAGTTTCCAGAACCTGTTTGCTTTAAAAGAAATAAATATACATTGAGGCAGGCCACTTAAAAATGATATGAAAATATTTCCCTGGGTAGCATTTAAAAAAAAAAAAAAAAAAGACAAAGAAAACATTGAAACTATTTCTGCATTTCAAAGGACAAATATTAAACATATATACATAGTGGTAAGGTTTGCGTGGTAACTTTTTTTTTTTTTTTAGTAAACCTATTTGGAGTTTGAGGCTTTTCTCAGACATCCTCTCGACTCCGTTTTCTGACCTTACGCACGTATTAGTAAGTGTCTGAAAGTTCATTTCCTCCCTTTACCACTGGATCTGCCCTGATCTGATTCACTTCACTAGGCGCTAGTCCTCAACACTTTAAATAACAAGCAGCTCAATACATCCAAAAAAAAGGGGGGGAAAAAAAAAAAAGAAAAAAAAAAGAAAAGAGAAAAGCTTGGTGCCCGTATCTTTGTAACAATTGTTGGAAAACTAGGAAAAAGGCTAATGCGTGTGCCTCTTAGAAATCATCATCTGTCTTACCAAGAAGAAAGAAAGAAAGAGAGAAAGAAAGGAAGGGAGAGGGAAAGAAAGAAGGAAAGAAAACCCAATGTCACAGGCGCTTTAAAAGACAATGAGAAACATACTCTAAAGCCTTAGCTACTGAATGCAACATTTATAGGAGAGTTCTGCGAGAGAATGCTTCACGGTTTTTTCTCCATAATTGTCCAACACTCAACTAAGTAAACTTTTAGATTATAAAAATGCTTTGTCTCTACAGCACCCGTTTGTGCTGACTAAATGATCCCTTTATGAATTTATGACTATCATAGTTTAAAGTCCCTCTAATGTATATGCATAGCTCTGTGTGTGTGCATAAGTACACAAACACACGCACGCAGGCACACGCACATACATGCGCTGCTCCGAGGTCCCGCTCCTCTGCTTCCCTTTAGAGCTTTTTGCTTTGCATTTTTTTTTCCTTTTTTTTTTTTGTCCCCGTGGGTTTTTCTCTTTTTTTGGAAAGCTGACCGTTTCCCATCAAGATAATGTCACGAAATGCACTTTAAAACTATTAACGAAGGGGGGGAAAAACACGGATTGAAAAATGGCATTTCTTTTTTCCCACTTCATTTCGTTCCCCAGTGAAAGACACGAGGCTGCCCAAGTTAAAACTGGTCCTTTCCTTCAATAAATTATAGCGCGATCTGACCAAAGGACTGGGGGGGTGGAGGGGGGGGGGGGAGGGCGAGGGGGGCTAGATACAGATAGAAAAAAAATAAATACGAAAACTAAAAGCGAAAAAGAAGCGCACACGGTCTCTGCGGAGAGGAGGGGGCAGGGTGTGTTTACACGCAGGTGTAAGCGCCCCGGCCCCCCCCCGCCCCCCCGGGGCCCAGCAGCTCCTCGGGCTCTCCCGGGCTCTGCCTTGATGCCAAACTGCTCCATGGACGAAAGTTTGGGGGCTGACATCGGCACGGGCTGCCCGGGCAGAGGGACCGGGGGTGCCAAAGGCACGCGCGGGGGGGAGGAGGGGGCTGGGAGGGGTGGGGGCGAAGCTAAATAATCGCCTTTCCCCCTCAAGGAAGTGCCACTTTCTCCGGGAAAACTCTGGAAACATGTTGTTTCGCCTCCGCCTCTCCCACCGCGGGCCTTGCTCGCCCGCAGTGACACGATCTGGAAGGGCTGCACGCGTTTTCCTTCCTTCCCCTCCGGCGGCACCTCGGCCCCCGGACACACTGCCTGAAAATGAAGTTTACTTGGTCGATTTGCATTATTCTCCCTTCTCCAAACTCGACTCTTGCCGTTGAAGGCGTATATTAAGCAATTACGAGAGTCACGTCTCTGGAGAATGGAAGCTGGCGGTGCACATATATGTGTATATAGAGAGACTATATATATGTGTATATATGTACGTCTATGCACGCATGCATATGTATACATACATACAGATATACGCATTCTTTTTGCTACGGTTAAAGGAGAAAATAAGCGTTACACATATTTAAGAAGACTTGTTTATAACAAAAGTTCACATATACACATAAAGCAAAGGCTAAAAACACAGTAACATATTGTAGACCGGTCACTGGTTGACTAACGCTCACCGTGGAAAATGCAAGTCATTTGCAAAATTAAGGTCGGAAAGAAAGGAAAAAAAAAAAGGAAAAAAAAAGAATTTGTTTATGTAAACTTCGATTTTCTTGCAGTGCAAATTGGTACGGTTAAATACTGCCTACATCAAAAGGGATAGCTTTTCCTTTCTCTTCTTTTTTTTTTTTCCCCATATATTCCTACAGGGGATCCACAGAAAATAAACACAGCAGCATGTGCCAACACCGAGCGACATTCCACAATGCAATCTGCCTTTGTGTGGCGGGAGGGGGCTGCGGAGGGGACCCGAGGTGGCTGTGCCCCCCCCCCCCCCCCCGCCCCCTCCCCGGCCGGGCAGCGCCGTATTTTTTCGCCAGCGAGCAAGGGAGTTTTGTGCGAACCGCTTCGCCCTGCGCCTGCCCTGCCGGTGCCGGTGCCGGTGCCGGTGCCAGTGCCCGTGCCTGCCCCTGCCCTGCCGGTGCCTGCCTGCCTGTGCGCGGTACTCACTGCACTCCGGTGCACGGACATTCTCCTGGGAAAGGTCAAAATACAGCATCGCACCTGCCACCGCCTAAGGGACAGTCCGGTGCAGGTGCTTTGTCTGTCTGTCTGTCTGCCTGCTGTGATTCGCGCTCGCCCTCTCGCTCGCTCGCTCGCTTTTTGTTTTGTTTTCGTCTTCTTTTTTTTTTGCGCGTTTTTTGTTTTTTGTTTTTTTGTCTTTTTTTAAAGATAGGGGAAAACAATAATAAAAAAAGAAAAAAGAAAAAAAGGAGGACAATCAGAAGTTGGGGGAAGGAGGAGAGGAGGAGGAGGAAGAGGAGGAGGAGGAGGAGGAGGAGGAGGAGGAGGGGCCGGGCGCCCCCGCCGCGAGTTCACTGCACGGGGGTCTGCACCCCGTGGTGCGGCGGCGTGTCCCTGCTGGCCCCGTACACGTCCTCGGCGCCCGGCAGCGTCCCTCCCGGGGGAGTCATGCGCTTCTCTTTCTGTCTCCTGTTACAAAACCACACTCTCACCACCTCCTTCTCCAGCTGTAGGCTGTCCGCGAGCGAGGTGATCTCCTGGGCGGAGGGCTTGGGGCACTTGAGGAAGTGGCTCTCCAGCGCGCCCTTGACGCTCACCTCGATGGAGGTGCGCTTTTTCCGCTTGCGGCCCTGCGCCGCGATCTTGTCTATGCTGGTGGGGCTGCCCGAGGAGGAGTCCGCCTCCTCCAACCACTTGTTCAACAAAGGCTTCAGCTTGCACATGTTCTTGAAGCTGAGCTGCAGGGCCTCGAAGCGGCAGATGGTGGTCTGCGAGAAGACGTTGCCGTAGAGGGTGCCCAGCGCCAGCCCCACGTCCGCTTGGGTAAATCCCAGTTTGATGCGCCGCTGCTTGAACTGCTTGGCGAACTGCTCCAGGTCGTCCGAGGTCGGCGTGTCCTCGTCCGAGTGCGGGTCGTGGTGCGGCGGCGGCCCGGGGGGCGCGGCGGCGGCGGCGGGCGCCGGCCCGGCCGCCCCGGGGTGGGGGCCGTGGGGCGGCGGCGGGTGCTCGGCGCCGTGGTGCGGCGGCCCGGGCGGCCCCGGCGGCGGCTCCTCGTGGGCGTCGCGCAGGCCGTGGTGGTGCAGCGCCGGCTGCGCGGCGCCCAGCATGCCGTTGACGGTGAAGCCGGGCGGCTGGGAGTAGAGCAGCCCCGCCTGCGCGCCGTTGGCCGCGGCCATGCCGGGCGGCAGGTGCGCCGCGCCGCCCGCCCGCCACGCCGCCGCCGCCGCCGCCGCCGCCGCCGCCGCCGCGTGGTGCCCGCCGCCGCCGCCGTGGTGCACCAGGTGCGGCGCCCGCCCCGGCGGCGGGTGCTGCGGCGGCGGCGGCGGCAGCTCGTCGCCGCGCCCGCCCGCCTGCACCACCGCCGGCTTGATGTCGGGCTGGCCCAGCGCGCCCGCCGACCAGGGCGCCTCGCCGCCGCCGCCGCCGCCGCCGCCCCCGCCGCCGCCGGGGCCGCCGTGGGACAGCGCCGCGATCCACTGGTGAGCGTGGCTCAGCGGGTGCCCGTTGCTCTGCAGCGCGTAGTCCGCCTGCACCAGGGCGCCGGCGTCGCGGTAGCCGCCGCCGGGCTGCATGCCGCCGGGCGGCTCGGCGTGCACCATGGGGGAGCCGGAGGCGAGCAGGCTGTAGTGGTTGGAGGCTGCGGTCGCCATGACTCGCCGAGCCGCACTGATCGCGCCGGTTAAAGGCGCCGCGCATTTGACAGCTACTTTTTCGCCTCGGGCGCCGCGCGGCGCCCGCGCCCCCCCGGCCCGCGCGGCGGGGCCCACTGCGAAGGCACGCGCGGCCGCCCCGCCCCGCCGCCGCACTCCATTGGCTCCCCGCGCCCTGACGGACGCGGGCGCCCCTGGCAACCGCCGCCGCCGCCGCCCACCATTGGCGCGCCCCGACGGGGGCGCCCCGCCCCCCGCCCCGCCCCCGCCCGCCCTCTGGAACCCAACTCCGAGGGGGAACGGGGCGCGGGGGAGCGGCGGCCGCGGGGCGGGGGGCGGCGGCGGGAGGGGAGGGAGGGAGGGAGGCAGGGGAGGGGGGGGGGGGGGCTCCGCCGCCGGCCCCGCCCCGCCCCGCCCCGCCCCGCCGGGCCAGCGCCGCACCGCACCGCCGGCGGGAGGCTGCCGCCGCCGCCGCCGCTCCGCCCGCCGGCTCCTGTTGCTCGCGCCCTGCCGGGGCCCCGCGCCCCGCCGCGGGTCTCTGCGCGGATCCCGGCCGTGCTGCCGCGGGGCGGGTGCCGCGGGCCGGGGGACGCCCGCCCGCCCGCCCCCAACTTTCTCAGCCGGGCCGATGGCGCGCAGCGCCGCCCCGCAGCCAGCCCCGCCGGCCGGGCGGGGGAGCGCCGCGCCCCCGGGGACGGGGAGCGGGCGGCCCCCTCCCTGCCCGCCCGCCTCGCCGGCCCCCAGGCACCCGGTGCTCTCCGGAGCACACCGCTCCGCCGGGGATGTCGAGGCTTCGCGCTGCGGAGGTGGTATTGTTCCACTTGTCCCGTCCCGGGGGGACGGGGTGCCTGCGGGTCCGCCTCAGCGGCGCTGGCGGCTCTGCATCCATACGGAAGATTTTTTTTTTTTTTTTTGGGGGGGGGGCGGGCGGTGATGGAGAAGGAAAAAATTTAGAAAACAGAGGGGGATAGGGTAAAAAAAAAAAAAAAAAAAAAAAAGAAGTTGCGGCCCGGACGGGAAGGAAGGAGACCCTGGAACTGGATCCGGATTTCCTAGGAATGAGCAGCGCCCGGGCTGGCGGCCGCGAAAAGAGTTCAGTGCCCGTTTTCGAGCTGGAAGCCATAGCTTTGTCTCGAAAATAAACTGCTGGCGGGGGTAGGTGCGCATCGCAGGCTCCCGCTATCTTCGTCGGAATAATACAATAGGGCGGAGCGGGGAATTTATTACTACTAACAAGAAACAGCTTTCTTCTGCGAGTTGTTTATAAATCATCGTATTTAACGTGAGCGCTGGAAAGGCTCCTTGCCTGGAAATATTCCTCTGCGTGGGGGTGTGGAGGAGCGGGGGGATGGGTTCCTGCACATAAACATACACAGAAGCAGCACAAACAGGATATCCAGTGCCCTGAGACAAGGGGCGCAGCGGGAGTTACCTCCTTTCGTTAGTTCAGCCGCGTATCAAGAGCTCCTTCTGCCGGGGGGTGGGGAGGGCGGGAGGGAGGAGGAGGAGGGTGGGGGGGAAGCAAACTTTGTCCATGAAAGAGTGGAGGTTCTTCCTAAGGGTTTTTCCCCCCCTTTCTTCGACGTGCAGGCGAAGGGAAGAACAATACTGCCTGTTCTGCGAGTGTCGCGGGGGGGGGTGGGGGGGTGGAGGGGAAGTCAGTGCCTCTGAAGTGAAGCTCTGCCTTTTGTTTCCCGTGTGGAAACAACTGGGCACCCAGGAATTTTATAATTTGATGCTCATTTTCTCGTCTCTCTCCTCCCAATTAGGTGTAGACCAGTGAGTTGAAACAAAACAACAAGGCAAGTCCGCAGCAGGCTTCCGCCAAAGCATCGCGGGGACCGTCCTGGGAGAGCAGCCCTGCTCCCCGCGCCCGGACCAACCCTCCCGCCCCGCTCCCGGGGCCGCCGAGGCTCTGCCGGGGGCGGCTTTCCCGCCAGCCCGCCCCCAGGGCCGCTGCCAAAAGTTCGTGCTTGGACGCGGCACAAGGGGCCACGCCACGCGTCGTTTTCAGGGCACGCGGGTGCCTCCAGCGTGCGGTGCTCGGCCAGCACGGACCTACCCCGGTGACCGTCCGAGGGAACGCACTTGTGCCCGGCCCCACGGCGTGTGCGCGTCCCACGGACAGGCGGTCCCCCCGGGGTGCCGGCAGCACCGCGCTCCCCGCGGCTCGCCACGACGGGGAGGCGGGACGCGGGGGTCAGCGAGCTCCAGCCGTCACTTTTTGGGGGAAAACCCCTCCAGCCCTGCCCTGGTCGTGCATCTCTGCCCCCGCTCCCCGGCTCTCCGTCCTGCCCGGCCGCCTGGCAGGTGATGCCTGCGGTCACCGTCCTGCCTGCCCCTTACCCCCGCCGCCCCAGCGGCAGGTCCCAAGGGCTAACGGTAATCACACGATTACCGAGGCAGCAACTCGGCGCGAGGAGGCGGACAAAACCCCAGCCCCGCGGCAAAGCCCCTCGCCGTCCCTCCTGCCCCCTCCCCGGCTGAGCGCACGCCTATGGAGTCGCAGCTGGGAGCAGCGAGGAGCGCGGCCGGTGCATTCAGAGCCGCCGCAGACTCCACCTCCTCGTCCTCCCCATCATTGTTAGCCCTGTCATTAATACCGCTCCTTAAGCATCCTTCGCTCCCGTCTCCCCCCGTGGAGGGGAGCGCCGGGGAGCGGGGAGCGAGCCCCCGGCCGCCGCGCTCCGCCGCCGCGCCGCTGCCCGCCGCGGGCTCCGGCCCCGGCCGCCGCTCGGGGACCCGCTCGGGTCCGGGGCGCTCGGGATGTGAAAGAGACAGTCATGTGCCCCCTTTCTGGCGGAGCTGACCCCGCGGGATTAGAGGTCTCACCAGCCTTTCTTTCCTTTTCTCTGCTCGTATAAAAGCAGGTTGAAGGTGATGCGGTGTCTTGGGCAGACACTGCAGTGTTTTGATTCAGCTCAGCCCTTTTCACTGTTCAAAGCAGCTGTTCAAATACTAGGGCTGCTTACTTTGACGTGAAGAAGATTTTCAAACAACCCCAAAAGCTTTGAACTGACAGGCCTCCTTGATATCTCCTTCATTGCAGTGCAGCTACTCGAGAATATTCGCTATAAAATACATAGAGCGCCACTTAACTGGAGCTCTCTCCTGGCTGGGAGGCGAGGTGCTGCATACACATCAGGTGCATGCCGAGGGACGCTGGCG
The DNA here is from genome assembly GCF_030936135.1 of Gavia stellata. Classification (NCBI taxonomy): domain Eukaryota; kingdom Metazoa; phylum Chordata; class Aves; order Gaviiformes; family Gaviidae; genus Gavia; species Gavia stellata. Next base: position 67,650,848 of record NC_082595.1, read on the forward strand.
GGCTCCGCGAGCCCTCCGGCCGCCCCGCGCCCGGCCACCCCCTCGCCCGGGGGTCCCCTGCCCGCCACCCGCCTCGGGCGGCTGCAGCGGGCGCCGGCTTCCGAAATGCTGGGCTCCCTCGGCGTTTCAGCTGCCTGCACGCCGGAAAGCAAGCTGCCTTTCCAGCAGCAAAGCGCGAGCACGGCTCGTTCCGGGCGAGCCTCGGCTCCCAGCCCGCTGCTCGTCAGCCTCCCCGGCTCTGGGGGCTGGGGGAGCGCCCCTCAAACACAGGCTGTTGCCTTGCCTTTGGGTGCGGGCGTTTGTAGGACGGAGAAGATGTATTGCATACGCCTGTTCTGTTTGGAGGTGAAAAGCCTGTTTTAAACTCTGGTCTCAGAGCCTTGAGATAGACTCAAGCAGCTAAAAGGAAAGGAGGCGGGGGGGGGGGGGGGGGGGAATCCCCGCGCCTCCTTTCTGCGTCTCTATTATCTTCCCATTAGATGTTGTTTTAGGAGGAAATGCGCCAGGAGTGCAAAGACGCGGCGAGTTGCTCAGAGAATTGCTGGGTGCAATAAACGTGAGGCTCCTGGTGCTCCCTTTAAAGGCCAGCTTGGAAGATTTGTGCTTATTGCTGGGGCGCATTTAATGCACCTTTTGTGAGATGGGATTGTTTTGATCTCTGCTTCCTTTTTAACCTTTCTCTATGAGGTATTCAAGCCTGCACTTTCGTGTGGCTCTCTCCAGTGTTGCTCCAAGGAGTCTGATTCGGCGGAGAGACCCAAGACATGAATGAAACTTCAACTTTAAGGGCCTGCGGAGAGACAAAACTGAGGCCGGGGCTTCACAAGTGATTGCTTTAAAAAAATCCAATCTACACAAAGAGGCAGCTGGCTGCTTTAATGAAAACTGCTTAAAGCTGCAAGAACCGCAGCCTCAGGGATGTATTTGTAAGATGACTCAAAAGCTACACTTTCAAGTTGCTTCTCCTCGGGGTAGATATAACAAACACATTTAACGAAGAAATCTAAACAAAAAGGACAGAAATTGATAACTTTGATTGCACAAGCTCACATTACCCATTGAAATTAAAATCCGCCGTCTAAATAGATTTCTCCACCTATCTCTAGAGGAAAGAAAATCTCTCTCCCTGCATATAAAGATATACACACACATGCGTGTAATATCATATACATTTTTGCCCTGCTGGAATACTGGTTATCCCAGAAGATAGGAAGGTGTAGAATTAAAAAAAAAAAGTTCCCGTAAAGTTTGTATTAACGTTCATTTCCAACATTCCCCGCAACTCTATTCTTCCGGCCACTTCATTCATCTGAGACTCTGCTATTTTATCTGCATCACTGTTTAAACTAGTAGGATATAACGTTCTAAGTTCAGTATTTGAAATTAAATTATTTGAATTCACGGATATTAATCTTTTCCCTTCATCCTCCAGTTCTGAATCTTGTCATTAAAAATGATCCACCCTTTGTAGTCCGCAAGTGAATATTTTATAGACAGATACCGCTATGAAGACTTCTAACACAACGTCAACCAGTCAGACTTAGCTGTTGCAGGGATTACTTTGAGTAATTTATCAAAGGCAGGCTGCTAAATTTTGAGTGGTGAATAGGAGGCCTTGGGGGGAAAAGAAGCAGAAGAAGCAGGAGGAAAAAGACAAATTCCATCAGTCTACGAGATAAATTCTGGTTGGAGTTAATACAGCTTGTTTAGTGAATTCTCGGAGACAGACCCAGTTGCGATTGGTGCTGCGGAGTTCGCGATTTAGTGTTCCAAAGCCCGGCTGGGCAGTGACCGCCCCGCGACGGAGCTGGAAGGGCGGTTCTCCCGGCGTGAGCAGCAGGTGAATTGGGAGGAGAGGGGAGAGGGCAGGCGACCGGCCCCGCCGGCACGGGGAAGCGGTTTCAGCCGGGACTTCCCAAAGCCTGCGCTGTCCGGAGAATCGCGCAGGACCAACCACAGCAACAGATTATTAAAAACAAAAAAAAAAGGGGGGGGGGGGGGGGAGAAAAAAAGGACGAGAGAGAGAAGAGTGCCCAGCCTTCTCTGACAAATCTAACGGTTGCTTTTTTGTTTGTTTCGTTCAGTGATCACGTCTGATGGGGACAAGCAGGTACCCCGGGAAGGGCTCAGATCAGTCGTGTCACTGCCCCACCGGGGGACACGATCCCACCTCCCCCCTTCCAACCTCCGGGGCACTTCTGGGCACAACTGCCGCTCCTCTCCCGAAGCGCCTTCTCAGGGGGCTCTCGGTCGCCACTGCCCCGCTCAGTCACTCGCCGTGCAAAGCAGAAGCCGTTCCAGGCCGGGGACGCTATTTTTCGCCTCCAAAGAGGCGAGCTCGGCAGCCGGGAGCCGGCCGGGGCTGAGCACCGCGGGGGCTGCGGGCGGCACCGCTCCGGCCCCGGCCGCACAGGGCTGCCCCGGGCACGGGCACGGGGCTGGGGGTGGCCCAGGGTCGCCCTGCCAGCCCTCCCCCCCCCCCCCCGGCATCACCCCCTCCCCAAACCCTTGCAGCGCAATGCAACGGGGGGCACCCCCCCGCCCCCGGCAGGGCAGAAACCGCCCGTACAACTGGCAGGGCGGCTGGGGGAAGCGGGGGCCCCCGGCTGGGGGGCGACTGGTGTCCTCCCCCAACTCCCACGTCGGGGTCGCCCCGGTCCCGGCGGGGCTGAGCGTGGCCCGGTCGCTCCACGCCGGGATTTGCGCCGGAGCCTGCCCCGGGGAGGGGAGAGGCGAGAAGCGGGTGGTGGTGGGGGGGCTGGAAACTTTCTTTGGCTCGGCGAGGAAGAAGAGGAGCGAGGCGAGCAGGAAGGCTGGGCCATTGTCCACAGAGGGTGCATTTTTGTCAGGCTGGCGTTGGTTGCTATAGTGAGGAGGGAAGGGGAGAGAGAGAGAGGAGGGAAAGGGAAAGAAAAAAACACCCAACCCTAAACCAAACAGAGGAGCACAGTTCGCCTCCCTCCGCTCTCCCGGCTCCAGCCGGCAGCGCAGCCCGTTCCCAACCAAAATAAGAGCGCGCCGCGGGCCGTCCCGGGCTCCCGGCGGGGCGAGGCGCCTCGGCAGGCCCCGGCCCTCGGCTCCCCGGCCCCGCGGAGCGGAGCGGAGCGGCCGTGCGCGCCGCCCCGCACAGCGCCCGCTGCCGCGCACCCTCCGCCGCCCGCCCGCGGGGAGCAGCGGGGTGGGCCCGGCGGGACCCGAGCGCTTCTGGCTGCAGAGCAGCAAACAGGTAGCGCGAGGCGGGATGCCCCGAGTCACACAGCCCAACACCACACCTGATCCAGCGCCTACTCCCTCGGTCACGCTGGCTTCGCACCCTGCAGAGCATCCGTGACACTCATCCTGACACGAGCTGCGTGGGGTTTTTGTGGGGTGGTTTTCAGGTTTTTCTGGTGCCCAAATAATTTAAAGGAGGAGGGAAAAATAGCTTCTTCCGACGGCAGTGAACAGCTCTTTAATTTTTAAAAGAAGACTCTTATTTTGCAGCAGTGTTTTTGGTGCCTTGCTATTGAACTTTGAAAATAGTGTGGCGGGGGAAGGCAATAATGAAGGGTCTCGAAGGCTTAAGATTTAGTTAAGTGAGTGACTCAAGATGGCACACAGAAAGTTAGTTACTTAGTTAATTGAGAATTATTCACCTTCTGAGATCGGCGCAGCGGTTTGTTCAGACGACAGAGCGAACTTGGGGCGGGGGGAGGCAGGAGGCAGGCAGGGGAGGAGGCAGTTTTCTCTTGTTTTTTTTTTTTTTTCTTTTTTCTTTTTTTTTTTTTTTTTTCCCCAGGACAAGTTAAATTGCAGCTGAAGGAGAGAGGTCAGTATCTTTTCAAATCAATCTCTCTGTCTGTCTGCCTATGTCCCCGTCTATTCCCTGTAAAGGGAAAAGCTCCAACTTTGTTCCTCCATCTGTTCCGTATCATCTGCAATCGACAGTTCTTTAGATTGCATGCACTTTTGCTCCCGACGAAGTGAAACTTTAAAGGTGTACAGTCACTTATCTGAAATAGGGATAAAAGGCAAGTCGTCTTTTCCAATCTTATAGGAGAATTGTTCTCTTCCCGTGCAACTGTTAATTTTCTCTCTCTCTCTTTTTTGTCTCATTTTCGAATTGTAGTTGACAAGTTTTATTTAAAAAACACTTTACAAGCCACCACTTAATGCATTATTCACATTTTTTAAAAAAATGCTTGAAAGAAATCACGTTAATGAAGAGAACATTTGTAGTAATTTGGTGATAATTATCAGAATCACCAAATATTCGCAAAGGCTTTAACATTACGTGTTGGAAGAAAAGCAAAACACATTATTTTAATAGTCTGATATGCAAACTATGGACCATTCAATTACATGGCTTAATAATGCATACATGATGTGATCTTGTTATTGGGATAGGAAGGGCTGCAGTTAATTCACTCCAAAGACCAAGTGTGCTCTTACATCCAGTAAAATCCATTGCCATGGATCAGGGGGCCCTGCCAAACTACATTTAGAGAATAAAAATTAATGACTGAGAATTTGAGCGTTAAATTAACATTAATTATATGACCTGCCTGCTGGAAAGATTAAATTTCTTACGCCCTATATTAGATAACGTCTCCTCATACATCAAACAATTTCCATTTCCAGATTTCAGGATTAAAATGCAGACTGGGGGAGACCAGGCTTGTTCGGTCGCCGGCGCCCGCCGGCCGCACGGAGCGCTCCCGGCCCGGTCGCGCTTCCTCCCGGCCCCCGGTGAGCTCCGGGGGCCGGGAGCGGGGGCCGGGGAGCAGCTCCGGGGGCAGCCCCTTCCTCAACTTGAATTTCTCTCAGCCAGCGCCCCGGACGTGGCGGCGAGGCCGCTCGGGGACGGGAGAGCGCGGAGGGTGCGCGGGTGCGGATGGGGACGCGGGAGCGCCTCGCCCGCCGCCCGGGGCTGCTCCTGAGGCGGGGCCCGGGCACCCACGCTGGCCCACGGGCTGCCCCGCCGGCCGCCCCGAGGGGTAGGGGCAGAGAGAAAGGGCTGTCTCCCCTCCGCAGGAGTGAAACTAATTTGTATTTAATGGCTTCTCTCAAGAATAAAACCTCAGCCGTTCCCCGCCCCTTCCCCCACGCAGACACGCGGGTTTCTGCCTTTTCCTGCCCGGGGCGGGGGGGGGGAGTCGCTGAGAAACCCCCTCTCCCGTGCTCCGCCGTCACCCACGTGTAACCCACGGGGCACGGTCACCCGCGGCAGCCCGCTGCGTGCGCTCGCCCGACCCCCCCCCCGCCATCCCGGCGGCGCCCGGGCCACGGAGCGGACGCGGGTGTGAGTGGCGGGGCCGTGCCACCGGCAGCGCCAAGCAGCTCGGTTTCAGGGGTTCGGGTTTCAGGGTGTTAACCTCGAGTTCTGCAGGGGAAAAATAAATTAAAAACAGAAGGCGAGGCGGGAGCGTGGCAGGGGGATGCGTGGGGCCGCGCCCGCGGGGTGGAGGACGCCGGGGGCTGCCGCCCGCCGGGGCCCCGTCCTCCCGGCAGCATCCCCGGCCTGTTCGGGCGGCACTAGCGACGCCTCGACCGTCCTTCCTCGGGCCTACGTTTGTGCCGTGCCTCCAGGAAAACTCCCGAAGGAAAGTCCGAGGAAGCCAGGATCAAACCAAGCGTTGCTATGCCGAGGCTGTTTTGGGAGAGGAGGAGCGCAGTGGAGGTGGGGTGGCCTTTGGTGGCCTCACGGTTAAATGCAAAGGTCACGGCAACCCCTTCCCACCTCAAGAAAGCTGTGGAAAAGAGGAATCATAACATCATAACATTTTACCTTGTTCTCACTTCATTCCATAGTACCAGATAATTGCTTTTTCAACACAATTGAAACTCGGTTTCTGTTATTGCGATGTTACTGCTCCTCCATGAGCTTCAGCATTTGTTTAAAACATCTGTGTCTTGTCTATTAGTGTCTCTTGCTCACTTTCTGGACTGGATTGATAACCAATTACGTTTAATGCTATGTTAAGTAACAGCTTCCAGAAACGGAGTAGGTGAGGAGGCTGCGGAGGAGATAAGAGGAAATTGTCTTGTTCTTGGGCTGCCTCCCTGAGCTCCAGAAGCACCTCTCCTTCAGATATGAAGCCTAGGCCATGCAGCCAGACCAATGCTAAAAACAAGTCACTATTCCCTAGGGAGCTAGTCTTTCCGATAAATAACAGATACCTTTTATTTTAAATATCAGATACCTTTTATTTTAAATTTAATGGCAAATAAATTCTGGTTGACAGGGGGCAAGAGCACCAAGGGCAGTGGAAGTTAGCAGCATGCAAGAAGTCTGTGAACTTGGATAGCATCTCCGGCAACATATCCACGCTCCAGTAACAACAACCTCCAGCCAGAAACAGTGGAAAAACATACGTAAAGGAAGCAGATCCAGAAACAACAGAAAAGAATATTGTGGCAAGCAGCAAAAAAACGTAGCAGCCTGCACAGCTCCCACTGTTCGCCACTCCTTCCAGCTTTACAACAACTGTTTCTGTAGAAGCTTACTTTTTCCCCTGGTTGAATCGATGTCTCTCCCTCCATCTCCTCCCATCAGCTTTAGCGGCAGAACTGAAGGGGCTGAAAAATGTGTTGAAGTGGGCAGAAGTGTGTGATGTTATGAAGTTGTGGTCTTCAACTAAAACACACCTGCGCTCATCTAGTTACCCAGTTATCACACTGGAAGTGTAATAGCCTATTTGTTATGATAATCTAATAATCAGTGTAGTAGTTTTATATTGAAAGGAGGCTACAGTTGACATAGCTGTTTCTTCCCTGAAAATGCAGACGTGGATGTGGTGGGATGTCCCTTTCTTCTTTGCTGTGGTGAGTGATAGCTCAAAGTTTAATTTTAAATATCTGCAGTCCAGCAGATTTTCTCGCATTTGTGTAAATCCAGTGGTTTGAAACAAAATAAATCACTCTCTTGTTTTGAGAGCAGGGTGGGCAGAGACCTTGGCTCGAGCACTGCTACAGGTGAAATGATGCGCGCGCTTCTGCAGCTGCGCTTGACTGTCTGGGGGTGCTGACGCCGCTTAGAACAGCAGGGATTTCTCTGCCGCTCCCACACACAGCCCTCGAAAGGCAATCAGTCTTCGTAGGGAACAGCTCAAATAATTCATGTACCATAGTAATTGTATATTCCCACTAAAGTGACACCGAACAGTCAATTCTTCAAGAAAAAAGATTTGCCCATCACCTTACATAATTGCTAAAGTGTTGCATATGTGAACAAATCCCTAAAACCCCATGATGGTATGTCTGTATGGACAAATTAGTGATGACTCCTGAACCTACAGCTCCCTGACTGAAAAGGGAGGCTCTCTGCACGTGAGGTGGGTGGTAGAAGTGAGCCTGGATCCCTCCCCTTTGCCTGCTAGACCCTTCACACCGTGAGGATGGGGTTGTACAACCTCCCCCCCGCCCCATCGTCTGCTGCCCAAACATATGGTTGGTGTTTCCCCAGTAGGGAGCCCCCAGCTGAGATTGCACCTGTGGTGTAGTCAACAGTAAACACGACTAAAGAGAGTTAACTTACTTATGCACACCGAGAGAGGTGAGTTTACTCACTTTTATTTACTGCTACACCACTGGACTGCGCTTCAGCATAAATTGGTTCAAGGTGCCTCGTTTCAGCAGTCGTACAGAGAACTGGCTTCTTAGTTATTCTGTAACTCAAAGGTGTGCAAAATCACTGCCTAACTGGGAATAAAATTATCATAAGCGCAATTATGCCTATGCTGAAAGGACAAGGTCAGAAGAGAGAATCCAAAATGTCAACAAGACTAGTTCATGATGGATTGTCCCAGACAAAGCTGTCCGATGTTATACATCACAAAAAGTTAAAAGATGATGTAATTTATATGTTAGACTCATTGTCAATTCACACCAGTACCCGAGGAACGGCAAAATCAGTTGTAGTACTTTCGGCCATATAGGCATGTTTTGGGATGTGTGGTGAGGGTGGTTGGCAATACGCGATTTTAATCTCGGCATGTCAGTAAAGCATTTTCTGAGCTGACAGTAGCTTTTGCATTTGGCACCGATAATCCTGGGGGACCCCGTGTCAGTCTGCTTCCCTGCCATGGCTTCACGACAACTCACTCTCCTCTTGAAAGACAAGGTCTTTATGCAGCCAAAAGGGTCTCCGAGTCAGTCCTTTGCTCCAGAGTTTTGGCATTGCTGGTTCAAACCTCTTAGGCTGGTCCGTCATGGTTAGGCTGGACTAGTCAAGAGGCAATTCGTGGCTTTAGTGTCCTTTATCAACCCTCAAATGTTTCTTGCAGGTTCTTCTTGTGTTCCTCCTCCATTATTTCCTTTCTTCCTTTTTCTTATAGCCATCTTTTACACTAAATCAACATATTTATCCAGTAAACATCCAGAAAAATCTGGTCAACATCCAGAGTTCATATATTATTTTGGAAAAGGTCCATATTCATGGCTGCTGAAAAAATAAAACACATTTAAAAATCTGCATGCTTTGGTTTTAAGGGTAGGAGATGAAGCCATCACTCTTTTCTTTGCCTCCTATCTGAGTACATCCTGGTTATTACAGGTAGGAATGGGAGAGCGGCCTCTTGTTATAGTTGCCTGATACTTCCAGTTAAAAAATCGTGTTTATAATGTTGCTAGATTGTATCAACAAGGCCAAAATTTTCTGTTGTCACCCAGAGTTTCAGGAATGCGAACAAAGATCACAGCACTGAAGTTCCAGGCTGCAAAGAAAAGCCGTTATGCCAATTTGGTCAAGTTAAAAAAGAGTTTGGTAAAAAGCCCCAACCAAACAGGTTGTATGTATGCAGCCAAGCAGCAGCAAGCATCTTTGAAGGCTCTCTCCTCCTTAAGAAAACCTTCATTTGCTCATCCCTCCGAATGCATGTATGCATGCACCAGCCACAAGCAGTAACCGAGTGCAACACCGCTGGAGATGCACCAGGCTGCATCTTCCCCTCCTGGCTGCTCTGCGCTGCTTCCTGAGAGACTCGTTATTGTCGGGCACTCGGGGCAGGCAGCAAAGCTCCCTGGCGTGGAGGTGGAGGGGAAGGAATGGGGTGAAAAAGAAAGGAGAAGAGAAGATGGAGACAGATTCAGGTGCACCTCTGGAAGTTAGAAGGGGGAGAGAAACTATGACTTGGTCTTCAGATCAGGAGTGAGAGCTGAAAATGCGAAAAGCGGGGGTAGGAATTGTCTGGCAAAGAAATTCGAGCTGGGTGAAGAAGGAACCTGGGTTTGAGGATTGGAAGGAGGGTGTTGCTGTCTGAAAGACAAAAGGAAAGACAGTTTTACTGGGGACACCGAGTAAGCAAGCAGCTGTATGGTGAGCTGAGAGGGACTGGCTTCAGATGGAGTAAGTACCATGGCAGAACTAGCTCTTCCAGATGTAGCTGAGGTCTTTCAGCACAGTGTTATACGTCCTGCAGGACATGCTGAGGGTGGAAACTGGGGCCATTTGGAAATTACATACCTTCAGATCATAAGAGTATTGTCAACACAATGAATAGAAATGGTTGTTCCTCTTTTCTGGAAATGTGACTCCCTGGGACTTGCACTGGACCATATTTATTGTCTTAGGTTAGACTGCAAAAGGCAAGACCATGGATAGTTTTTTTTTTTATTTTAGTGTAACTTGCTATTATGTTCATAAGGAAAAAGGCACATGCTACGTATATACACATGTAAGTGTGTGTGTATATAAATATATATATATATATTTATTCAGAGACACGCGAAGGTGGTAGCTGGTGTTAGATGTGGTGTGATAAAAAATAACAGTTAAATTGCTTAGGACAGCCATAAGCCCTCTTCCCTCCCTTGTGTTTGCTAAAGGTACAGAAAAGAGACTAGAAATGCAGTTTAGGCTAGATACCTAGAAGGGGGCTGAAGCTCAGTGTTGCAATGCCTAATTTTTAGATACCCTGCTTTCCAAGGGAATCCTCAGCCTGGAACTGGAGACTCAAGGTTGTCGGAATTACAATCCTGGTTAGTGGGCACCTCAGAAGGGGCATGTGGCTGGCCTCAACGTGCTGATAGAAAATGGTAAGCAGAGGCAGTTGCTCTTCTCTTCTCTTCTCTTCTCTTCTCTTCTCTTCTTCTCTTCTCTTCTCTTCTCTTCTCTTCTCTTCTCTTCTCTTCTCTTCTCTCTTCTCTTCTCTTCTCTTCTCTTCTCTTCTCTTCTCTCTCTTCTCTTCTCTTCTCTTCTCTTCTCTTCTCTTCTCTTCTCTTCTTCTCTCTTCTCTCTGGTAGTTTTGGACAGAAGGACGCAGGCAGTGAGGGTGAGGATCAAGTCGCCTAACTTCAGATGTCTGCAATGCAGTCAACGGGAGGCACAGTTCATCTGCTGTGTTTAAGTGTCTGCTCTGGAATGAAATGCAGTGCCTAGGGTAAGTAACTCAGATATAGCTGACTACACCGTGGATGCCAAAGTCAAGCAAAATTAATGTGACACCCTAGTTAAAAGCTAGGCATTTCCAGTGATAAATAACAAACTTTGAGGATGTAAATTTTGAATGTGGTCATCTCCAGGGACAATTCAGTGCCCAGCCATGTGTATCTAGAAAGTTTAGGTGGTGTTAGTTTTTCCTTATATATCTGGTTCTGTTGATGTAAAAAGATCAGAGCTCCTGTTTGTGTTTTCATTTTGTTTCTGCATTTGCATTGGGGTTGGTAACTAACCAAAGTCTCCTCCTTCGAAAACCTTGAAGCAGAAAAGTGGCCCCAGTTATTTTTTGAATATATTTTTGAATTCAAGCACCAGAGCAAAGTGACAGTTTTGTATGGGTTCATCTTTGATGAGGCAGGGGGAAACTACTCTATTGTTAGTAACTTAACTTGAATGAGATCTTGCGAAATTGTCTGCTGAAAGGTGATGTTCACATGATTGGGATAGTTAAAGTGGATTTTGATGAGAGGTAAAATGAAGGAATACGTATGCATATACATAGGAATACGTCTCCCACACCTGAGATATTTTCCTCTATTAGTTATGGGTGAGATGTCTTTTCTGCTTGACATTGCTGTCACTTCAGAACATTTTTGGGCAATGGGTCTGTGAGGCATATGGATAAGGCTTTTTTTTAAGCCTTTTACAGCTAAATTAAGTGTTGGCATCTCTCATAGGACTTTATCACAATTTTTTTTCTCCTTAAATCTCCTACTCCTGGATTTATGTAATTAAATGACAATCTCAGCTCTTGTGAAAAATAAAAAATACGGTTTCTATACATCATGATTCTAGAGGGATGGCTTTAAAAAGTGATTTGAAGGTACCCTGAATGTGCAGCAACTAACAGAAAAATAAAATGATAACCACATTTATTATTAGGAAAAATCTTGAAACTTTTAACCGTACTTGTCATTTTTAAAGTTGACTTATGATTTAGATGAGACATTAAGAACAGCTTTCTAACTTTCAGTTGGAAAGCACAAGAATAGATTGCCTGGAGTGGCAGTGGGAGGATTTTGAAAATAGATTGGACAAATGTCTGCTGGGAATGGTTCAGCTACAGTCGATCCAGCCCAGTGCAAAAGGATGCACAAGTGACCTCTAATTCTTCTGAGCTGCAGCAGGTTATGCTTTCTGAAAGCTGGCAGTGGCCGTCTCTGCCGGCACCAGCGCAGGAGCCCGGCCGGGTTACGCCGAGGCGCAGCGGGCCGGCAGGCGCAGGCGGACAGGCTGCCGTCCTTCCCGGGATGTGTGGGGCAGCGGGGAGCGCCAGCGCTGACGGGAGGGCTGTCACGGCTGGGGTTCGCCCCCCGCCCTGCCTGAACTTTCCGCTTGACTTCTCCGAGCATATTTTTGGTTATAAGCAGTTCCACTGGGCAGCCAGGAGCGAGGTGGGGAGTCACCTTCTCTGCAAATGTTATACATGAATAAACACCTTCCTAGGCTTACTTAACCCCAGTCGGCTGTGTGTCTGTTTCCCTGCTGACACACCATTAGCGTCTGAAGCATCTATATTTCGTGAATCGCAACAGAGATAACTTATCATTCCAGCTGCTTATCTCAGACCCGTGCTGTGGATCCGGTGGAAAGATTTCCCCTTTAGCACGTAACAACAGGTGCCGGATACTCACTTTGAAATGTTCCCCTTTTTTAAAAAAAGAAGACTTGGGATTCTTGCCCTGTACGTTTTGCATCTCTCTTTCCATCTCTATGCCCATATAGCTTGGTTTATTACTATCGGACCGCTGGCCCATATCTTGCTGGCAGTGATATCAGTTCCATGCAATATATGCCCCGGGAAGTTTCAGATGTGTTAGGAGCATCCTTGCATTGCAGTTGCCAAAGTTGGTGTGCCATTTAGAAAGTGGGCCGGGGGAGGATTAGGTACATATTCAGGAAACTCTTCTGGAAGCTGCAGGAATATAACATGACCAAATATCTGTCTAATTGTCTTTTTCATGTCTCTTTTTTCTGTTAACAAATCCTCTGCATATCAAGTCAGCACATATTATGTTACGCATAGGTTCACTTTCTGGGAAAAGAGTCAGCAGAGGCAACAGTGCCCGTAGCAGCTAGTGTGACAGCCACGGAGAGCAGGAGGGTGGGACTGGAGAGGAGCGTACCCAGGAGACGTGCCTTTGTGGTCCCTCTTCCAGGGAGTTTCCCTCCGCTCCCCCAGGCAGCCAGGTGTGGCATCGCTGGAAGCAGCTTCTCTGGTGAGCTCCTCGGTGCCCTTTCTTGCAAACATGGTAGACTGGAGTGTGCTTCTTGTCCCTGCTGCAGCCTGGAGCCACCAGCGAGCCCCCGGCATGCTTGAGGCTGCATATAGCTGCGCTTGCTGCTGTATGCATGTCCGTGGAGCCTGGCCCCAAAAAGGTGTGACCCCTCTCAGGGGTTACTCGTGTAAGCTGCTGGCTAGACTTGATCCCCGTGTTTATGTGCACCCCTATAGACTTCACTGGGACTTGTTAGGGGAGCTGCCAGTTTAGAAATGTTGCAACTTTTTTATTGTACCTTTAGGTAAGAAAATAGACACGCTCCAAGGGAGGAAGAAGATCAGGGCAAGCAGCAGAACTTTATTCTTGCTATACTGAGTACTGCTGCGCCTAAATCATGTGCTTTGTCATGCCATGAAATCTTATCCAAAGCAGTGGAAAGGAGCACATAACTAACCACGGAGTTGAGATGCATTGGCTGGAATTTTATTGTAAGAGATATGAGGAGCATGACAGACACACTGGTGCTATTACCTATAGATACGTTCCTTAATGCTTTTCATCATAAGATGCTGCATCCTCTTGCTTATATAGTTTTGCCATCTGTCTTGATTAGATTGTTTCAGTGTTTGATGTTTTCATCCAGATCAAGATCTAGGAGACAAACAAAAAATATAAGCAGCCCATCTTTCATTTCAAAGGAAGACCTTTTTGAGTTTGCAAAGTTGCAAAGTTTGCAAGGGTAGCCTTGCAAATGCAATGAGAAAGATAACCCACCTCAACTGTAGGTGCCTGCTTTTACTGCTATTTGAAAAAATCATGGTTTTAAGCTAATCTGTGAGGCTTTTTGTGCATGGCCTGATTTGTAGTTTCTTAATGCTCGGGACTGGCAGCATTTTTTATAGCTTTGCCAAACTTGTAACAATGAAAGGGCTTTTTTCTGGCTAGTCTCTGACTCAAGGCAAACTATCCTGGAAGCAGTCAGTTTTGTGGTTCAATCATTGCAGTGAATGAAATTAAGGGAAAATTATATATTTGAACATCCTAAAAAAATAACACAACTATTTCATTGGGAAGATGTAGCACACCAAGTTTTAGTACAGAAACTCAGAATTTTGTAGAACAGGGAAGTGCCTTTAACCAAACTCCAATATTTCTGAAAATGTCAGTTTACAGCTGCTTGTTTACCCTGGGCCAGATACAGTCCTTGCAGGCTCCATATACATTTAGCATGCTTCAGCCTCTCCCCTCACCCGGTCATGACCAGATTGTGGATGGAGAAAGGGATCCCAAGTGAGTGGGTTGGAGGAGGATTTACCTGCAACCTCTCTTTGTGGTGACTTTGCATTTTTGTTTTTCTGGGTAGGGGAACTGCCAGTAAGGGTCACTCTCTTGTGATCTTATGTGTTTTGTCTTATGGGATGAGGCTGGAGTACGGAAAGGGAGAAACTACCAGAAGTGCGGAAAGATGGAGGGAGGATGGGGGTTCAGACAAGGGAAAAGAGGAGAAAGGGGAAAGGAGAGTAGGAACAGGGTGAAATTAAGAGGGTGAGGGAAGCATCAGGGCGCGAAGTAGGACAGAATACGGGGCTGAAAGGGGATAGCAGGAGAGAGGCCAAAGGGCTCATAGCTCCCTAAGGGGCCCAGGGCAGGATCCAAGAGTGCCACCTCTCAGCATTCGTGTTCTGACTTGCAAGTAGCAGTGGACACACTAGCCTTGGACATGCTCCCATACACCTCTCGTGAGCACCACTTAAAAGGTAACAGCCTGTTACTGCCATTATTTCAAGCAAGGAATGGTGCCACAGAGCTAATTGTGAGTGGAGGACTTAATTCTCCTACCCAGTGATACATTTATTTTAAAACAAGTAATAAAGTTTTCCTCCTCCTGAATTCCATCTGTCTGAGGGGTATGAAGGTTGAATAATTGAGCCTTCAAAAGTTACAGCATGCCAGAATTAAGTCTCTTCTCTTGTGTATATAAATTAAAATGTGCTTGTGTGATCACATATCTGGCCCCTGTTGACTAAGACTGGACATCGAAAGTTGAGTGATCCCTTGTGAAGAGTTTGATGAAATGACCAAATGCTTTTTAAAAGGTTTTAACTGCATATGGCAATGATAGATAATATCCAGACATTGTGTGTGCATTATTTTCATCCCAAAACCTCCCTCATAATGTGGGTGGAACACTTCATTCATCATTGAAAATTAGCCCTCACCAGGGTAGGAAATCTGACCTGTTATTTGCTGGAGCACAAGCTCGCTACACTCAGTCTTCTGGTTGGAAGTGAAAGAAGCCATCACCTTTTTATTTTGTTGGGGAGAATAGAGAACAGCATTGTGCAATGCAACGTTGAGTTATCCTCACCAGGTGCCCCCAAACTTCTCAGTGTAGATGAGCCAGGGACACCAGTTAATGTTATACTGTTCCCTGTCATGATGGCTGGTGCTCACCCTGACCTTCCTGGCCGTCCGAGACATGAGGTTGCTAGAATAGGCTGGAGAAGTTTCCCATGGCCCAATCTGTCCGTGTGAATGGGCACGGAGCAGCTGCAGCAGCCTTACAGCCAGGGCCCTGGTTTGACTGCTGTCTTCCTCCTCCTTCTCAATCACTTTTCAATCAAGCTCCAAAATGACAATTTGAGGTGGGTAGAATGAGCGTAACTCTTGGGAACAGAGTTTTATTATTTTTCTGGCATTATATACTTCATAATTTTCAGTGAGGGCACAGCAAAGGCAGAAGTCTTGGTTGCACACAGAATATTCAACAGGCTGTTCTGCATCTACTAATTCTTAAGTAGAGACGAGCCATTGGTGCACCAAGGAAAATTAGGTTTGTCGGTTCATTCACATTGTAAAAATAATCTTATAAATCTGCATTCTCTCCATCCTACCTATAGCTCCTCTATCACCATCTTTGCACAGCATAAGCCCCAGGTTACCTGGGTTCCTGCGGTACATGCAGAACACATGGCGATCTGTTCAATTTTAATGAAGAGCATTTCCAAAATTAATTACCTAGAAACAAATATTAAATGACTGTTCTGTATAACATAGGAAGAAGAATTATTGCAGAGGAATGAAGGCTGTTATGAATGTTGCCATTGTGCTCTGGAGTGCACCCCCACGTCCTCGCCCAGCCCCCCGACCCAATGGTGGTGTAATAGCAACAAATGCTACGCTCCTCTCACGATTTAGGTATGTGCCCAATTTCCAGCAGGTGGATGATGCCGGTGATCTGATGTGCCCTGAATTAAGCACGTGTGCCAGGGTGTTTTTTCCTGAATTGAGACTTCCAGTTGTGTTATACTGGGGCTGGCAGTGACTTCAGTTAGCTCTGGATGTGACTGCAGGACCCGGATTTTCCCAGCCCCCCGGCCCCGCGCTCCCTCGCAGGCTGTGCAGAACCGCTGCCTGAATCTGATTGCTCTCGCGCTCCTGTTCCTCTCCAGTAATTCTTCAGCATGCTGTTTAGGATTTGAAGCTATAAAAAGCTAAGTAGTAAGTCAGTGTTAGACATAACATTTTAACTGTTTCCAATGTTTTTTTCTTTTAGTAAAAAGACCCCCCCTAAAATAAAAGCCCGTTCACTTTAAAATGCGTATGCAGACAAAACAAGATTATTAGCTTTTACCCTGTTGTTTTATACATCAGTTAGGGTGGGGATTGTATGTGTGAATCTAAAAAAAAAAAAAAAGAAAGAGAAAGAAAAGACAAGAAAAGAAAAATCGAAAGCTGTGTGCTGACAGGTGTAGATGGGCTTAGATAACAAGGATTACATTCCAAAATCTAATATGAAGATGGGTTATATCTAGCCCTTGCCAAAATTAAAAAAAGGAAATCTGATCAGCACGGTAGGCAGCTGAGTTTGACCCAAAGACTTATGGAATCAAGTGCCATTTGCATCCTTTTTCTTTTCTGCAGTCTCCAAGCAGTAATAAATAGTGCAATGGAAAAGAAGTGGCAGTGGAATGCCTCATTTTAAAACTTTTTTATATTAATCTCTTTTCAAAAGGAATAAAATAAGAAACTGAAGGTAACCAGTTCTGTTTAATATATAAAAAGCATATAAAATCAGCTTTAAGATTTATGTTTTTATGTATATGTGTTTATACTTCTTTGATGACAGTAAAATACATGAGAATGAAAAAGAGATCTTCATTTTTTCCCCTACGCATTTTATATGCATCTTTTTTTCTAAGGTATCCTGGTGTCAGAAATCACTTGCAATATACATGATACAGGGGTTTACTGTGATACACAGTTTTACCAAATAACAGAGTAAATAGGAGACTGTACGTACAGTAAATGGAACCTAAGCATTATATTATGTAGTAGAAAGAAAAAATAAGACAGCCTGTCTCGTTCTGGCTGCGGTGTTTGCCTTCCACAGCGAAATGCCTGGTTACCTTTCTGCCTGGCACACAGATGGTACTGAGTGGTGGGTGGCCGGGCTGACCATGCTGTGCCGGCTTCCCCTGCCCCAGCACCCAGCACGGCCACTGAGGACAGCAGTTCAGAAAGGTTTGGCCAATGTCTTGGGACAGATGTTTTAAAATAATTTGACTTTTATGTATATGCGTCACTCAGGGGCTGGATTTTGAGAAGAGCTTAGCTACTGGATGCTGAGCTGCTTGGAAATGCAGATGTTTCCTTCGGGTGCCTATGCAGGAACAGACAGGAGCAGGTCTGCTGAGAGCTCCGGTCCGTGAAGTCATCTCCATCCCTCGGGGACACTCCCAAAGCAGCAGTCCCAGCCAGGATGGTAGACACATATGGATGGGGCTGCGTGTCATGCTGGCTGAGCCTCCTTTGGGCACCGCTCAGGAATGCCAGAAGTTGTAATAAAGAAGCAGAAGTACTGGGTTTGCGTGGCAAGGTTTTGGTAGCAGGGGGGCTCCAGGGGTGGCTTCTATGAGAAGCTGCTAGAAGTTTCCCCATGTCCAATAAAGCCAATGCCAGCCAGGTCCAAGACAGACCCACTGCTGGCCAAGGCCAAGCCAGTCAGCGATGGTGGTAGCCCCTCTGAGATAACATATTTAAGAAAGGGGAAAAACAACTGTGCAACGGCAGCTGGAGAAGAGAAGAATGAGAATATGTGAGAGAAACAACTCTGCAGACACGAAGGTCAGTGAAAAAGGAGGGGGAGGAGGTGCTCCAGGCGCCCGAGCAGAGATTCCCCTGCAGCCCGTGGTGAAGACCATGGTGAGGCAGGCTGTGCCCCTGCAGCCCATGGAGGACCCCATGCAGGAGCAGGTGGATGCCTGACGGAGGCTGTGACCCTGTGGGAAGCCCATGCTGGAGCAGGCTCCTGGCAGGACCTGTGGACCCGTGGAGAGAGGAGCCCACACTGGAGCAGGTTTGCTGGCAGGACTTGTGACCCCGTGGGGGACCCATGCTGGAGCAGTCTGTTCCTGAAGGACTGCACCTCATGGAAGGGACCCATGCTGGAGCAGTTTGTGAAGAACTGCAGCCCGTGGGAAGGAGTCACACTGCAGAAGTTTGTGGAGAACTGTCTCCTGTGGGAGGGACCCCACGCTGGAGCAGGGGAAGAGTGTGAGGAGTCCTCCTCCGGAGGAGGAAGGAGCGGCAGAGACAACGTGTGATGAACTGACCACAACCCCCATTCCCTGTCCCCCCGCATCACCACAGGGGGAGGAGGTAGAGAAAGTCAGGAGTGAAGTTGAGCCCGGAAGAAGGGAGGGGTGGGGTGAAGGTGTTTTAAGATTTAGTTTTTATTTCTCATTATCCTACTCTGATTTGATTTGTAATAAATAAAATTAATTTTTCCCCAAGTTGAGTCTGTTTTGCCCATGATGGTAATTGCTGAGTGGTCTCCCTGTCCTTATCTCAACCCATGAGCCTTTTGTTATATTTTCTCTCCCCTGTCCAGCTGAGGAAGGGGAGTGATAGAGCGGCTTTGGTGGCACCTGGCGTCTAGCCAGGGTCAACCCACCATAGCACTAAAAATACCCATAGAGTGGAAGACCCACCCTTAGTGAAGGCCATGGGATTTTTCCTGCTAATTTGAAGGAAGGAGAGACTTCTTTTGACCAAAAGAGTCAACACTCATTGCTGAAACCTTTGAATAAATCTTTGAATGAAGCCTAGTATGTCCATAGCTACGAGGTAGTACCTCCGTCTACGTACCGTACTTCTGTTCATATGTAAAATGATGAAAAAGGTGTGTTCTTACGGACACTCGTAGGCTGTACAATGCTGTGCTGAAGCTTTTATTACATTGATTCAACTACTTTCTGCAGGTTATGTAAAGTAATCTTTCGGTATCTCACGGAATTTGCATCCTGGGAGTGATTGATACTCTAAGTGTGATGAAGCTGACTTCCATTTCCTGCCGCACAGGTGTGTGATGAATCCCGGTTTGAGGTGTGCTATTATTTACTGCCAAGCTTATTTCATAAATTCAGTTTCACACTTCTAATTCAGACCTACATGCTTTCTGTGAGGAGGGCTCTTATTAAGTCATCATTTCTCGAGCAAGCTAAACCGAACTAAAAGGCACCAGTAATAGATTGGTTTTATTCCACTCCATAAATGTGTGAAGTATTGTTTTATTATACATTAAAAGTGTGATTATGTGTGATGGCATTTTTGGATCATGTCAATGGATGAGTGCCACTTTTCATTGTTAGTTTTAATCTGTGTGTAGATCACTTTTAGTTTTCTAAGAGATTTGTTAATGGGATTGTGAAAACTAACACACGAACCGGAAAGGGGAAAAAAATCTCTAAAACTGCCCAAGAGGTTAGTGCTAATTTTCAGATTATCTGAATATTGGCATATGTATATCACTTGCCATTAAAAAGCCAACCCTTCCATGCAGCAATTATTTTCTATTCTAGGGACAGGAAAACAATGAAGCTTCTTGGAGAGCATGCGCTATTACTGCTGGCTATTCAAAGGCAACCACTGGATCCCCTGCCTTTGCTGTACAGTAGAAAAAATAATTGCAGTTGGTCGGGTAGTTGCAGAATTCGGTCTTTCTAACCTCTGCCAAGCACAAAAACAGGGCAGAACTTTCAGAAGCAGGAAGGATGTCTTATCTTTTTTTAACCTAGAAGCAGGTTAGAAAGGATGAGAACATGCTTGTTGGGTAGACTCAGTCATGAAACAGCTCTTTTTGCACATTACCCTTCAAGCTCGGCTTGGAATAGCCTACCTACTTATTTGTTCTTGATTGATTTGGAGTCTTTCAGGCGTCTGAAGAACAGAATCATCCCCATCTTTTTGTTCTCTGAGGTATAAATTATACAGTATAGTATTTTTTTCTTCTAAACCTTTATTTAGAGCACTCAGAATGGTTTGTGCCCTGAATCTGTGCTCTGCAACAGTTTTGTTCCTGTGTTCTTGTTCCTCGGACGGCTGTCTCTATCTACATGGGAGACAGCTGGGCAGCTGCATGGCTCCGGCTATGCCGGGTGAGCCAAGTAGGCACTGTATGGGCTGGATGGTCAACACAGGAATGGACATGAAGTTCATAGGTGCTTTTGTCTTTCTGCTAAGTTTGGCCTCATCCAGCATATTTTATCCCTTGCTAAGCTTTATTACATGCACTGATTCCTAGGTATATCCTCCACATGGTTTATTTGAATGCTTAAGGCCCTTCCTTAAGTCATTGTCCCACAATTTCCCATGAAAAAAAAAATTCCACTGCTTTAAAAGATAAGACCAATTAAAATTTCAGTTGGTCTCCTCTCTGTTCCTCTTTTCCTACACCCTGTTTCAGGTATACCTCCCTTTGAATGTGTTTCACCTGTTTTCCATGCCACAATCACACTGGTTTCTCTCTGTACAAATACAGGAAATGTATATTTCCAGCGGCTATGGCTCACTGGGCATCTCTTCTCCAGAGTCACTGTGTGGGCAACCTTTGTTATGAGTTTCTTTCTTTCAGCCTTATTTCTGTCCTGGCCCTCTTCAATTTGGCTTTTGTCTTGTCTTTTTCAATGAAGTAGGTTATCCATTTGTTTCCTCCACTACTTCCCCTTCCTTCTCATATGATGAGACATCTCTATACTCTTCTTGATACTCTTCTTGATGTGAACCTCTGTGGCCCAATTCTGCTGTTATGCTTGGCTGCTTTGGAAAATACTACCCATGGAGCTTGGAGCCTGGTCTGCATCATCCCGCATGGAGAAACATGAGTACCATACACAATAGTCCGTCGTGTCCGAAGGAGAAGCTGTAACATGATGTGGATGAGACAGGCCAAGCAAGGAATTTGTGGGGAGCAAAAAATATCATGACTGCATATGTGGGATAATACTGCTACTTCTCTTTTTCTCTGGTATGCTCCTTCTTTATAGCCTCAGGTGCATGTTTGCTTTTGCACTTTCCATGAAATGCTGCTGTGTTTCACAGTCTCCCTTGCATGCCACCTTCTTCTGTGGAGAGGTAACCCAGAAAGTGAAATGGCCAGATATACAAAGGCACACCTTACCTGGAGCTAGCAATGGGCCATCTGAAATGTGCTGGGGGCTTCCCCTAAGTGCTTCGCAACCAGCACAACAATTTTTTTTTGTTGTTATACTTGGATTGGAGGAGTGGTAGTGGTAAAGAAGGCAAAGTAAGAACTTGGTTGGTGCCGGGTGTGTAATCCAGTGGCCCCTGATGCACAGAATTGATGATAAGGCCTGAAAAGCAAGGAAGCCACTGAGAAGGGAAAGATCTAAGCAGGAGCTAATTGGCTCACCTCTGCCACTCTTTCTTTTCCATTGAGGGAAACAAAAAGAGACTTCTAAAATAACTTTGCCACGGTCCTCTAAGACCTGTATAATTAACTTTCGAGCTGATGTGTGAACCATATTTTCTTCTCTTGGCCTTTACTTTTGTAGGGTGTTATCTCACGGTGTGCACATCTTACTTTAGTTTCCACCTTCTTGAGAAGGAATCTACTAGTGTCTGAACACCCGTTTGTCCTGATGGCAAGGACATTCAGTCCAGCTCTCCAAACTCATCTGTTTGCAGCACAGAAACCTGAAGTGTGGAAATGTTTGTGGTGTGAATCCAAACCAGCTTCTATTACAATAAAGTATCATGTTCTACATAAGTAAGTAGTAGGTTTTTTTTCTCCTGGTTTGATGCAGATCTTGAACAGTTCTTCCACATCTGTCTTCAGAAAAGATAATTCATATGGGTGATGAAGTAAGATGGGGGGTCAGGCGAAAACATGTATTTTCTGTACAGATAGTGGGAAACCGCATAGAAAAATCAGTGCAAAGACAACTCATTCTGAAGAGGTGAACATAGCTAATTTGCTGTGTATTTTACCCCTTCTAAAAAGAGAACATGTGTGGCACTTGCTTAGAATGGATGCATAGCATTGCTGTCACAGTAAATCCATATACTTCCTTTATATTAGATCACTGTTTTATTTCAAGAGTTACATACACACAGGATGACAGCAAGCTGATTTTCCAAATTGCCCTGCTTTGTCACTGTTAGCTTCTGGCGTTAGGCCATCCAGATACTCTGTTTTTGAGATGTGCTCTGCCAGTTCCAGAGTTGTCCCTCCAACTACATCACCTTTCTGAAGGTCAGTTATGCTCCTACAGCAAGTGGTACATTACAATTTTTTTTCTTTTTAATAAATAATGATTCTGTTGCAGTATAAAGAAATAAACCCACCCTCTCTCCCAACACAGGGCTCTATTGAGAAACCATTGAAAAGAACCTATAAAAGACATGGGGTTTATCATTGCTCTCCAGTTTCCTGACTCCTGTGAATATTCTCTGCCACAAGGATCCTATTAAATCAAAGGGATTTTTGAATAAAATGCTTCTCAGAATCTTTTGCTTCTCAATGTGAGCTGCCTGGCATACCAGGAATCACCTATCAGGGTAAGTATTTTCCAAGGAACAGAGTGGAAGGATTGGAAGTGCTGAGGGGGCAGAAGTACCAGGGAGGGGAAAAATTGGCTTTCTGTTTTGCCAATACTTTCTCAGCTGCCAATTTCCACATATTGCTGCAGATGCTGCATGGGAGTGGAAACTTGCAGATAGTGTCACACAACTCTTGAGAGCCACTGCCACTGAAGATATAATTAGAGATCTGGTTATCCAGCTAGAGGTCAGGAAGCTAGAGTTAATTGCTAACCTGTTTATCCTACTCAAGGGATAAAGCACATAAATACAGTTAGAAACTGCTTAAAGCCTCAGAGACCTCCGCTGAAAGCCTGCTGCAAGCTCAAGGTAACGGTTTGGAAAGTGCCTGCGGGAATGAAAAATGTGGGATAGCGTGCAGCCGCCACGTACGCCGTGGTACAGCCAGCTCCGCACCGGCAGTCTGCAGAGGTCCTGCTTTGGCCACAGCCTCCCTCACCCCTCCCTCTGTTAGGGAGGCAAAGCCCCTCTATTAACCAAGGCTCTGCTGGGAGGGGTAGATATATCCTAAGCGACTTAAGAGGGGAAGGTCCTTTTGAAACCCAGACTTAGGTACTCTTGAAAAAGGTGCCCCAGACTTTTGTTTAAGCAGCTGCAGTTTACAAGCCCAGTCCTCCAAAGCCTTACTTGTGTGAATAGTCCTCACCCTTCAGCCTAGCGTGGCTGAAATCAATGCCTCTTCACGTGCCCCTTTCATTCTTAAATGGCAGGAACCACAAGTCGCTTGTTTCCTATCCTTTCACCACCTGATTTCCTACATTATAAACTCCCACATCTATCTATTCTGAGTAGGTAATGAAATCCCTTATGCCTGTACAATGCAGCCCACTTTCAACCGGAAGATTTCTTGTTACCCCTTGTTCTTACTAAAATAACTCCTGTGCATATAAAGACTTTGATTATCAAACCCACATAATGCAGCCAAACCTGAACAGGACTTCCACGGGGCTGGGGAAAGTCATTCCACCACTCCCCAAAGGCAATCTTCTTCCCAAGTCTCTCCTCTCTCCTCTGGAATATTTCTGGGCTACAGCACTTGAAAGAAGCCAGAAGAATTATTTTTATATCAGGGAAATGTCATTTTATTTTTACTCTCCTCACACTGGAAAAAACATCCTTTTTTTATCAAAGTTTTCAGAAACATTTTCCTGCCGCGCAGGTTGAGTGTGGTGTTTCTCCCCCCTCGTTTTCACCATCGCAAAGCCAGCAGCCTAGTTCAGGCTGCTTGCCTGGGCTCCCTCCGCAGCTATGAGGCATCCTGGGAGGGACGCGCACTCTCTTTTGGGAGAGGTGCTCGAGAGGGGGGACACCGGGGGCTCCCAGCACCCTGCTGCGCGGTGGGTGACAGGTCAGCTGGCGAGACGAGTCTCACCCGAACCGCGAGGATTAGGAGCAATTGCAAAGCAGAAAGGTTTTGATGGCTTAAATGGTGGCCCTCAGCTGGGGCAATGCTTCTGCCCCTGCATTTAGGATAATACTTAAGTATACAACAAATTTTAAGTATGTGCTCATTGACTCCAAAGAAAATTAAGATTGTGCCTTGGCCTTGTCCTCTTACTGGCACACTCGCCCTAATACACTGTGAGGGAGCATATTATTGCCTGTTGCTTAATACAAACATGATGGAGTAGTTGATTCATATTATTTAATAAGAAGATGACTGACTGTTCTGCATTGTCTGTTTGTGTCTTAGGAGCAGTAAGATGAATCCATTAACTTATTAACTTTTATTTTGAAATCTTTCATGGAACTGTCATGTTATTTTGATTTGAGTAAGCAATTCATCTTTTTTAACAACTATTTTTTTGGTCCAGGGAGACTCATGTACTTCTGTTAATAGGTCAGAATTATGAGACGTATCACTCATGTTCAGAATCTTTTTGTAGTGTATAGCTTATTAATAATGGATTTGAATATCAAAAATAATGATATGCCGTTTCAGCATTTAATTTTGGGGAAACATTCAGAAGATTTCCCCCTTGTACTGGCACAGCCAGTGATGAAGATAGAGCGAGACGAACTGTACTGTAGGTGGGAGCAGAGACACTGCAGCAGCTAATGTGAGGTTGAGCTTTAAATTTTTATGACAATTCATAAACTATTTTTCTAGCCGAGACCCTGGCTAATCGCAGCCTCTCCCTGACAATTTCCTTGTTCTGATTCTCATGGATTTAATAGTGTTCGTGGGGGGTGAGCTGGGTGAGATAGCTTGCTCTTGTAAGCTGCTTATGCTTGTGTACATTTTTCTTCGGGAATGTCATGTCTTCAGCAAGATGTTTGCAGGCGAGTGATTTCTCTCCTCTTAATTCTTGTCTGTCTAATGGTTTTACTAGCGGAGGGTGGCCATGTGGATTCAAAATGATGGCTCAGAAGCCTTTATTCTTGGTGAAATTGTACTGGGGTGTTATCTTTTACATCTGGTACCTCTCCATGCCTCTTCCCTCATCTCCTTTCCACCCCTGGCCCCGCCAGCCTAGGGCTCTCTCCAACGCTTGCCATATCTTCCTTTTCAGATTTAGTCTGTGGGCACTGCCAAAACTGTTCTCATCTGTCAGCTTGACTAACGCTGTCTTTTCCTGTGTACATCCGCAGAGCAACTGCTGACACCGGGCATCTCCTCACCTTGCCCTCCCCTTTCACTGGCAGGGGCTACTGGCAGCCTCCCAAGTCACTGAGCTTCCCTTTGAAGGGCAGAAGGGACCTTGCTCCTCACCGCTGGAGCAGGGTTGGGTGACTCAAGGGCTTGTCTATCCCAGCATTAGGCAGTCGCTTGGTCATTTTTGGCTCAATTTTTCCTTAAGCGCACTTCCAGCTCTTCTTTACCCTGGAACCAGTGCCCTGTGAGGGAGTTTGATGTTGTAGCCTGGGGTTTGATGTTACTTTCTATGCTATGTGCCAGGAAGATGGAGAAGAAGGTGGAGCAGAACCTCATTTTATAACCAAAATATCTTTCTCCCTTTGTGTGGTGACAGTGACCTCTGTTTTTGGCAATGTGTCCCGGTACCCCTGTTAGGATTGTCTTTCTAGCTAGTCTTTCACATCACGTCTCTCTCTTTCTCCTCACACCTTGAATGTCTCTGCCGAAGCCCCACTCTCTACCTTATTGAATACAACTTTCCTCTCCTCCTCAGTAAGATATAGAGCATATCCAATCTCTTCCCTACTGCTGTTGCACCTTACTGTAGTGACTCCTGCTTTGCCAGCGTCAGCAGTCTGATGGTCCTGTCTCTGTGCATGGGCTGTCCTTTCTGAACGAGCAAGTTCATGCTTTATCACCTCACCCTTACAATTCCCTCTCAATGCCATTTCAGCTGAAAAGCCTGCAAAAATTGCCACCCACTCATGGCTAGGTACAGGACCAATAAATACTTTAAAAACCTATTTTCTTTGGATGTGCCTTTTAAGGATGTTTGGATATATCCCTGACTGACTCAGTACCATCCAGGGACATCTCTCCAGCCCCTGTTCCTGCTGCTCTGCCCTGCATCCTTCTCCCTCTCATCGTTCAGGCTGCTTTGCTGCACCCATTAGCTGTAACTGGCATGAAACTGGTGCTTCCCCTCTCCACATCGGTGACCTCCAATTACTTCATTCCAGTGGGTATGGACAGTCTCCGGTGATTCACACTGTGGCGTGGGAAGGGAGCGTGCTGCTGTTGCCTGCTCCCAGCCACCCGCTTGCCTGAGGTTAGGAAGCACTTTCTCTTCAGCCGGCTCTGTTATAGGGGCATCGAGCTGCAGGAGAAAGACTGGGAGAAGTCCCTCTTAAAATGCCACAGAGTGCATTGCCAGAGCACATCACCTTCTGCAGTGCCAGGGTGAGCCACCTCTCGCAGGGAGAGCACATTCACTCCAGGGTGCTGGCACGGGTGGCTGTCGAACTTGTGCAGCCAAATAATTGTGTCCCCAGTGAACGTCGGCAGCCCTGGGATTCCAGTGCACCCACTTTGGCGGGAGCCATCTGCAATTTAAAACACCTCTTACTTGGAGCAAAGGATTTTGGCATGGACAGGAGTTGAGTTAGTCGCAAAATGCTTTAGTGCAGGGACTCTTCTTTTAGTGAATTTATGCTCAGCTCCCACTGTGGAGCTTCAGGTTTGATCGCTGTGTTGACTACATAGCATAAAACACACAAGAACAAAAACTTGACGTACGTATAAAGCTCATATAATAAATGCTGCTGGCCCTGAGGTAGCAAAGTGAATTTAAAGGTGGAGCAGATCTTGTCCTTACAGCTTTTTCCCCACCTGCTGCCCCTTTTCTCCCACTGCAATTCTGCCCTATGCAGGCACTGTGCCCAAATATTCTCCACGCTTTCCCTCCCCATGTTTTACATATATTTCATATATGCCTTACAGTAGTGAGCAGCTTTAAAATTTTCGTGTGGCTTACCTCACCCTCTCAACCAGGAATTTCATAAATAAATCACTGTCTTTCAAACCTTTTTTGCAGGTTGCATCTGTCTAAAGTGTGTGCGCTTCAATAAGTGTGCCTGACAGAGAAATTAAAAAGAAAAATCATCTCCCAAACAGAAACTATAAGAGGCATGTTGAGCTAAACACTTGCTGCACATTATTACAAGGGGAATATGATTTGAGAAACAGTGTTTAGAAAGTAAAGGTGACATTTTGTTTCCCTGAGCTCAGTGGGCCAGAACTTCACCTGGGGTAAATTGGCGTAGGTTCATTGAAATCAATAGCTGATTTTCACTTGCTGGAACCAGTTCTGCTGAATTTTAGCCTTTGGTTATTGAAGGGCTTATTTTTTTCCTAAGGAACTAAATATTTCTTCATAGTAGTCTTGCTGTTAGGATTTATTCAGTTTTCTGTGAGTAATTCAAAGAGATTGTCTACTGAGACTGTTTTTCAGTAGAAATGTGGATTCTTAACTAAACAGATCTTTGGAAGAAAAACATATATGCTTTTCCTCAAAAAAACTGACATGTAAATAGATGCTTATAAAAAAAAATGGAGTTTTTTTGTTAAAATTGAAAAATTTCAGCTGAAAGTGACCCCACATTTGATCTGGAAATGCCGTGCCAATGCCTGATGGGAAGTGTAGTTTGGGGATGTAGAGCCTGTATTTCCCTCTGTATGCCCTATTTCCCTGCTTTGCAGCTGCACAGTGACCAGGACAGGAGCCTGTGAAGCTCCTTGAGAGATCATGGTCTGTGAGGCCAGCCCTCAGGGTAGCGTGGGTGCATGAGGCATTGCCATGCCTGTGAGGCTTTGCAGTAATCTTCTTACCTTGAAGGTTTTGGCCATTTTCCCTTTAGCTGAAGAGTCACTGACTTGAGAAATCTCAGAAAAAAATCCCACCCCACCCCATCTTCTTTTTCATCAACAGTCTTGAGATGTGGGAGTGATGGGAGGAAGAAGGAGGCAATCCCTTCCCCATCTCTCAGTCATTCTCAGAGGGACCCCCCTCACTATTCTGTTGAGTGTTCTCCTCCTGAGACCATTTGGGCAACGATTAATGGTCCTGGTGGAGACCCCACTCCTTCACAGCCTCCAAACACCTCTCCGTTGGGGAGCTAGAGACATGCCACTTCCAGTGGGAATAAGTGAGGAGCTCGTGGGAGGGAGTCGTGGCTGTGGGAAGCATGGGGCAGTGGTGGTGGTGCTAGGGCTCTGCTGGGGGCCTTGCCGGCACCTTCTGCTCCTGGGAGAGGAGCGAGCAGAGCCTGAGTGCAGTGACATTCAGCCCGCGCCTCTTGCAGAGGAGCTCTGTGCTTTTAGGCTCAGGCATTGCCATGGTGCCCATCGCCAGCCTTTGCCTAAGGGATAATGGACAGATCTTCTCATGTCAAAGTTGCCACCTTTGGTTCATAGAGCTGAGCAGCGTACGTGAGCCAAAGGGCGGGTTTCTTGTATCTTTTGGTGAATAATAAGCCTTTACACCTGTATTGGGTTTGTGTGGTAATGTTTGGGGATTGCTACAGGGGTGGCTTCTGTGAGAAGCTGCTAGAAGCTTCCCCCATGTCCGATAGAGCCAATGCCAGCCGGCTCCAAGACGGACCCGCCGCTGGCCAAGGCCGAGCCAGTCAGCAACGGTGGTAGTGCCTCTGGTATAACGTATTTAAGAAGGGGAAAAACAACTGTGCAACGGCAGCCGGAGAAGAGAAGAATGAGAATATGTGAGAGAAACAACTCTGCAGACACCAAGGTCAGGGAAGAAGGGGGAAGAGGTGCTCCAGGCGCCCGAGCAGATTCCCCTGCAGCCCGTGGTGAAGACCATGGTGAGGCAGGCTGTGCCCCTGCAGCCCATGGAGGTCCATGGTGCAGCAGATATCCACCTGCAGCCCATGGAGGACCCCACGCTGGAGCAGGTGGATGCCTGACGGAGGCTGTGACCCCATGGGAAGCCCACGCTAGAGCAGGCTCCTGGCAGGACCTGTGGACCCGTGGAGAGAGGAGCCCACGCTGGAGCAGGTTTGCTGGCAGGACTTGTGACCCCGCGGGGGACCCATGCTGGAGCAGTCTGTTCCTGAAGGACTGCACCTCATGGAAGGGACCCATGCTGGAGCAGTTTGTGAAGAACTGCAGCCCGTGGGAAGGAGTCACATTGCAGAAGTTTGTGGAGAACTGCCTCCTGTGGGAGGGACCCCACGCTGGAGCAGGGGAAGAGTGTGAGGAGTCCTCCTCCGGAGGAGGAAGGAGCGGCAGAGACAACGTGTGATGAACAGACCGCAACCCCCATTCCCTGTCCCCCTGCGCTGCTGGTGGGGAGGAGGTAGAGAAAGTCAGGAGTGAAGTTGAGCCTGGAAGAAGGGAGGGGTGGGGTGAAGGTGTTTTAAGATTTGGTTTTATTTCTCATTGTCCTACTCTGATTTTGATTGGTAATAAAATAAACTAATTTCCCCAAGTCGAGTCTGTTTTACCCATGACGGTAATGGTGAGGGAGCTCCTGTCCTTGTCTCAACCCGTGAGCCTTTTGTTATATTTTCTGTCCCCTGTCCAGCTGAGGAAGGGGAGTGATGGAGCGGCTTCGGTGGGCACCTGGCATCCAGCCAGGGTCAATCCACCACAACGCCATTCCTGTTTTCATTTGAAAGCACTGCAGATAATCTGAGTGATGTTTACTTGCAGTAAGACCACTTTACACTGGGACCTTAAAAGGGCAAGCACTAAATTTCCCCTCTCTTTAAGACCTTTGTTTATTGCCAGAAGGGGTTAAAGTCGCCCTTGTGGAAAGGAAAGGAGAGTTTATTTATTCCAAAGGCAATTTTACTTAAATCCTGTAGGAAGGTTGATTTTTCTATATACAGTTTTATGTTTGGATTGTGCTCAGAAATAGCAGTAGAAATACTAAATGCATACCTAACATGTATGTACAGCCTTCTCTTTGTTTTTCTAGTAGGCACAACACAGGATGGCCCTGCCTGCTTCCCACTGGACTCAGCATCCCTCTCTGCCTCTCACCTTACTTCAGCTGTGTGTGAAAAACTATTCATGCAATGGCCTCGGGATCACCAGAAAAACAGCGTCATTTAAAGAGGGCATGTTCATACTTAGGTGGAGCTTTACTGCATTTTAATCTCTATATCCTTAAACCTATAAATATACTCTAATGTTACAATCAATTTTGAACTTTTTAACTTGATTTTAAGGCCATCTTTTTTCCCTTTCCTTAACTGAATTGGGAAAAAAATACCCAAACAAAAGTCTGCATGGTGATTGTGCGCTGTAAGTTGCTGTGCTCTTTTGCATAAAAGATTTTCCATATTGCAGCAGGGGGCCTTCCCCTGGTATGTCAGTAAGAAGAAGAAAATTCATTTCTTACACCCGCTTGTCATTTGCCCTTTTATGATTGAACCATATAGCATCAGACAACTGCAAAAATGACAAAAGCTTTTGCAACTGAATACATCTGATAATTGTGGCGTTCGGCTAAATTTAGGACTACACTGGTTGATATTGCAGTGTCCAACAGAGAAAAAAAAAGAAGAAACAGTGTGTAATTCTGTTTTACAGACTGAGAAACTTTAGTGTTTATCTTACATGATCCATCACCTTAAATAATGTTTCTATTTTGTTAATCTTTTAGATTTTAAGGATTTTTTTTATTTTAAGGATTATTATTTTTTTAAATACAAACCAAGCCTCTAAATACTTCAAAGAAGCAGGTACATATGGGGTTGCCTTTTCAGTTTATGAACTTAGAGGTTAAAGAGATTCACCTTTGCAGAGAGCCTGCAAAGCATGTACAGTCCCTGGGGTTCATGCGTGCTTTGGGGCATGAGGGCTACGAGATCTTCCTGAGAAGCAAATTTGCTGTGCTGGTACTGTAAGAAGTTACAGGAAAGTCAGGGAGATTTGGCAAATGGACCCCCTCCCCCCCAGCATTTTTCCTTTATGCAATGGAGACAATGATTTTATGCTGCCTTTGGAAGTGTCCTGAGTTCCAGGTGTTTGTGTTAACCAAGAATATTGTATTTATTCAAACAAACCAGACTCAGCAATTGATGAGTTTTAAAATCTAGGTGGGAGCCATATGGTCTAGATGACCTTTAAAGGTCCCTTCCAACCCAAACAATTCTGTGATTCTATGATTCTATGGTCTGTTCCAAAGCTTATTGGTATCAATGGGAAGATTCTTTTTTAAAGGGTACCAGTTAAAAGCAGGTTCTGATTTTGACTTTGGCCAAATTGTGTTGAAATTTGCATTCCTAAGAATATGAGAATAGCATGAGAAATAGAATTGTAGAAGAGTTCAAGGAAACATGCTTAAGATTTTGATGCACCGGTAAAACTATTTCAACCTATCAAGACAATTTAAAACAATATAAACACTCCCTGTTAATCTATAGTAATCATTACATGACTTGATTAAATGTAATCTGGCAAAATATACACCACTTGGGGGACTCTGCTCTGCACCTTGCCCAGGCAAAAGCTCCAGTGAGAGGTTTTCATCAGCTGTGCAATGCTGAGGCTTTGAAAACTTCGCCGGTCTATAGTCTAACACAAATCGATGTAACTAATAGTATTAGACTGATATTACAAACAAATCATTTTCTTCCAGAGCAGAAAAATCTTTCCATCAGATCATGAGAGGATACTGAAGTGAGAAATTATTTTATATGAAGTTCTTTCCAATGGTTATCATTCGTATATGTAGCTATTTAGGGTTTTCTGAGAGCAGTTTGAAGTTCTTGTTATTGATTTGATGCGTTTTAATGTATTTTCATGACCTTTCAAAACACATTGTTAAAAATTCTGTATTTACTTTGTTGCTCTGTGAAGACATTGATATGATTAATATTTAACCTGCGTACCTGCAGTATGAATCCTCCCTTCCTCATCCGCATCATATACATAGCAGTCAGGAGCACTGTCCCCTTCCTTTCCTACTGAACTAGAGAGAAACACCACGATCAAAGAGGGGTACAGTAAAAAAAGAAAGGGGTGACAGATGTGGCAGGCACCAGTCACATTGGAGGAAAGTGCTTAAAAAATATTTTTCAATTTCCAGATGTATCTTAGTTTCATGGTTATTAATTTATCAGGAAACTTGGGTCTGGAGGACAACGAAAAGATGTGTTTTGTGTAGGAGGGGGGAGAAGAAAATGAATCCAAAGCCTGGTGGGTGAGTGATGGGGTTTTTCTGGGCCGAATTCAGTGGCACCAAAAAGGGACCAAGTATGGCTTCGGGGCATTAGTGCCAGTGGGACCTGGTGGGACGTTGAGGTTTTCACGCCCCCCTCTAGCACTTTCAGGTTTTAGTTCCCTATGAAAAGAAAGGATGAAGTGGACCAAAATGTTAATGGAAGAAAATAGAGGTCTTCAGTGTATTTGTCAGGATAAAGCTATTAACGGGACTGTAACTGTGATGAAAGTTCTAGTCTTTGACTTTAATAACGGCTGATGATAATATTATTAATACGGACGTTTCACACTTCATTTTTATTTCAGATTATATTTTTAAATATTTAAAATGGGCTTTAAAATATGGCTATTATTAGGACTTATCTGATGTTATGCTAAATTGCTATGTCCTTTGGATATAGTACATACATACAGGAGATGTGGCATACACTCCATCAAGTATCCTCCCTGGAATTCAATATGCAAATTATGGGACACTAAGATTTGAAGTATGATTTCTTCAATGTAGAGTATATAAAAATTATTGTTTGGGCTGATACACAGCTTTAATGAAGGATGGGCGATATTTACTGTTCCCATGTTACATTTTTGCTGTCTCGGTGGTGGAAGGCTGGGGTGCCTCTGGTTTCTAATGGGGCTTAACCCTCCTCTGTGCACTGAGAGCTCTCCTATCCGGTGTGCTATTGAGCAAAGCGCTGCAGCACAGGATGAGTCCCCATGCACGAGGGCTTTGCTGAACCGAAGTTTTAACCTTGCCAGAGGTGACATACATTACGGAGCGGACTGATTTCCTCCCTTGGTTGCAGTTGTGTGAAAGCATTTGTATAAAGGAGCTATAGGCAAGGTCCGAGTGTGCAGTCCCAGCAGCTGTGATGAGCCTGTGGGGCTGCAGCAGCTGGAGGACTGGGCTATGGAGCTGGGGGAAGAGGTGCAACAGGGCCCAGGGGATCCCAGCTCATTCTTGCAGCAGTTGCACTATGGTTTTGCATTCCTTGTGTTCATAGGCTTGGGGAGCTGCTGGGAGCCTCACAGCCAGTTTGAATTTGTGGGAGGAGAAGGCCCAGCTATGATGAGCTGGCTGAAATGTGCCTTGATGTAGCTTGTCGTCATCAAAGGAGTGACCAGCTGCTGTGGCTTTGACAAGCTAAACTCAAATTCAGCGTCTCTGCACTAGAGTCACTCCTGCTTGTCTTGCAGCCAGCCTGAGTGGGGCAGATGGAGGGCACGTGTCTAGCTGGAGGTCAGACAGTAAGTCAATAGCTTTATCAAGCTGAGATACGGGGACCTTTTATTTTCCCAAAACCATATGCTCCTCTCTTTTATGTCTTCTGGGGGTGGCAGATGGGTAGAACCCACCTCCTTTCAGAGCAAAGGTGGCTGGTGACAGGGTAAATGCCACTACACCTTCCCAGAGGGTGCTGTGCTGTGTGTGACACTTACACGATAAAGAGGGGTCTGGGGAAGATGAGAGTCATTGGGAACATCCATTTAGCTTCTCTTCTAGCCTTGCTGGCACTGCTTAGCCTAACGCAGCGCAAACTCCTGCTTTTTACACGGTGAGGTTTTCTGGAGGGCTGCTTTAAGTCCATGGGTCAGTAAAACCAGTGGATGCCAGCTGCTTTTCTAGAGATCCTGGGGGAGACTCAGGGGGTAACCAGGAGATTTTATACTGTCAGATCAACAAATCTCCCAAATGTCTGGATGGACACAGTCTCTGTCCTTCTCTGGCTGACACTTAGTCCCCTTGCCGCAGCCGTGGGATGAGACGGCACTGGCAGATAGTTAGCCAGAAGTTCTGCCTGACTGGGGAGAGGAGTTTTCCCTTTGAAGCAAAACTCTGTGCCTTGACGGACCCAGCTCCCCCACCCCTTGATCTCCTTCAGAATCCTGCCAGCTGCCCTGCTCCCGTTCCCTTCCCTGAACACCAGCTCTGCTGCTGCCGTCCCTGTGCCCTCTGCAGCCTCCTCAGTGCTGCCACCACCCCCGGGCTTGCAAAGCCACCGGAGCCCTGTGGAGTGACGGAGCTGGTGTAGTGACTGTCCCCAGCACAGGGTTTGGAGACACCCGAGGTGGCTGAAGCAGGGCCTGGAGGGGGCCCTGGGTTCGCTCAGAAGCCCTCTGCTATCGCACGTCCTCCCGACGTGCCCTGGCTCAGGCGGCAGGCAGAGACCAGCAAGGGGGACACGACAGTGTTGCGGCACCACAGGATGTTGCACCTCTGAAGAAGCGGGAAGCCTCTTGCCTCCTGAAAACTAACAGCAACTTTCCCTGAGAGGTTCGTATTTTACAGGAGGCATGTCAACTTGCTGTCCTGATTATACAGCTGCTAGCCTAGTTCTGGGAAACGAGTGCATGAAAATGAGTGCAGAAAATGAGCCTTCTAATAAGGCTCAAAGACTTTGAACTTCCCCTATTGTCACCGTAGGTCTTCCCCTACTTGCTTAGCAGGGAGAGAACTATTCAGCTACAATCAAATAATGCAAATGACCTGAAGGAAATTCATCCTAGAGACACTTGCTGGATACACTGCTAATATGGTTTCCTCTCTTTCACTATTCAACCAGAATCTAGGATGACCTTTCCAATGAAACATAAAACCTACAATGTGCACCCTTACTAATGTATTCTAATGCAATTAGTTCATACAAAAGGCTTGTTAAATTTGCGGTATCTGCTTTCACCTTTACAATAATTGCTAGTGATCCCAAACCATAAGTGTGTGTCATTCTGCAGGGCTCCTGAACTGTAAATAAAATGGAAAGTTTATTTGATAACTCTCCTGCCTGTCTCCTCAACAGTCCTGCTTTTCTGACAGAGGTGATTGCATGAAGCCTACCAGAGGCTTAAATCTGGCTGAAGGGAGAGGGTCAAAAGAAAAGATATAAGCTGTAGTGAGGTATTAGGGCAGGAGCAATACTGCCAGTCTAC
Source organism: Gavia stellata (assembly GCF_030936135.1). Taxonomy (NCBI): domain Eukaryota; kingdom Metazoa; phylum Chordata; class Aves; order Gaviiformes; family Gaviidae; genus Gavia; species Gavia stellata. The sequence goes on from NC_082595.1 coordinate 67,685,925, forward strand.
ATCATTGTGCTTTTTTGGGGGGGCAAGAGAGGAAATGCTAAGGTTAATGAGAAATACAGAGGCTTACAACATTGCTGGGTAGTGGCTCCATTTTGCTGTGGAAATAAAGGAGGACACTCCTCCCTCGGTCGTGTTTATTGCTCTGCAATCCCTTCTAAATAGTTTTGGCACACAGAGAAACCCATGAATAATTACCTCCTTATATCTCTTGAATTGTGCGGGGAAGTTGCTATCCCAAATAAATGTCCACTGTGCCGTTAAGCTGCCGTGTGACTGAGCTCTAAGGGCTTCTGGAGGAATGTGACACTTGGGTGGGTGGGATGGTGCCATAAGCGAGTCTGGCCCATTAACCTCAGTGAACTTACCAAGCTCACCGGGATAAAGCCAGCATCACTGGCTGGAGAAGCCCTGTCCAGCTTCTCCCTGGTGGCAAAAAAAACACCTGGAGTAGGATGACAGTACTGCAAGGTAACCTGAACATCTGGGTGCTTCAGAAGGGTTTGACACAAAAATTTTGGCCCATAAAATGAATGAAAGCAACGTTAGTTCAGTGAATCTGCTCTACAATTTCTCTTGTTGGTGAAGGTTCCCCAAAGTGTCAGAGGCAGAAACAGGTGTGATCTTGCACTTTTGCTCTGAATTGTTTCTATTATATGAACTGCTGCTATCATTTTGGTAAACCTTACTTACCCCAAAGTCTTTTTTCTCCTCAAAATAACTTTGCTACAAACAGAGAGTCACTGCGATGTACTGAAACAATGCTGCATTTCCATTCCCCCACTCTGGCATGTAAAGTCATGGGAAATGAGCTTTTCTACAGGACCAAGATGGGATCAGGGAGAAATAATTCTTTCTTCAATCTAGTAGCTTTATGTGCTCAAGCAGGGTGGAACCAGAGTGTCCCATCGCCCTCCTGTGAGTCTGAACTAGAGCATCCGAAAACCTGGCTGGGAAGTTCTTTGGCATTTTTTGGAGCTAGGAAATCTGAGAGGAGGTAGCTAACTCCAGGAGAGGACTCCCACGAAGGACGTAAGGCCACACGAAGATGGTTGCTCTACGGTTCGTTCCTCTTCTCTACCTAGAAGACTTCTTAAGGAGGAATTTGGAGATTTTCTACATTTGCCTAGGATTTCCAGCCACCTGGCAACCCTACCAAACCACTGCTAGGGCTGCAAGCAGGCTGTGGGCGCATACATGTGTACCCAGGCATCCTTTGTGGCACAGGCTCGGGGAGTCCGACATCAGACCGAGTGATGGCCCTGCAGAGTCTGAGTCCTGCCACGTGGGCTGGAGACAGGCTTAGGTGCTTCCTGCTCAGCTGGTTTTTTCTCCAGATACTGAAACCACCTTGTGCATGCTGCTGGCGGGAGGTGTGCTCTGCAGCCAACGACCCACCCCACACGCAGCAGGATGCCCAGGAATTTCGGCGATGCAGGGCTTGGCGTTGCCGTTGGTGTAGCCATAAAAGCATTCACCCATGGTGAATCACGGTCTCAAGTGAAGTCTGGGGCGGAGCAAGGAGCCTTTCACTGCTAGACCTGGGTGAGTGGTTTTGCTAGTGCTAGACTTGTCCTGCTGCAGCTGTGGGAGCTGAGGAGCAGTTTTGTTGAGACAAGAGCTGACTCAGTGCACCCGTTGTGTAAATCTTGCCCCTTTCCTTTGCGTTCCAGTAGGTTTGGTTGAAGAACCGGCAGATTATAGCTGATATCAAGATATATGTGGGGTTTTTATCCCATTTACTTGTATAGGTTTTCAGTTACAGAGAAATAAATGAATCCAGTAAGCACACAAAGAAGAGTTTATCGTTCTTTGATATGAGCTTTTTACTATTCACATTCTCACGTGTCCTGTGTTTTTCGATGCAAATCCTTCTCCTTACTGTCTAAACAGGGAAGTGCTGGTATTTATTTTTTAACATCAATATTTAATTGTGGGCAGTTCCTAATTATCTACTGCTAATTTAAAATGGGAAGATGAAGTCCTTGATTTGACAAACTGCTTGCTGAAGCCAAGGAGAAATGCTGCTGTGCAGGAACTGTGACCCGCCCGTGATAAGCAATGTGTTTTCTTTGCATTTTCCTTAAGTGTAATATCTGCAATGGCTGATTTGAAAATCCCTCCTCAAATATATTGTCAAACAGCAGTAACACCAAAATATTTGACTTGGCTTTCTTTGGTTGTTCTTATAAAAAGGGAGGGAGAAACAGGTTTTTGGCAGGTGTAAATGGGTGAAATCAATGCAGCTACACAGCTGGGGATCCAGTCCTTCGGTGTCTGACGAGGAAGAAACTAAATCTTTACTTTTTATCCCTGAGGCAGGTCAAGCGCTGCCTGTTGCTACAACCTACCTTGCTTTGACGAGTTTCGCTGTTAGTTCGGGATGTACTTTCCCGAACCGCGTGTGCCCATGCGGGTAGTGGGAACTGCGGGCACGCCGTGCCCAGCCCCGTGCCTGCGTTTCCCCGCTTGGCATTTCAATCAGCTCATCCTAATCTAGAGCCAAGGCGTTAGCCAAAATGCAAGCAACCCGGGAATTTGAGCTTGAATACAGGTCAGAGCTCGCAGGACCGTGTCGGTCGTGAAAGCATCTTTATTCTTGATCTGCAGGAAAGATTTCCTCGTGCTGTTTTCTGTGCAGAACTGATGGGATGGGGATTACTGTCTATCAGGCGACAAGGGAATCCGCCAGCTCGCAGAAGGTATGTGATTAGAGAGGACCCTAGGGTATGGTGATTCCCAGCGGGGCTTATAAGGGAGCGCGTACTGCTGAAGCAGCACACATTACTGGCTTCCACTGCCGGGAAGCTGGGGCTGGCATCACTGCAGACACTCCCCACCAGTGGATGTTGCTGCAGGCACATCAGAATTTCTTAATGTGGTGAAGAAGAAAGGGGGAAGAGGACAGCAGGGAAGAGAAATCAGAGGAAAAATGTATAAAAAATTCACTACATAAATTAGCTGCGCTTCTTGCAGCAAAACTAACAGTTTCTTTTGAATGTGAATTCTGTTGCTTCTCTTAACTAAATGCCTAAAGGAATTGTATCACATAATATACAAGGGTAATTATTAAAAATGCATAAATAGTCTTGTAGGTACAAAAAGTTGCAACTTGTCTCCAGCAAAACATTAAAAGGTTTGCATATGTCAATGAATTACAGGCTGTTTGCTTTTAATCGCTGCTATTTTGGGAGTTCCTGTAAGGATGTTTTTAGAAGAAACACATTTGGTAATTGGAGGAGGCTGCCCCATTGTAATGGGCAGTTGAAACCCAAAGGAGGCCTAGTGAGGATTATTCAGGGTGTCTAACGGTTTTGGGTCTGGCTTTGGGTGTTAAGTATCGGCTAACATGTTTATGCCTGGCCTTCAGATGTCCAAACACAAAGGCTCTTTTCTTCTGCTCCTGGCAAGAATCCAGGCCAATCTTAGAATATTTGCCCATCCTCCTCTTCTGTATCCGACCCATCATTGAGGACAGTGTTTCTCTTGGAGTTTCTTCTGAAAAACACTACAGCAAAGGAATGCTCACTGACCCAGAAGCCCAGTGACAAGAAGAGGGAATTATATGTGTATGAATGTCTGCCTTTGGGAAAAAAAAGCTCACGGAAAGAGAACTACAAGAAATCCAAAGTTTCTTTCCAAATTGAGCCACCTGGATTTTTTCTTTTTAAAAGTCAGATCTGGTGGGACATGCTTGGATAATTTTTCTTAAGGCAAAATATTATGTTAAGACAGCCTGCTTACTATTACAGCTCTGAGATTCAAGAAATAGAAAATGTACGTTTGTGTTCAAGAGCACAGGCATCAGTTCAGATTGATACTTGGAGATTATCCTGAGCTAGAATAATGTATTTATGACTAGGGTCAAAGGGATTACCCACATGAATAAGGCCTAGCAGGATCAGGCTCTGCTGCTTACAGCCAGCCAGGAATGGATAATGTGATATGAAAACAGACCTTTTTGGATTGTTTTCTTCAAGCTTATGCATCTAAACTCTGTCTCTGTGTTTGAAGCTATTAAAAGCATTTGATGCAGTCCTTAATATTGGTCAGTATTTTCTTTTTGATTCTATATTTTTGACCCCAGTCCTGTAGTTCCTGCTGGTGGAAAAGGAGATGGGTGCTTCTTGCAAGCAGCTAGAAGCCAGTTTCTAAGGACTTGCGTTATTTGTAAGAGAAAGGATTACCCATAGGAACATTGCGGGATCAGTCCCAGGGCTTGTCATCCGAGTGCTCCAATGTTTATATTAGAAAAGATCAGACAGAGAAAACCTGCATTGAGCTAAGTCCTCATGTTTCTCAGTTTCCGCAGATAGGCACAGTATCTGTAACATATCTTCTCAGTCTAAAGTCTGATGTGCTACAATGAATGGCGATGATAGAATACAATAAATGCATTTTACTGGCTAACAAGATGGGAAAGAAAATGAAAGGTGTTCTAAAATCTTAATCACTGGCTTCCATATTCAGGCTTTGTTTCACTAAGCACAATTCATCAACTGTTCACAAGAAGTATTTAGTTATTGAGAGTATTTGCATGCTGCATTGATGTCCTTCTAGTGTAGTTAATGTGCTTGTTTTTATGACTCACAGAAGAACCCCGAACCTTTTGACATTCAGAGAAATCTGTCTCTTCTGAAAGAGCCTCTCCTTTCCTTAAACTGGATCACCAGTCAATGCACCCACCTCCAGATTTTTGGCAAGGAAGAACAAGGAAGCAAAGTTAATTGTCAGAAAGGAGCTGGAAGGCAGGTCACTCTAATTATGCAGGTAGCATTTTCAGCACTGTCGTGCCTGCCTTCTCCTGTGAAAGAAAGATTTGGATGGAAAGACTGAAGGACCAGCCATCATTAATGCCCTTTCAAAAGTTGCTCCCTCTCCGTCTGCTGCTGAAGTAAAGACAAAGTCTCCAAGTGATTTCAAGAGGAGCAGGATTGGGCCCTTAGGCTGTACATAAGTGTCTGTGTTGGAAAAGCGAATGTACAATGTTGGATGCTTCTTATAATATAAGATTAGATCAAATCCTTTCGGTGCCCTGAAGCTTTATACCTTAACGCTGGGCTACCTGTGGCAGATAGCAAGTGAATGCCTGTCAGCATGGATCATCCTTTCAGCGTTCACTAAAAATGTACAATTCTCATTTTGCAGCATTTGAGCTCTTTTAGAAAATAGAGTCTAGTGGGAATAGAATGTAACATCAAGACAAGTAGCTTCAATTTTTACCTGATCATTGGCATATTCAAGGTATTTTATATATAGTGATGCCTGACAAGCAATCAATGGACAGCCAGAAAATCAGTTAGTTGTTTGTCTTCTCATCGAGGTGAATGAAAATTATACGTAGCTAGTCTGAGGGAATGGTTTGCCAGGTAAATAAACTGGCATTTTCAACAAAAGCAAAAATATGCTGATGTTTGTTGGGTGAAAGGAATTTCCCCCGTCCCATCTCTAATCTGCCTGTGAAGGAAAAGTTCTTGCTGAAGTGTGACCTTGTCTCAGTGGCCACAGCCGCACAGAGCTCCATAGTGTGTCCCCTTGCCGGTGGTCTTCAGGCTGAGTGACTGACTAGTGCCCCCTGCACACCTGGGGTCCCAGGCAGTGGGGAAGGGGTGGGGTGGTGAGCACCCATGGCCTGTCCCAAGTCCGATGAGGGCACAGCCATGGTGGCAAACTGGGAAATATGGTGATTAGAGTTGATTAGAACATAGGAGTGCACAGCAACATAGCCACATGTTAGCGTGCGTTGTAGGAGCTTACCTGGAGCGTTTGGATGCCCAAATCCTACTGACTTTGGACAGTTGACCGGACCTTCCCCAGATGCACTTCTGCGCTTGAGGTCAGAGCTTTGCCTTTGCGTTTCACATACCATCTTACCTGAATGGCCACACTGTAGGGATCTGAGACTTACCAAAAAGGAGGCATGCCTTCATACCCAAATCCAAGCCAAACCCAGCACCGAGTGAGATGGGCCAGGGTGGCTTAAGAGAGCTGCACTCTCTCCCCCCAAAGCAGTGTGCCCTCAGAGGCCTCGCTTTTACACCCCGGGCTGCCCCCAGGTGCTGGGTGGAGAGTCTGCTGCTACCTGCAGAACTGGCAGGTGGCCTGGGGCACGGTCATGCCCACGGCAAACACTGCAGAGAGGAGCCCAGCAGCGCTCGGGCTTTGCCCCCGCCCAATTTGCAGGTATAGGCACCTTACTGAATGATGCCCCCACGCCCTCACCAGCCCTTCACCTTCCAGCAGAGGACAAATCTGCGCAAGGCTGACGGCTCCCAGGCTGAGGTTACGGAGGTGGACTCTGAAGATCTCTGGTTTTCTCTCTGCCCTGCATTTTACATAGGAGTCGGGCAGAGGTGAAATGGGACAAAGTGTTTCCACCCCAATTTTGTGACTGGAATTTTGAGCCATTCATTTTTTTTTGGAATTATAAGCTGCTTTTTACATAAGTAATATACAATAAGTCGGTGAATACCAATTAAAAGCATATTTCACAAAATTAGACTTTCAGTTGCCTGTTCTATTGAATACCAGTTGGTAATATGCTTTCCTCATTTCCCTGAGCATGTAATTTTTCCCCTGAATTCTTGAGTCACTGCTTTGATCACTTCTTGATTGCTTAAAGGCTGTGAGTCAGTAATATTTCCCAGTTTTGTTGTCACATCAAAGATCTTTGAGGGGCTTTCTCCAATAGAAGGCAGCCAAGGTTCCTGGTTGACATAGTTCATCACCATGCCAAAGCTACGCTGCACAAATGAAAATAGGGAATAATGCATCACCTTTAGCCATTCGTGTAATCATTTGAATAATATGTATCACCTCCTTAAATGGGCCAGCTGCTACACAGCATTTTTTTTTTCCTCGAATTTTTACACTTGAAAATATGGAGGGCAAACATTAAACAGGAAAGGTGATTTTTATCCAGACATGCTGATGAATGGAAGCAAAAGCAGTTGCTTTCCTCTGTTTACAGATTTTTGCTGTTGCTTTATTCAGGCATTTATGACATGAACAATTCTGGCATTGAGAAACCTCACATTTTTACAGAGACATCATTTAATGTGATAATACACAAAGTACGACAAAAGCCCCAAACAATATAAACAATTTGCACAGGATTCAGACTTTCGGTTTGGTACAGCAATTCGTATCCCTCTGTGGCAGTTTTGATCAGCTTAAATTATTGGTGTGCCTCACCACAGCACATCAGATCCTGACATCCTCGCTCTGCTTTGGGCTCCTCTTTGGCAAAACTCAGGGAGATTTCCAAAGAAGCTGCATCTGAGCAAAATGAGGGACAAATTACCATTGAGACCGACAGCCGGGCAGGGTTTTCCTTGGTCTGTGGGAAGGGGGAAAGTCTATTTCCCCACCCGCTGCTGTGACCCAGGTGGCTTGTGGGGGCTGTGTCACCAAAGCGTCTAGGCTTTCATCGTTGGGTGGGCAACCCTGCGATGCTGAAAGAAGAGCATCACGCCCAGCCCCAACAGAGCTGCCTGAATCTTCATTTTCCTTCCTCGGTGGGAGAGTCAGGGTGTGTCCAAGCACCCCTTTGGGATGCGCGGGGTGTACCTGGGCAATCCCATCGCTCACAGAGGGAGAAATGGGTGGGGGAAGAGGCTTGTTTTGATATTACCCGAAAGCAAAAGGTCTCTCTGAAAAACGATATGAGGCTTGTGGCAAATTTAACTTCTTCAGCAGCAGCGAGTATTTCCAGCGTGAACTTCTCTGCCGTCACTGCTGGAGCAAATAAATTACAGTGGGAAGGTATTTAAAGGTACACTGTCACCTTACAGTGCCTATGCTGCAAACAAACAACTGCCTTTACCTGTGTTACAAATCCCACCTTAACATTATTAAAAGTGAAAGAATTTTTAAAAATCCAATTTACTTGTCACTCTTTCGGCTTTGTTTACTGGTTGTGTTTTCTCACTGTGGACAATAGAAATCAATGAAGTCAGATTCGCCTGTGTTTGAGTCACTTTCACTTTTAGGTTTTCAGGTTTAGGGCGGAAAGTTCAGGGGAATGGTTATTTCATCAAATACGACTGTTTTCATTTGCAATTAAAAAAATCAATGGCAACGTTTCTATTCAGACATATGTTTTGTAAAGGTCTGCTTCTGTGAGATTTAAACTTTGGACCAACCTTGGCAGTGTCCTTTGAAAGATGTGGCTAAGTAAAACCTAGTGGTAATAAAAATAATACTTTTCATTATCATGGCAGATGGGAGACCAGTTATGCAGCGGGACCCCATTTTTATAGGTATTACATAAATAAAGGATAAAATACGGTCACAGCCTCTGAAACAAGGGGTAGATACATCCCTAAGGAGAACAAGGATAATGAGATACTAATATTCAGCAGTATGAGCCATGATTTCAGCAGCCCAAGAAACCACAGTTCTTGTAGATAACATGGCAAAGGCTGTTCTGCAGAGGAATATGAAAGCAGATAAAGGAGTAACGTTGCAGATATTTACATGAGATTCTCATAAGCACAAGGGGCAGCTTTTGATCAAAGGATATAAATCTGGGTGAATCTAAATGTGTTTTTTTCCTACGCTGGAGTTCCCTATTCTGTGCTACTGCAGGAGGGCTCAATTTAGGTCCTCATAATGGTATGCAAAACTTGTAAAATGTATCCCAGCTGGGGCGTGCTCTCTAGGTAAGGCTTCCTTCTTGCTCCGGCAGGACTTCAATTCAGGGAGTTACTGAAAGAGTGAAACACAGAAAGGCAAATGCTGTTTGCATTCTGAAAAGTAGCCCTAACCTTATGTCAGAAAGGATGTCAGGACTGGGCCTCGAGCTTCTGTTTAGTGAAAGAGTCTCCATTTATTTCAGGCTAGTGTGTTCCAATGAGATATTGTCAGAAAAACCTGAATTTTAGTAAAAGTACATAATTTGAATAATTAGGAATTGGTTTATTTATTTAAAAATGTAGAGTCAGCGCAAAGAATTTGCAATCTAAAGTATTTTTTTGTTCATAACATTTTGGTGGAAATGTCATTGATTCCAAGGAATAGGTTTTGTGGTTTACTATTGACTGAGATGACTAGCCGGAGTGCCCCTGGTGACCCAAAAGACTCGCCCTTCTTCCTTGCTGAAGTGTGAGAAGCAGTTGGACACAGAAGTCTCTACTCTGCATGACTAGGCACTGCTAATAGGCTGGCCAGTCATTCACGTATATGGACCACTCATTTATAATGTGTTTGGCGTATACTGTATAATCCTGCAAAAGGCAAAGCAGCAGAAGTAGTCAATCAGGGACGGATTGGTTCCTTTTCTACGTAGAGAAGTGATGAAACTCCCAAATCCAGGCTCAAAACAACAGAAAATGGTAGCTCCGGGTTTTGGATACCAAGTAGTGGAAGATGCCTGGATCAAAGTCCTGCTTTGTGCTCCTCCTGGACTGAGCGCTAAAGGTCTCCCCCGAAAGGAGCTGTTTTTTGTTTAAAAATGCTGAGAGTAGAGATTTCATCGAGTGAACACCACTTCATCAAGTAGCTGTCTGCATGCCTTTCAGTCACTGCTCCTCCTGATGAGCTTGTGTTCTTACAGGCAGCATCTAATTGCTATAAATACCTGCAATGTATCATTGACTTCTCCTTCTTAACATAAAACTTTGGCTTTAGAGGAAAACGGCATCTGTTATTCCCGACATTTCTGAATCTCCCGCTGTCTCTAGATGAACCTGGCAGGGTGGCAGGAGGAGGAGATCAGGTTGCTTCCAGGTAAGCTGGCAAATTGCTCTGAGGACTCCTCTAAGGTTATAGGTATCATGGGCAGGAAACTCCCAGACGGTGAACCCTCTTGTACTGGCAGGCTGGGAGTTGTTTTTAAAGGGGGGAGAAATGGGGGATAAGAAAGGAAGACCTTGTAGAAAATTCCAGTCTCTATTCATAAGACTTGTGATAAAAATGACCTCATGCGTTTTATAGTGCAGCAAACAGAGTTGAAGAATGCGGTCTTGTGGCCAAGAGGAGGGTGTTTCAGTGACCACTTAGGAATATTTGAATCACACAGTGGTTTATTTTGCTGTTCTTTCTTCTTCCTGACAGCACAGGGTTTAGAGAGGCTCTCTGAGTGGGATGGAGACACTGAGGTTTTAGTATGGGTACCTCCGCTGCACCCTTTCATTTGTACACAGCTTTGCAGAAGGAGGGACCGGACTTTTGGCCTTCCAAGACATCTCATAATCTAGCTGTGTTTGTCTGTCTGTCATTGATTTAATCCTTTGAGCTATGATACTAAAAGCCCTGAGGGGCCAAACTTTGTGGGGAATGAATACAAACATAGTCTTCTGCAATCAATACTAGAAATGCTTTCAAAATACTTTTATTTCCTTAAAAGATCCTGTAGAAATGGAACCTACTCACCCCTGACATAGCTGCTATTATACGCAGTCGCTACAAAGCTCAGAGTGACCGATGACATTTTTCCTCTCTGACCGACATGTTCGGAAACTTCCCCATTCTCCCATATTCACCATACAGCAGCGGTTGCTTTGTCTTTCAACATGTCCTAAAAATGAATGGGCATGTAAGTACCATCTGGATTGTCCAGTTTCTCAGCCCAGCTCCCATCCAAACCTCTCCTAGGAAAACATGCCTACAGGTTGTTACAGCCAGTTCCAGGCTTTGAGGCATGAGATGGCCGTTTCCTCGGCTTCTTATGACTCTGGAGATCCAAAACATCTGTCAACAGTGGTAGGCTTTGGATGTAGCAAGCATAGTTTTTGGCCCTGACACTACATCTTAGTCCTCAGGGATCTTTCCAACTCCTGTATTTTTGACTTCTTCCCCACTTGCAGCTTTGCAGAGATCTGCATTGGGGAGGAAGCAGGTGTGAATTGCAAAGCTCCTCTCCTGTAACGAAAGCTCTCGTAACTGCCTGCTTCTGGCTCTTTGTCTGCTATTTGGAGAGGCCCTACCCTCCTGTGTAGACACAAGAGAATTCAGCTGAAACACAGGTCTCCCCTTTGCTGTCTCCCCCCTCTTCCTGAGACTCAGGAGGAAACCGAATGCTGCAATATAAGCATGTGGGTTACACTTGTATTTAGTTCAATGGCCTCTTCTTTCTAACAGTTTACTTTGTCTCTTCTAATTCAAGCATGTCAGTAGCAAGTATCATATCTGTGACATCGATAATAAAAATCCCATTGTAAATGCCGGGGTGTCATTTTCCATTCTGCCTAAACAATCCCGAGCTTTGTACTTTCTGGAGTGGCCTCTGTCCTTCACAGGTGACATTTGCAAATGGGGATCCACATGTGTAAACCGTGCAGCTAACTGTCTCATTTCCATACATACTGGCTAGCATAGGCGCACTTTGTGTCAGTGAAGAGGCTAGTCTGCGGCAGGGGGAAATCTGGCTGTATCAGATTTAGCGCAAGGGAGCAGGTCCTTCTCCCTTCACAGGGGTGTCAGCCTGGTGGAGGGTGGTGGAGGCATGCTGTGCGGTACCCGGTGTCTCCAAGTGCAACTCCATGCTCTTTGTTTGGAAGGGAAAATCAGGAAAACCATCCACAAGCTTGTGTGCTTTGACTCTGAAATGCTTTTCTTGACATGCTTTGGCCCGGGGCGCCAAGAGAAGTTGATACCTGACTTGTGTGGAACGCAGCTGTCAGTGGCACTTGCAGTGCTCTGGAGTAGCTGGACCTCTCTGCAGGCTCCCAGAGACGTGGAAGACGCAGCTCCCCTTTGGGCAGGGCTGGTTTTGAGCCAGCCAGGGCCTTTTCTGCATCATCACCGGGGCTCCTTCTGCAGCTCTGCCAGAGTTGCAGTGGTAATGTGGAGGGAGCGCGCTCCCTTCTCAGGAGAAAAGAAGTGACTCGTTTTCAGGAAATGTGGCCCTCGGGAAGGCTTAGTTTACTGAGTAGGGGGTCAAAATTGTGTATTTTCGCGATCTTACCCTTCTTAGAATTACACCATCATTTATATACTCTCATAAAGCACACCAATTACTCTAAATATGTACCGACATATACCAAAGTAGCTAAAAAGGAACAATTATGAGACTATTTGGCATGGTTACAGCATCTGTGAAAAAGACATCTTTTATGTGTAACACAATTTGTCCAGAATTAATGAAAATATCCAGGGCTGTTTTTATGAAGTAATTTGTCACATTAAACTAAAAAAACCTAAGGTTATGTTGGACATGAAAAGAAACTCCCCGAAGGTCAAAGCAATTAAACATTGGAACAACCCGTCAACCCGGAGGTCACTGAGGCCTCATCTAATGAGAACGTTCAAACAGGAGGAAATCCTGCAATCGTCTCTACTCATTTCTTCGCCAGGTTAAATACCCATTTGAAGTCCTGGCACAGTTCAGCCAATGGAAAAATTCCCATGGGCTTGATTGGGACTGCTTTTTTTCCCCTGGAATTTAATAAAACCTTTGTATTTCAAACAGATCTGGAATAGTTGTGAATTTGCATCTATGAATTCCTGTAAACCAAAAGACCTGCAAGGAACCTAGCTGTAGCATCTTCAGTAGTTTTTTCTTTCTTCTTCTGTATTAATATTAATAGCTAACATTTGGCTGTTGTGAACAGATTCACATTTAATTGTTTCGGAAGGAATGTGTGTGTTCGCAATCAAAAAGAGCTACTGCAGAAAGCAACTTTAGAAGAGGACGGCCCAACAGGAGGAGAGTGATTATACAGATCTGGCAAGACTATAGCGTGCTTTTAGCATTCAGTCATATCTTTTCATAGTTTGGAAATCTCAGTAATAAAAAGGACTTGTCACTAACAATCTGAGAATTTGTGCGCTGCCCTAACCTTCTGGAAGTAGATATAATAAGATTTATAAATACCTCCCCTTTAAAACTGATTTAGAAAAATGCCAGGTAAGCTCACACAGATTTGTGGAAAGAACTATGTGGGTCAAGTGCTACAAATTTTTTGTGAGCCTCGAATGGGCAAACTGTTTTAGAGCCGGTAATGAAAGCACAGCACAGAGCAGTTTCTTGCCGTTTCTTCCCTTCTGTGCTTTACTGCCTTGGTGCTTTCATTAACACCGCTCCCTCTTGTTTTCCACACCTCCTTTCTCTTTTTTTTTTTTTTTTTGTGTATGGATATCTGAGAAGTGTTGTACAACACAAGGTTGTCAGGAAATTATGTTCTATAGTTTATAATTTCCATAGGCATCTCACTGCTTTAGAGCAGGTGCTTTTACTATAAACAAAGCCAAAAAAAAAAAAAAAGAACCAATGTCTTTGTGAAAGATTGACGTATTCAGTATATTCAGGAGGATAAAAGACAAAATAAGTGCTTGGGACTATGTACCATCATGTGTCCATGTACTGAGGTCCATGTGATTCTGTGCAGGGACTGGGGGTAAAACCAATGAAACAGGTTGGAGTTCATTATGTACTGATGTGATAGCTTTTCATTTGGAGCAGTTTAAGTCTTAATCCAGTTAGATTAGGAACATGCATTGTTTATAAGACAAAATTTGGTATTCCGTGCTTTTTGGCTAAGTCAGATATAATGCATTCCTGTTTTTTACACTTGACTGCTCATCAACTTTTAATTCAGATTGAACAATAATTGCGTTCTGTAGTGTGGAGATGGTGTTGCAAGTAAAGATTGCCGTAGTCACTGATGCTGATGTTTTATCAGCTATCACCATATACAAATGGGAAATGGCTCAAAACACACACTTCATAATGATTCATAACTTCACTAATTCTCCACTGGTAAATGATGATATAATTGCTCTAACCATGTCAGACATCATTTGTGTCTTGCTTTTCTCCCACAATCATTGAGTTTGCGGGTTCATTTTAACGTGATTTCTCCAGCAGAACATCAGGCACATGGAGCTGGCAGTGATGATAGGGCTGAGTTGAAAATTTTCCCTTTCTTCCCCTGCGCAAATGCACCTTGAAATAGTATTCATACTTACCACAAAGAGGAGAAAAAACATTTGGTGTGCTGAAATGTAATGGAAATAGGACATAGAAGAACATTTAGGAGAAGGAAAATTCGAAGTCTGCATTCAGTGTTTTCCCCGCTGTCAGAAGCTCCACAGAAAATCGGCTTGAGACACCGATTTTCTTAAAGGAATCAGGATTTAGACGTGACACAATCACTAATATTGTCAATGTATTAAACAGCTCAGCAGCATTTTATGTCTGAGAAGTTTTTTTATGTCCTGCCAGTGCTTTTACATGATAAGAGCACATGGTTCAGCCAGGTTTCAGGCAGTGTCTGCAGGGGAAGGGATAAGTTGAGGCAGCTCTGGACAATTGTTCAGGTGTTTAGCTTTAGAAGTTGGGCGGGAGTGTTGATCTGCTGGAGGGTCGGAAGGCTCCGCAGAGGGATCTGGACAGGCTGGATCGATGGGCTGAGGCCAACCGGATGAAGTTCAATAAGGCCAAGTGCCGGGTTCTACACTTTGGCCACAACAACCCCATGCAACGCTACAGGCTTGGGGACGAGTGGCTGGAAAGCTCCCCCGCAGAAAAGGACCTGGGGGTGTTGATCGACACCCGCCTGAATATGAGCCAGCAGTGTGCCCAGGTGGCCAAGAAGGCCAACGGCATCCTGGCCTGTATCAGAAATGGTGTGGCCAGCAGGAGTAGGGAGGTGATCATGCCTCTGTACTCGGCTCTGGTGAGGCCGCACCTCGAATACTGTGTTCAGTTTTGGGCCCCTCACTACAAGAAAGACATTGAGGTGCTGGAGCGTGTCCAGAGAAGGGCGACGAAGCTGGTGAGGGGTCTGGAGCACAAGTCTTATGAGGAGTGGCTGAGGGAACTGGGGTTGTTCAGTCTGGAGAAGAGGAGGCTGAGGGGAGACCTTATCGCTCTCTACAACTACCTGAAAGGGGGTTGCAGAGAGGTGGGTGTTGGTCTCTTCTCCCAAGTGACTAGTGACAGGACTAGAGGAAATGGCCTCAAGTTGCGACAAGGGAGGTTCAGGCTAGATATTAGGAAAAAGTTCTTTACTGAGAGAGTGGTGAGACACTGGAATAGGCTGCCCAGGGAGGTGGTAGAGTCACCCTCCCTGGAGGTATTCAAGGAGCGTGTGGATGTGGCATTGTGGGATGTAGCTTGATGGACATGGTGCTGTGTGGTGTTGGGTGGGTTGTGGCTTGTTGTTGTTGTGTGGCGTGGGTGTTGTGGTTTTTTTTTGTGTTTTTTTTTTTTTTTTTTTTTTTTTTCAGGTTGGACTCGATGATCTTACAGGTCTTTTCCAACCATACTGATTCTGTGATTCTGTGATTCTGTAATGAGTACTTTTTAGGGGTAAATGGGTGCCCTTCAAAAAAGAATAAATCAGAAGGTCCCACCAGATTAAACCCAGCATTTTGAACATTACTTTTAAAATGATTTTAGAAGATACTAATCAACAGTTTGAAGAACATGGGCAAAGGGTGAACTTGTATTCACTCCACCAGGCAAGTTTAGAGCCCAGAGGAGTAGGACAGTGAGGAGCAGGTGTATTTACTGCACGGCGTGAACCTCACTGTACCAGGGTGAATTAGACCGTATCAATGGCAAAAGGGCTCCTGCCCAAGAAGAGGAGAAGACAGTCAGGGAACGTTTCTTTCCCCCAAGAACTGTTTTCTGCCCTAGATACTGCTTCTTGGAAACGTGTCAAGAGCAGGCATCGCAGTGTCATCTCCCCCTTTGATGCCTGCAAGGTACACATTTTCCTCTGAACTAGTTTTCATTGTCTGCTTCTCCTGGCAGAAAAATATGCACTTTTAGGGCACAATTATCTACTGCTACTTGAGGAGCAGCATTGCTTTTTGGTTAGATAAGTCCCACCCCAAAGGCTTTGTGGAGATCTGGGTTTTCTGGAGCTCCCTATTCTGATCCATAAGGCCTTCTCCTTTTTCCTCTCTCAAGTCTTTCCTTCAGACCTTCTTTTCTAAGATTGCAAGGCCATGCAAACTGAAAGGACAAGTTTTAAATGAACACACAGCAGCAGCTGACTGAAACCTGATCCAGGTTCTGCGACCAGGTGGATGTTCTGCATGAACCAGAGAGGCCGAGATGCCTCATGAGCTCAGTCTCAGCCACCCAGTCCCTGGGGGAGAGCATGAGGCCTGGAGGGAAGCATCATCTTCTGGCTTTCATTTTCAGTGGCTGGCTATGGAAATGCACGTGATTTTTAACAGCTTCTTCTACCCCACCAGCACCGCCCAGTTTCTTCCAGCTCTTGTCTTTTTCCCACTTGGTTGACAAAGTCCTGTGTAAAGGGTATTGAATTTTACAGGTATTTGTAGGCAGGGCTAATAACAGTCTTGGAACCAAGCAGACCAAGAGTGGAACCCACACATCAGATAATGACAGACACCAGGGAGCAGTGGGCACTGAGCTCTCAGGGGTTTCCAAGAGCAACTGGGGAACCTGCCTCCTTTCGAAACTCTCCTCCTCCAGTCACCAAATGGAGGAAAGATAATGAGCTTTTGTAATAGGCATGGGACTGCTAATAAAAGCTTGTCTTGCTGACATCCCTTTATTGAAATTATTACATGTTTCTTTTCATGTTGAAGCAAGATTAAAAAAACCCTAGGATATTACTGTTTTATTGGAGCCAGAAATCTACACAGTGCCAGGAGAAAGACAAAAATCTAACCCAAATTCTCATCTACAAGTTGGAGATGGGGACTGCATCATCTTTTCCAACAGATGCCATCAGACAAAAGTGATCTTTTAAGAAGAAGCTGACTTTCTGTTGACAGAGATGGACACAGACATTGAATGATCTCGGGGCCAAAACTAGAAGAATGTAGCTGCATCAGCAAAATGTCATGGTTAATAGTATCAAAAGCAACCAAAATAATTAAAAAGCAATAGGTCAGTCACATTGCCACGCTCTGATGACTGTAATAAATAATTAAAAATTCAAAACAATGCAGCCTCAGTATTATGGAAATCAAACTGGACTTTAGGGAAATTTTTTGTGACTAGATGGTCAGACACATGATCATCTTTCCCTTCATCCCCCCCCGTAAACGTTTTCCAAGGTCTTAGGGATGGGAGGTGAAAGAAAAGGTGATGATTCAAGATGATTAGGAGACAATGGTAGCTTATTTATGATAACTGAATAATAGTAGCACAATTCAAAACAGATAAAACATAATCACAAACAAGCTGTAGGATTGCCCATGTTGAAATAAAAGGATCAAACACTCACAGAGACATTGATTGCACTTGGGGGTATTTTGGATCTGGATCATGTAAAGCTTTTGCATGAACTTAATTTACTCCCATTAGCTCTGAGTACATCAGTGGAGCACATCAAATTATAAGTCTGCCTAGATTGTTGCAGTATCAGACTGTAGGGTGAATCTGACCAAGACAAGTTGAAATAATCAGCTAAGAGATGGTCAGAGAAGAGAGATGGGATATACAAATAATTAAAAGGTGACAGAAAATGGCAGCAAAAATTTCTGCAGAAGTTTCAAAAAGGAGTTTAGCTGTGTAATGAAAAAAGCTCTTGATCAACTTGAAACAACTTAATAGGACTTGAAAGCTAGCTAGGCTTTTGCTTTTTTAAAGTGACACTGTCAAACAGTTTGAGCGCATTGATATCTTATTATATTTTATATAACAAAATTGAAATCTGGTTTTGATTTATTTTCCCTTATTCAGTTCTGGAAACACAGAAATACAACTATCCCATGAAGATGAAATACTGAACAGCTAACATCAAAGACAATGTTCCCATTGAGTTGGGTTCTCAGCCCCCAGGCCTCTGCAGGCAGCAGGAGCAGCCGTGTCTGTCCTACGGGTCAGAGCCGTTGTAGGGCAGAACATACTGCTTCAAGAGCATGCCCTGGCTACCATGGCCCCCTAAGCCAGAAGGACATCCCTGGCCATTTTGCTGTCCACGGTAGCGTATAACCCTATTAATTTTACATGATCAGGTGTAACAGCAAACCAAAATACAGACAGAAAAACATATTACAAGTCCTTACTCTAGTAAGGAGGTTGTACTTTACAACAGGCCTTATCAACTATTAGCAAGTATGCAATATAGCAAAAGATGAATTTTGACACGTACCTGAGCTTCTCCCACTAAGATTGTCAAAGGAAAATATATCAAAATCTTTTCTGATCTAGAAGGCACATTAATCAGTACTTTTCTTGGCAAATCAACCATTAAACAGAATGATCCATTTCAAGATTGGTGCATAAATCCAATTTAAGAATTTGTCAGTAGAATGGAGGAGTTAAAAAAATCTCTTAACCAAAATCATGAGTTACACTATTATTAGTTTTGAATTAAAGTTTAAACATGGTAGAATACAGAAAGACATAGGACCAGATTTCATGCTTGTTGCAATGCCATCCATTCCAGTTATTCCACCGAATTCAGTTGAGTTCCCGATGAGTCATACTTCCTGATGAAGCTGAATTTGGTTAATAATCTGATTGCTGTCAGCCAGCACAACACATTATTCATACTGAGATCTTGCACATTGCTTTTCAGCTATAGATCCCAAAATGCATAAACGGTGCTGAAGATCCTGGTTGTGACTCTGATGTCAGCAAATCTGTAGAAATACCGAGTCCTACAAAGATTTTGAGATGTTAGTAGAAATACATGTGTCTCAAAGCCATAGGGGACAGGAGTCATAATAAACACAGTAGGTCAAGTTCACTGCTGATATTGATGATGGTATAAATGGCAGCTCAGATAAGATCACATACTGGTATAAGTGGTTAAAAAGATAACATACTGATTCTGAGCTAAAGAATCCTGTGAAGCTGAAACTAGCAACTATCAGTGGAAGAGGACAATGCACACATATCAACTAACCAAAACATTCCCTTCACCAACATCTTTTTGTGTTGCAACCTTTAAATGCCACCACTGGTGCAGGATGCCAGCATCTTTTAATATAAAATACAAAAAGTTGCTGCTGGATTTTCTGCTGCAAAACAGAAAAAGCCCAGTGGAGAAGCAGAATGTTGTTAGTATGAAAACATCTGGAGAGGTCATGATTCTGCTCTTCTGCACAGATCCCTTGGTCCTCCAGTCCTCTATAAGTTACTTATAAAACTTACTCACTTGGTAGCTATATAATGCCTTACATCTACCTAACCAGTTTACAGCTGCTGTAGCAATGATGCTGGACCTTAGATTATATTCCCAGATTTAGCTGCTTAATTTTTTTTTATTTTGCCCAAGAAATTGATTCATAGGAAAATATCTCCACACCTTTTCCCCCAGCCTAGCAATCTTATCCACAAATCAATTCTACTCACCTGTGATTGTATTTTATTTAAAGCAAAATGATTGGTTGGAGTTTTGATTCAAGGAAAAGTAGCAAGATAGGGAGAAATCTGATGTCTTGCCAATAAACATCAATTAATGTCACAATGATATAAACAGAATCAGAAAAGAGTGGTACCACTGCTCCAGTTTGTCCCAAAACAGATGTAGTCTGTTATACATCCTCAAAACAATTGGTTTTACAACTCTTTTTTTTTCAGAAAAAGGTTTTCAGAAAAGGTACTTGCTGCAAGCAAAGCAAGTAAGTTGCTCTCTTAACACTGAGATTTACAAAAATTGATTTTCTATTGCACTGTGTCTTTTGCCTGGATCCTCTGGTGTCTAGTAGCGCTCAAGCAATGAGAAGAGTGTATGGGGGAGTTGGGGTGTTTTGCCCTCTCAGGTAACTCCTCTGGCATCTCTTGGTGGGTACGTGCACCCTGTAGCTGCCTTCTCACCAGAAAGACCTGTCTCTTCTATCATTTGCCTCTCTTCATGAAACATGCAGGAATCAAGATGGCTTTGAATATTGTGCATTGCTGTTGGATTGAGCTGAAAGTGCCAATGAGTTCAGAAGGAAGGTGGGGTAAAGGGGAAATAGTATCTCTCTCTTTCACACACGCATGCACACACATACATACCAGTATGTGCAAAACTGGCATGACCATGCAAGACTTGTTTCCTTAAGAAATCAAGATTCAGAATTTCCCATTGACTTTGCAAAGCTCTAAGCCAGAGCGTTGCTAGATATCACTGATGGGTCAGCTGGGTTGATAGGAGAATTACACTGAGAGTTATGCTAAAAAATATGTTGAGGCCCATCTTACACAGGGTATTATTGGTGTGAATTATAATGAATATTTCCTGGCTATGCAGGGCAACCTGTAGGGCACTGCAGAGACACAGGGGATAGTGGGGCCAGGGGAGAAGGGATGCATGAACATGGTGTAGAGGAGAGCATCCCAGTTGTAGTTTTGATGTCACATTACTTCCAGTTGACAACAGGATCAGGGAGCAAAGAATCTGGCTGGGTCAGCAGGCAGAGAAAGAGTGCGTAGCTCAATGGGTTAAGTAATGGGCGAGTGCTAACCCTGCCCAGAGGGTGGTGAATGAATGAGCATGTCCCCTTCTCGCTCCAGCAGTGACCAGGATTCCTTTCCCAGCCCGCCCCCGGGATTCCTCCCGCAGGAAGAGAAGGGAGAAAAGCAAATCCTTTCTCTCCACCCGTTGCAGCAGGGCATGGAGCAGTGATACCCTGCCTGCGCTTCCCCTCCTCACCCCAATGCTGGCATGTGGCTGCTGCAGAAGTTGGGAGCTGCTGTTACGAAATGCAAATATGTTTGCAAGACTTTTACTTCAGCTGGGGAGAAACACAGAATCCAAGTAAGGAAAGACACACAAATGAGATTTGCTGTTGAACAGTGTCTGTCCAAACAGAAAGATGAATTGAGATCCCTTTGAAAATGTGGTCCTTCTCGTTCTTTGAGCAGAATAAATAAGAAGGTGACTGTAGCTAATAATACTTTTCTAGCCCTGTCACCTGGGGATTTCAGCACATTTTCTAAACTTCCCTCACTAACCTCTCTTAAAACCCATCTCTGCAGATGGCAAGTACTATTTTCCTAATTTGGAGGGGGGAACACTAAGTGCTGGTGAAGGGCTTTGCCCAAATCCTCCAGGAAACCTGTAGCAGAGAGAGGAAGCAGAATAATTTGATCAGTTAATCTGCCCTTTTGCATTTGTGTCATTGTTTGCTTTTATTCCAAATAACTTCAGAGATTTGCATTGTAACAGACATTTTCTAGGACAGTTTCTAATATGCTGAGCCCACTGAAGTGTACCACATCTACTGAAGTTACAAGACCATCCTCAGACTAAGGTGCTGTGTGAAGCTGTCCTCATTTGGCTTATGATCAATAGCCCACAATAACATTTGAGCCAAGAGATTATAGACATTAATCTTGCCTCAGAACAATTTAGGATCATTAACCAACCCAACAGAAAGTCAGTGTATGCCTCTGCAAATGTAAATCAACTTTAAAAAAAAATCTTCCTCTTGACATCTTTTAAAATCTCCTTTACCTTTTCCTGGGGAAGGAGAGGGCTTAGCACAGAAGACATGGTTGGAAATGTATTTGTCTCTGGTGTAGACCATCTTCTTTGTCAGTAAATCCTGCTGTTGCACACAATTCCTGCAGAAACAGATCTTGCTTTGCTTTTTTTTTTCCATATGGAGGACCTTAGTAGACTCTGGTGATTAACAGAGTAGCATGCCAGCTAACAGCCAGTCATACCGAACATACTTCATTGATTGCAGTGTTGTTTCATGGGTACCCACTGATATACAGTTTTGACTGTATATATTTTGAGGTGTAAGTATGAGCAGAGTCCCAGGTTTGGTCTTTGTAGATCCAATGGTGGAAGCACAGCTGTGAGTGTTTGTGATTTTCTCCAGTATTTTCAGTGTTGTTGTATACACTTTCAATTTAAACCTAGGTCATAGACCCATATCTTCTCAGAGGCCTATCCAGGTCTTATCTGGAGATGCATTTGTGCCCCTCAGCTGGGATCAGGCATACACGTTTACAAGAGATCATTTTGGGTCAAAATGTTCCAAAAGACCAGCTTGGACTTGCTTCTGCCTGTCAGCCAGAGAATATTCTTCTTCCTTCCCATTGCCTTTCCCCTTCCCCTTCCCCTTCCCCTTCCCCTTCCCCTTCCCCTTCCCCTTCCCCTTCCCCTTCCCCTTCCCCTTCCCCTTTCCCTTCCCTTCCCTTCCCTTCCCTTCCCTTCCCTTCCCTTCCCTTCCCTTTCCTCTCCCTCTTCCCCTTCCCCTAGCATATTCTGAATAAAATTGGTGCTGAGGCTTATAGGGGGAAAAAGAAAGAAAAAGGGTAAAAATAGTAATCTGGGTAATAATTGGGCAGTAGCTCCTCCAGCTGCAGACATCCCATTATGTTGGCCAGGCTTGATACCACTTTCTCTTCAGCTGGTTCTGCTTGACAAGCAGCTGTTACCAGACCTGCAGAAAACTTATCTGGGACCTCTGAGATTCCTTCTTCCACTGATGTGGGGCACCATCATGTCAGGCACATGACAGAACCGGTCAACATGAAGCGCTCAAGAAGTGAGGGACCCAAGTGCTGGGGCACAGTGTTGTGGCTCACCTTCTGGTCTGCTCCTTGCACCAGCAAACAGAATCACTGTGGGGAGTGGGGGAGAAGAGACCCTGGCACTGAGCTGCAGGTATGGAAGGAAGGAGGTAACTGCAGGGGATGCATTCCCAAAATGCCTGGTTTGGTGTGTCTGGCTGTATAGGAGCAACTTCGTGGAAGATGAGAGAGCTGCACCTGCTTACACCAGAGATGGATTTGGACTGCAAGACATAAAGAAGAGAATCTTAGAGAGGCAGAAATCAAGAGACAGAATTATAGATATTACTGAATCCCCAATGTATTTTTAAACTTCATTTTAAAGGGAAAACAATGGGGAAAAAAGCCTCAAAGGCACATATTTAAGTGTTAGTTTCACAGTAATACCTCCTCGGAGATCTGACTTTATCACTACTGAAAGGAGCAAGCAGAAAATGGAATTGTTTTTGTTGTTCTATCATGTTTGTGACATGACGAAAACGTGGAGTTCCTCTGCCTTCTGCTTTTCACCTTGTTGAACTGCTGTCAGACTTCTGTAAATCGTTTGCACCATAAACAAGCTTTGTAAGTGAAAGGGCAAGTGCTGAGAAAAGCCAAAGGCAGAGATTTTATATTGAATCTTTTCTTGCAGAGATAACTGACTTCAGTGTGGACCAGCTTCACCTAGATCCGGGAAGCTAAGCCAAGCATCATTGAAGACAATAGTATAATGAAGCTGAAACCACAGCAAATGGACTAAGTCTCTGAACGTGTTGGGTTTGGTTTTAGTCAAAGAGTAAGATAATTGCAGCTGAGAGGATTTGGTTTTGAGCAAGAGCTAGTGCCTTGTTTCTCCATAGCATTTCAGCCTCAGATGTGTGGCAGAAGAGCTCCTGGAAGGACAGACATCCCTTACATAGGAGTACCACCTGGAAACTGCCTGCTGTTGTGAAGCTATGACTGTTACTAATCGCAATGTAAAATTTGCAAGACTGTCTGCCCCTGTGCACCAGTGATGGGATATCAGAACAGGAAGAAAAGAGGATGCTTTTTGCTTGCATATGTGACTATTACAGTGTCAGTAGCCAACACAGTTGGCAGGGAGGCAGCATTCAAGAAAAAGGCATCGGCATGGTGTAGAGCATGGCAATGACAGACTGGGATAAGCCGGTACCCGTGGGGAACGCTGCTTGTATCAGGGCAAGGTGAGAGGCTTAACGAGGGAACCCGCTCCTGTTTTATCTTGCTAGGTGTTGCTGTAGAAGCACAGGAAGAAGACCAGAGAGCTAGAGCCACACAAATAAATGCATCTTTAGCTCACAGAAGATTGCATAAACTCAGGTACACACAGTTTGTGCCCACAGTGTTCTCTTTGCAAATGTGATACACCTGATAGATGAGGAATAGTACTGAAGTATTGAAGCCATTACTGTTTTTATGTTTTTGCATAAACTCAAATCCGCTTGTGCTGGAGCCCAGTAAATCCAGGAAGCCTGACATATCTCATGGGAATACCTGCAGACTAAGGCCAACTTGTGACTCCAAGGGAGAAGTTTGTGTGACTGGTCTCTTCAGTAGTTCATGGTGCACAAGCCTTTCTATCTTACACACTTAGCTCTGCTTTGGTGGTTACATCTGGGACCTTTTAGAAAGTCATGTGACACAGTCCAGTACTAATTACTTTTCTTTAAACCTAATTTTTTTTCTCATTTTGCTATTACCTTTTCACCATTGCTTCTGTATCCCTACATGACTTATGCAACTGGGGTTTTAATACAACACTGAACTCCTAATACAACAATGAAAATGTTACAGACTTCAAAAATAGACAATAAAAACACAAACCCACTTCTTCTTAGAAAAGAATAAAAAAAGACACAGAGGCTGTAGGTAGTATAAATCCTTCCGCGAACTTGCCCTGGTACCCCAACATGCTTTTGACCACACCTGATTTACCACCAGCAGTGATTCCTGAGAAACACGGAGCCCTGTTGAGCCCTGTCCATGGTGGTTGGACACTCAGTCATCCAGAGCAGGTGTCTGAATGCACTGAAAAAAGGAGAAATGATCAGGAGCTATTAAACTTCACGCTTCACGTGTGGTTGTGGCACAGGGAGAGGAAGGAAAAGAGCAATTTAAAGGAGAGCTGCATGACTCCTTACCTGCTAAGAAGTTTCCCAAAAATACTTCCTGGGCAAGATTCTAGTGTGCATATATTAATTAATAAATGATAGCATGTTGTACAAAAAGATAATTTACATTATGTTTTGAATTAACCCAACTGAAGGTCTTATTTTGCCATATAGCTTGACAGGCTTTTGAAATTAGTAGGATTGAACCTCTAGGTCCTGTTGAGAACGTGGGAAGCAAAGCTGTCTGTAATATCCTGCAGCTTGAGTTAAGTATTTCTGAGTCTTTTAATAAGGTTGTTTGGAGATGGCTAAAACTACTGCTTGGTTTTCCTTGTAACATCCAAGAAAGTGGTTAAACAAGTATCTTGGCCATTCACTTTGGTGCCAAAGGGTGAAGAAGAGGTGCATATAAGGAGCTGTTTGGAGAAGCTATGAAGCCCCAGAGCGCCATGCACTGCTGGGTGCTCTTGATTGGGAATTCTGCCTATGGAGGGCTTAACGTTTTTTACACTGGGAATTTTCCATATTAATCCATTTTGAATGAGGAACACGGATGAATTATCCTTGTGCTTTTTCCTTCCTTATTGGGGAATAACCTGAAGAAGGGCCAGGAGAGGCTGTTGCACCTGAGACAGGCTAAGGATGGGAACTCATTGTCTTCTGCTGAGGGGGCATTCAAATTCAGCCCACTGGGGCAAAAAGATGGATTCTACCTAGAATAAACCCATATTTTTTCTATCTAGTTCAGAAAGGGAAGATAAATAAATAATAGAGATAAGCTTTGTCTCATGAAGCTGATCAAAAGTTCACATAATTAAAGAACATGCAGGTTATAGAAGAGAGGGTTTCTCAGGAGCTGTTGGGGAAACACAGGTGAAAGACTGACCGAGCATGTGTCATCTTCCCACCAACCAGCAAAGCACCAGGGTCTGGAAAGTGTCAGGAGCAGAGAGAAGGGCCAAAAGGATCTGTTTTGTAGCAGAATATCTCTTCAAATCAATGGATAAGTTGAGGAGGAAAGAAACCAGAAGAAGAGGAGGGAGGGATCATAAAGATTTGGTTTTTTTAGATCTGTGTCACTAAAGACAAGACAGTGTGATTATTTCATCCCAGATGGGTATCTAAGGTAAGTGACATGAATTCCTCTCTGGAGATGACTGCTTCTTGCCATGGACTGTATGTGGAGTCTAGGTATTCTTAGACAATTAAAGCTTGGCAGAAGGAGCCTCTCCTTCAATATTTCTAATTTTTCCCTCTGATTAACATGCCTGTAGTTTTCCTAAGTGAAACTGGCAGTCTGAATCTTGTCCCCAATGTGTTTCTTAATTACACCATAGCTGAAGAATGGTCTGAAATTAAAGCTAAGAATAAACTCAGATGCCTTGCTGAACTAGAGCCCAAGTACTACTTTCTAAAGGCAAAAATCCGAACACCTTTATCTGAGGTTCTAACTGGTTATGAAGAGTGTAATGCTGATGAGAGAGAAATAGTATGCATTCATAGGGTAAGAAGTTAAATTATGATTGTCAATAATTATGTTTGGATTCCATGTGGCTTGAGGATGCTCTGATGCAGTGCGCTGATGTCCACTGTGTTCAAACAGGTGTCAGAAGTGCCGTCACATCTTGTTTCCAGAAGTGGCGACTAACCCAAAGGGAGAGCTGAGCTCAAGCCTGGGGTCGATTCTGCAGCCACCGGTAATGCTAAGGAGGGTCTGGCAGGAGATTAGACAGAAATGTACGTTCAATAAAATCAAAAGGATTTTGTCTCCCAAAAGGTTTGGAAGAAATGAGTTTATAGATAACTCGACAACTGTTTGCCCTATGGACATCATTCTTTAACTTTTCACTGAGGCAGCGCATGCTGTTATCCTGTAGATGTCCAGCGAAGCAGACATGAAGGAGTAGACAATTTTCCTGGCCAGCTCTGTAGCACTTTTAATACTTTTTTTAGGATAGATAGTCTATGAAAATCATAACAACTTCAAGGTTATTTTTAATGGTGGCTTTGCAGTTTGCCAGCTACTAATGGTATTCCTTTGGAAGCCTCCAAAACCATCCCGAACCATCACTTTCAGCCATTCATTTAATTGTCTGTCTAAGAGATTGTAGCTTTGAAGACAAACTCCCACAGCTTCGAATCTTCTTGATCCTTCTTTGACTCAGCTTGACATTTGGATTTTTCTGTCTCAAACTTATGCAACTGAATTACATGCATTTTCTTTTAGAATCAATATCTTTGATAATTTCTACATGGCTTAAAACTCAGAAATAAATTGATTGTGTAGTCTTTTTAAAGCCAAATTAAAGCTAAAGATCAAAAGTTAGAAAGATTCTTAGTGAGGAATAGAGTTATTCCTAAAATGTTTTTCCTTGCCTAGTGTTGCCTTGCCTTGTCTTCTTCCCTTGCCTCTCCCTCTCCTAGACAAGGCGTACTGAACCCGTTTCCTTAAAGGAATGATACGACACCAGCAACTAAGTGTTTTCCATTGATTTTTTTTCTCAGAGATTTTTTTGGGCTTCAATTTGAAAGTTGATCTGCTAATTGTATTTTGGGTTAGAAATGCTGAACAGATTTTCTGAAAATCCCTATTTATCATTATTAGTTAACCATCTTTTGAAAAGACATTTCTTGCCCCAAAACTCTGATACTCTGCATTACTTTCAGGAATAGATTTCATGCTCACTTTGCTGTCTGAATATCATCTTCATTGGAGCAAGGACAGAATAAAAGACCAGCAATGAAAGTGTATTTGGTGAATTTAGATATATTTTTTTTGTCTGTTGGGACTACTTGCAAACAAAGTTATCAGAAATGAAAAAAAAAAAAAAAAAGCTTATTACTGGTTACCAGAGCCACGTGGCACCACATCTTGTGGGGTCACCAGCACAAAGCAGCTGCTGCTTTACAGTGAGTTTCTAATGGGAACAGTGGCTGATTACCCCAGGTGGATCTACCTTTCATGTGGCTGAGGGGTATATCGAGGCTGCTGAGAGCACTTGTCTCTGAGGGATTCAGTGTGGTGGGACCAGGCAAGGCTGCTCCGAGTGTCCCCGTTGCAAGTCTGTGAGTATGCTGAACTTCGTGAAGCTGTCTTCTTACTGCTGCCCACAGTCATGACGGGGCAGATTGCGGAAACCTTGTGTGAGCTATTTCTTTGTTAAGGGCAAGATGTTGACACAGTGAAGCAGCACTTATACAGTGGAACATCCTGTGGTTGGCACTTGGGGAGCATTTCCTGAGACACAGACGGCAGCAGGACGTAGGTGATTGATTTATGGCAGACTTGGACTGACATGATGAAATACTGCGGCTGCTGCTCCTTGGTGGAGGCAGAGAAAATAATAGGGTGAGGTTAATTCACATCATCACACAGAGCTGGAATAGGAGCCCCTATTAGGATTTGCAAGGGAGGAAAGGGGCCCTTGTGGCACTGCCTGGCGTGCAGAGCTCACCCTGACTCTGTCCCCACAACAGCTGGCTGAAGAAATGGATGCAGCCAGATATTGGCACTTGCCTTCATACTTGGGATCTTGAAATTGCTTATTAGCTGTATTTCAAGTGCCTCTCTGCTGCCAGGAAGAAGGTTGGGCTACATGCACTAACACTTTCTGAGGAGGAGAGGGCACTGAAAGCAAGATGGTGTTGTTGGCAGCCATCTAACATGGCCAGTGACATATCTGTGCTTTTGATGATGTGCCCTGCACGTTTGCTAGGTTCAAGCAGAGTATTTTTATTTAGCATGGTCTCTGAACACTGTAAGTTGTTGATTTGCAGGTCTGCTACAGGTAAGCAGAACTTGCCTTCCCCCATCACTGTGGATGTGTATGGAGAGGCAAGGAAAAGGAAGGACTCCTTGCAAGTCAGGGTAGTGCAAACACCATGTGATGTATTAAGGTGAGACCTACATAGTTTGAACTGTTTTAATCAATTTTTAATCAGCTTTTACTACACAACAGCAATTTATTATAGGTTTTATGTGATCATAGGCTCACTGTGACTTTACTTGATCACTCACCATAGTTTTTATGGGCTTATGGTGATTTTAGGTTTTATGTGCTAATGACAATTTGCGACTTCGTTGAAAGCTTATCTGTGCAACTTTCCCATTCCTCCCGCCTTGGCAGAAGAGAACGTTGCTACAGGCTGGCCTGTTTATTAACCAACCTGTTCAAATCAGAGAAAAAATACTGTAACTGATCCATTATAGCCCTTTAATAAATGCAAAATAAGTGGTGTGTGCTACAAACACTGTGCAAATGCATGCACAGTGATGGCATAAAATGGTCAATGCCATGAAAGGACATGGCACAGACAGAAGCTTTAAGCCCTGAGTGGCAAAGTTCTCCATCTCCAAAGTGCTATTGTGCCTGGCAAAGTTGCCAGGCCGGGGAGGCTTGTACAGTGATGGAGTGATCCCTAAGTGCCGGGGTTGTCTCCAGCCATTCCTATGTTTTCCACCTCTGCCACTGAACAGGAGCTTCTCCAGCCAAAGGGGGAGGGAGAAGTGGGTGTCACTTGCTCAGAGACAATTTCTGAGGTTTTGGAGACTGGACAGCCTTATCAGGGACTTGACAACACTTGGGACGTTACCTACATGGTCCTGGCGTGAGGGAACTGCCCAAAAACTTCACTAACAGCCTGCGGAGACCGTTGGGCACAGAGATTTGCAAGGCTTACCCCAGCAGCAGAGCAAAGCTGAAGGAAAAGCCGGGCTGTCTCAAAGATGTGGACATTTCTGGAGATCTTGCTATAACTGCAAGACCAGTAGTATTTGCATCACAGTACCTTGAATCCTGGCATGCTCCTATAGCAAGCTAACAGCAGCTAAACGGTAAGCACCTTCCATTCTGGCTGGAGCTGATCAGGGACAGGCGCTGGCAGGGGCAGGGTGAAAGGGATACAAGGCAGCAGGTATCACGGGGAACATAATATGGTACAGAGAACTGCAGGTATGGTCATTGAGGACTTTATAGACCAGAGTTAATCCTCCCTAATGACTTTCTCCACACTGCAGAGGTTTGTTCACAGTTTAGCACGCGGACACTTCCTTGCCCACAAAGAAAACCCACTGGTTTGGGTACAACGGTCTCCCCCCTGCACCCTCCAGAGCACGCTTAAAAGTTTTGAGGGGAGGTTGGGGGCCCCTCTGCATGCCACAACACATGGAGAACTGACACTTTCATTTAAAAATGAACTTTATAAAGGGACCAGTCTAATCTACATAAACCGTAAAGCCCTCCACTGCCTAAGGAGAGTGTCAGTAGGAGGATGGCACAGTACGTCTGAGAACAGATTGGAGTGATCTCGCAATTCAGGACCTTATCTATTCCAGGTTTCCCTTGTGCTAGTTTAGATACAGGCAAAAGATGCCGCGGGCTGTTGTGAGCAGCAAGGTTATCCTGGCTTTACTGCTTGCTTTGCCTGTGTCACAGCCTGAGAGAAGCCAGCAGGCTGCTGCTGAGCGTGAGATCAAATAGCGATGGCCACGGTGGGGGACGGCAGCAGCCAGCCCAGCTCTGCAGATCTTCCCCCAGGCTCCTCATCCCAGCTCCATCCCTTCTTCCTTCCCTGCCTGTCCTGGGGCAAGACCTGCCCCAGATGTCCTCTGCCTGGTAGCGAAACCACTGTGCCAGTGGCGCGGCGACCCTTTGGGCTGGCTTTGGCTCTGGGTTTCTCTATACTTTGCTGGGTGGAAGGCTCCCAAAAAGCATTTCAAAGACCCTGCAAATAACCCTCAAACAAACAAATCTGCTTTACTGGTTAGCACTGCATTTTTGTCTTCTGTTCCTCTGTTCAGTGTTATAAGGAAATAAAATGTGAATTAATCTTGTAAGCCAGCATTAATATGAACTCCATTATCTGTTTCAGTCACTCAGACTACTAAGGTTGGCTTTTGGGTTGATTCTTGTGTCGGAGACGAGAAAGTTACACAATAGACATTAGAGAATCACTTTAAAAAACCTTCACAATCCTGCATTGAAATCCCATCCAGCAAGGGAGAGGACCAGCCCTCGCCTGGCTGAGACGCAGTCACATGAGTGTCCAAAACAATGAACACACAGTGTCGAAAGCTGAGGCCATTGAACTTTATGTCACTTCCCAACTGCAGCATTACTCATAATTTATGGCTATACTCGCCTTTCAACCTTTAAAACCTTTTCCCAAGTATTTGCAGCATTCTCACATAAATATTGCTACAATAAGTAACATCAACATTTAGTAGCTGTTTTTCAAGAATAACCGTGTGACACTATTATGGCATTCCATTAAACCAGCTGCAATGTGGGGAAGGTCTAAATCAAATCATGCCGGCTAAAGGTAAGGTTTACACATATACAAGAAAACAATGGATGGGAAAAGTTTATTCTGTGTTTCAAGACTTAAATGGCAGTTTTGTCTTCTTTCATGGTTATGCAAGCTGTCTCTCTCTGGTGAAATGACCCAGAGTGGACACAGACTGCAGCTTACATTCCAGTGCTATTTGTTACCTTCTCAAAAATAATTGCAATTACAAAATCCATGGTTTGGTTTATTTATTTTTTTTTTAGGGAGAAAACCTTATTTCAAAGGAACAGGGAATGTTGTCTTTTCATGAAAGCTATCAAATGTTGTGAAATGATTAGTAAAAAATTCCTTGCCAGAATTGTTCACTGTCCAAAATGCATTACAATGACTAAACGTAAATGACAGATAGTTAGCTTGCATATAGATACGTGCTTAATTGCCCTCATCCCTCCTGTCTGAATAATGCACTTAAGCATATGCTCATTTAAACACATATGCTTCATTTCTGTTTAGGTCAACAGGATTTGAGCACGTGCTTAAACATAAGCAAATGCTTAAGTGCTCCTCTTGAATAGGGATGCTTTTCTGAGGCAAAGCCAAAGCAATACTCTTTTGGAATATTTGTCCTTACCCTGGCCTACCTCTTGCTCCAGTTGCACTGATGGAGCACTCCTTCTCCTCCTTCCCAAAAACCAGCTTATCCCCCCTCTCCTCATCTCCTCCGGGGCTGATGTCAGACACATACATACCCCATTGCCCTGCCAGCTAACCTTGTACAATGAGATTTGCAAAACTGCCCATAGTGGAGAGAGATGGAGGGGTGGGAGGCAGAGGTGTGGGGAGGAAGAGGAGAAGGGGAGCTGCGCCAAGGAATTCGCAGCCTTCCCTGAACAGGGCAAACATTGGCAGTGTATGAGTCTGCTGGGAGGATGAGAGAAGCCAGCAGCACCTCGCTTGCACCCAACGTGCCGTCCTGCGGGCGCAGGGAACGGGTGCAGTGGTGCAGCGCCCGTCTGACTCCCCAGCAGCCTGTCCCTCCGCATGCGGCAGAGCTGTCTGGTTTCAAATTGCTTTGCTATGACTTTTGCCTATGTCCTGTCCCAATTCCTCCTCCCCGCTTGGCCCCATCCCCACGCCAACCTTCCTGGCTCTCCCCGGGCTGCGACGGTGCCTGGTTTTGCTGGAGTGCTCCTGCTTGGAGGTGTATGTGGGTGCTTCACTGCTGACACCTGAGGCTTGGCTGCGTGGCTGTGTGGGTTTCCTGTGGGAGAAACATCAAACTGCAAGGCAGTGATGAAACCTTTCCAGCAAACCGCAGAGCAATGCAGGGCTTGATTTGTGCTCTCTGGTCGGGCTGCAGAGCCTGCCTGTCTGCCCGACTGCTGTTGCAGGTGACCTGCAGGGCAGTAAAAACCCCATACAAATGTGTGATTGCGAGAGAGCCAGCGGTGTTCAGTGCTGTTTTCAGATGCACTTGGGAGCTGTATCTGTTGTGCGTTATCAGTTTAATTAAGATAAGGATATGGAGTTTATGCTATATTCCCATAAATGACAGGGCAGGGATATGAATGATTTATATGGTATTAATTGTACTTGAGAAGCATAGGTCTGTCAATATGCATAAATGAAACCATCATCTGAACCCAAGTAAGGGAATGAAAGCACAAGATTTTTCTTCCTTAACAACTTTCCAAAATTCCCACTGTTTGCAAAAAACCAGCGTGTGTTGGGCAAAAAGTTGGAAGGGGCAGAGGCTGGACCGCCTGGGCACTAATTAATAAATACACGTCCAAAGGCAGCTTTGGGGAGTGAATTTGATTCAGTGAAGGAAGACTGGCTCCTCTCCCTGCCCTGCAGGTAATGTGTTTGCCTGTGACGGCAGCAGATTATTTGTTCTTTTTTTTTTTTCCCTGACACCGAACTAAAGAATGCATTGTGGGAAAACCATCCTGACACATGACACTGTGCAAAGGAGGATCACAGCGTGAGGCAGCATCAAGGGGCTTACTTGGCCTTGATGCACTCTTGCACAGCATGGGGCTCCAGAGATGAGTGTCTCTTCCAACTGAAGCACTGGTGCAATTTGCACAACTCTCATGAGAGCGCACGCTGAAGCTGCTCTCAAAGCCCTCATGTAAACAGGGCTGGGGAAAGAAAAGGGAGAGTAAAAGAGCCTGCACCATGCACGGGAAAAGCACAAAAGGAGATGGTTCAAAAGAGGCTGAGCTAAGGAGGAGGGGAGTCAGGAGGGAAGTGGTGTGGAAAGGGGCAGAAAATGAAATCCAAGTATTAGAAGCAGAAGGGAAAGTCTTGGTGTAACCGGACAGTTAGCACCGCTGTGACAGGAGCGGTCAGAAGAAATGAAGTATGGGAAGACACTGGATGGCAATGCGCAACTAGAGAATTAGCTTTCAAGGCAAAACTGTAGCTGAGATGCACTCTGAAGACTCTGTGCCTCAGATATGCAGCCCTTAAACTTCTTCAAAACCTCCTAAGTTCAGATAATAAGTTTGCATAAAGAGAGAGAGGGAGGGGAAGAGAAAAAATAAAGCTGGCTGTAAGTGTTCCTCGCTAGCCTGTCTCTGAGCAACAGGCCCTCCTGTACTCACTCTCCCTTGTTGCTCCTGCTTATCATAATATGCCACTTTTGCGCATCAAATTTACATTTCAAAAAATGCTGTATCGCTGCTCTAAAATTAATTATTAATCTTTCATCAGTCCCTTCCATAGATACATTTTTAACTTTGATTTTGCTACCCGTTCGGGGGAGGGATGGGAGAGGGGGACGGGGGGGAGAAGATCCTTTAATCTTGTCACTTTTCTGTGGGGTTCTCCTCTCGTGTGCTGCTACTTCCAGCCCCGCGCGTCCCCTAAGCGCTCTGGAGGTACAACTTCAACTTTTCTGCTTGCTTGGAAGAGAAGTTTCCCCCACTTTTGAGAGCCGGAAATTTTCACCCTGCAGGATGCAATGCAGAGGAGCAACTGCTCCTCCCGTTTGACCTGGTATTTCAGCCTTGGTAAAGTGAAGCTGTACTGATCAACTGAGCCCCAGGCTAAATAGCTAGGTGGATTATATGTCTATGCGGGGGAAAGAGATCCGGGTGGGATTTATATGGCCTACCCAGAGTGCAGTATGGGTTTACTCATCAATCAGCTCATCACAGTGACTTATAGGGAATGGTCCAAATATTTGCTATTTACTGTTAAAGGTAGGCAAGCACTGGAAATGCAGCCATTTGCTATTAGCCTATCGAAGAATAAGTCTTTCTCTTGCCTGCAGTGGAAGAAAGAGGAGCAAGAATAGAACTGTATGTCAGACGGATACTGGAGAGATGGGAGCTGCTGGCAAACTCTGTACCTGTCCCACCTCTGGTCTGGGGTTGTGCCAAGTGCTATAATCTACCCGAAGGAGGGGAAAAGGGCTCAGACAAGATGCAGTTATGATAAGAGATGCTTTTATGGATTACAGAATAAACACATTCCTTTTTACCTCTATGCTGCAAACTTGCCGATCACTGGCTTTATAGCCAAGTGCACGTGTGTGTAGGAAGGTGTACATGCACACACACACGTGCATGTACTCACCTCTCTCCCCCTGCGATGTACAACCTGGACGTTTGTGAAACTGAAGTGCTGTGTGTAGGCTGTTTCCTTGAATTAACGTGGAAAAACTTGCCGGACTCCATTATGTGCACCGTATTAAAATAATGTTCTGCTCAAAAGGGACAAAAAACTATCTATCTCAGTGGAAGACAGATGTCAACCCAACATGGCATCTAGTTAAAGGCCAAAGTCTCCCAATTACAAGGAACCATACGTTACATTGCACTTTTTATCTTTCTATTCACATGTACAGTCTAAGAAATATGTACTCTTTTCAGCAACTCCTTTGCTGTTATTTGCTGGGTGTATGTGTGGGTGAATGTCTTTCAGGATGTTGGACTTAATCAGAGGTGAATTTGGATCAATAGACTATCACTTACTAGAAAATCAGATAAAGTACAAGGGAAAAAGAAAGCTGAAAACACAGAGCAAAACACATCATGCTTGTTTTCCAAGCCACCCCTTCTGCATGTTTCTACCCAAAATTGTACTTGCCCTTGTTATAAATTTATCCCTGGGGTCACTCCCTCTGGTCTGTGCCCAGGTTACGCAGCCCTCCCTTTTATCTGTAGTGCCAATCAGCAGATGCACTGCAAAGGGTGCATACTGTAGCACCTTCATCTAGGCTGTACTTCACCACCAATAAATTAGCATTTGCATGGACACAGCCAATAACTCTTGCAGCACACCTATACATAAACATTATCGTGTCTGCCTTTCACAGCTGGAGAAACTGAGCCAGCAAAGTTGCTGGAGGTGAGAGGGAGTCAGCAGCAGCCCAGGATCAAAACCGAAGCCTTGCTCAATCACAGCTTTCTTCTCCGTCTTTCAGACAGCAATCTGAATACAGCCACACACCTACTCTCTGTGATTTATTCTGTGTAACAACACTGATTTTTTTTCAAAGCAGACTTTGATTTCGGTTTATTGACACTAGTTGTGCGTGTATGTGTAATTAGATAGGATCATCAGTGTGCTACAGAAGGCCCACTTTGTATATTATGCCTCCACAAACCACTGGAAATGAAGTGCCATGATTGTCCTTGCACATTCTGATTTGGAGGATGCAAAGCAAGAGCAAGTAACTGTAAGTGTAGCTCTTGTTTCATAAAAATAAACAATGCTTATGTGGATGTGTCACAGATGTTACACCCTGTCGAGTGCATTGAATTCCTTATAGCCAAATAAAAATAGCTAGATCACGTAGGCTTCAGAGTAAGTGTGGTTTCAGAAGGAATGCAGCTCATGCAAAAATTCAATATTGGCCTCGGGAAATGTCCCTTTTTGTCCACGTAAGAGCTGAATAATGTTCGCGGCTGAAAATGCTATGGATTCTTAATCATGCACAGACTCTCCTCAATCAAAATACAGGCTCCACTTTTCAGTGAGTTACCCTCTCTGCCTGCCCAGCTTACCAGCCTAGCTGGGGAGCTCCATGTGTCAGAAGAAGGAGGTAGAAAGACTTTTCTTGCCTCTCAGAGCATTTTCTTTCCTTTTGCAATGCTACAGTATTTTGTTTTTTATCCCAGAACCTTTCTAAGGGTTAGTCTTAGGTGATTTTTTTCACCAGGCCTAGGATATTCCTGGGATTCTTTTTTTTTTTTTTTATGCTTTGTTGCTTGGGGCAGGCCTTTTCAACAGAGTGGGTCCATAAAAACATTTCCTGATGAAGAGAGGTATGGCTGGGGTGGACAGGAGAAGCGAGTGAAAGCATTAGGCCTTCAGCATTTGAGACGTGATTCTCCTGAGAAAACATAAACAGCCCGGCAGTGCTTATCCCATATGTCCTAGCTACACAGCACCCCTCTCACTAGCTAGAGGTGTGCTTGCTGGTCCAGGGCCAGGCCACCCTCATCCTTCCCCACCCGCCTTCCCCTTCGTGCACCACAGGCCTGTGTAAAGACTTTTGACCAGCGCTATGTTTCCCCACCCACTGCTCTTCCCTCCAAGTCGTGCTGCAAAGAGATCTCTTAACTCCGTGTTCCTGCTCCTGTCTTTGCTGTGGGGCAATAACCAAGGCTGCAAGTGGTTTTTCTCATCTGTGGAAGGGTCTATGGTCAACCCTGAGCCCCACTCCTTGGGTGAAGGAGACACTGACCTCACGCTCACAGAACCCAGACTCCACTGATGGTTGTTAACCAGTCCCACAACTGCTGAGCAATTTTCATCGAGAGCTTGGTATCAGGGGAGCTACCAAGTTTTCACATGCGGGGCAAGGACAGTCACCCGAAGCTGTCTGCCTGAAGCACCGGAACGTGCTGCCCTGCTCTGTGCCCCGCTGCATGGGGAGCTCGGCAGCTGCAGGAAGCCTCGTGGTGTCAGCAGCTGCCTCTCTGCAGGAGAGCGTGTAGTGAAAGGCGGCATCCTTTTGCAGCTTCTTGCTGTTTCATCCTCCCCATCCTTCATCACACACTGAGCTATGCTCTGCAGCAGTTCTAATTACAAAGTGAAGCAATCACAAAAAATCTGGACCGAAACAGAGCTCTGGAAGTCGCAGCAGCTGGATGTACGGGGGCAACTGGCTTAGGAAAGGCAGAGGCACAGGGGCAAGCTCTTGGATGTTGGAGTGCGAAATTGCAGTGTGCCTCTCTTCTCAGTGACTACAAATGTGCGCTCCCAGCCAAGTGTCTCCTCCCCAGTGGACACGGGATAGCTTAAATGAAAGCCCAGTAAGTTACCTAGGAGGTTTTTGTGTGGACATAATTTCAATATAGCTGACACATTGCAATCTCACATCCTAGCTGATAAGGTCAGCATCTTCTTTGGCTCTCACACTTGCCAAGCTATTTGTAAAGGTGGGCCCATACACTGAGGTTAAAAGGATGTATTAATTAGAGGGCCAAATCTTAAAGCCTGGGGACGAAAGAGCATTGTCAATCTCACATGCCCCCTTTGGTGCATTCAGCCTTGGCAAATGACATCCAATTGGATTTAAAGGGATCCAGAAGTACAGAGAAACTCCATGCATCTGACTCTCCTTCCAGACTTGTGACTAAGGTCATTATTGTAGGCCAGCGTCACTGGAAGAGGCCTATGGCCTTTGCCCTCATTCTATAAGCATCTTTTGGATTAGGGGTCTTTTTTTTGCCTCCATGGAGAAGTAGGAAGAGGAAATGTTCCTTAATTTTGAAATTCGTATCTGTAAGTGAGTTTCTGGATGCTCGGACAAAAGCAGAAAAGGCATCAAAGTTATTTCACATCTGTACATCCCAACCCAGTGAAAGTTCACATCCCAATCCTCTCTCAGTTTGGGCCCCATTTGCCCCATACTGCAGGAAATGCTGCTGTGAGTCCAAACAGTTGTGAAAGCTTTCCCAGGCATTGCTGTGCCATTACAGGCTGCCTCCCCCAGGAGAGGGATTGTCCGTCACATCGGTGAGCTTGGTCCTGCCAGTGCGCCGTGGGGCCGGGCCACGGTGCTGCAGCCTGCAGAGCATCTTGGGGTGGCACCGGCTGCCTCGGGGTCTGGGCAGTACCTGCAGACGTGGAGCCGAGATAAGGGTTACAGGAGTGGTCTGTCCTCCGGCCACAGCACAAGCTGCTCGTGCGCAGCTCATCTCGCTGCAGGGGTCAGGATGGGACCATGAAGGAACTTGTGCTCATGGTATAGACCTCCAAAACTGCAGACCTGCTCCAACGCAGATTTTGCACATTTTAAAACACCTGGCATTACAGCTCTAGTATTAAACAAGATGAATCTTTATTTTGTTATGACTGGCAATTTGTTTGTTGGCCACTCCCTCTTTTTTAAAAAATACGATTTATATTGAGTTAAAATATTCTCCAAAGAAGAAAAGAATTTGAAAGTTGAAGAAAACTATCAGAGCATGCGAAAGAACATTTAACACACAACAGTGAAATAAACCAAAATGAGGAAGGGGGCAGGACAGAGAGAGATGGAGATGGAAAGATTAAAAATAGACTGATTGCAAACTGTGTCTAAACATTTTGTTAAGTGCTTGCATTTCCCTCTTGCCCACACAGGCTTGAAGAAGATGGTTTTGTAATTCAGGCACAGCTGTACCCTGTGGGTTGGGAAGCAATGTGCGTTGGTGAATGGGAACTAGGTGGGAAGGTGGGCACTCCTCCGTGCTAAATGCTTCTCTGCTTAGACTCTGCTGATCTAGTCTAAGACCTGAGGCAACTTCCTTCCACCAGTCACCCTTTCAGAAAGCAAAAGAAAGGCAGTAGCAAACCACTCAACTTTTTATCCCTCTGCTTCCACCAGGAATGAAGCAGGTATGGTGGGATTCATCTCTGAGGTTGGGCTGAATCTCCACCGGGAGATCCCTGTCTGCCTCCACACTTTGTAGAAGGAGACCAGAAAGCCAAATCGTAAGAAAGCTAAAATCAAGTGAGATAAAGCCTCTCCCCCTTAATGTCGGTAAGAGGCAACACCTGAAGCACAGTAAGTGAGTATAAGTAGTCAGACAGGGACAGCTGTGCCCTTGTTCTGGCAGTGGTGTGCGGTGGCAGAAGGAGGAGCAGACAGGCAGGCTTGCAGGGGCTCAGGAAAGACCCCCTGGGCAGAAGTGACCGTGTTACAAGCCTCCAATGGGCATTAATAATACAGAGATGGTAATAGAGACATTCATAACAGGGCACCAGCTCCAGAGCTCCTCTAAGAGTAGTCCGAACATCCTTGCCAGACTGTCTAAAAGAGGAGTGTGAACTCCTAAGGGAAAAATCTGCTCAGTATCCACCACTAGAGTCAGACCTACGTGCTGGTAACTGTGGAAAGCACTTTGTGAATTGGTATCTGCACGTTTACAGATATCTATGAGACTCCATCAAGTATGGCTGTGTTAGCACGCTGGCCATTAGGAAGCAGAGAAGGAACTAGCAGCAACGGCAGAGCAGTTGGTCTTAGCACCATATTGCAGCTGGGAACATCAACAAGGAATGAAGAGAGAGGTGCCTGCTCCGTGTGCCAGCACTGGCAAGGGAAGAGCAAAATGTCATCTAACAAGGACATCTCATTTCTACTGAACAGTCCAGCAGGAATATGCTGGCAATTAGGAAATAAAATATAATTTTAAATGTCCAAAATCAAAAGCAAACCAACTAATGTCTGAGACCAGCTGGAACTTGTCTAGACAGAGGACAACGTCTCTCTATGTAGGCCATCACCACCTCCAGACTGTTTTGCTTTCTCCTGAAACATGAAGACAATCTGTCTGTTTGCTTTTTTTTTTAATGTGTGTTGAATGGCTTGGCCGATAGCTGTGAAACAATATTTAACTATTGGCAAAAGCAGCTTTTATTTACTCTGGTAACTGTATTTTCATATACTGCATTTTTCTGCCTTTATATTTTGGGCAAGTAATCTCCCTGGGGGGTCACAATTCTCACCCTCTTGAACTCTCAAGTCCACTGCACCTGCACATGGCATGGAGACGGTCACCCTGTGAGCTGTTGGATTAAACTGTGCTAGCATTTTCTTCTGCAGAATAAACTTGTCACATTCTCTTTTGTCCCTGCTCTACCATGCCACATTTGTGCTAATTACATTATTTCAGTGTTCTCCAGGGTCCTCTGGAAAACAAGAAGTGCCAATGTTAGTGGGACAAAGGTATTTATGCTTTATTGGATGCTATCTTCCATGGGCATAACCCTAAAGCTGAACAAATAGCCCAGCCCTAAATGCACACAAATCCTGCCACCAGCAGCTTAGAGCTGCCAGAATTGGTTCTGCCTCAAGCAGGCGGCATGGGCAGGTTTGCAGGGTCCCCCCGGGTGCAGTGAGAAGGCTATTCCCCTGCATCCTGGTGCAAGCCCAGATGTCTCAGAAGGGCCCTCATTTATGAACAAGCACAACCTTTGCACACTGCACAGATCAAGGGCTTTACATTATAAATGGAGTGTTCCTAGGCAGGCTGCTCCCCTCCCTGTGTCCCATGAACCCTTCCTGTGAGATGGACCCTCCTGGGGGCTTTGAAACCAGCAGATGAACACTACGGTGTAAGCGTTCGCATCTGAAAGTGGTATGAGGAACACAGCTGCCTGGCAGAAGGCTTCCTTTCAGCCATGTTAGGAAAGCAACACTGAGAACCCACATTTTCCTTTAGTACTAAGAAATAATACTTCGTTCCTATATAACACTTCTCAGACTCCCAGGTGCTTTGCAGAACAGTGTCAGATGGGGAAATGAAGCAAAAAGCACTGATTGCCATCCCCTGGGTCACCGAGCTCCCCTGTTTCAGTACTAGCCACTAGGTCCCAGTGCTTAAGCAGGGTAGGAGGAGTTCTGCAAGACGATGAGGGACCTGGTGCTCTTTCGGATGTGCTTTCGGCTGCCTTGAATAGTCCTAGGCTATGCCTAGTACATGGAACTGGGAAATGACAGGGACACCGCTGGTGCTGAGTATAAGGGCATAGAAACTTTACACGAACACCCAAATGTTTAATTATGTTTAGCATCTTATAATCATCTATGTATTTATTCCCTGAATACCCTTATCCAGAGAACATTATTCTTACTGTTCTATGGATGAGAAATGGCAGCTTTCTTGCCTCCAGAAGGGCTAG
The DNA here is from genome assembly GCF_030936135.1 of Gavia stellata. Taxonomy (NCBI): domain Eukaryota; kingdom Metazoa; phylum Chordata; class Aves; order Gaviiformes; family Gaviidae; genus Gavia; species Gavia stellata. The sequence continues at coordinate 67,726,845 of NC_082595.1, forward strand.
TGATGCAGGGGTAGTCTGTAGTGGAAAGAGGCTTGTGCTCACTCCCCCACACCCCAGGCAAGCAGCCGTCCTCTCTCCAGCCCTTCCTGCCTAACACTGTAAGCAAACCCATACACGGTTCCCTGCAGAAGAGCTCTCAGCGGCTATAGAACAGGCATCACTATTTGCCCCTTAAAGTAGTAATAGAAAGCTAATTAGAATGGCAAGTAAAGTGTACAAAAGGGGAGGAAAAAAAAAAAGAAAGGAGTGAAAATGGAGTTTCGTTTGACCATACAAATAGACAAAGAGGTAAAACTTGGATAGCAGCAGAGGGATTTGAAACAGCTTTTGACGCATTCAATCTATTGCCTCTTCACTCCTGGTGGAAAAGAACGCATGTATCATCTTACAGTGTTTATTGTTCCAAATAAAGACCTACACCGATGGAGCTCTCACACTGACTTCATACTCCATTGTATTGGCTTCTCGCTAACACTTATCAGCTGAAACAACATTACAACAGCACAGAGTCCAGAAGAGTGTATTTTACGATGCCACTAGAAGACTCTGTGTGTGTGTGTAAATACATTTCTTTTCTCTTAAAAAAAAAGCTACAAAGAAGAAGATGATAGTATGAAAGCCAGCATCCTCTAATAATTGGAGCCAGACATGCTGGCTGACAGGAGGTAGATACTGACATGCAACGGTTTTGCAAATGCTACAGGTTAGTATGTTCGGACCTTTTCTAGTTACAGCAGGTGGAGTCCTTTTGGGACATGCAAAGGACAAAAGACACAGGAAGGATGAAAGACCTACTTCTACGTATTTTCCTTACAATTTCTCAGGTGTATGCCCTGTAAGCAAGGGTGTGTGATTGCCTGAGCACAAGAGAGGATGGTGCCCTGGAAATCAATGATGGAACAGAGTCTTTGCCATTGTTTTATCACATCCCAGTAATGAAGGTAAAGCTGCATGGAAAAGCATGGAGAAATTCTGCTACTGTTCAGTCCACAAAACTATCATGACCCATCCACTGTCAATATGAGAAGTGGCTTTCCAGTTTTCTCTGACGCTGTAACCTAAGTTACTGCTTAGAAGTTATGAGAGTTCAAATATCCACTGTTGGCAGTGCCCGAGCAGCCAGGCTGTTTGCTGCAGGCTTGTGAATTAAGGGTGCAAAGGCTTTCACGTAAACACTAACCAAAGAAAAAGTTCTGGATCCATTGCAGTTCGAGCAGCGATGCAGGAACCCATGTCTGTCATGCAGTGCCTTTAGTGGTCTGCATCATGTTCTATGTGATACCATGAGGCCTTAGGAAAACACAGTCAGCAAACTGAGCTCTCAGATTTTGTGAGGGCAACGAACCGAATGGAGAAGTGTGTGATGGAGCACAGAAAAAGCACATAATGGTTTATTTGCACATTTATTCTATGTGGCATAGGATCCATGACAACTGTGTAGCCTACACACAAACTCAAAACGTAAACCTCTTCTTAAGATGGAGCAGTTGCAGCCTAGCTGAGTTTTATTAACACTAACCAGTAAACAAAAGCAGTTGGTCAAAAGACACAAATACATATATCAAATAAACCTGTTAGCTTGTGCTTAATTTAAAACACATGGTTAGTTTCTCATATGATAAAGCACTTTCCTGACTGGATCAGGGTCAAGATGTCCTTCTGAGGCAACGAGACACCCTACAGATCTACAGAAGGGAAGGGATCTACAGAATAAAGTGGATTTACCCAAAAAGTGCTGTAAGGATCAGGATGCCTTTAAATAAGAAAGCATTCCCCGTCACTCCTCCTTTCAGATTTACAAACACCCAGCTTGCCCACATTAGAATAAATAGTGTGGTCAGCTGAGAACAGCAGCTATCTGAGAGCCTCTGTATACATCACACGTTACTAGCAGCAGGGAGAACAAAGGGTGAGTTTAGAAAACTGTAAATTTGGTTCAGTTCAGAGTAAAAAGAGATGTGCTACTGATCCTTCCTAGATTCCTTTCTCTTCCAAATGTTTCCCAATTATACGTAATATTTCTCAATTATATACAATTTTCCCATTAAGTATCACAAGTGTTTTATTGTGGGCTCTGGAAACTGACCCTAAAGGAATTACTTGACTTTTTTTCCTTAAATGAAATGAAGGGAATTTTCTTTCCTGAAATGAAACATAGGTTTCAGATGGATTCTACTCTTCAATAAACAAATCTAAGCTGATCTAATTACTCCTGAATAAGATAATACAAACTCCGTTTCTGGTTTAGCTGTAGAGTTAATAAACAAAATATGAATGCAGAACTGGAATGGGTCTCTGGGTCACTGATCTGAGTCCTTTGCCACCGACTTCAATGTTGTGTTTTCGCTTTCATTAACTCATCAGGCTCTGACAAGCACAATGTCTTAGATAGACTTGATGGCTTTCACCCCCAAATGAAAGTCACTTCCTCAAGGCGATTCCAGGGCAATGGCAGGATAAAATCCAAGTATCCTGAGTCTCCGTCACTTGCTCTGTTATAATACCAAAAACCCAACATGTCCAAAATAATGTTGAAGGTGGCTCATGCTTGTAGGCTATATAGGGGAAGAAAATTATATTTTCTTTTTCCAATTCACTGGAATTCTCATGAGAGAACAGTGACCAAGATAAAAGCTCAGCAAAGACAAATAAAGCAAGAACTCCACCTCTTCCTCAAAAGATGTGAAAGTAATGTTAACTGGAGACGGGTTGGTTTTGCTTTTGCTTTCTCTACAACACAGAGAATGTTAATGAATTACACTGTTAACTGGGACATAATCTTGTCTGTAAGGGATCAGGGGAAATTTAGATGTGGGACTATCTCAGATAATGAGAGGCAATTGGGAGTTTTGGAAGAGCTGAGAAATTGGCATGTGGAAATAATAATTATAGATTTTACAGTATTTACTGAGAAAAACTATAGAAGAAACCTCTTTGGTTTTAACTGTGAACCTTGGTAGGAAGGGAATTAGGATACCTGGTGTTAAAATCTCCTCAAATCCCTCAAAGCTTTAGTGAAGATCTAATGCTTTGGCTGGTACACTGGAGTTTGCTTAGCTGATACAAATCATATTTCCAGGAAAATTTGTACATTACACTCCCAGATGTCAGCCAGATGATACAAGGATATTTTGGCTTGGAAGCTTCTTTTCTCCTTCTCTGTTTTGCTTAAGAAGAAAAGAACTGCTTGTGTGCTGTTTACAAAGATTTCAGCATGATGTCTACTATTTTAGCCACTAACACAAACCTTGACAATCAGAATGTATTTTTTTCATCCTTCTTCATCCATATAGGTAAGCAGTCATCAGTTACAATCCCACACATGAAATACAAATTTAGCACTGTGGAAATGAAAACTAAAGCAATTTGTACCTTTACTATTCCAAGGGGATTCATTCTTGCTCTGTTTACTATGAAATATTTCCTCTCTTGAAGTCAAAGTTATATCAATGTCACTGACCTTAAGTAGAATCATAGTAACAAGATGATATCCTGGCATTCCTGGCATCATCTCCTAATTACTGAGCTTGCTAGTTAGCCTGTGTTTTAAAACAATGCTCAAGCATTTGCTTTCTTAGGCTGCACTCAAGCTTGATTTATTTGAGTTGATAACATCAAATTAACAATAAGAAATGCATTTTAGAAAACCTGATTTTTAATTGATGTCCAGTAAACAAATTAACTTTATCAGCAAAATAGTTTGAAATGTTTCTTTACCCACTACATAATGTTTCTTAATAATACGTGAATCATAACACTAACAGAAAAAAAAGCTAAAATGCAAAAGCATATGAATGTCTATACGAGTATAGGTTTCTGTGCATCTTGTCATGAGCAGCTTGAAAAACAGAAAGGCAGTTCTGCTTGGAAAATCCTATTTCACGTCCAGTTCTTATCCTTCTCTTGCCACGGAGACTATTAGAATATTAATATGGATGTTTGTTCTTCTACTGCACTGGTCTGACATTTTCCATATTTATATAGTTATCGGTCCCCAGTAACATAGCATTTCATGCACACATATGCACACGCACACATATGTACACATATGCAGACTGATCATGGTGTGTTATAAATTAGCAGGGTAAGTAGAGGAGGGGAGCTCTGTGTCACACTGGCTCTCGCAGGAAACCATGCCACATAGGATGTAATAGAAACATTATAAATGGTGCACCTCAATCCCCAACACACCCAAAGGGACTCCATATTTTCACGGCTGGAGTGTACATTTGAGTGTATGGGCACAGTTACACCAAGCCTCTCAACACTTCCCTGTGTCCAAGATCAAAAACATTATCACCCTGCTGCCCGACCCCCATGTCTGAATACACCTCTGCAACTCCAAACCAGCTCCGGTGCAGTGGATGACGCCACTCCGGATTTATGCTCATTTAAACGGAGGAGGCTTTGGTTGAAGAGGTGCCTGTGCCGCATGGGGCTCCTGAACCCCCTCTCCCACAAACCTCTGCAACGCTACTCCACTGCTTGCATTCTACTCTTTCAAAACTCTCCTTCTAGTGATGATTGGCAACATAGGTGGCTAGCACCAATTCTGCTGTTCAGTGTTGCTCCTTATTTCACTTCTTCTCTCTGGTCTGCCCCATCTATTGCTTCTTGTCTTCCACTCAAACTGCTTGCAACAGGGATCATCTTTGGGCTGGTCTGGCACAGGCCAAATGCAGTGGGGCTCTGAAACTTTGCTAGGCTGCCTGGGCACTAAGGGCCATGCTCATCCTTCTTTATTTTAGAGAGTAATGGAGATGCCTAATTTGGGAATGTGTCCAAACTGCAATGGTTCTATCTCCATTGAGGTGAAAAAGGCATTCTGTCAAGATGATTAAGCCTCATTAAGGTCTGGAGAGGTTTCAAAGGGCTTATCTTGTTCTGTGGTCTAGAGAAGAAGCCTAGAGCAATTATGCCTCACAGAGCATCACAAATCAGGTGGGATACTCTGGGCCTTATGTAACAAATATAAAAACCTCCGTGTACTATATCACCAATCCACAATAACTACCCTCTCTGTGCAGGGCTCTGTTACAGTAGTATGGAGACACTGATTTTGTGTGATGGGCTGGCATGGAACTATCAACCTCATTTTACTTGAACACGAGGCCAGAATTTGAATCCAAACCCTGATGGGCTTTTCCATACAGTATTTCAAATTGGTGTGTTTAGATGGGAAAGTCAGAACCACTGCATTAGTGCCCAGGATATTTGGCTGAACCTGATGTCTCTATTTTTGAGCATATGGTTTATTGAATTGTAATACTTTTCAAGATAATTCTGACTGCCCTATTCTGAAGGATTTGTATTCTCAAGTAGAACATGCACAAGAATAAAGATTTTGATTGCAGCTTTAATATCAAAGTAATATGTTTCAATTGACTAAGCAGGCCACTAACAATTTAGATAAAGGCATGCAATATAACAATTAATGAGCTATATACAAATTTCTCGTTGTTCATTAACCCTTCAGAGTGTGCATATCTGCATACAGCCCATGTTTGCCCTTCATTTTGCCAGCACTCTAAAAGATGGCAGAGTTCTCAAAATATGCTGCAAAGAGGTTGTTTTAACATATGGTAAGTGGTATGCATGCACATTACAAAATAAAACGTACAAAGCACTGGTAATGGTCTCAACAGAGGTAATGGAATTTACTATAATTTCTACAGGGTGAAATTTTAGTTAATATCCATTATAAAGTCAGCTATCTCAAGCAGAGCTGGGTTTGCAAGATCAGTCAGCCTGGGGCAAAACTCTACTTGAAAGAGCAGCAGGATAGGAAAGCTTTCCGGGAATGGGTTACCCACTCCCTTATTCTCGACTTCAGCCCCAGCAAAAATGAAAACAACCCAAGGCCTACTGTGTGCATGCAATATTTTCCTTTAGCAGCATGGTAAACACCTCATGCTATTGTTGCACACATGGCAGCATCCGGTAGACTCTGGAGAGGTCCAGCTCTGGCAGTCACATGATTTCATGAGAACCATTCCTTTTCTCATGTAGTTCTTCGACCTTGTGGGTTGTGGTAAAAAGGCTGGAATTAAGAACCCTGAAAAGCGTGAAGAAATTTTTGTCATAAAAATCCAAACTCTTTCTTCCCTTTAGTTGTCCTGACTCTGCCAAGCCTTCTTCACGAGGTCCTTGGGGTGGGAGCATTAGACTGGGTTACCACGTCTGCGTCTCCCTTTGGATGTTCTCATTCCTCCCAATTCTTCTGGCTCTATTTGCATATTTGCTTGATTATTTGACACAGTTTTTTAGGTTGGAAATGGCAGATACACATAGATGTGTATTAGCTGGAGTAAATAAGAGTATTTCTACTGATGACAGGGGAAATACAGCACAGTAGGCTATATTTCCCTTTTTAACAACTCAGGACTTTTCATCACTGAATTTGACATTCAGGTGACCTACACACAAATGACACAAAATTATCATTCCTGTTTTACAAACGGGGAGCAGAGATATGAAGCATATTAAAGCGATTTTCCCAAGGCCCTGGAACTCAAGTGAAGGGCTCCTGGAGGCCATCCCAGCATGCCATCCTCCTGGCAACTGAAGACACTAAAAGGCCATAAAAGTGTATGAGACAACTGAGTGAATCATGTCCGTAATTCATTCACTAGAGCTTTGTTTTCATTCATAAACTCATCAAAGATCAGAGCCCCTGAAGTGAGTTATAGTCCCGTGTTCACTGAAAAGCTGTTTGTTAATCTCAAAAGGACCTTTGCCTTTATGGCTATGCAGTGGGTGCAGTTAATATACTTTCATTTACCTTTTTATTGTTAGCTCAGATATTAATGATGTCAGCTGTATTCCCAGCTCTACAAGTAAGGAATACCTGTACAGACCAGTATCCCACCTGCATGGTAAATGGATTACCTTTTCCACAGTGCTTGTGCAAACGTAATTCCAAACCCGTGGGAGCCAGTAGTTGGAGGCCCATCAAATCAAATGGATTTTGGATCAAGTCCACTCTTCCTAGTCCTAAAACACCTACCTATGTATTGACTAGATCAATATTACTTAATATTCACATACAGATATGAAATTGCCTCCTTTAGCTCTTCATCTGAGCCAAAGTAAGTTGGGTGTGGAGGAGTCTGCAGGGCAGGAGCTAGTTTTTGCTTCCCTGTGGAGCACAGTGACCCAAGAAGAAATGCTCTGTAGCTGTGGCTTCCTCATAGCTCATGGACAGGGAAGCAATCTTTTGCAAACTAAAGGTTCAGCCCAGGCAAGTTTTTGTAATTTTTCCCTAGACAAAGAAGGAAAGTTCTGTGTTCACAAAGGACCAGACTCCCTTGCCCCGAGTAGCACTTAGTGACCAGTCTCCACTATAGTAAATGTACAAAATACATCCTTAAAAAGAAGTACTGTCTCATAAAATATAAAATGCTTGGCATCTTGGTTTGAAAGCATTTCTAGTTGCTTTTGAAGGAAATTAATACTGTAAGGCTGCATTATCACAAGAGATTGTAACTATGCAGATTCCTGTGGCTTTCTGATATGTGTGCATGGTAGCTATTTCAGTTATTTCGTATAACATTTGTATGTATGGCACATATTTCATTGTTCCTGAGGCTCACCAGTACCTTGAAATTATAAATTTTTATTTCAAAATGTTTGTGTACAACTAAACAAATTCAAGGTGGACAATAACAATATTCAAGGTGGACACAGGCACAAACAAATAGAAAAGGAGACAGACAAAAAATAACTCATCATTTTAGAGCTGGGGTTCTTGACTACTTTGGAAAAAGGATTTCAGAAAAAATCCTACTCTGCATTTTTTCCCCTGGTGCATCAAAGTTAAAAATCAAATCAATACCATCTTAGTATTAGACGGTGGTGACAGCATGCGGACATCAGTGCTGTAATTAAAAAGCCATTCAGCTCAGTTGGTAAAATGTAATTTTAGCTGTAGTCACTGGCTGTTTCCAAGCAATCTATTTACCCCAAAATGTCCTCGGGCATGGACTGAAGAGTGTGAAATGATCGAGTTTTAGTTATCCTCATACATAACAAATTTCAATTATAATTCCTACTGTAAAAAATGTTATAATAATATTACACTGAAGTCCCTGTGCTAACTGGCACCAGAGATAGAAGAGCAGAAAGAAACTTTCTCTGCTTTACTGCACCCATTAGTCTCATTTTACGTGGGACTTCTTACTTGAGCCTGCAAAGGGTCTAACCCCAGCTGCTGACTGAGGCACCATCCTGTGTTTCCCCGGTCCATGGCCCACGCCAGAGACTGTTCTGGAAAAGGATCCCCCTGCTCTGATAGGGACTGTCAGAAGAATGTCCCTCATTGCTTAAAGACTGGCAGAGCTCTGGCTTGGGATACTGCTCACAGAAAAAGCTTAGGGCCACTCATTAAAGTAGCAGCTAAATTAATGGTAAGCAAAGTTAAGTAAAATGCACATAGCATTTAACTTTCTAAGCTAAAACTATCAACCAATTAAATCGAATAGCACGGCTGAATTAAATATTAAACTTATTTACAGATAAGAACACTGAAGCAGAAAATCGAAAGGCCAGATTTGAGAACGGTACCTTAGGACAGCTCTACAACTGGCATTTTTTTGGGGTTAACTTATTTCTTTCTAAAATGCTGTGTGCCCACAAGCAACCCTGTCACAGTTGTAAATAATCTGATATTCTACTGCACATTATGAAACCCATGGAGATGGACCTGCCCTCAGCGCCGCAGGGGTGCCTGCATCCCCATTCCAACCCGTATCCCCATCCCCCTGCACTGACTGCACATCTGCTTGCTCTTCCCGCTGCTTGGCCAGGTCCCGGGGTCATTCCTTCCCTTCTGCTGTATCGTCCTGCCATGGACTTATCCTGGCAGGGGCCACCTTGCTGGTGAAAAGTGAGTGCTGCTTCGGGACCCCTGGGCTGTCCTTTCTCTGGTTACTCAGCAGTCAAATTCACTGTGTCCCTGTCCCCCTCACTCTAGAGGCGGATAGGATACCCTCCCCACCTCAATCACAGCAAAAACAGTTGCCCCAACACATGAAAGTGAGGGGGTACAGGCTTTTGGACTGGTTTATAAGCATCTTCCAGAAGCTGACAAGACTTCTGCCAGTCCTCAGAAGGTCTGTTGCTGTGCTAGGTAGGTAGCAGCTCTAGCTGCCAAGGGGTTCACCACTCACCTCCATGTATCCCACTGGGGCTGAGCATGATGCAGGCCAGGAGTCTTGAAAAGCCAGAGCTTATCTGTCTGATGAATCCAGAAGCTGGCAGAGGTTTGGAGAACCAGCAGGTCCCCAAACCACAGCTTGGACTGGTTGGCACAGGGAATGTAAACACAGTAGAAAAAGCAATCACTTCTGGTAAATATGGGATGCAAGTTTCTTTCTTTCAGGAAGGGCAGAAATAAAAGTAGAAGCAGTGAGATAATATATTTGCTTAATTCTGTTCTAGACCTTACAGGGAAAACAGGAGATGTTCAGATAAAAAGACAAATCACACTGCAATATGCAGTGCAAATGCATATGCAACTTGGCATTTCCTACTCTCTACTCTTGTCATGGTAGCTATTATTCTCTCACTTCTGCCCAGTGAGCCTGGCACTATCAAAAGTAGTGGTGGGCAGCTAGGAATACCATATGTGTTACGAGGCAGATGGTTTGAAGGACAATCACTTCGACTGTAGTGTCAGATAAAAAGTTTGGAACTATTTTCCTGACCCTCAGTTTCATCAGTGCCCTCAGCCTCGAGCTGATACGTGGTACAATGAGCTAAATGGGCCAAGTCTTATGGTGCAGAGGTTTCCAGAGAGGTTTTAAGGCCCTTCCCTTTGGGCTGCTGTAAGATGCAGGTTATTGTATACTGCATCTTATGCTGACCTGTGCTTGTTAAAAAGTAAGAACGTAAATTAGAGAGTGTGCCCTAATCTGGCATGCAGCTGACTCCTGTTCCTGCAGCAGAGAGGGGGCACCAGGCGAGCAGCAGCAAGAAGGCAAATTTTCTTAGTTTCTCACTGCCTCTCTCTGCAGAACTCTTCCCTCCTTTAGGGGAGCTGCTGCACAGTAGCATCCTTCAAAGGAAGGTCAGCTTGCAGAAACACACATACAATTACTGTGCTGTCTCTGTTGCTTCTCTTTAGCTAGCCAAGTCCCTAACAACCCTATTACACCTGGCATTTTTTTTTTCCATCTTCAAAAGTTGCCACAGCTGCTCTCTTCCCTTTCCATGTACATTTCTTTCTTACGGCAGCGCAGAGGGTCTACCAAAATGGGGGATCTTTTGACATCTCTCACAGTTTACCATGGCCAAGCTCACCGAAACCTGAGAAGAACAAGCATTCCCACATGTATGAAAAAATCACAATTTTATCATTGTTTGCATGGCCAGGTTAAAATTTAGGGGCAAAGCTGCTTGGATTTTAGTGCAGCTGCTGACACAGAGCAGTGAGCATGGACTGGGGTGCTCACAGTCTCTGGTTTGCATCAGAGGGAAAATGAACCCAGAGAGGAGAGGACGTGTTCAGACAACTCTCGCACACATCCCAAGGGAAGGGTGAAATGATGGAGGAATACAATGACGTCTTCTGAAGCAGAGTAAATGGGAGAGAAAAGGATAGAGAAGGGTTAGCGAGGGCTCATAAGGATGACTGAGAGGCAAACAGACCACCCTGGTGCCTTTCAGGGAGGGCAAAAAGCCTCCCTCAGCCTTTGGGTGTAGTGCAGTGTCCAGCCTGTCACACTGCCATATTTTGGGGCACACATCTCACTCTATTCCTGCATCCAGGCAGCAAGGAAAAGGGGAGTCCTGGGATGCTCCAAATGGACACAAGCCCTTTTGCTGTCCTCTGAGCAGAGAACATCCATTAGCTTCCCACCTGCATTGCTTCATGTGGTCTTGAAGGCACAAACCTATTTGCACATTGTTTATTTTTAGGTTTTTAAAAGATTCTCGCTTACTGTATTGACATACAGTGCTCACTATTTCTCCCTGCTGTCAATAGTTAAAACAACATTAATTGACATTGGATTTATATTCATGGTATGTTTCTTGAGCAAGTCATTAAAATGTCCAGGCTCACTGCCATAAAATCCAAATATGGACTGAAGTAGATCTCATACACAGCCTTGCAGGAGCCCCATGTGATGCACAGGAAGAGCTCCTCACCACAAAATGACCAGTACCTTACTCATTAAGCACATGTGCCTTTTTATTCAAAATTAAGAGCAAAATGTCTTCCTCACTCTTTCCTAGAAGTCCTCTTCATTGCTGTGTACAACATTCAGCTGAACAAGCTGTCGAGTGGGAAAAGGAGTAGGAGGTGACCAGCTTTGCATTCATCCTTTCAACTAGTGTGCAAACCAGCACACAGTAACTATCAGGGGGAGCACATATTTTTTAGTAGCCTGCAGGCTAAACATCCCTTCTCCATCTACCTGTCTATCTTCCTAACGCACGTTGCACTGTCACTCTGAAAGTGCTCAGAATATGCAGAAAGAGCTCCCAGGAAAGCCCGGGGAGCAGAACTCAACCTGGCTCTTCCAGAATAGTTAGATGAATGCCAGTACTTCCTTTGCCCATAAATACAGGCAAAAAGGTCCTTTTATCAGTGCAGTAGACATGAAGTATTTCTCAAGACTGAAAGATCCCAAGGTATCAAATACCTAAACTGCAGATTGATGATATTCAGGAGAGTATAACAGGGCTTTTAGACTATTTTGATACTGCTCCCTAGACATCACCTTCTAGCCACTGTTGGGCACAGGCTACTCAGTCAGGTGGCTTTTTGGTCTGACTTGATGCTAGGTGTTTTCCTAGTATCTTAAATGATTTCCAGACTACTGAAGCACCTTAGTATTAGTGAGTCTTCTATGATGAGCCTTGCACCGTGAAGAAGATATACCCTAACCTGCTCACAGAATCCAAAGTCTGGTGCCTAGTACACAGAATATACATATCAATAATCTCAGTACACTTTGACTAAATCTACACGTGTGAATTAAACACACCCAGGACTGTTTTCTGGCCAACTGGCCTGGAACAGCTTGAGTCCGTCTATACACAGACTGCTTAATGGGAATGGTCTCTGGACTGACCTAACTCCGGTAGCATATCCAGGAATTGCCTGGGAGAGTGCTAGTTGGCCTGGGTCAAAACTGTGCCAAGAACCCTTCTAGCAATTTAATGGTTCAGACAATCAAGTTTCAGTGCCAGAGGATTTTCATCTGACTTGTTTAATTTACTTGGGTAGCATTAGCCTTTGGGAATTCAAGAGTCTAAGCTCATTGATAGCCTTCTATATATCACCTACTCTTATTAGCAAGAGTAATAGCACTTTCTTGATAGCAGCACCTATCTCCATTACCACAGCTTCGAAATGGTCTGCTCTGAAGCAGCAATCAGGAGTGGCAAGCTTCCAGGTAGTCTGTCTAAGCACCTGCCTGTGCTATGGGGCACCGTGCCATTTCTGTTCCAGGATGACGTTATCCACATCTCTAGCAAAGTGGGCATGAGTCTCCCCAAGTCCTGAGTCTACTGCCAGTCAGTCTAGGTCTGAAGCACTATTGTCTCACAGTCCCTGCCAGTTGGACAGGCCTGGAAGCACCAAATGAAATTGTTCATAGAAAGAAATAGGTCAGCAGCCTTCACAGCTCTAGCCTCTTCCTCCTTAATACTTTGGTTCAGAGGATGGGCGTTGATATGTTGCAGTGATCTGTTTGTGGCTAGCACCCCGGCAATCTTTCCTCCAGGGTGTCTGATCCTGCCCTGGAAGCGGAGCTGGCTGCAGAGAGCAGAGGGATGCTGGGATGAACTAGGACAGCTATAGAAGCCGAATTTTTTGACACTAGAATTCCTTTGGCTTCAAATGAAAATCTCACTAAAAGCAGCATGAAACACCCTATGAAATGGGACCTTTTACTGTGGAGCTGGCAAGAATGTGGCTCTGCACTGTGTTTGTAACTCTGCTCTTTAACAGCTGCCTGTGTGCTGTTTTACCATTCTTTTAGCAGATGGCAAAGGCACTTAATCTGAAATAGCAGGACTTCTCTCTAAAAGCGCAAATACAAAAATTTCCTGCAGAATGAAACACGATGTAAAACCGGCGCCCAGGGAGGTTTTTCGGTGACATATTTCCAGGCCCTCTGACCAAGCAGCGTTTGCAGGCATGCACCCCCAGGTCTCAGACCGTGGCAAGGAGTGGGGAGCCCCTACGGCAGGGTCCCACCTGAAGCACATGATCAGTAGCAATGCCTCAGTTCTGCATTTCAGACTGATACAGTTCTTACAGAGGTAAGGTGGGAATCTTTTCAGTTGACTTTGGGGGAATAGGGTCAGGCAGGTTGTCATCCCCAGGAATACATGAGCAGAGGGTCTCCAAGTCATGGTGAGAGCTCAGGAAATCAGTGGATCCCCTTTTTTTCTTTATAATTGAGACAGACTAGAGACAGTGCGCTCCGTTCCTGGCAAGTGCATGTTTCCATCTCTCTCCCAGCTTTGGTTAAGCAGAGATGGCATCCAGCTCAGCAGCAGCAGCTGGACTCGCGCTCTGATGTAGGATAGTTGCATAATGTCATGCGATCTCTTCTGTTCTCCTCCCTCACCCCACTGGGGATCTCTCATGATAAAAACAGTAAAAGGCTCTTGATTTATTTTGCTGACTAGAACATTTCATTATATTGATTCAGCTCATGAAAGCCCCACAAGGAAATGGAAAATAGCCCATTATTTTTAATTTCCAATTGGAAAAGTTACAACACATTTCTATTTATGATGTGCGTGTTTTTTTTTTATCTAAATCATCAGATTCAGCACTTATTTTTAGAACAGTCTATTTCCATCGTTAAGGAAAGACTAAGGCTTGAACTTGTGGTTCTCTATATCGCAAGCTGCTGAGGTTCAAACAGATTATTCATATATATTTTGCACAGAGTTGGTGAGGAGGTGAAACTGCCAAATATCCTGAACTTCTCTATTTTGGGAAAAATGGTGGGCTAGGATGATCTTATAAAATGTATTCATGGCTTAAATTGAACAATTTAACACTCTGAAGCTTAAGTAAAAAATTAATAGAAGGCAAATCTTTGAAGTGGTGGCATGTGTGTAAGCCTCTTGTGCCCTGCAGCAAAAAAAAAGTCATCAAGGCTTCAGACAAGCAGCATTAAGCATTTGAATTCTCCATAAAAATATTCGTGATGTAGAGCAATTACTTGTTTTTGATATTAGAGAAAAGTTGCTAAAATGTGTTTATTTTGCCTCTATCTGTATAATATAATTTGGAGTATGTGCTTTGCATCACTTCTGCCTCATGGTAGATTCATCCTTTGTGGTGCAATCATATACCCCCATGCACATACACACACGTCCATATATATTTATACACACACACACAAAGAACAAATAGACTAGATGGCCAGAAATTCTTGGCACGTACTGTGTTATTTCTGTGTTGCTCTTGCTTGGAGCACATGTTTAACATTTTACTTGACTTGAAAACTTAGTAAGGTAGATAGATTAAGGAAAAAAAGCCAAAGGTTGAAAGGATGAATAGCTTAGAGAATAAAGCATTGGGCACTTACAGTACTGCCGGCATTGAATGCAAGGAATCAGTCCTACAGTCCTCAAAAGGGTGAGGAATGAAACTCAAACACACCCGGTTTGGTCAGCCCCAAAAACCTAACTGAACAAAGACATCCCAAACCTGCAGCTTGGGTTAAAGAGCTAAGACACTAATCCAGTACAAAAGGCTTTATTCAGACTGTTTACCCTTTTGTATGTATGTATATACAATCAAAACTAATTTTTTTTCAGACCCTGATGTGAACCAGTGCTCTATACAAATCTGGGGGGAAAAAGTCCAGCAAGTTATTTCACTGACAAAAGTGGCCTTTATGTTGCTTCAAAAGTGGCCTTTACTCTTTGCAAAGTTCCTTTAGAATAAGGTCTGCGAGGAATTTTGTGGAAAACAGAGCTACTTTACAGTATTTTCTCCGCATTGACTCTTTAAACATACTAAATCTGTGCTTTGTTAACTAAGCATTCAAATGTAGAGAAATCCAAAGAGCAGGTCAACTTTCTGTCCCTAACAACAGCTTTCCCTCTCCACCGGCCAATGGCCTGGTCACACAACCTAACCTTCTGCCCTGGAAGATTTATCATCAGCTTTGCATATGTCCTTCTTGCTTTGAACTAAATGGGGCTGCTCAACAGGCCTTAAAATTTAGCGCCTGTGTATGCCTTTGCTTGACTGAAGCCCAAGTGTTATTAGTGCCAAAAGCTAACTGTAAATGTTTTGCTCTTGATGACTTCAAAATTTAGTGTAGTTTGTGTCTTGCTGCCTTGATTAAACTGCAAGCTCTTCAGGGAATGGACCAACTTTTATTCTCCATAGCTTTCAGCGTGCCAGGACGCTAAGTTCAGCTGGGGTCTTTAGGTGCTACCATGATATGGATAAATAAAAGACAATATAAAACGATGCCGCCAAAGAAAGTGGAAGCGTCAGGACCGGTCTACGGAAACCTTCTGTGAAAGACGTGAAAGGTAATAAATAAAGGTAATTTAACCCATCTGAAAACAACTGATTAAACCAGAAATTAGATCAGAAATAAGGTAAAAAATGGAAATCTTTCCACAAACATTTTCTATTCTTTTCAGAGGTGCAGTGCAAAGTCAATGTATCACTCATCCCTACCCAAGCCTTGCTTTGATTTATTCCTTCTGAAATAAAAAAAAGACAGCCTATGTGATTTTTGCTGCAAAGTGTTTTTGCAATACTTCTCAAGAGAAATCCATGCCTGTACTAACAAAACTTACATATATCTCCTTAACTAGTAAAAAGACAAGCTTCCAAGAGTTTCTAGAAGCTAGGAATGGATCAAATAAAAGTACACATGGGTCCAAACCTTCTGTTTCTTGTCCGCGGATATTAAGTATATTGCTGTGAATATAGAGCTGAAAGACTATTCAGATGCAAGAAGGCAATACTCAATTTCTCCTCCCAAAGACAGTTTCTTTGTCAGAATTAGAGGAATTCTAAAGGGCTTTTCACTCGCACAAAAAGCCGCCTGCCAGCAATGATCATGGTTAAACAAAAAGCACGTCCAATAGAGCAAGCCACTCATGTGACTATCATTTGCAACCCAGGTACTGGGAGCAAACGCTGGCTGCATACTTTGATCTAAATACACCCCAATTAAGGTTTGACTGATTATCTGTACTCACAGAGTGGAGGTAGGCAAATTTAACAAATAGCAATGAGGAAACTTGGGTTTATGGAGTAATTTAACAAAGGCAACATAATGGCAATAACATAGGAGCAGCAGACCACCTGCTCCTCCGCTGGGTTCACTTTCTCATGGACCTGTCACACTGGAGAGCTCCTCACGCAAATAAAACAAGAAATAAGTAATTCTCCTGGAGAGCAACTGTTAAACGACCAGTCCTGAAATACACCCTGACGGAAACTGATATCAAGTGACATTTTTAAACCTGTTTGAGAGTGTCAAAAGTCTCATTGATTACAGTAGAGGTTTTAACCAAAAGATGTGTAAAAGCAATTAACACTTCTCACTTTGTGAATTATATGTGGATTTTGCCATGACATTGTCCAAAAAGCTGTAGGTGCAGGAGAAAACCTTCCTGAAAACAGCCTACAGAACATAATGGAAAACATTAGCCTTTCTTTAGGTTCTTTAACATCACAATTTAACATTTGTCAGAGCTTCAGAGCTTTGTTATTTGGGCAAGTTATGATTCTAAATTAGTTTTTTTGACTTGTGTTGGGTGTTTTGCTTTTATTAGTGTATTTCTTTAATCACTACTGAGTGACACAGAGTGAAATTTTGAAATAATAAATACAATAATACATCTTAAAAAATGCATATTGTGCCATGAGATTGGTATCAACGGATCTGGAAGATAAAACTGCAATATGAAGTATCTTCCTGGTTTTGGTGGATGAGAGGAAAGAAGCTAAAACCATGATGGAACAGTGGTAGGATGCATAATTAGACAGAAGGCTCTGAAAACAGTATTTGTATGAGGTTATTTCACATTTGTGAACAAAAAATGGGGAAATGGATTCAAAAAACAGAGTCACTAAGAGTTGCTCCATAGACTGTTGAGATGGGACTGTTTTCCCAGAACATTTGGCCTGGATCCTAAGGGACTAATTTTACTTTCAGGTGACCTAAGGATGTGAGTCAGCACCTTGGGTAAGCGTTTGAAAACAGATGCCCATGCACCATTTGTTCCCTTTCTCTTGCCACTGATATAAATGACAATTAATATGCACATCTGAACATGCATATTCACTGCGGGACTGCAGACACTGGAGACCTTTGCTTCATTGTCATAATGTGTTTTTTCCCATGAGTAAATTTACTGCTAATTCCTTCAGCTCTCACAACTGAGCATTGTTATAAATAGAAGGAAAAAAAAAAGAAAAAAATTATTCAGGCACAGTTGGTGAAAAATCTTAAAGTTTTGATTAAAAAGATGTTGACACAGGTGTTGTGAGAGTTCATGTCTGACAGCCTCCTCTGCAGACTGGGTTTCCTGGACAGAGTAAGCATAGGATTCAACTCACCTCACTTCAGAAGTCTTAAACATAGCTGTCCTAACTGCTCCGGTCTTTCTTCACTGTGGATAGAGAAAAAAAAATGAAAGACCTTTTCAGAGAACCATTCATCTTAGGTTTTTTAGACAGCTATCCATCTCAAATTGCCTCTAGAGGGGCCTGTTTTCCTCCATTATGATGAAAGTCTAAATTGAGGAGCTTAAGTTGAGATAACTAACTCCTAGGCATCCGTTTTAGGGCAGATCTTCTCTTACAGATATCCATGGAGCTTCTCTTGCGTGCCAGGCAGGCTCTGGTCGGTGTGTGCTGGGGTACTGAATGCATTGGAGAAGCTTGGACCATGAAGGGAAAGGAGATGGCTCCCAAACTCCTAAACAAATAATGAGAAAAAAAGGGATCTGCTTGGAATGGAGTTGGCTGTGAGAGGTTCAGATCTGGATCAAGACCTGGACTTCGGGATACAATAGCCAGTGGAAAAGAGCAGAGGCCAAAATTTGGATCAGGGCTGGTACTCCTTGCTGAGCTTGCGCCATGCTCCCTCCCCATGTTCACAGAATGTCTCAGGTCAGTGCTTGGCACTAAATGCCATATGCAGCAAAATGCCTACACACTGTGGAATCAGCTCGGGGTCGCGTGTCAGCTTAAACTCGCAATTTCTCCCATTTATCAGCTCCTGTCACAACTGGAACATTACTTTAAAGCAGCAGAGATTTGAGGGGTGTGTGTGTTAATCTTACTTTACTGTGAAAATGTTCATGATAGTCCTTTTACTATCAAGATGTAATGCTGCTGATTAAATTACAAATGACACACTACATCAATTCTTATTAGAGATGCTCAGGTCTCTGAGTATGTACACTCATATGGCTGATACCCCTCTTGCCCATTTCTCATAACATTCAACCCAGTAATTATCAGCAAAGATTTCAGACCAGACTTGAGGTATTTCACTGTCAATCAAGGGTTTTATTCTTTTTGGCAATGTCTATGTGATATCAGGGGTCAGAGGTTTTTAACCCTACTTCCCCTGGTGAACTATTACAATCCTCTGTTGGATTTTGCTGGGAAGGAACATATCCTATTATGCTGCCATCAATTCTTCATCTTGTAGCATCACTTCACAATTCACAGATATGATATCATTAAGGCTGAAATTCTACTGTATGCTGAACGCTTTGTTTATTTCAATAAGACCTGGAAGATCTTGGGACTGGTCTTCAGATACGATGAGACCTGTCAAGCACAACTTCACCAGTTTTGGCATACTAACAATATTTTACTACTTAACAATAGTTTAAGACTGTACTAGATACAACTTGTTCGTAACTGTCTGAAAAAGTCTGAAAAAGGCAATTATCTTTTGCAAATGGTTGTCTTTCATCCTTTTTTACCCCAAACACAAATATATTTGGCTGAAAACTGAAAATATTTAATTTGTAATGCAATAGTTTAATCTATTCTATTATGACAGGGGAGAACTTTTTGTGAAAAAAGAAGTAATGAAATAATCAAGCTGTTCACTGAAAAAAAAAATCCATTTTGGTGGAAAAGGCTTGGCAGGGCTATTTCTTTACAACCCTCCAAGCCCTACACATGTACTCTATGCAAACTTTGTAAGTCCTGGATAATGCCTATAAGTGGATAAAGTACGAAATGTAACATGATCGTTCCTGAAAGTGGCACCTCAGCTATTCTGGTTTTATAGTGGCATTTATGGTCCTTTAATAATAATAATGATAATAAACACTTTACTTTTTTTTCTATCAAGTCACAATATGATGAGAACACACAGTACCCCTCAGTATAATTCTGCAGCACAGACTTGACAAAAATTTGGAAGCAGTGCCATGACAGCAGAGCTGAGAAAATGAAACAGATAAAACTGTTGACAAAAGTACTGTAACTTTTAATAGAGATGCAATAAATAGAAGCCACCAAACTATTTTGACCTATAAAAAGGTGGTCCTTTTGGATAAAATCCACTTACATACATATAAGGCAGACTGGATTTTTAGTAGGATGCTGCAGAGGCACAAGGGCACTGACACAGCCCTAGAGTCACCTTTTAATAAGTGAAGTGTTAGGGGGCCGGGCAACACATGGGGGTGATACTGAGCCGCTTGCTTCCAGGTCACTGCTTTGAATCTGGCCCCAGCTGATACCAGCTGAGAGCTGTAACTCTTTGATGACTGCTTGGTAGCCTTAAAAACTTCCCCCTTGGTTGGGTTCAGCACGAGTGGGTGTTTACTGCACTGGTGAGCGCTTTCATGGTGGCAGCTTTGGCACGGGGACAGTGGGTCTGGGTCTAGTGGTCCATGCAGAACGGGGCGGTGTGAGTAGGGCACATTGCTCCCGCACCCCTAACTCAGGATATTGACTGCCGTGCTGATGCAGCCACGTTGGCAAAGAAACTCCCTGCAGTAGATCAGTCTTGAGGACACAGGGTGCTTTATTCTGCACGGCTGTTCCTCATTATAATTTGAAAAGTTTTTAGTATATGTGCTAATCCTAAAAATGTTTTGTTTCATGAGCAGGTCAGTCTTATGCCATTTTATATCTATCCCCCCCACCTCCCATACTGTGCACCACCCGGAATCCCAAAAGCAAGCTCACAAAACAGCATAAAATTTTCTAGCTATTTATTTATTTGCTACACTTACTTTCTAATGGAGTGTGTGCAACATCATATTTAAAACATGACTTTAGAAACTTAAAAACACATCCCTTTCTCCCAAAGAATATACAGCTGCCAGAGAAAAGGGGACATTCAGTAAACTGCATGTCACTATCAGCTATTGATAGCCAGTGATTTGTTCTGAATCCAAAGGCTAAACCAAACCTCATGCTGCTGTATGTCAGATGCAATTGGTCCAAAGTCAAAGTTTTACAGCTCAGACAGAGCGCACTTTATCCTTCAGGCTGCTACTTAAGATAGCCATGACCCTGAGGAGAACCAGTCAACAAAACAGACAGACAAGAGGATGTGATTTGTATGCATCCCTGAGCCTGCTCAAATCACCTCTGACCTGCAGGTCAGGCTGCAAATGACAGCAGAGTGCATGCACCTGATCAGACAGCACATTCTCATTAGAAAGCCTGGGAAAAGGGGGCAGCTACACTGTGTTTACTCATAGACCAAATGCAATCTACCCAGGAAATGAGAAGAAAAAAGATCAATTTAGCTCAACAGAAGGATGTGAGCGACATGTAAGTATGTTATGAAATTTCAAATCAAACTGCTTATTCTTATAAACCCAGACGGGAACTCCCTGCCTGGGTAAGGTACCAAGAAGACATGTTAGCAACCAAAAAGGGGTATTTATTTGCTGCAGAATGCCATGCTAGGAGTCTTCGCTGGGGTGCATAACCTCTACTATAATAGACTGAGATCCATGATCAAAGACATTTATAGGCTTGATTTGCTGCTGGTACTAGTTGAACATCAGTGCAGTTTGCTGATTTGATAGTCATATAGTCATTGTTGCTAATTTACATCAGCAGTATGTAAATTTATCCAGTAGAGAAGACTGGATTTATCCAGCAGACGGGCAGTGTTCACGCAGAAATCCAGGCTTTCCTAAATTTGTTTGTTTGGACATGGGAATTTGTCAAGTTATCAGAGAGATCAAAATCATGGTTTTGGTGACAGGCTTCTGCAAAGTTTGGAGACAGCCAGTGCTGAGGTTTGGGCTTAGGACAATTTCCAGCACATTTGGAGTAAGTCTGGGATTTGAAGGGTGCATGTGTTTGGTGACGGTATTACTTTGTGCAGAGACTAAGGACCACTCTTCATTGGTTCTCAAAATTTGTGTTGCATTTCTTATAAATTTCTTGTGGCCTTAGACTGAAGGTTGCAGTGCTGCCACAATCCATCTATGCTAAACAGGCCTGCTGACGGCAGCGAGGGACCTGTGGCCCGGGTACAGAGCGCCACTCATGCAGACACTAAGGAAATGTGATTTCTGCCTCCCCTTGTCAGGAGCTGCAAGGACTGCTCCGGCCTCGGCATCAGGTCAGACCTGGGGCTACAAGGGAATCATGTTGCCCACCTATTGCCTTAGTCCTGGTGGAGATCAGCTTAGCACGCAACTCATCTGCCTCAGCTGTTTCTGCTTCCAGCCCTGCTTGCTCCCACTTCTCTGCCCAGGCATGAGACAGGGCACTGACTGCACTGGGCAGGAATTCCTGCACAGTCCTACCACAAACTGACCACAGCACAGAGGTTAAATCCCCCCGTGCATTCCTGGAGAACAGCAAATTTAGATAGAGTCCTTCTGGAGCTAATCTATCTCCAGCACACACCAGAAGCGTACTACTGATATAGTTTTTGAGTGCCCTGCAAAATTGCTAGTGAGGAGGTCAGAATCGTGTCCTATAACCATTCTCTTCTGAGAATAAAACTGAATGGTTTTATCCAGTAATGAATGATGCTCCCTGCTAGACATGGGCTTCTGCCATAAACGTGAGGTGGGAAACAAGGCTGAAACAGAATTTAAGCCTGGTCCTTTGCTTGGATTGAGTGGTGACTCAGTGTGTGAAGGTTAGTTATTTCGCATTTTCCACAACAGATCCACACATTTAAGATGGATTTTAACCATGACTTTCAGACTCATATTTTCCTCCAGTGATATCCATGTCAGCAGAAAGGAAAGGAACCCTACACACTGGGGTTATTTTAAGAGGTATGATTCCTGTGAATGAAATAAGTGCATTTTTTAAAGCTCTCAAAATAATGTATCTGGTGACGGACGCATTCTGGTGAGGACCCATCCTTACTTTATTTATACATAGGTGTCGAACTACCATGTGTTAGGACACTAATGTTGTTTTGATGCCTACTGGACAATTACCAATGCCCATGAGTATATTGCCTCTTGGTCGTAATGAGTTTCAGCATCTTGAGCTGGGGAAGATAGAGAATGTCTCTGACAGAGCTTCTCTGTGCAGAAAAAGAAAGAAAAGAAGTGTCCCCGTGAGTACCACAGACGGGGTCACAGCAGTCTGGATTCCTAGTAAAATCCTTTCCAGTGTGCTGGCCACAGTTCTAGGGAGAAGAATAAAAATAGACTTTGTTGCTGGAATAAAATAAGAACAGAGGAACAAGAGAACAGCTGTACCGAGTCAGACCAAAGGTCCTTCTGCTCTTGTCCCTGGCAGTGTCTAGTAATAACTGCTTAGAGAAAGATTATGAGGACAGCACAGAGTGACCCTTCCCATGGTAGAGTCTCTCTGCGTTCAGCTATCTATAATTTAGGAATTTCCTGACACAGACGTGGTATCCGCTGGACTTTTCTTTCTTGGCTTTGCGTAATTGCTTTTTTGAGCCCATTTGCCTTCCACATTCTCTTCTAGGGAGGAGTTACGTGGTACAAGAAGCCCGAGTACACCATGTGTGAAGGAGTACTTTTGTTTGTCTTACAATTCTGCCCAGTAATTTCATTTAAGGCTTCTCAATTACCAGGCCAAGAGAAATTGTGAGATTCTGATTGGACTAGAGAGAAAACTCATGAAGCCAAAAAATCTCCCTGTCGTTTACCTTTGTCGTGGTTTCTCCTACATTACCAGCAGTTGTCGGTAAGCTGCATCGTGCTAATAGGAGCATATGGAAAGTACAAGAAATGACAGCAGAGTCTGGAAGGAAATGCATTTTGGTGTCATACACACACCTGTAGGTACAGAAGAGAGATTTTGAAAGCTTACTACAATGTGCCTGCAGGTTCTCACAAACTGCACAGCCACTTCCAAAGGCAATGAAAAGCCGGGCATTTTACAGGGATCTTTTTCCAAAAGGAAGAAGAACATGGCCAAATACTGTGATTTCATCTGTGGTTATAATTTCATTGTAGTTTATTTCTCTGCTTTGTCAACCACAAAATCTAACTAATTACAGCCCATCTATGAGCCCCACACAATACTAACATGTATAATAGATAGGACATAGATTACAGAGAGTTAAGGAAAGCAGCGCAATAGCAATGACTCCAACTAGTGTGGTTTATGTTTTTGTGAACAACTGAACTTTCCAAGTTTGCTGGACAAACCAATCAATTCATATGTAAATAAAATATATGGTATCCTATAAGAAAAGAGCAGTTGATAAAGAGGATCTAGTGCTGTGGGTCTTTATGATCAAGAGAGGGAAGAATTTCTTTGTGTCACTACAAAATGTTACTCTGTCCCTGAAAGGAAGGAGACAGAAGGCTAGCTCTACGCAAAAGCCTGACTGCATGCGGCTGACCCAGCAGGAGAAGGGCTGGCTCTCTTTCTCGGGCTCCTTCTGTTGCAAGACACAGATCCTAAGTACGTGCTGGATAACTCTGCCTGATTTCTTGGGGGCATTCGGGCTGAGTGATACCTTTTAAAACAAAAAGGGGAATGAGCAGATCAAAAGTGTAAACCACAAACTGTTTCTCTTGAACTTTGTTGCTCTGCTGAAAATGGAGCACAGCAAATATGTGTCTATTTTACTCTTCTTTTACATTACTCGCTGATAATGACTCTCATTCTTGTTCCAAGAAAATATTTCATCCTTTTCCTTTTTTCTTTCGAACAACAGTCCTTATTTAAAATTATCTTGTCCCTTCTGAAATGTGCTTTGTCAGGGTGAGTGAGCCTAGAACGGTTTGAGAAAAAATACAGTCCTTCCAAGTTGGACTGCATCTCATCAAAGTATTTTTCCCCTTAGGATTTTATGGAATGTTACCTCACTTTATGACAGTTCACATCACAGCATAAATGCTGAACATTTCTGTAAGTGAGCCAATGCACTGTGAAATGTCAGGCAAACGATAAAATCAATAATCTGCAAGTTACCAAAGAGAAATGAAACTCATGGATGTCAGTAGTTTTTGGGTCAAAGGCAGATGCTCCAGAATGATGATGGCCAAATGCTTTCGGACTGTTTTTCTTTAAGTTTCACACCCAGACAGCACCAAAAATGGCCCTTCTCTGTGCAACTAGGAGCATCTTTACATACGCTTTTCCCCTCTTTTAGTCTTTTAGCTGAGGCGGTGAGATTGGAAAATCACTTGTTTTCTTTTGTATCATCTTTCTATGCCCTGAATGTATATTCTGTAACAAAGTTAACTTGTATTCTTAACAAGCGCAGAAAGAAACATTTGAACAATACCTACCTGAGATCAAATGGTATATTTCCTTTGCACTCACATCTGAGTGCAAAATCTAAAAATGAGGATTGGGATTCTGGTTGAACTACAAAAACGTGAAAAAAAGATTTTAGACAAAAAAGAAAAACATTCATAGAAGTGTTCTCTGCAAGTCTGAAAATGGAAAATGTTGGGGTAAGCATCTTTTTGTATTTTTTTGCAGAAATTAAATATTTGAAACCAAACTTGAGTTTTAAAGTATCAGGACACAAAGAGTTTTAGCACAATTGTTCAGGTCTGACTTTCAGTTTTTAATTGAAAAATCATAACATTTTTATGACACCCCCCCCCCATTTCCCCTGAACAATTATAGCTACTTTTCAGCCAGCTGTATTTAATTCCTCATATGGCCACGTCCAGGAAAGAAATGCTATTGGAGCTTCCCATATTCACTTTAAACTTTTAAAATATTCGAGGGGAAATGTACTTAATACTGGAATTCAAGCAGTCACAGAAGAAGTAAAATAAAAATTCACTGTTAATATTTATACTGAGCCTATGTATGTGCAGTCGTTTGAAAAATACCATCGGAGAACTGGTAGGATAGGTGTAGCGGGTGCTGAAATAACCACAGATACACTGACAGACTAAACAGATGTACCACTGGAAACAAAGTGCTTCAGCTGCAAAGGACGAATACGGACGCTTTCATAAACCCGCAACAAAAAATTCCCTGGCAAAGCCAGGCAAGCGAAAACGTCCTGATACAGTGATGTACGGTGGAGGCTGAAAGGTCAATGACTGCGGCTAAAAGTTACCAAGATAATTATTGCTAATGCCTTGATTGGGGAAAATGAGCACCACCATGGAAGATTTTCAGCTTTGCATCCCTTGCAGCCTTGAAAGAGCTCCTCCGGCCAGGCATCATTTTATTAATATAAAAGGCTTTGGGCTTTATAAGTATCACACCTGCGGCACCGCCGTTCGGCGGGGCATCGCTCAGTGCGCGAGCAAACGGGACCCTACCGACATCAAAAGGTTCCCCTCTCCCTCAGCCCCTTTCAGCAGCGGGTCCCTCCCCTCTCCCCAGGGCGGCTGGCCGCGGTCTGGGGAACCTCTCACTTTTTGTCCTCTCCCGACCCTTCTGGACCACATTCTACGTTTTTATTCAGGCCATCTGCTCGCCGGGGAAGGGAGAAGGGCGGCCGCCGGCACCGCGGCCCCTCCTGGCAGTTCGCTGCTTGGCGACGTTACCTTTTGCGGCCCGCGTGGGCTGGCGCTGGCGAGGCGGGTTTTCATTTCCGCTTAAATGTAGCTGGCAAGGGGCAGGTTTGTGGCGGCGGCCTCCCCCTGCTCCCCCAGAGTGGTACGGCCGCCTTGTTCCTGACAGAAGTCTTTCTAAAGACCTGCTCAAGCCTCACTAAGCAGCTGTGAGTTAGGTCATTTTCCCAGGAGTTTTACATGTGGAAAACCGGGCATTAGGAAGGCCTCAAAAAAGGACACCATCTGGCCCCAGTGAAAAAAAGGATCATGACACTTTCTGTGGTACCAACAGGCCCTGATGAACCATAAAGGAATTCAGGCCTCGACTGTGATCCGATGGTGACTGGCCCAACAATCCCCCCCCGACAGCCTCCCCCATTCAGCCCCGCAGTTATCTCATAGCACAATGGACTTTTGTGCCACGCTGTTTACTGGGGGCGTCGTCAAATCCAGTCGGATTTCTGGGCTCGGCTTCAGCGCCCCTGCTCTTTGCTGCAACATGTAACACGCATCGGGAGAGATAAGGACACAAAGAAGGCGGCTTTTTTTTTTTTTTTGCTTTGCTTTTTTTTTTCCCAGTGTTCAAACCCCTCGCATTTCTTTCACTGTACTGAGGAAAAAAGAGTAAGGCTCTGTAGCGGATGCAAGAAAGATCTTTGCTGGGAATCAAGAAATTGCACCCCCCCCCCCCCCCCCCAAGTTAAGTCAGACGTCGTGGATTAAGGGGAATTTGCACTACTGTTTTCTAAGGGTGAAATTTAATTAATGCAGATCAGGATTTACAGCCTGCATGCACTTTTTGTGAGAAAAAAAATGGATTTGTTTATTCTTTTTAAGCCAACATATCACTATTTCCTCATTTTGATTCTGAAATAATTTCTGCCTAGGTAAAAAAGTATTTTTCTATTAGCAATATTGGGTTTATCCCACTTTTTATTTTGTGGACTGATTTCAGTGTATGAGTGTTCATTATTTAACACAGGAAGTGTCTTAATTAGTTTGTACACTGGGGTGCAAGCCGTGTACGGCCACAGGCAGAAGCAGCCCCCCCGCCTCTTCCCACCAAGGACGCTACCTTCTCCCCACCATTCTCACCCCCCTGCCCCACTCCCACTGCAAGAGAGAGCCTGGGAAAATAAACATATCTTGTAGCCTGCCCTCAAGGTCACTGCAGTGACCTTGAAAGGGTAGGGGGTACCAAAATCCAGAGTCAAGGAGCCTGCAGGGAAAGCGACCTGCTGCCTGCCCCCCGACTCCCCAGTTTAACCTGGGCTTCGTGGTGCTTCCACTCGCCAGGTTCCCATGGCACCACTGGTGGTGAGGACACCTCTGCTGCCGGGACCCCAAACCAGACACGGTGAGGTCAAACCCAACAACTTTGACATCACCAGAAAACTAGCTGGAGGCTGATGCAACTCAGGCAGCAGGGACATAAGGACTGATGTGGCACATGGCTCCCTGTTAGGGCTAAAATGGGCTAAATTTGGCTGGAGGTTTTGGGCATGCTGCAATTCCCCAAGAAAGATCTAGTGCCGACTTCATGGGGACATGATTGGGTTATGATTGACTTTCATTTGAAACTGTGACAGGCAGATACCAGATGTGAATCTGGCTGTTTGTCCTTCCAGTTTCGTGTTCGTGTACCCTCCAAGAGGGCATTTCTTGTGCCCAGCTTGCTGCCCTCACTCTTTCGTGCCACAGCCCCTGCAGAGCTCAGGTCTCCTGGGTGTGGAGGTGAGCATGCACGCACAGCCAGAGCCTGCCCGCCTCACATCGGCTGCGTGTGACAAGTCACAGAGGTGTCCCAAGGAACCGAAACACCATTTATCCTCCTTTTGGGAAGGAGAGAAGAGGAACTGATGTGTTCAGGGGCTCTCAGTAAGTTAGTAGCAGAGATGGATAAGAAACCACATTTCCTGGAGCATCAGCCCAATGCTTTAAAGTATTTGTGCAAGTTTCTATTAAAACAGATCTCCAAACTCTTACCGGCTCGCTCAAGTGCCTAATTGAGCTTTGTACACCCAAACAGAGGTAGAGTGGGTTGGGGAAGCATTTCATTGCAACGTTTCATACATTGCCTTAATTGGTGACCCCAGACATTAAATATTGGGACGCTTATTGCTTGTGGTTTCATTACACTCAGCTTATTACACAGGCCTCCCCAGCACAAAAGACGGACCTCTTCAAAAGGCCCCGCATTATCCAACACATACCCAGTAGCACATCTGCTGGCAATCAACAGTTTTTAACGAGATCGCTCATTCTCTCGTTTTCAGCGTTCTTTTACTACCCCAGGAAATGTTTTACTCTCCATTTCAAGAAGAAAAAGCGGAAAGAAGAAAACCTGTGGAGTAACCACATCCAAGTAAAACCTTGTAAAACTTCCTCATAAAGAGGACTCTGCTTACCGCTGGACCAGCACATTGTTTGACAAGAAGATGTATTAAAGACCAAATACTGAAGTGATTTTAAGGAAAGGCTAGTTCTTAGAGGAATTGCTTTATTATTTTATTTTTGAGACAATGATGCCATTTCCTATGGGTCACGGTCTGTACATGCAGCTATCAATGGCTCCCAGTAAGGAGGAGATTTACAGTTTATGCGTGCCAGCTTCTGTGTGTACTACATTGAGAGATGTCAGAAAGGAAGAGCTTGACTGCGAGAGAAGGAATTGTGTGTGCGTGCGTGTTTTGAAAGGTCTAAAGATGAGGTCCGCGGCAGCTCCTATCCACTTACTGAAGTGTTTACGCAATTATGCACAGAGTTATTTATCCTATTATGAGTTACAGCCTTTCAGAGGTTGCCTCTAACCGCTTAAATGAGAAAACTGCCAATGACACTCTGAGCCAAGAAGGAGGGAGAGCAGCCCCTGACATGGGCGTGCAATGACTATCAGCTGAGCGGAGCTTACAGCGAACCCCTCAGCCCAGCCCTGCCCTCCTCGCAAAGGGCAGCCAGCGCCCGTGCATGGGAAAGAGCTTTGTGGGCTACAAAGAGCCCTGGCTAAAACAAGGAGGAGCGGGAGGAGGAGACCGGGACACCTTGGTTTGCGCTGCGCTCTGCCACCACAAAAGATATTTATCTAGTCTATTGGCAAGTGTTTCAAACGTGAGGAAAACCAGGACGAGGACTTTATCATGCAAATAGTTAAATGTTCTGTAATCTGGGGTACACGCTCACTTTTTATTCAGAAAGCCCTGCTCGCTGTAATGAAAAATGTCAGGCTCTTTTAATAAAAGAACAATTTGAAAACTTGATATATCACAAAACCATTAATTTTAGCTATTATCTGTTTGACACTTTTCATAGCAATGATTTCACTCTGTAACATGCTTCCCGAGGATTAAAATGATTTTAAAGGATTAAAATGTTAATTAAAAATATAATAGAAATATCAATCGCGGAGAAGACCAACATAAGTATTTGTCTCTTTAACTGTATAATCATGCTGCCACGGTTTCCTCCTGGCTCTTTACAGTTTGGAGCTGCAGTTCATGAGGAGGTAAATGACAGATCCAGGAGCAATTCTGTTCTTTAACTATTTGACAATGCATCTGTTTACACTTCACAAAGGCAGCGTTATGTCCTTGAAATTTCTAAAGGTCATTGTTAATGGGATCAATTTTTTTTTTTTTTTTTTTTTTTTTTTTTTGTGCCAACTGTGTCTTTCTTAGCTTGTAAGAACGCTGTTCCCAGAGAGGGGCTGGAGAGGGTGGGAGCAGGCAGGTCCAGCAAATTCCATGTGACCAGTTCAGCTGCAATAATCTCTTTTCTCCTTCTGGTCCAAGCTACACATGAGAGCACTCTAGTGTCTTTCATCATTATTTGTCACCCTTTTGTGTCAAGCAACTTATATCCACAGCCATTCCAGCAATTAAAATAAAAAAGGACCAAACATTATTCACAGTGAATAGCTCTGAGACCAGTGACATCAAGTACCAACCAACCCATTGAAGACTGGGTACCTGATATCCCTGGAGTATTTTATGGAGGGAAAAGAAAATGCAAACCAAAATCAAATCCAGCAAACACACGGTTATGTGGAGAGTTCAGAGCCAGATTAAAAGATAGGCTCTCTACAGCGATTTGTCTTACAACATGTTCTTAGTAACGAGAGGAGAGGGGAGCGGGGAAGAGGGGTGAGAGGACAAGCTCTCAGTTACTGTATAGCTAACTTTAAAAGACCGACACCTTCAAAGTTTAGTTGTATGTTCAGGCACCTAAAAGGACCACAGGGCTGCATCACCTGCACCTGCCTTCCAAAAGCTGTGATTTAGGAAACCTTCATCATCAGTACTGTGACAAAGTTAAGCTTTTCTGTGGCACTTGTCAAGTGACTTGAGCATGCCTAAGTTACACAGAGACCCCCCTCATTTTCTCCTCTCTGTGCCATTGCCTTCCTGTGCACCTACTGTGAGCAGGGGGATTTGTATGCCTAGGGAGATACAGCTCCTTCCCCACCTGACCAGGTAAACAACTATTCATCTTCTAGAAGTTGATTATTCTCTATCCAATGTATTAATTTTCCTTTCAGAAGGGCACAACCCTCCCTGAACAAATCCTTGGTTTCAATTTCTCCTAAAATATTAAGAAAAAGCATATTCTTATATTTTCAAAGGGTATTCAGAGTGAAAAGACATTGAAATAAAAAAACCCCAAACCAACAGCAATGCATTTGTGTTGTGTCTCTTAGAGCCTGGATTAATACTCTAAGGTATGCACAATGGCACAAAGAGAAATTACTCTTTTGGCAACGAGAGAGAAAAGAGAGTCATCTATTTACGGAAGTGGTCTGATTGTCTAACCTCAGAGTTGTGTGGGGCTATCTGGAGATATTCATTAGTAATTTCTGCAATGAACAAATAAATACTCCATGGTGTTCAAAAGTCTACCACATCCTTTTATAATTGTTCCATTGGTTAATTAGAGGCACTGTTACAGAAACGTCCTTTATTTCTCATCAGCATTTGTGAAGATTAAGTTTTCAGGTTCTGATTGTTATGCCTCTGCTGCATTAGAGAGACATCTGCTACCAGCAAAGTTTCCTTTAGCTCAGGTAGAGCTTTATAAGGCATGAATTTGCCCTTACCCTTCTTTGAAGAAACTGAACACACTGAATTATCTTATTTCTTACCACAGAGTGGAATATTCCATAATTCTGAATGAATCGTAATAGTTTTTTGGATTCTTTTCACATTTTTCCTACATCTTTCTTGAAGTGGCTGAAAGAATGGGGACAATATTCCAGTAATGTTCTCAGTGGTGCTGTTTAGATGCAATTCACTTCCCTGTTTGATATTCCTCTGCTTTTAAATTTACTATTCCTCACAGCCAAAGCACTGGACTGGGAGATTTGCAATGGTATACAATATGGGCATTAAGTGGGTTTTTAGGGTCAGTGCAGTCCGGGCCAAGGGATTTGCATCTTGTGAGTCTAAAATTATTTTTTTGTTGTTCTGAGATGCATTACATCATGTTTGGAAATATCAATAACCTCTGACGTTTAAAGGAGACTAGTTTATCAAGCAACCTAGATTGCTCTGTTCAGCTGACCTGCCTCTATCATTAATTTAGGACTTCAACAACTTTGAATCACTAGTAAACTTTACTGCAAATGATTTATATTTTCTTCCAGAGCACTGTTAAAGGTATTGAATGACAATGAACAGAAAACAGATCTGGCAACACTGTGCTAGAAACTCTCTTACTGAGGTTGTCCCATGCATTACTTTGTATTATGCGTTAGGAAGCTCCTCTCCAGGGTCTGGGCACTAGCCTCTAGAAACTGGAGAGCAAGCAAATGGACGGTGACTCTCTGTTCAAAATGTTCCCCTGACATTTGGTACTTTAATGATCCCTCCAGCACATGCTGCATGGATTTGGCACGGTGCTGCTTTTTAGGTGCTGATGTT
The DNA here is from genome assembly GCF_030936135.1 of Gavia stellata. Lineage (NCBI taxonomy): Eukaryota > Metazoa > Chordata > Aves > Gaviiformes > Gaviidae > Gavia > Gavia stellata. The sequence goes on from NC_082595.1 coordinate 67,758,683, forward strand.
TGTGGGAGGCAGAGGCGCTGCCCTGGCTCTGAGCTGGGGGAGGTCAGGGCTCCCAGCCTCTGGTGGGAGATTTCTCTTCCCAATGGACAGCCCCTCGTTGAAGGGGGGAGAGAAAAATGCTGATGTGAGACTGGGAGAGTTCCCAACTATTCTTCCACTGGACAGGCTCTGTGCCTCTGGAAAGACAGTATACAGAGTTTATCCCCTGGGGCTCCGTCCATACAAACTGTCCCTGATGAGGTTTGGGTGTGAAAACTGTGCGCCTCATATTGCCTTGGAGGGTCTCTGCCCTTCAGTTCAAGCTCACGGATGCAGAGGGAAGCTTAATTTATAAGCATTTTTTAAAGGGCAAAAGAGGAGAAAAAATACTGACATTGCCAAGGATATTTTTCTGTTTACAAATGACATGAATAAAATAGTGATATATTAAATGCACTGCTCTGTTTGGACCAGATGCTTTCGATTTGTGAAAAATGACCATGCTTCTCTCCCTAGGAAAACCAATCTTTTGCTTTAATGCGATTTATGAAAGAAATCACCATTTGTACATTACTTTCAAAACTTGAGGCACTGAAGAGCGATGCTGTTAGAAGTTTCCTCAACTTTGGTGAATGCTGAGCTGTTTGCAGAGATGTCAGCCACAAGATTGGTGGCTGGACCTAGCAGGTTGCATTCAGAATGGCTCTGTGTCTGTTTTCAATTTGAAAGGAGCTGGCTAAAGTGTTGCAAACACTTGAAGCTATGCATTCCGCATTACAATGAAAGTGGTGTCATTATACACATTACACTCAACAACAGCTTCCTTTTTAATACAAGAAGGACATCATAATAAAAATCTGCTGAGTATAAAACACAGGAAGAGAAAAAAAAAACCCAGACAACCCTGGATGTACCAAACATTGTAGCCATGGCTTTTTCCCAGTGATGCTGCCATAACTTGTACGTAACAAAAATATTTGGATTTAAAATAATGCATTAGTGATACCCGTCAAAAAGAACATTCAGGAAAGGTCACAGCATAACTCCTGTCTCTCTTCTCTTCTCTTCTCTTCTCTTCTCTTCTCTTCTCTTCTCTTCTCTTCTCTTCTCTTCTCTTCGCTTCGCTTCGCTTCGCTTCGCTTCGCTTTACTTTTCAATAAAACAGTGTACGAAGCACATATAATGACAAAACACATCCAATGTATGCACCACCGTGTCACCACCCTACAGGTGCAAATAGGAGGCACTGGTTATCTTGAAACAACTGCATCTGAATCACCGTAACTGTTAATGTGCAGAACTAGAGGCCAAAGTTATACCGACACAGAAGGGTATGGACCCTTCTTGTTCGCTCCCCAGAAGATGAGAAGTCCAGAGCTGGAACTAGCAAACGCACTGGGCGCACCGGCTGCCTAGGCTCTCATAATAGGTGACCCATTTTTGTTCTTTGAGAAGCCTCCTTCCTTTGAAATCCCATGTCTCCCCCAGCACCTATTCCCCTGATGAGATATTTAATCAGAAGTACCTATTTCAGCCCTTTCTCCTCTGTAGACAAACACCTAAATGAGCAGGGGTTTGTAATCCTGGGATTTACTTGGGATTCGGTTCCTTTTTTATTATTTTCAAGAGGAATAAAAAGGGACAAAGAAAAAGCTTTCCTTGAATGGCAGAGTTGCACTGTGCTGGCACAGGATAAAGCACCTGAGACCTCATTTCTTGGTGTCAGACTCCCAGGGCCAACCTTGACAGTCTCCCGGCCATCCTTGACAGAGGAATATCTGAACCAAGACTCTGACCGAGACTCTTGCTTCTGGACAAGGTGAACAATAAATATTTTCCCAGATGAGTTTTAATCAACCCTTTACTGAAGTGTCGTCAGCTGATCTTCCCTGTAACAAGCAGAACCTTAACCCCAGAAGTCCTCAGGGGTGCTCAGAATAAAACAGCTGTTTTCACTTTGCAGAAATGCCAACATCAGGTGGGACAGAGGACACACTGACCAAACATGTTTATTTTGTTCAATTCTTGGAAGTAGTTTGCTTTTTCTTACGAAGAGATCTGCCACCCCTTTGCTTTCTAGAACACTAATACTTAAAAGCATCTCCCTATAAACATAATAATAAATTGCAGAAGGGAAAAGAAAATACTGTGGAGCAGATAAGCCTTCTCCACGTTTGTTTCTTGCTTGTAACGACCACCTTCCACTTAGCTTTCCACCATGTGCTACGATCGGAGCAGAGACAGGAGAGTTTTTTTACCTGATTAAGTTACAGCTTTTCTTAAACACTAGGTTTTGACACTGGCTGTTATGTTGTGTTGGGTGTGCAATAAACATGTGGTAAAATTTGCTGACTTTAACCGTACAGCAAAGAGACAAAGACTGAACACTTCTAGAAATCCTGCTTTATGTTCATAAAACTATTGTGGAGCGTCTGAAAAACCTGAGATAGAAGTTATTTTATGGAATACAAACGTGATTTTTTTTAAAATGCCATTTCTGAAAAGACAGAATACCACATAGTAGTAACATATGAGTATGTTTTGGAGAACACAGTTCAAAATTAATTGAACTCATAAGTTGAAATCATACCTGGTCATTCTGGATGAGAATGTGATGATGCGTATTTATATTATGTTCTTTTAATAACCTCAGTCAATCAAACTCTAGAGTATTCATGTTGTTGATTAGTTCAGTGTTTGATTAATTTTTTTTTTTGTGGGCCCTTCCTCAAACTCTCATCTTAACATATTTCTGTGGCTGATATATGGATTTAAAAAAAAAAAAACTACCACAAAACTTTGACAATACTGCAGATTACACGGAATACTAATGAGGAAGAAAAGAACTCCAAAGTGAGGTGGAAATTGAAGTGATGCGCACTATTTTCACATGGATTCAAGGGCTCCTTTTTTCACACTATTCTTACCACGTGCTGGTTATTTTTTTAGAAATTGGGTGAAAGACATGTATTTCAGATGTGAAAAACTTTAATGAGACGATAAACTCCCTTAATGATGGGATTAACTGTTTCTCTGAATGCTATTGTTGCGGACCATGTTTCCTTATAGCTCTTTAGTAAAGGGTCCATGAGCCAGCCTGGAAAGGGCATGGCTGCACTGAAATGAGGGAAGGCAGCAGGCAGGGGGAAAAATGGGGCTCGCCAGGGAAACTCCAATAGGTTGAACAGAGCTCTAGGATGAAGAAGAACAGCACATATAAACGTATAGTTCACTGACTTCATCTTACTGGAAACAACACCACACTCTCAGGGCAGGTTTAGTTCTGCCTGATTGGGATTGCAGTTAATAGATTTGGCAAAGAACATACAAAAGGGAAATAGCAGCAGATCTCAGCTGCTTGCATGTACCTGGCTTTCATCCCAGCAAAGGACATGGCGATATTTGGAAAACCTCATTGTGTTGAGAAGACACAACATTAGCAACAGACTAAAACATTTTGCCTTTATTTATAATAGGACCTTTGTCAACTGAAAGTGCCCACATTCCTGGGTAGTCCTTGGAGCAAAGGCAGCCATGACAGAGAGGTATAAAACATTTTAGGTACAGATCCTCATCTAATGTATCTCAGTGTTGATCTACTGCGTAGTGGTATGGCTAAGCTATAACAGTGAAGGTCCTGATCCCCAGAGAGCATCTAATGATGTGACTTTGAGGTGTCTTACTTGGTCCTTCTCTGATGACCTGGAAAATACCTGTGGGTAAAAGAAGCACAGAGACTTTCAGTCATAGAGACCTGGCCATCATTCAGTTGACCTTCTTGACTGTTCACTACGGATTTCCAGAATATATTTTCTGCTCCTTTAATTGGTGCAACAGGCAACAGCACTAGGAATAGGACTTCCCTGCTCCCTTGGGTGGGTGGAAAAAACTTCCACTGGCTCTACTTCAAGATGGTACTGAGGCCAAGAACTTGGGAGGATCCAAAGAAAGGATTTATTGTTCAAGCAAACACCCTGGTATTAGTCAGTATAAATTAACTATGCTGATAGTAACTTTTATTTTCTGTGCCAGGGCAGGAAAAAATCACTCATTTTCTAGGTTTCAGAAGACACTTTGCATCTGAGAGGGATATTTGGTCATTACCCGGGATATGAGAATTTTGTATTTCTGTTTGTTTCTTGAAGTCCCAAACTGAGCTAGATGAACCATTTGCCTAATTCAATTTCACACATCTCATGTTTGTGGCTGGTCTCGACCAGGGCCTTGCAGTGGCTGTGGGGAGGCATCTGCCTCTTGAGTGGAGCCCAACAACAAGCCCCCATGAGCACTGGATGCTGCTGCCTTTGTCCAGCTAATAACCAGAATGGAAGTGCGAAGAGATGGACCAGTCTTCCAGTATAGCTGATAAAAAGGGGACAAATTTGGGCTGGTGTAATGCTTTCATGAATGCTAAGCTTTGGAAGGATGCAGAGAGCAAACCTTCCCAGCAGTGAAGCAACTTGGCCCCAAACCCTACCACAGAGCATTGTGTAAATTACACAACCTAGTCACACACGCGCACAAATCCACTGTGCCTGCAATGTGTTATTTGATGTTTCATGGAAGAGCTGATCCCTCCTCTTGGGGATCAAGGATAATACCAAAGGAGTACAGTGTTTTTTCTTTTGGCCTGGTGGGTAACAGGAGCTCGTATACTAAATAAGTTATCTGCTAGGAAATGTAGGTGTGCTGCTCCTTCGGAGTGTCTGTGGGATGTTAATTCAGAAGTGGTGGGAGCTGATGGCTAGCGGCACTGCACAGGGCTTCTGGGGACAGGCAGAATCCTTTGCAGTGTACTTCAAAGGGGGTTCTCAGTTAAGGGAGAAAAAGGATAGATTTTGAAGTTTCTTTCTGCCAGAAGGCTTTACCGCGAGCCCCTGAAGTTCTTCTTTTATAATCAGAGATGAGATAGGTACTTTTTCTTTCTTTTCTGCTTAATTTGGGCCAATGTATTTTGAACCCTGTGTAAAGTCTTGTGTGAGGAGAAGATTGAACGTGCTGTTTATTTCTTTGCTTTCTGTGTTGATCTGGCTTCTTTTTTATTTATTTATTTTTAATTAGAAACTGAGCCTCGAAGGATATTTACAAGGAGACCTTAGCCACTGGTTTGGCATTCATTCAGCATTCATTCCTGAAGCCAGTGAAATTATTCTTTGGCATTAAACATTATATGAACATATGTTTTGCTGTATCAGACTGAATTAGTTGCATTCTAGGACTGAGTCTCAACCTTTTGATACGTTCACCTTCACTCTTCTTGAGGGCACATCAGATGTAAGGCTTGATCTGGGAATGAATTTGCACTGATTTTCATCTCTTTCTCCCCTCCTCATTGGTTTCTGTCTAAGAGGTCTTGAATGAAAAACAATTCTATCAAGTGAGAGACCTTCAGTTCTTGTGTTTTGAAAACAATGTTTGTACAGGATCAGGACTGGAATTGGATGCCTCTCTTAGACCTGCATCCAGTAATACAGTACTCTCCCAGGTTACAATTAAAATGCCTGTTGCACATATGGCTGAAGTGGGAATATTCTCTGAGACCACCGGGGCTGGACAGGACATGTGCAGTGACCCAGGCCCCTTGGTTCTGTGACCTTAGCAAGAACCTGTGAGAAGGTGATTAATTTTCCTGCTAACCACCTCAGATTGAGTGGTTTGTTAATGACATGCGGGAGGGCAGTGGGATCTCTTTTGATGCCTCCCAGCAACGTCTTCCCAATGACATTGTGCTGCGTGCCTCAAATCTCTTGTGTTCACACTTGGAGAGGCTCGTTACAAGGAAGTCTGAAAAATTTCTTCCAGTTCTAGTCCAGAATGGGACACAATGGGCCTGAAAGTAGACAACCTATTGCAAACCAACAGGTACAACTTTGGGTACAAATTAGTCCAACAGATCATTTCAGAGTGAAAGTCCTTCTTGATTAAAACCTGATGAGATATGTTTTGGATTTTTTAAAAATAATTTTCTCAAGCCACATCTGTTTTGGAGCTGGGAATATCCCAGCTTGTGCTCACAAAGCTCAGACTAAATGTTGCTTTCTCAGGAGCTCTTACAACCCTTTTTCACATTGGCATGCTATTTATTAACCACTTGTACTAATCATGGTGAGGTCTGCAGGTTCATGCAATGAATTACAGCTTGTTATAGTAGGAAACGTTTTCTCCAGATGCATGCAGAGAGCTTCCGTGACCTAAAAATGCACCCCGGGTAAAATTCAGCCCTCAGTTTTCATGGTTGGAATGGTTTTTGCATGAAAAATAACTGACTGTAAATGGTGATGCTAGATGGTACTTTAAATGGCATCTTACCTATTTGCACTCTGTGATTCTATTTTGGACATATTATAAAAACAGAAGACTTTGAACTTTGTTCCTTTCCGGGATAGGACTAAACATTTTCTCACAGTATATATAGAGTGCAAAGTAAGTGCCATGTTTGCTGGCTGTTGTTTTGCAGTCTATAACAGTAAAATATAATCAGCTTCTAAAGAGGAGCGATGGTTCCACGTGAATTACGGGTGGTGCAGTTTGTGTTACGTTATGATTTTATGTAGCTACAGGAACTACTATCTATCTGATCCATTTTTAATTTTTAATTTATTTCACAGTCAACAAGGTTTAATCTTGCAAGAAGATTAAAAAAATAGAATTTTTTTAAGGCCACCAGAGGACCAACAGCCTTCCATTTAATCCACCCATAAGCTGAATGCCTTGAAAAGACGTGTGACTTGTTTGGCGCTGACCTTAGCAGAGTATGATATTAATAGGTTATTGACTTGGTAGGTCTTAAACAGCCAGAGGGAACATCACTTGCAGTAGCTGCAATGCACTGGAGGTTTGTTTCATTGATTGGGCTGTTTAACCCATCATCTCCAGGCATTTAAACAATGATATACGCTTGACAAACCTAATATTTCATTCTCTATCTGGGGACCATGAAACAGAAATTAAAGGAAAGAAAAAGACAACTGGACAGATACATAGCAGAAAATGATGATAAATGAGAGGGAAAACCCCAGACAGATAATGGCCTAAATTTTGGACTGTGCCATAACTAAGAAATGTATAAAAAATAACAGAATTTTCTATGAGAAAGGGGGGGAAATGATAGCAAATACAACTGAGCACTGAAGAACTCAGAGTTAGCATGAATTCTGAAATCTTTGTAAGTTAGGAGCTCTTTTGCTCTATGCTGTCAGGGAATTTGATGGGGTAAAAAGTGTTTTGGAAGACACGTCCCTTTCCATTTAGAAAAAGCAATGGCAAAGATCAACAACGTGCTGAGCACACACAGCATGGACTGAAGGAAAAGAAGGTAGTTTTCAAGACTGATGCTAACTTAGCATTTAAGATAAATAGCGACAACAATAATAACGGTGGGCATCTGTGTATTATTAGACAGAGCATTATGCTGAAGGTCCATCTGAGCTATCTTTTTAAAGTACTGGTCATATCATGGGCTGTTGCAGGTGTCTGCAAGCTGAAGAAGGGGAAAAATTGGAAAACCAATTTTATTTTGCCACCTTTGTATCATAGTTCCATTAGAAGAACACAACTACAGTATAGGGGATCCTTGATATTTTTGACAAAAATTGTAGGCAATATACTTCTAGGAAAAGAACAGGGTGCATTCTGTTGTAATAAAATAAAAAAACCTCTTTGAGTCAGAACCACACTTGTACCATGTGCTAATAAAAAGAGCAAATATAGCAGACAAATGGGTCCTGATAGTAAAGCTGGGACTCATTTAGTCATTTCCACATTAAGTGTTCAGTGTATAGTAGCAGTGGGATTCACTTCACTTCTCTCCAGACCCCAGAAAGTCACTCTGAGTTGGGCAGTAGGGTGATGGGGTAGGAAGGGGGCACCTCATTTAACTACAGACCTTTAAAAATTAAGCATTCACTTTGAGCTAGGCATCAACAGAGAGAGTGTGTGACTTGCTGAGGTTCATTGACACCTCAGACAGCAACCTTAGCAAGGCACAAACCGCTGCCTGGAGATTTTGCTCTCTTCCCATTGACCACTGAGACAGTCTAATTGACCACTGAGACAGTCTAATCTTTAGACAGCTAAAATCAGTCTGGTTAAACACAGCTATTTTGGGATCTCTTATTCCCTTTGACTTCCCTTAAATAACCAAGTCACTATATGAGCTGAAATGCTTAGGTCTCACTTCTGCAAATGAAACTGCCATAGCCACATGGAGTCCTAAAAAAGGCGAGGATATTCCCATACTGGAAAAGATCTAGCAAAAGTCACCGGCACGTAGTCAGTGCAGAAGAAAGGCTCCATGGTCTTCAGAGATAGCTCTGATTAAAGCTACTGAGATGAAAAATGAAACAACAGTGTGAGACTTACACAGCCACTTGCACACCATGAAAAGCAAAGAGAAAACAGTTGAAGATGTTTTTGAATTATCCAGAACAACCCATGGGAAGAAATAGTTGAAGAATTATGAAAAGATTGTTACAATTGTTATTATTTTTAATTAGCCATTTCCAAAAGGCTTGAACAGAAAATAAAATCACTTTGAATGGAATATGCATTACCTAAATTTAGCCACCTAAGAGTTGGTACCTGGTCTAACATAGTTATCGAAGCCCTCTTTCTAATCAATGAAGATGGAAAGGCACTTTGAAAAGGTGGCTCCTCTCACTGATACTAGACACCCACATCAGGAAGGGATGAATGATTGCCCAAAGAGACCTATCTTTCCTTTTTCATTGTAAGAAACTAACTGACCTGGAGTAGAAGACCAACTCTTAGATGTTTAAAATTAGGCTAGAGAAAAATCCATGCTTTGTGAACATTTTCCATATGAATTCATAGCATCCGATCATCTCTTTTTAGCTTTTAAGTAATTTAGAAAAAAAGTAAAAAGAACTGAATTAAATTCAACAAATAAGAATAACAGTTTTGATATGTATGATTTTGCACAGTGAATCAACTGGATGACTTGATGTGGGAATCTTTTAAACCTTTAATGTCAATGATTCTATGGCAAATTGCAGTTGTGAGGGATGCCTTGTCTCCAATACATATTTTATTAATACTTGTTAGCACACTTGTCACATTCTGTATCACTGAATATATTGTATAGCTTTTCATTTGTTTTCCTAGAAGAAAGAAAATGAAACCCCTAGATTATACTAGCTAAAGTACTTTAAATTCTTTAAAAATTCTTGTCTTGATTTTAGAATATACAACCATAAGTAATACAGGACTATGGTTAACATAGAGCAAAAATCTGTATCCGAAAATGTGGTTTTCACTAGAAATACCAGAGGCGTCAGTGTTGTGTTTGCAAGCAAAAGTGTCTGAAATGCCAAGTTGCACCAATGAAGTGTGGTACCGCAGGGCTTACTAGATAACAGTTTTTATTTCCCATGTATGAAATTCTGACCATGATTTTTGCTTAATTCAATAGGCTTTTTCCACTAGCTTCAGGTGGGTCAAGAGTCTACCTCCAAAGCATGCAGAAGTGTACATGGAAGAAAGTATATCTGTTTTCATAAGAACATGATAAGAATTGAATACACCTATGTGAATTTGTAAGGAAGAATTTTCTTAATTCATTCTGCATAGGTCCATGCAGTTGAGGCTTATTTTCTCCTCTACTCTTCTTCAGTGATGTAGACACCACTGTGAAAACAGCCAGCCTGACTATGGGTGATGTGCACCTGTATTTCCTCAAAAACACGTGTCCTACTCCTGAAACACCACTGCTCAACATAGCAGTGATCTCCACACAAGAAGATGTCCTGCTTCAGGTATATAGTCCTGATCTGCTCCACCGATTTACAGCAGATCGGGGCTGAGTTGTTACCAGAGAGGGTATATAGATATACAGTATTTATTTAAAAGCTGAAAGCAGCAGTTGAGTATATACTGAGAGGGAATTGTGAAAAATGAATGAATTATTTTAGTAATATCACATAAGAAGGGTCAAAGGGGAAAGAAGGCCCTCTTTTTAAAAATAGTTTCTAATGGAGTCCTGAGCAGATACTGTGAAAGCAGCATAAATGCCTCTGAAGATTTACTACGATGAACACTCTTTAATATTACTAATTAAGGTTCCCTTACTAGCACCAGCTGATATTTATGTATATACTTCCCTCCCCAGTAACTGAATAGTTGGTTAGGGCATATTGTGCAAATCTCTCACTGTTCTGAGTGACTGCATTAGCTTTCCTGTTGCTCAGTACAGCAAAGGTACAACCTCAAAAATATTGCAATTATCAGCTAATGTATAATCTTTACCTACTGCATGCAGATGTGCGAGACCTGAGAATCTACACAGAGATTAATCATTTTAAAAAATCTCATGTCATAGAAGAAAGGAAGATGATCAGAATCACTAGTATAACTGCAGTAAGTAATGAAATGGGTAGACCAACAAACTATGAGACAAAATATAACTCACAACTCTTTTTATTATGGATTATGCAGATTGTCTCCTACATGCGCATATTTCCACAGAGAAGGAGCTCTCGAGGAGAGCTCCAGACTGGCATCCAGTCTCTTTCTGGTAAATAAGACAGTCTGCTTATTTTTCTCTAGCTCCCCTTATTATTTGAGCACCAGCTTCATCAGGATGCTTCATGTGTAAATCTGCTACATGAAGCACATCATACCACCCTGATAAGTGACTGTTGTAACTTGTATTCTGCATAAGGCTATCTAAAAATGTTTTCTGCTATGTTAAACTTAACATAAGACTAGATGGCACAAATGTAGGTGACTGTGGGTGGCATATTTCCCACAAAGCAGCCTCACTGAAATCAGCTGGAGCTACGTATAGCCATATGTGTAACTTTGAACAAATTTATGCATGAGTTAACCAATAGCACACTCTGTGGAATAAATCCTCTATTTTACTTAGGAAATGTTTAAATTAAGAACGATATGTTGGAGATGTAGTGTATCTCTAAGACTATAAGCAAATATATCCCACATGGCATCCATTTAAAATACAAAAAACATGTATTGCAAGATCAAGCTTCCACAATTATGTATCTATATGTAACTCCATGCATACACAGTCTTAGTTATGCATGCTCCTGAACTACTAATGCTCCTGAGCTTTCTGCATCTGGAGAAATATCTTCCTTTTTGCTTCACGTTTCTGTTTTTTTGTTATTTTACCCTCCATCATCAGTGTAAATGTTAAAAGTCCAGGCAACCAAACACTTAGGCTCTGTAAAGAGTCACTCAAGAAAAACAGAGTTTTCCAGAGAGTAATAGGAGAGCAGAGGGATAGACATGGGACACTCCTGTCCCATCTGCACAAGTTGATGGAGGAGACCCCTACCATAATGTCTGTTGGCAGGAGAGCTCTTTATCCTACTGCCTCTGGGATGAGGAAGGGTGGAAGGGTGAAACCATTTTGCTGTTTTGCTCAGAGCTTGAACTGCCTCTTAAACTCCCTTTGTCTTTCTTAAGAGAGAAAATGTAAAGCAGCAGTGAAAGGAGGAAAATGTAGAGCATCAGTCTCTGGCAGCTCCAGAGACTGAAGTGAGAACCAGATATGTGAATGGAAAATGTGCCTTGAGCCACCCAAATCCTTTAACCTTGATGGGGTAAAGGGGATAGTTCACCCCAGAGGGTAGAAAGCTCTCTGCTTCCCCTTGGCTCCTTCGCTGAGTCTCCAGTGTGATGGACATCTCTCAGGTGGGGGGAGTCCTGTTCAGCGAAGAATGGAACGATGCTTCTCATTTGTTCCCACTACATTGACAAATGGTTATTTAGAGGAAACATTATTTTGGTTGAAATCTGATCTGAGTCAGACTGGGAGGAACAGGCTGAACTGCTTTTTAGCCATCCCTCTATTTGTTTCTAAATGTATATATAAAAATGAGGGACTTGCAGTCTTCTTCAAGAGTCACTTTAGCTTGGTGTCCCTGCTAGAGGTCACTAAAGTTAAAACAGGAACTTTCCCACTGAATCATTTAATGACTGGAAATTGGAGGTAATAGACTTGAAAAAGTATTCTCATTTCTGCAATTCAAAACCCTTTATCTGTGCCATGTAGTCCTGCTAGAAAGAGCAAAATGGCCTTTAACAAAGTCTATTTGCAGAATAGTAAGAAGTGTTAAGATGCCAGATGTATCTCATTATGAATTTTAATGAGTAGATTCACACCTTGTCTTCCATTAAACAAATTACATGGTCTTTTCCAAACTCTTATCTGGCAAATTTGAAATTCGTTTCTAAAAAGTAGACTCTAGCAGAGTTTAGGACTGTTCCTCCAGGGCCTAGGCCCTGTGGTCCATAGTTTGCCAAAGAGAGGGGAAGGGTGATACCCACTCATGTGGCAATACCCCACAGCCTCTCTGTGCCATCAACACAGAGAGCACTGCCTGGAACACGATTAAAAGTGAGAGTCAGAAATCAGGATACTCTGGATTGCAATTAAAAGAGAAATCAATCATGTAATTTTCTTTTTATCTCAGGAAGTAAAGAGCTAAATTCATCTTTATCATGCAGAAACCTCCAGAAAAAGAAAACAAATATTACCGTGGATAGTGAAGCATATTCTGGTCCCATTATCACAGAAAATGCAATCTCTTTTATAACCAGACCCTTTTGGATAATGGTCAGAGATATTTTTTCTACAACAGGCAAGTATCTGAGTGTCTGAGCCTGAACTCCTCCGTGCCACTTCACCTCTGAACAGGTTTTAAGCTTACAGGCTCCTTGAAGTTATAAGAAGGCATTGATTTCAGCAAGGGATGTTTGCAACACTGTACTCCGCAGGAATGAGACTGCGAGGAGGAAAGAAGCTTCCCTTTCTTTGCATCCTGAAAGGAAGGATGTTAAATGCACTCATTCAAACTATGAGTAATTGCAAAGACGAGTCTTAAAGTTGAAAATAGGAGACATTAAGATGCTTTGAATCAATGTAGTTTCACTGAAATCAGTGGCTGCACAGTCCTTCAGAGAAGCAGAGGTCTTGGTCCTTCTCTGTTGCATAATCGTATTTCAATTTTTCTCTATGGATAGTCAGAATCTATTTCTGTAGAAATAGATAACAGGCAACCTCCCTGAAATAAGTTCCTTGGGCCTATGGTCAGAATTCCTCTTGTGAATAAGAAAACACATGAAATTAATGGGATGCACCATTCTACTCTAACCCTTCCCCACTAGAAAGATGGGCAGTTTGAAAGTTCTAAATGCAACAATACAAACTGCAAAATTTCACTAAATATTATGGTTAACAACTTACAGCATTTATCCAGGCAGAAAACACCAAGCATAGCCTTTTAATCCTAGAACAACCTGAATCCAGTCTTTTGCCTAACTTTCATTCCTTCAGTCTACTCAACTTCTGGTTTTTGTACATTACATACAGCAGGTATTTATATAATTTTATTCTTCCTGATGCAGTGATGGTGCTTAATGAAAGCAACCATCACACACTTGCATATATGGAAGAGTGTCTTTTTAAACAGTACACACAGTGTCAACAGACTAATGAATGACGCTGAAGAAAAGTCATGTCTTTGGCAGGAAACATCTATATTAGGTCAAGGGGAAAAATTCAGGTATCTCATCAAAATCCTATGCATTTTTATATTTGTATATTTGCAATGTGTGTGTATATATAAAGGACATTAACAAATAACTGGATTTGGTTTTAAATATAGTCCATTGCATGCAGGGACTATATGATGACCAGACTTTATCTACACATTATACATTTCCAGTTCTGTGTATTTTGCCAAAGCATCTGCCAAAATCTAGTACCTACTTTCTAGTTCAAAGGACAGAGCAAAAAATGTTGGGTTTGCTTGTTTATTTCAAAGGGGAACTATTAGAAATCAATTACTACATTTTTCTGGGTCAAGCAAATACAGGTGAATTAGAGGAATGGGAAACCAAGTGCAAGCACGAACTATCACTAAAGCACACTAGTTAAGATACAGCAGATTTATGAGCTTTATTTTCTACCTTAGGCCTGTCATATTTTTTCACCTTTATGTTAGTTAATTGCAGAGTAACATAAATTAACTTTGGAACACAGCAAAAATGGGAATTTTATTTATGAATTTCTTGGATTTCTTTACCCCAAGCCAAACAACTAAATTGCTACTTAGCATAAATTATTTATTGGCCCTGGCTCAATACGATCCAACACCAGCCCCTGGAGGTCTGGGAGATATAAAAGATTTAAAGCATCTGTGCAACAGCATTGGTGCAGCCACAAAGCTATGTTTCTCTCCAGAAGGGTCCACTTTATTTTGTTGTAAATAAATAGAGCCTAAATTTCAGGGGAGGGCTGGGTAGCTCCTAGCAGGACTGTAGTGTTTTGCATCTGTTAATTACCCGCAGTTGCATGATAGAGAGACATACACCATTTGCACAACTATTCTGGGGAGACCTGTTGACAAAAGGATGCATTTTAATTTGCACAGAATACATGAATGCTATAATTTTCTATCACTTTCTTTTATGTATATATGTGTATAAATACACTACAAAGTGACCATATATACATAGTCACTTCATAATCTATCTATATCTTTCTCTTCTTTCTTTCTCTTTCTCTTTCTCTTTCCTCTTTCTCTTTCTCTTTCTCTTTCTCTTTCTCTTTCTCTTTCTCTTTCTCTTTCTCTTTCTCTTTCTTTCTCTTTCTCTTTCTCTTTTCTCTTTCTTTCTTTCTCTTTCTCTCTTTCCCTTTCCCTTTCCCTTTCCCTTTCCCTTTCCCTTTCCCTTTCCCTTTCCCTTTCCCTTTCCCTTTCCCTTTCCCTTTCCCTTTCCCTTTCCCTTTCCTTCTCTTTCTCTATTTTTCTTTCTCTTTCTCTTCTTTCTTTTTCCCTTTCCCTTTTCCCTTTCCCTTTCCCTTTCCCTTTCTTTCTCTTTCTCTTTCTCTTTCTCTTTCTCTTTCTCTTTCTCTTTCTCTTTCTCTTTCTCTTTCCCTTTCTCTCTTTCCCTTTCCCTTTCCCTTTCTCTTTCTTTCCCTTTCCCTTTCCCTTTCCCTTTCCCTTTCCCTTTCCCTTTCCCTTTCCCTTTCCCTTTCTCCTTTTCTCTTTTCTCTTTCTCTTTCTCTTTCTCTTTCTCTTTCTCTTTCTCTTTCTCTTTCTCTTTCTCTTTCTCTTTCTCTTTCTCTTTCTCTCTTTCTACTTTTCTCTTTCTCTATGTATATCTATATCTAGCTATATCTATATATCTGTATATCTATATCTATATCTGTATCTCTCAATATACATGTAAGGAAACAACAAATAAAGCCAGCGTTGACTTGCAAATGGACATATGCCATTCAGTATACATTCACACATGAAGCTAACCTCTAACTTTAGTCTGGCAAATATGTCCATATAATAGCCACAACTAGACTGTTGTCTGCAAACTGTAGCTGATGCCATCCTGCATGGCTCCCGCGTGCTTGCGCTCCACCTACGCACCATCTCCATGGGTATATTGGCTTGGGTCTTTCCCCCTCAGGCTCGTTCTCCATCATGCTCTCCTCAAATTCTCCCCCACTTTGGTAACAGCAGAGGCTTGCACAGGACAAGATGCAGGACCTTGCTACACTAGTGCCTCTCCAAAGAAAGAGTCCCTAAATGTCAGAGCTGCAAATGAGTATGTAGGCCATAACTCAAGCTCTGAAGAATAATTATTTGCACACTGATTCTTGAGCATAGAGATGAGCACTTCTGAAAGTATGTATACAGCATATATTTTATTGTTCTGTAGAAGAATTGGCTTCTACAATACTGACATGTACAGTTTATTATGTCTCCTGTTATTTTTGCAAAAATTGTCTTATTTCTCTGTCAAAATGTCAAAATGAGGTAGATATTAAAATTTTATTTAAAGTTTTAGAAGGATTTGGAAAGACTTCTAGAAGCCCTTTTGCTTAATTAAAAATGTCCTATTTTTTGTTGTTGCTTTTGTGGTTACTATGTCCTAGGTAGTTGGTTCTGGCAGTGGGAAATCCTACTATCTAACAAGCAAAGAGCAGCTGCAGCAACACCAGTACCACAGCCCTTATCTCATACATGTACATGTATGCTTAGCTCTACTTTCCTTGGCCAGTCCTGTTGGTTTGATAGTGAGTCCTGTTTTCAGGACTGGAGCTCAGGTAGCATGTGCATAGTAGAGTCTTTATATCACTGGGCGTGAATTGACAAGGCTATTTTAATACTTAAGAACAACAAAGGGAAAGTTTAAATTGCCTTATTAATTCTTTTGTATAAGCTTTAAAAATATATTTATTTTCAGTTGAAAAAGATAAGTGCTCAGAACAGCCTAAAAGCAAGCAGAAAAATATTTACTTCTCTCAACATCTTAAAGCCAACACATACAAAACTGATGAATGATGGAGGACTGATGGAAATCACCGTGAGGTGATTGACAACTTATTGCAGAGCACAGCAGAAGAGCTGGGACAAGCAGATAGTTTCCTGTCTGCCAGTCCATTGCCCTATCCAGTAGAACAAGTATCCCATCAAAAAGATAGCTAAAATCCTGAAAGACTGTAACAATTTTTAAATACCAACCCACTGCCACCTTCTTTCCATGGACTTGTTGCAGGAACTGGAAATGATCACAGACAATTATTGTGCAGAGAGTTATTGTCAAATAGTTATAGATGTGAAGGTGAGAGGTTCCAGCGGTCTGAAAGCATGGATGTATTTACCTGGAATTGGGCCTGGAACCTGATTCTGTGGTTGTCATCATGGAGATCAAGGGGACAGTCATGACATTCAGTGACCAGTCATTATCCGGGCACACAAATAATATTTGGGTACATTAACAGAGGCATGTACCACTTAAAACATACATCCTCTTCTGAGGACTTGTTTGGCATTTGCAATGTAAGTAATGGGAAAGAAACAGAACTCCAAAAATCCAGAGAATTTAAATGCAAATTGAAATATCAGATGATTTTTACTTTATTTCTAATACTTATTTATTGATGTGACTATTGCATTTCTCAATAAATAGCTTATACTACAGGAGCTATGGAGATAATCCAATTATAAAAATGGTCAGGAGAAAAAAAGCAATTATGCATGGGTAAAAATGCTGTTTTTGAGGCATATCCAGAAAACCCATAATCATCAATAAGGTTTGGCCGATGTGCATTCAATAAACCCTTTGTATGAACTCACAATGATTTCATGCAAATAATGATTTGTTACATACAAATTTTTCTTCTTCATCTTTCTCCTCTTGCTTTGACAGTATGTTTTTTAATCACATCCACTTTAGTGAGTTTAATTAATCAACCTGTGTCTCTGAAGAGTCGATTTTATAAAAGCTCTGCAGTATTGCAAAGGCACTGCTTATTTTCCCTCAGTGCTCATTCAGAAAGGAAGACCTCTAAACCCTATCTGGGGCTATTCATACTTACTGATTCCCCATTGGTAATTCAGCTCAGAGTTTGGCATCACTGCTCATGAGGTCTGCCAAGGAACCACATCTCCTGCTTCTGTGTTCAACACAATTTGCTCCTTGCTGGGTGTTCGGGATCTGAAAGTCCTGCTCTCAGTATGCCAAGTATTTTGTTGCTAGTCATGTTCAACGCAATCCTTTATGACAGCAAAGTCAAGGAAAATCTTCCCTGTGTTTTAAGTACGCTCTTTAAACAACCTTAAAGGTTTCCCTGTATATCCTTAAAGACCTTGCTTTTGATCCACATCAAAACTAATCTGTCTAGGCTCTACCTCCTTGTTTATGAAGAAGGAATATAGAAGGCCATTCATGATCACACATCATTCAGTACTGAACTGTTAAAAAAAATGGGCTCAGATGAAACCATTCTAGCAGTGACCTAAATAAAGGAAGCTAGCTATGAATCAGGAAACTTCTTCCCTTGCTGACTATGCTCTTACTATGTATTTGTTTAGAGGTATTAAATTAATCTTGTTGCTTACATTTTTAACAGTAACCTTTGCTCACATATAATTAAAATTTTGATTTGCAAGTGAAAAATCAAAATAGCACCAAGTCTGAAATAAACTAAGATATATAAAACCATCTCTGAGCTGTTTTGCGTTCCTGTTGACAGTTTTTCTCTCTCTGTACCAACATGAAAAATACCCTGATACTTCAATGCAAGCTGTCATGCAGAATCCTCAGCTGCCACTATCCAGTGTATTTGAAGAGTATGAGAAAAAACTGTCAGTGCCAACAGATCCCCTAATAAAAATCATAATGAAGTCTTAAGAACTGTCAGTCCTTCAGTGATGCAGCTATGACAGCAGCTGCACATTTGCAAGAATCCAACCTTGCTACTGAAGGGCATGAAAAGGCCAATGAAGCTTCGTCACAGCCAGACACGGTCAGGCACAGTATTTTTATTCTCTCCTGTACTGGCCAGCCATGTCTTCAGAAAGTTTAGCTTTAACTCTAGGAACAGCTTTGCTGACGTGAAGGACTGAATAAGTGAAACATAAATGAATCCTAATCTGGATACAAAAAAAAGCATAGTAAAATGCTCAATATTAGTCTTGCAGTGCTCCTTGGATGAGGGCTCTCAGTGACATTAAATTAAGCAGCTAGGTAGGAAACCAGGTAGAGGCAGCAGAAAAATATGATCTGTTCTTCTACACTGTCTCTAAAAACTGCAGGTCAGGTACTACTTTTGTTAGGAAAATAACATTAGGAGGACATTTGTATAGAGCCTATCATTGCCTTGATAAGACCGACACTGAAACTAGTAATCAGTGAAATCGGAGGCATCATATTTCTTGCTTGAAAAAGAGCAAGGTATTGACACAAAGAAAGAATCCACCTCAATTTGTTCTGGTTTTTCCTGATTGAGATCTATCAAAATGGTATCTCTTACCTAGTCATAACTTGGGTGTAGTTTTCGGAGAAAGCCAGTGTCATAGAGAGAGATAAGGCATAATTATCCATGACTGGTAGAGCTCAGTCTTTCTCTTTATGCTTAACAAATAAAAATAGATTCACTTCCTCATTGGTTAAACAAATGGCAACTATTAAAGTGTGAAACCAGAAATACTCTCTTGTGATGTTACAGTTTCCACCTGAGCACTAACACAGCATATTCCTCCGCAACTGGATCAGTCCAGTCAAGGAGGGATCAAATACAGTCTCAGTTTGCTCATTGTTTGTAGAAAACCAAGACGTAACAATCCCCCCATTCCCAAGATTTTCCCCCAACCTCCCCTAGTGAATGGGTTGGTGGGTTTCCCAAAACGATCATCCTGAAGGGAAAAACTGAAGGGCTGAGGGAGCCAACAATAACGTGTTTTTCCCTGCACACGCGTGCAGCTACTGGACTCGAGCAAGTTTGTCTGTACAGCCTGCCCTGTAATGTATTCATATGCCAAGGGAAGAATTAAATGACAGTGACTTCTTTGGGCAACCTAGAGTCAAAGAAAGGCCACAGCATATTCTGCTCCTTCACATCATGGTACGCAGGAAGGCAGCTTGACTCTTTTTCTTGTAGCATCCTGAACCACGTATAAGACACTAAAAAGCAGTGAGAAATTGCTCCAACCAGCCATAACTTCCTTTAAAAAACAACAACTACTTTTCACAGTGATACAGTGTGACAGAGATTCTGATTGTTCCTTCTCTCTCTCCTCAATAAAATACACACTTGCGGTACTTGGTACACAATGAGGATTTCTCTGGAGGGAAGTGTAGCACTGATAGAAGTGCTTCAGTTTAATCCTCCTTTCTTTCTTTCTTTCTTTCCCTTATCCCTTCCCCAGCCTCCTCCTGCCTCTTCGTCCACCCTCCAGGCTCCTACCGAAGTTTCCAGGTAACTAAAGCTTTGCAAAGCCAGTGCATCAGAGTGACAGACCAGACAACCACAACATTTAGGAGTGAGTGACACATCATTTCTTTAACTCTTCTTCTTCCTGAGTCTCTCACAATAAGGCTCCTCCAAGCCATTCTTTACATCATATATAGTTGTATTACCTTTTTGGTTAGGAATTGGTGATATTGTATATTGTAGCAGGCATGTGTCAATGAATCACTGTGTATCAATGTATACCCTGGCTGTAGAATTTATGACTTACTCAAAAATATTGAACAGAGGAGCGGTGATCATGGGCTTATTTTATTGATTTGGGACAAGAAGAGTAGGCATGCCATCCTTATGCACAGCAGAAATTTCACTGCACCAGGTGTTTCAATTTCTAAACTGTATATTCAGTGAGAGGTGAATTTTGTTATAGTAAAAATTTGTAGCTTTTTTTCTTTTTTCTTTGGTGTAACAGCTGTGTGCAATGCAATTGTGCTAGCACACAGCAGAGATGACCATAATGGCTTGTAAGATCTCAGACAAGCCCATGATATCTAAAGCTAAGGGCTCCCCGGGAGGAACTAAGTGCAAGACTGTGGAACCCCATCTTGTGAGGCACTGCTGGATGCTCCTCACATGGGATGAACATTTCAGCCTCAGTGGCAAAGCAAGTGCCCGACAGCTTAGATGGACCAGGGTCTGTGTTGGGACAAATTGTCTCTACTCTAGCTGATCTCCTGGGTGTCAAGGTGGAAGATGACACTCAAGCACCAACCCACCAACCCCACTCCTCCCATCCAGGGCTGAGACACATGCGATATTGTGGGAGGGTTTGGCCCCATCAGTGAAGGGATTTGATGCAATTAATTTTGGGAATTCTGAATAATTTAATGGAAGGTCCCAATCTGAGAGGTTTGACTAAGAGCAATGCCTGCCCAGCCAACTGTGCTGTGGTGGGAACAGACTCACACTAGTGCCAGATGGATGAGTTCAGGCAAGAGAAGAGTGCCAGGCAAGCTGGTGAGGAGCTCTACGTGGCTGGGTTAGCTTACCGTCCTGGCACAGAGCTCCTCACTGGCTAATTTGCACTGATGGGCAGGGTTGCCCAGTGCTCTGGACTACCTCAGGGAGCCTCCTCCCCCCCACCCCTCCCCATTAACCCAACAAGTTCAGTTTTCTCATGCTGTCGCCAGTGCGCAGAGCTGCCCTGTGGCCACTGTGTTCCCCTCAGTCACAACATCGACGGTCTGCCCTCCTGCTGCCTGAGAAATGTTTCAGTATAAGCTATAGAACAGTTGTAGATGGAAAAAAGTCTGTATCTCAGTAATGCAGAGGGAACTGAAAGTGCCTGTTATCACTCAGGAGGCACCAGGGAAGGGGATCATTTATTTAGCAGATGTCCTGACACAGCCCCTCTCTGGGAAGGATGCACTCATCCACCCCAGGGGTGACTTTGCCGACAGATCTCTCCATCCTCAGGGGATCAGAGGAGGACTCAAGCACCTGCTCTCTATATTTTCTCCACTATCGCAATGATCAAGAAGGAAATCATTAGACAGACCAGACTTTCAGCTCCCATTATTTTTAACAGGCGTTGCACATCTAATTTGAAATGCACAATGCAAATATTTACCTTCAAGTGTCAAAGGAGACTATAAAGATCTTTATGGATCTTCACACTTCAAGGACTTAATTCATTAAAAATAATTATACATATGTGGGGATTACTTCTACAGCAGAGCTGAGATATGCAATCAGTTGCCAAGTAGGAAAGTACAACGTGCATGCTATACGTCTGTGTGTCAGCTTTTATGTGAGAGAGGAGGGCTCTCGTACATCGGAACATATGTGTGTAAAGAGGACTGAGAGGAGATCTCGCTGGAATTCGCTGCTGAATAAATTAGAGAAAGTCACTGTGTGGCACTGGAGACTCCCAACGCTGCCGACAAGCTCTTTTGTGCTTGCCCACCTCCTTCACCTCAGCCTGAATACTCCACATGCCTCTTCATTTTAGAATGAGAGCAGTTTTGGAAGAAAAATATTAGAAATTGGCTTTGATTTTCTTTGCCCCTCAGAGATTTCAAGGTGTCCAGCAATTTGTTTCCAACAGTGCCAGCTTTACAAGATTGAGGCTTTTAGCCTCAAATTTCGATTTATTCTGCGAGAACAGACACACAGAACTTTCCCATCCTTGATCCGTGCTGGGTGTTTAAGGGGCAGATGCTGCTGTTTTGAGCAGGTAACTGGAAAAAAATTTACTGCTGAAGTCAACGGCCGAGAGGAGGCAGTCAATTAAGTTCTCAGACACTAATAATCTGTTCTTACTTGTAAATCATGGGGACTCTGTTTTAAGTGCTTGGAAAACTTGAAGCATGAATCATGTAATAGCAAGCACCTTCTTCTTCAGAAAATAATGTTAATAATTTAGCTGTCTGGTTACCGCAAGGAGCATCTATTGATTTGACCTACTTGTACGCCACCCCCAACCTGCGAGAGTATCTCAGCGCTCATCACACGCACAGAAAAGTAGCGGGGAAAGAACGGCTCTCCTTTCTCTCTGCTCGTGCTTGAGGTGCGGCGGTTTCGAAGAACAGTTGTCATAAACAGGCATTTACCTCTCCTTGTGAAGAATCCCATGGCCATTTACCTTGTCTTGCCTCAGAGGACGTTCATGCCCAGGCTTAGTCCCTGCGAAAGTCCTGCTGCCTACGCTCTCCAGCCTTCCGGCATCGTCACAGTCCCTGCGTGCCGGGGGCTCAGTCGCCGATGGGGACCGCGCTCAGGCAGGGAGGAAAGAGTCTCGGGGGATCAGGACAGAGACAGTGGAGATCTTGCGGTATTATACCATATGTATATGGTATAATTGTATGTATTGTAATGCTATGTATTGACGTTAACCTGTGCTCAACAGGGAGACAGGTCTGAGAGCAGTCTGAGGATGAAATGGTCACAGCAACACGTGCTACTTAGCGGATTTTCAGCTCAATTTGCACCAGTTGGTGAAGACCTGAGACTATGGCAATTTAGTCCACTTTTTAGATAATGGATCTTATCTGTCTTCGTAGAACAAGTTTGCACTTCATAAAATCTTACAGAATTTCACTGGCTAGAGTGACACAACCCAGCTGCTGTTGCTGGTAATGAAAGTTTTATGGCATATGAAGTGCATTAGAACATTATTGGGAATCTGTTGCAACATCAGACATTTGCCTTTGACATCAGAAAGGTGGTAAACTAATGATGAAATGTGCTCTGAGGGTACATCTGGTTTAATACTGCCTATTACATTTGACACAGACAGGCATGAACCATGTTATCTTGCATTTTTGCAAATAATATTTATTCCACAAAGAAGTTCACACATGCAGAATAAATAACACCTTTCTGGTGAAAGCATATAATTAGCTGAAATCCAAGAAGTGTCAAATATTTGCTTTGCCTGAAAGTTACTGCATGCGGTTCTCAAGTTTGAAGTATTTCAGAGACAGAAACGACAGCCTTCATGTTTTGTAAGTACTTGGTGCTCCTAAGTACTAAGTAACACAGGGTGCAGTAGCAAATTTCTAGCTAATGTGGAAATTATGCACCTCGTTTTACCTCTCTGTTCTCCCTTCCCTTTTGCCCTCTTGGAGCTCTGCATGCCTTCATCCTTATGGGTAATTCAGGGAAGCTGTAGCACCTTCCAAGTATCATGGACTAAAGCCCGTCAGCTGTTCTTGAAGCTGCCTGAAAACATTTCTATTTTAAAAAAAAAGGTTTTACAATCAAAAAATGCTGTTGCAACTGAATTAACTTGTATTTCATTAAGTTCTGCCTATATTGCTGTCTTTGTTTATCTGGGTAAAAAAATGAGAGCTTCCCATTTCAACACTCACAATAGTTTGAGTTTTTAATTTTGAAATAACTTTCATTATGAATTGTTTAAAAGTATCAAAGTAAAATGCATCAAGTGACCCCCAATATTTATGAAAAATCCATGGCCTACTGATTTGATCTGATAAACCACAGGAGATTAATTAGTCTTGGTCATGTGACTTTTCAAGTACTAAACATGGCTGAAGGGGTTTTGCTTTTTGTAGTGTAAGCCTGTATTTTCATGTATTTATATAAAATATATAACATATAGGGGAATTTGTTACATGGTAGCATTTACCACTGGTATGATTATTTTACCCAAAATATGAAAATCTCCATTTCACCAAGAGCTATAAGGCTATTTTCATAATGAGAATAATTCAGTGTAATTTTTCACCCATTAATTCAAAACTGCTCCTTTTCAACTGCTTTAAAGTAATTTGTACAGTAATTCAAAAAATCGTATGAAAATAACCTTTATTTCCCTTTTAAGTCAGAGGGTACCACATACACACTGAGTAATCTAGACCAAAATTTTCTCTAAGATATGGACTATAATGTCTTAAAATAGACCATATGCTTTCTCTTCTAGAAAAATGAAAAAAAGAGGACTTTCCCCCAAAGATACTCAGCATTGACTGAACCGCTCTTGTGCCCTGCTGCATGTTGAGAAGGTCTGACATATGTCCACAGGGTTTCTAGTTCCAGACAAATGTCCAGACAACTGAAACATTTAATTCTAGTGTTAAAATGAGAAGAAATTAAACTTCCATAAAACTCCCTAACCGTATCAAACTCAAATATCTTTCCTCACCCTGCTCCATTTATGCAGATACATTTCTAATGTTTCATAAACCAGCAGCGTAGCAGCTTAAATGTTTAAAAATAAAACTTCTGCAGAGACATTAACATTAATTCATTTCAAAGTGCCCTTTTTTTTTTTTTCCTATGGATTTTGTGAATTAAGTTTATATTATGTTGGGGTTGGGATTTTTCTTTAGTTGTGAATTTCTGTCCTCATTTGGCTTGTAGACAGCCCTTTCATGGTGCGGTGCTGTTGCAGGTGAGGAGCATCCATGCCTCCACCAGGCAGGAGTGTGTGTTTGATACAGATGTTGACGGGTCAGAGGCTGTGACCATTCATCCTAAAAAGCTATTTCTGACTAACCGTCACAATAGAAATGCACTGTAATATGGCTACCAGGTTCAGTATTGATTTCCCATCTAATATAATATCATGATTGTATATTACTTGTTTTTGCACTTTATTATTCCCTAGGATGTTAACTTTGAAGTTTTAAAAGCATTTAATTCTACAGCTGCAATCCTTAACACCTCTGCAGACTTGAATGCATCCCTTTGTGACCCTCCTCTCCCCCATGTGCTCAGCTGACCCGGTGCAGGGGAAAAACCCTTCCCATCCACTTCATCAGGAGGTACCAACTCCTGAAACACCAAAACATGGTTTTAAAAGATGTAGCACTATTAGAAAAGGGCTTCTTAAAACAAAAAACAAACAACAACAAAACCCCAGCTGTTTGCCCTGGAACACCTTTACAGGGTAAGAGGAGGAAAGTTCATCAGAGAGCTCTGCGCTGGTGGGGACTTCAGGGGACTTGACTTCGGTGTTGACTCTCCAAAGTGGCCAAACCCTTCCTGCTGGTCCCTCTCCCCTTTTGCCGTCTTGTGTCCACCTTGCCCCTTCAAACTTCGAGGTCTTTGGCACGTTCTTCTGCTGAATGCTCTTATCCACCCATCAGCTGGGTTCTCGTACATGCTGCTGTAGATCTCTATAGCAATCCAAGCCAATTAGAATATAAAAATGTTTAATTGAATTCTCCTTTGTTCCCTGATGCTATTCAAGGAGGGCAGCACATGGTACCTGCAGATGGATGGCAGCTAAACAGCCATTTAAAGCTGCAAGCAGAAGTGGAAGTTTGTTTTCATTCATTTTCTGTCTCTCGTTCAGATACGGCAAAACATTTATTAAACCTCCTCCAAACCATATGCCATATGTCTAATGAGTGGTAGGTTAAGTTAATCATATAAAACCAAGCAAGTATAGCAAAAAAACCATTGCGGAGTAGGTGAAAAAGCTAATACTGTAGATCTGAGTTACTTAAATAAATGAAGGAGATGAAGAATATGCAGGGTCAGGCCCTCCAGGAAGTTCAAACAAATATTGAGTCAGCTAAAATTTTTCTGGGTACTTGAGGTGCTCTCTTGATACCTTTTGAACTGCTGGCTGGGACGTCTTCACAGCTTTTGTGAAGGCTCATGCTGCAAGTATTGCTGGCCTTGCTTTGTAAGGTTTAGGAATTATTCTCAAGGCTTAGCAGATACAGATATTTATACAGGACTTTATCACACGGTTGCTTTAGGCTGTAAGGAACCAGTGGGAAACTGAACCCAGAGGTTTCCCAGGCTCACCCGTGGGGTATCTGAATTGCTGAATGAACCCACGCTTCAGTTTTCCAGACTTCTTTTATTGAAGAAGTGACATGACTGCTCATAAACTGTGATAACACAGAACATCTGCAAACTTAGCAAGGAAATGCTGGAGGAATTTGGGTTTTTTACCAGTTTCACCAGGTTGTGGTATCTGTTACGATCGTCTTGCTGGGACAGCAAATGCTGACTGTGAAAAATGTGCGTTGACAAATACTGTGCAAATTTCGAGGCGTCGTTCAGTGCCAAGTTATAACTTGCAACAGCTCTTCTATTCTCTAGAAATTAGCCTGCAATGCTTGCCAAACTAGAGCAGTTTTGTGGCTTGTGCAAACAGGACTAGGAAGACACCATCATATTCATTTCACTTGAGCCCTAATTTGACCCAAAGATTTGATTTCCAGCTTCCATAAATTCAATATACTACTAATCCACTCCTCCAGCTAGGCCCTTGAGTCCTTTACTCGCTGGAAATCATCCTTCTATTTAATTATAAATATTTATAAAACCTCTGTGATCTTTAAAAATGTGAGAACTATCTTGGTGTTTATAATTGTTATAAAAAATATCCCAAACCCACTAATTGAATGAATCTTTCAAATGTGAGTAATTTTTTATTTGAATTCTACATCCTTATGTATTATGTAACAATTAGTAATGATGTGATGGATAATTTTTTTGGAACAGTTCCTGACTCCATTACTCAACTACTCGATCGACCAGTAATTATGAATCATATCTTTAATTAGCTACCGCTCTTCAGAAACATATGAAAGCCAAGGGCATAAAGTAATTGGCATAAAAGTTTTCCTAATTAATTTATCTGTCCATGTGAGTAACCGGGACTGGAGTCAGGGGAACATTTATAACTCCAGGAAGGCCAGCCCTACAACCCAATGTCAAACGAGATTTATATTTCTGAATTATAAAAAGAACAACAACAAGCCACAAAATTACATTATCCCCAACTCCAACAATGCAGCACATAATGCGTTGTTCAGAGATGAGCAAAAACTTCTTATTGATCCAATTCATTTTCATCGTATTCTCTAGTGGGTCTTTCAAATCTCTCTGGCTATTTCCCTCGTTCCACATAGTAACAGTAATCAAGCACATTAAGCAATTCATTAAACAACAGCCCCACTGACCACAGGGAGTATTACAGCTAACATTCATTAGGCAACTAGCAACTTTATTTAAGCAGAAGAGAGCTCCAGAGTGCAAGACTCAACTCTTTGTCTTTCAGGAGGAACCTGTGGCCCACCTAGGCAGTACTGTATCTGCTTTTCACAAACTATAAAACCTTTAAGCTGGCTGGCACAGACAGTGCCTTTCTCAAGGAGCCGCCCGGGAGAGAAGACAAAACGGAGCGTGTGCCGGTTTAATTCTCAGCCTGCCAAAGATTAAGTTAAAATCTGAGCTCATTGTTAAGTACGGGTTGTTAAGATTTATGCCTGATATAAAACTAAAACCTTGCAGTATTGATATTTAGGTCCTATATTTTTCAGATCTGGTTTCAAGAGGGCAAAAGTTGTAAAGCATCCAGGTTTGTTCATTTGAATATCCTGGCTTGCCTGGCACTTTGCAGTAAAAATGATATATATTGTCCTTCATAATAAGAGAGGAAAGGCTAAAACAACAATGGAAAAAAAGTCTTTCTACAAATAACCATTAAAAAAGTGTTAGAAAAGTTTCACTAACATTTGGCCAATGTGCCTGTACGGTGTTTCTGTCCTAATTAACGAAGGATCTAAGCTTCATGTTTGTTGCAAAGTCCCTGAAAAGGAGATAATTCTTACAAGCAAATATACTGCTGTTCTCTTGCTTGCTTCTTTCTTTCTTTCTTTTTTTAAGTCAGAACATATTACAGGCAGGAGGAGACAAAAGTAGACAATATTACTCGGCATTACTGTTTGTATAAGGGTTCC
The DNA here is from genome assembly GCF_030936135.1 of Gavia stellata. Classification (NCBI taxonomy): domain Eukaryota; kingdom Metazoa; phylum Chordata; class Aves; order Gaviiformes; family Gaviidae; genus Gavia; species Gavia stellata. Next base: position 67,786,628 of record NC_082595.1, read on the forward strand.
TACAGAAATCTGAGCTATTTTCTTAAAAAGTTGACACTCCTAAAGCATTAAACCAATGTTTAAGTAGCTGTTTCCACAGTATACTCAGTCATTCCATGGAATGAATATATATGCATAAGGCTAAAAAACCCCACCTTCCCCATCCATAGTGTTATTATTTTCTATTACTCCTATGAAAGCATAACCAAGTTTGGCACAGTTAGCATTAAATCATAAAATGCTTGAAATGACTTGGCTTCTTGTATGGTATAACTTAGCATAACTCCCTTGATTTCAGAGGAACTAGATAAACTGAGAAGCTGATTCATTTTGTCACGGCCATATTCTGTCTTTAAAAGCTTCCACTACAGCATTCATGTTATTCCCATTGCTGGTACAGAAATTATTAAGAGTATTAAAAAGAATTAATGGCATTACTGATTACTGACACTTATAACTGGAGGGTAGAGTCAACCCTGCTATAATCTGAAAATACATTTCTGGGGTGTTTAATTATTTGAAACCTGATTATTAAACCTGCAAAACAACTTCTCCAGAGTAACCTTTCCTGCTAGGACATGAGCTTTCTTTCTAAACCTTGTGTCTCATTGGCAAAATACCAGATTCATTCTTTCTAGCCTATATGTATTGATTAAGCATTTGAGATGGCACCATCAGTAAATAAAAAAATAAAATTAAAAAAAATCCCCATTTTACTCAGTATTCTGTAGCAGCAAGTATAAAACCAGAGCGTATGCCAAATCTGACAGAGTGGTGCAGTGTGAGGCCCTGTGGAAACCTGGGCTCAAGGCTCGCTTCAGTCGTGTTCTCTGGGCTGTCATGGCCAGAAAGGTGGGAAGAATTAGGAGGGTCCTTGCCAGAAATGTGATGTTTGTCCCCTCTGGATGGACACACCTACATGCCCTACATTAAGGAAGATGAAGCTTGACAAGGGATGGGGCTTAATCCCAGAAGCCAGCTGGGGAGGTCGCTGGAACCTTCTTTACCTGCTGGTAGGAAAGGGTGTCAAGAGGCAGAGAGGTGGTGGGTCAAAATGCTGGTATGAAAATGAGCTCCAGCAAGTGGTGCGGGCTGATGGGAGAGCACCAAAATCAAACACAGCCCATTGGGCCCCACTGCTTCCCGCGCCCCACCGCTCACAAGCACTATCCTTCGTAAGACACCATCAGAAGATAAGACATTTATCTCACTCAGACATCTTGACAGCCTTGTGAGCAGAATGCGTTTGGTTGTATGACTAAATATTTTGGGATAACGTGAACCCTGGGTCCACGCTTCTGGGCAGGCAATTCAGAGCCCATACAATAGCCGAAGCGCTAACATTGTTACGAGATTTAAAGGGCAAAGAGGGTATTGTGCTCTTTCACAACACAGAGCCTGCGACTTCAACTCTGTCAAGCTACCCTTGGAAAACAGAGCTAGTGACTTATTTTATTAGCAACAGAAAGTATTACAAAAAGTGTATCTAACATATACAGTTGACTGCTTGTATTTTCTGTACTCCGTTCCAATACCGGCATATAAATGCATTTGCGCTAAGGCGGAGAGTTTATTATATATGATGAATGGCACTGAAATATCAGTTTTATCCTTCCTGTAAAAACAGGGGCCATAACTCATGACAGGTGCAGCCTCCAGATGCCAACAATGCTACTGGTTTCAGGGCCAGGACCAGGAAGACACAGATAATTTTGCTAATTCCCTCCATTATATTATTATATTCTTACCTGCAGTGTGAGATAGCTTATCATGGAATCATTAGAGCAAAAATGCATGTTTAATGTTGTATTATCCAAAATCAAATGTGTGCTGCAACTCTAGCACCTTTCAAACATTATGCATTATATACTGGGAGAATGCAAAGTGATTCCTTTATTTTAATTTATTTTTGGTATCTGGAATGTTTGAAGACCATCTTTTTATGTTGGGAACTTTTAAAGGTCTCCATCATCACAACATCTTGGCATGGAGGTCCTTATTATATATATATCTGCTTTCATGACAAAGGACCACTAGGCACTGCCATGGGCCCTGGAACAAACTTTTCTGGTGCCTTCTTTCCTTTCTAGTTCCTGCTGAGTTTACCTGCCTAGATGGGGACTGCTTAGCTGTTACTACATAGTAACAACTGCTGTAGTAATGGAGGGGAGTTGTTGCTTCATTTATTAGTACTACAGGACCACTGGGGAACTTGTTCTGCACTCCTCTATAACTTTGATTACACCTCCCACAATTGGGATAATACTGTAATTCTTGCTTTATAGGTGAGATGAGGCACAGAAGGGAATTTACTTGTCCAGAATTCCCACAGGGAAACTACAACAGTGCAGAGATGCAAACCAGGGACAGCCAAGCTGCAGGTAAATGCTGTAATCACTGTACGAGTGGGCATTTAATAGCTTTCAAATCACCTTTTTTTTTTCCTTTTTCTTATTCTGTTTTTCCACCACTTTTAATTACCTCATTGATTTCAAAGATTTCCCACTGCCTCTTGGAAAATCTTGAACAGCATTCATTTTTAGAAACAATTCTGCTGATATGTAGTTTACCTTATATAGCTTTCTTCCTTTATTATTATGCAAATGCCTTTGGAAGAGAATAAGTGTATTTCTGAAGAATTGCCCTGCTAATACTGCTTATTGGTGTCTGAAGCCATTCTCTTCTTGCTCTTGTAAACACAAGCAGCAAGTATGGAACATGCAGGAGAGCAGACTACACATTAAGTTCGCATTTTCCTTAAATATCTTCTGAAGGCGCCTTGAGAGTACTGAGAGTTTGCAGTTCTACCTTATCTGAGGCTCAGATTTTATTTTCACGGAGTTTTTACAAAAACGGCCTCTATAAGAAAAGATTTGGCTGCATTAGAATCACACTCTCCTGCTGATCTCTGGTATGACAGATGGGATCAACTGAGCTGCTTTAAATGACAGTCACCGCAGGAGGACAGAAAGGGAAGGGGACTTGCCATTACTTACAACCCATCAAAACACAAGTCTGACTTTATCAAGATCTTCGTGGTGTCCAATGTAACATTCACACAAGCTAGCCAGCAAAACACAGTCTAAATCACTATGCGGCGAGTACAAACTGGTTGAAGACTTCTGTTTCAAGAATGGTCACCAGTCTCTTTCCGCCAGGAGAAGATGCAAGTGGGCCTTGCAACACATGGTGCGCAGACCATGCCAGGCTTGAGTGGAGCCTGGTCTCTTCATCATGCTCACAATGGAGGAGAACATAAAAGTCATAAGGGGAAGAGCATGGGAGGGGTAGTAAACATTGGAGAGGACAGGTTTCAGGAAGATACTAGAAATTACCTGCTTACTTCTACACTCGTCTTCTCCCTCCCTCAGAGCTTCTTGACCTTAGTTCCCTTTGAATTGCTCTTCATCCCTTTCGTCTCTGCTCTCCCTGAACACAGCCAGTTAATAGAAATTAGCCACGCAGGTATGGTGGGTAATCTAGGTTGCCTTGCTTGCATCCCAGTGCAAGGGCTGAGACAGCAAACCTCTAGAAGATTTTAATGTTCCTACAGTGTTTTCAAACCGTGGTTACATTCACTCTGATTACATCACCATTTCGGTTCCCCTCTCCTTTCTCTATCCTGTCCATAGAGATTGAACTCTCAAGCCAGAAACTGTCACTGTGTTTGTACAGGGGCCAGTACGGCAGGGTCTTGTGTTTGGCTGATCTCCAGGTACAAGTGTATAAACCCAATTAATAAAAATGTACAGTTCAACTACAGTTGATATGCACATAGGCAGCATAATCAAAATTTTTTTCTTAGCATTTAAAAATGCTTAAAACTATACTAACTATGAACAATTTCATTGTCAGGCTCCACACCACTAAGTCTCCCTCACAAACTTTCAGAACTTCAAAGGCACTTAGGTGCCCGATTGCCCTTTCGTTTCACCAAATACCTTTGAGGAAATGGAGCTAAATTTCTAGGATCTACAATATATATCCAAGATCCAATACCTACATCGCACCTAGATTTCACCTGAGCCCTTCCCCTGACATGCCTAATTTTGTCCTTGCATCAGACTTCCAGCTTTGGATTTGCAAGTGGGCCACAAAAGTGAACACACATGAATGCAGTTATCCTACAGGACTGAAGCCAAGCTAAGTATCTTTTTTTAAATGCATTCTGATGTCACGGATGGGAACTTAGGCTGTTCTCCCACTGATGTGGCCTCCATTCATTCTCAAGTCACAGATCTAAATCATTAGCTGCTCAATGCATGAATCAGTGGACTAGGACATTTGCCTCTTTCTAGCAGTATTTAGGGCTTTGTTGAATATGGTTGCAAGGTGCTGTCAGAGAAGATGCCGAGTTAGAACCTGTGCACAGAAATCTGGCACAAAGATCATGCTGAAATCCCCACTCTGACACATTAAACTCCACCGTGCCAAGTAACGTCTATGGCTTTTAGACTACCTTTTAAATTTTAGGGCTCCACTGTCTTTCAGTAAAATGTGAGTTATAATCAGCTAGAAATGAAACATATTGTAACTTTAATTTTAAATCCATCTCAGCAACCTTCTTTCTGTCTACTAAGATGCTACATTGTACCTTGTACCTATTGGAAAAGAAGATCCTAATGGATGGAAATTATAGCAAGTGACTGACTGAGTTAATTAAGTTAGAATAATAGCTTACCAGTTGCAGTCCTCTGTGACACTTTATTAGTAATAAGTATACCTAATACAGTGTTCTATATTCTCCAGTAGTAAGAAAACATGAAAACAAATTGTAAATATGTCATCACTGAAATGCAAGTACAGAATAGCAGCTTATCTCTTCTTTTTCTTTACCCCATTAAAAAAGGCTTAATGAGTGTAAATGTGGTTTTGCCAATTTTCCTTATATTTTTCTTTAAATTTACTGAAGTATATTGTATTGGTACCTTTTACTATCTATTTGAAAAATGCTGGAGCAAGAGAACTACTTACTATAGCACTGTATTTCTGTATCACCCAATATTAATACATATTTTCTGCACATTTCCTTATGCTGGACTGACAAACACTCACACAAACCAACCCAGACAGTTCCATATAAATAACCTGATACAAAACTCTTTCTAATTAGAAAGCCATTCACTGTTTTCCGTAAAGATATGTAATTAGAGTTTTTTTGCGGCACAAAAGCTTGGAAAGTTTGAGGGTTTTTTTCAAAGCTTTACAAGTTGGATCTAGGAATAATTTCATCCTGACTGCAGCAGAAATGGTGTGCAAAGAGAAAACAGATGCACAAAAACCTTCTTGTCCGAGATTGTCCTGAACTTTTATCCAGGAGCTTGATGCAATGTCAGATTTATGCTATTTTGAGGGTTCCTGCTCCAGTACAGCACAGGAGCCAGCGGGTGTGGAGACATGGTACCCAAGCAGAAGCTGATGTTCCTGCACCCTCGGCTCTCCCCTGGGAAACCTGGAGCAGAGCAGAGGGCAGATTCGGCAGCGCTCTCAGCCAAGCTCTTTGAACCCAACCCCGGCACTGAGATTCAATGCTAAACATTTACGTAAAAAAGAAAATAATCCGGGGTGAGACACATGCCCAGTGCTGCAATTCAATAAAGACTTCCTCTCTGAAAGCTTTACTTTCTTTTGCAGCCGCTCCACACATCATTATTTGGCACATGCTTTAGATCTTTAAAGTGTGTACGTGTTGGTTTTGTTCCTTTCAGCCAGTTCTTATTCTTCCCCTGCCCTTAACACTTCCCCCCGGCCACTCTTCTCCCATTCCCACCCACATCCACCAACTCCTCCTCCCCCCCACCTCTGGCATTACAGAACCACTGCCTCAAACTATATAAAACCCTTGGCCTCAAACCAGAGAAGACCTAAATGCAGGAAAGTAAGGATAAATTAAAGTGACAGGGTCTCAGCAGTGGAAATTAGTGCAACTCTTCTAATTGCATGTCTAGCCTGAATGATGGGATACTTAATTCTTACACATCCCAGACAATTGCTTTATACTAACATGAGCTCTGGGAAAAAGGCAGATTCCAGAGACATATGGAGCAGTAGATGGAGTGGAAAAATAAATCAGTTGTCCTAGCCACAGTGGAAAAAATGCTTTATCTGCACTGTTAATATAAGGTGTTGCCACCATTAAACAAAACTGATAATGTCTTCTTCAACCATTCTTACTATAAAAATAGAACATTAAATAATTAAGTGGCAAAGTGGGCTTTAGGCTCTATTTATTGTTAACTTGAACAAGAAATGAGCTTTGGGTGAGGAGGTTACATTCCTCTAGTTAGTGGACACAGTCCTAAATACAGGATCCCGAGAGACATGGTCAGGGGAGCAGAATGCTCTACTCCACTTCTATAAGGACTGCTAATAAAAGCCTTCAAAACTAGCATGGGTTCTTATATCTATTTAACCTTTTGCCCCAAGAAGCAAAGAGCATCTGGTTAAGTGGAGAGTAAAAGCACAGCTACTTTTCATTATCAAGGCTTAGAGCCAGACTATGTGGAAGCCTGAGCTGCCAAGCCTGGGTTAAATGCTTGTTGCCTTCACTGCCTGAGGCCATCTAGCGTGTTTAGAAATGATTAAGTACTGCAGCCTAGAAAGGACCTGTCCTGAGCGTTCATCTCTGACTTCCAGCAGAAAAGAGAGCCTGGCAATGACAGAGGCAGATGGATGAGTCTCATTAGTATGGTGAAGCAGCGAACCAGACTGCCTTCACAGAGCTGTCCAAAAAAAAGAGAGCAAATTAAAATAGGAGCTGAGAAAACCAATGAGCAAGTGTTTTAACTCTCTGATACCTGGATTCATGTCCAGCAGGTTAGGCAGCTGGCTGTCCTTCCCAAGAACCTCTGATCCATAAGTGGGTGATGAGCGCTTGGTAGGCACAGAAATTTCCAACTATCTATTTTATTTTTGCATCTGGTTTTTGGCGAGCTTTGGAAAAATGTAGGATGCTTATACACATTATACCTCTGTGGTGGGTTGACCTTGGCTGGATGCCAGGTGCCACCATGCCACTCTATCACTCCTCTCCTCAGCAGGACACGGGGGGAGGAAATAAGAAAAAAAACCTCATGGGTCAAGATAAAGGCCGTTTAATACGCCGTTTAAGCAAAGGCCGTGGGCGGAAGCAAAGGAAAATAAAAGATTTAATCTCTACTTCCCATCAGCAGGCGATGTCCAGCCACTTCCCAGGAAGCAGAGCTTTAGTACGCTTAGCGATTGCTCTGGAAGACAAACGTAAATAATGAATGCCCCCTCCCCACCCCCCTTCCTTCTTCTTCTCTTAGCTTTCATCACTGAGCAGACATCATATGGTATGGAATACCCCTTTGGTCAATTTGGGTCAGCTGTCCCGGCTATGTCCCCTCCCAAGATCTTGCCCACCCCCAGCCTACTGGTGAGGGGGGAATGTTGGAGAGACAGCCTTGGTGCTGTGGAGCACTGCTCCACTGTAGCCAAAGCACTGGAGTGTTATCAACACCCTTCTAGCTACCAATACAAAGCACAGCACTATGAGGGCTGCTATGGGGAAAATAAACTCCATCTCAGCCAGACCCAATACAACCTCACACACACATACTTGGAATATTCCATAGTATGGAAAGAGCAAACTAAAGCATCCTGCACTTAATGGTATTCTATCCATGCTTAAATCATTATCAAAACCCACAAAGTATGGTAATTAGGTTATGACAGAGAATTATGGTATACAACAATGGCATGGGGTTGTCAAATCTCTTTCACAAATAAATATTACACCCACAAGAATGATGAAGACATAAAGTACGAAGGATTATTGCCACTCTGAAGAATAACATCTTGCTGACTGGTGGCATTATCTGAAACACCCTTGCACAAAAATGTAGCAACTCTAGCACTGAAGTGCAAGAAGCCCCAGTGCAAGAGTTTGGTAAGTCAATGGCATCAGATGCACCACCCTGGAAGTCTTCATAGTGTGATGGACTAGCAAACCTGCAGCTATTTTGAATGAGACTTTCTGCAAGACTGATGGGAAATTATTATATCAATTTATTACCTGCTTTGATTTGTTTGAGTTGATTCAGGCACCATCTAACCAGGAGAAGAGAAAGAAAAAGCATTTGAATAATTCAGAGTGCAAATTGCTGCATGCAAGGCAGCCATTTTGCTTTGTCTTTTCATGCAAGATGAATAGTGTAGCACAGTAGAAATGTACCTAATGCCCTTCATTTTTCTTTTGATGAGGTAAGTAGGATCAGAAGCCACAATTTAAATGAAGAACTTTGAAAGCAGTCAGAGATCTAGGACCCTCTCACTGTGAAAGAGGGAGTAGAACTGCCCCAACAAAAATAACACCACAACAGATCTTTAAAAAATCGGGATTTTGTTATAAATAAAACCGTACGTTACAGTGTTGGTATCTGAATACTCAGGAACATATTGGAGGAGGTGTTGAAGAAAAAGTTTCATTCTCCACTACAGGTCTCTGCTGTCAGTGAGGGGATGGATGAAGTCACATAAGAAAAGGAATCTCACAGAGGCTTTGTTTTTCATGGATTCATAGAAAAAGCCTTCCATAATTGTTGTAGAAAGTAGGATTCTTGGGCACTCTTTAATGTCTCTGAAGTCTACAAGGACATGGTTTTCAGACGTGTTAACATCTCTGTGCAGTCCCACTTCTTGTTTCCTACTCAGCACTCTTGGCTTGTGATACTTCCATGTTTGCTCAGAGACTTCATTCCACTGTCGCCATCGTGCCCAGGAGAGTTTGGAAATAGAGATGTTATTTTTTTTTTTAATTTGACTTTTTCTATTCAAAATGAATAAAAGATCAGTGCTCAAGGGGCATTAGGATACTAAATGTTTCTGAGGAGGAGGAACAAAACTACTTTTCTCCTCCAGTGAAAATGAGCCATTACAACAAGGACTGGGAAACTGTGGGAGCTGCTGCCTCCTCCCCGGTTCCTAAGTTATTTAGTGTTCAAAGCAGGAAAGATGACCTGACAGAGCATCTTTGTCATCCCTTTATTTTCACTTACCACCTTCTCCTCCGTGCTCTCTTCTACCTGCCAGTGCCAGGCAGCTGACCTCTATCCATGGCTCATTCACTTGTTCTGGGCCAGGCTGGGGCTGTTAAGGCCACAATTACCCAGGAGGAGAATATTCTTCTTTCTTAATCATCTCACAAAGATGATTACGGGACCTAAAAGCCTATGGAAATATTTCTTGTTAGCTTTTTTTTGTTTGGCTAATAAGAAATCAATGCCATCTCTTCCCCAACTGCTTCAGTTTAAGGTTATGTTAAGTTAGTGATTAACTTTCAGATTTCAGGGCAACTAATCTGAGCTGTGATATAGCAAGAGTACAGACAATACTGATTTCTTGTATTTAATACTTGTTTGAACTAGAGCATTTCCTTTTCTGAAAATCTAATCTTGAATCAAAAGCTACTTGAGATAGTGAATTAAAAGCAGTTCTTAATAAGTTCTTCCAGTGGTCAGATGCTTTTGATATTAGATAATTATAATTCCTCACTAATCTGAATTTATCAAGTTTTAACACTCAGCCATTCATTTGAACACCTAAGACATTTTGAAAGAATGGTGGCTATAGTAAATGGTTTAGGCTTCAAACTGCAATTTTTCAGATGGGTGCCTGGAATACGTAGGGCTTGCTAATAAAAGAAAGACTTCTAAATAAATTGCTTTAAAACCCAACTGCTAGCCACAGAAAAGGACTGAGGTATTTAAAGGACACTTAAGCTTACATCTCTGAAAATCTCAGTTGAGATATCACCTAACACTGGAAATACTAGAAACCACAGTCTTTGACATTTTTCACTTTTATGTTTCTCACAAATGCCTCAATACTGCCAAGGCTGAACGATCGGATGCCTTGTTCACGCCTAAAGCCTATCAACTTCCACAAGTGAGATGTTCTTCCTCTTAGCTTCATGCAAGGTTTGAGATAAACATACCCAATTGCACTCCTCCCAAGAGGAGGCCACTTTCTTTAAGAGCCCAGATTAAGGTAAGTTTCCAGGTAAGTTTCTGCTTAGAGGACTGTTCCCAGATGCAGGAAGTCTTCATGGATTCTGTTCTTAACCTCATGACATTCAATCTTACCCTACCTCTGTCTAACTCTATGCTTTTCCAGAGGGTAGGGTATCTTCCTTCTAGCCTTTGAGACTGTGCCATTATGCAGATAGGGTAATCACTATTTGCCTTAACTTCATCACTTACAGTCCATCATAGGCTACTGCATTGTTTTTTCCTGAAGCATCTTCATTTTCTGCTCTTACAGCCCTGCCGTAGTACATTTCTGCTGATTGCAGGCAATATTCAGGACTTTTTTTGGTCCTTGTCAGTACAGAAGCTTTGTCTTTTTCTTTGATAAAAGCCAGTGAGGGTGTGGTTAGAACCACAGTCCCAGGAGCAGGAGCTAAGGTCCATACACTTCACGAAGTGTCAGCTCTGCAGGGGCAGCAGTGGCAGGAGGCAGAAGGGAGGCTGGACATCGACAGCACATACCTGGTCCCCACACACCAGCAGCTGGGTCAGAAAGGAGAGGATTTGGTGCAGAAAGGGTGAAAGAAGGACAGCACTGTTTGGAAAGCTCCTGTGCTGGGAAGTTGAACCAGCATTGGGGAGACCATGGTGCATCACCTGCCCAGACATCACTGATGGGATCCTGCCCTGAAGGCAAGAGAAGCAAACAAGGTTATTGCCCTCTCTCAGGAATTTTGGGAACATGGCAGCCCTACATTTGCCTTATTAAGAGGCATATCCGGCAGTGAGGAGAAGGTGAAGGGGGAAGGAGGAAACTGGGAGATGGGAAGGGGGTTGGTGAAGTCAGACTCTGCATACAGCTCTCGCCATGGCCTGAGGATTTCTATCCACGTGGCACCTTGTGGGCACAGTGCAGGTAGTGACACCTGCAACCACTCCAACATATCCCTGACCGCACGTTGTGGGAGCACAGACAGCATGTCACTAAGCTGGGCAGATCTACCTGGAAAATACTATTTAGCCCCCCCCATATTCAGGCAGGCTCACCACCAGCCACCCGTAGACAGCCAAGTGATGAAAGACCAGCAGAGCCAGCGGCAAACTCCCAGGGGGGCGGCTGTGATGGGAAGGGGCCTGGGATCCTGCCACGACTTACGTTTGGGGATGAGGATCTGTGTGCCTCATTGGCCAGATCTCACACAGAAGCAAGCAGCTGACTGAAGGCTAGAGAAAAGAGATATCTCCTCCAAAATAATATTTGGTGCCAGTTATAAGAAAATGCTCATGGACAGGGGTCAGGAATTATACTGCTGTGCTGACCTCTGAAGAAGAGAGAAATAGCGGTAGGTTTACAATCAGATTTAATTACATATTCCAAATTGACCATGAAATTTTATCATTAGGTAACTAACCTCTTTTAAGTAGGAAAGGTGAATGATGGAGTGAGACTGCCTCATTGACTATTATTGCTTTACCTGGATTCCTGCGTCTCCCTAATGCATCTACTAATCCTTTAGTTTAACTTGGTATGAGGAAGAAGTCAGCTTTGTTCAATCCATTTGCAAAATGAGAAGACGCCAACTTTTCCCTTATACACTGGTATTTATTTTAACTAACAACATGAAAAAGAGCACTGGAGTTAATCACTTTCAATCAATGTCAACTACATTATTAGTTAATGGGAGTTTATACTGCATAATATCATTTGTTTGCAAGCCATTTTCTGATGTGTTACATCTAGTTAAATGCCTTATCTTTGTGTATTTTAAATAGAGAAAAAAATGAAGGCTAGAATCAGTGAATTTGTAAACACTGGCATACAGAATTAATTTTACTTAATCGTAATGAGGACATAAGTTAATAATAATGCGCGAGTATGACTTATTTCTGCAAACCACATGTAGTAAGCTCTACATAGAGACATATTTTGCTTTTGAAGTCGTTTGCCAGCTGATTCTAAGCAGACCATTATTTCTACAATCTGATCTTTAAAATTACTATTTATATATAAAAATATTATTTATATATAAATCTAACAATTTCTACATTTTGTGTAGCTGTGCAAGCTTCTTAAATGCCACGTGTACACCCCATACTCCAGCCTCTTGCATGCACACCACTGTACTGCATCTTCTTGATGTAATCTCATTTTTGTCATTGGAGGGTCTGGGAGAACATTTAAAACCTGCAGATTTGCCTTGAATGAAGCAAACTCAAACCAGAAGAAAAGCTCATTGTCATGAACTTGTCTGTAGCTGAATTGCCCAGGAGTTTTGCATTTACCAACATTTTTCACTTCTACTTTGACCTAATATTCCCTCTTTGCTCCTATACATCTCCTTCTCCTTTGCATCATCCCAATCATTAACTAAATGGCTATGAGTAATAGTAGAGTAACAAGTAGATGGAGCTTGAATGAGAAAGGAATGAACTATATATGACATAACTCTTTCTTAAAAAGGACTTCCTGTTCCATTATTACTTTATAGTACAACAAAAGCCTGGCCTGAAAGTTAATAAAGAGAGCATGTTTACTAATTAGGCTTTATTCTCATTGGTCCATGTTAATTGCAAAATATCAATCTATCTCACTTATGAATATGCAAATGTATGTCAGAGTGGCACAAGTTTCCAGTACACAGTACTCTGCTAGCTTTAATTAGATCAAAAGTGGGTCCAGCTCAATTCAACAAGATGGGCCCTACTCTTTAATCAGGAAAATAAGTTTGTCTCCTAACAGTATCTTCTTTTGACAGTCAGCAAACACTAATTAACAGACATAGCTATATTAATTGCATTACTCCACTGTATTCTTATCAGCTAGCTGATGTTGCCTGTTTGCTAATGCAAATAGTTGCTGCTTTGGTAAAGTCAACTTGCAAAAGTCTTTCTAATGCTAACTAGCAATCAATGCATATAAGATTTCTAAGATTTCTGTAGGGAATTCTGCATAATAGATGTATTCTGTCTTTTGAGGTATCCACGGCCATTTAGTATAATTATTCCTTAGAGCTGCACCTATCATATTATCAGCTTTTTCGGAGGATAAAGAACACAACTTATTTGTTTAAGAACAAAGGACTATAATCATTTCCTTTAGGAATCACTAAATCACTAAGTTAAATGAAGATGTATGACCCAATGGAAAACTTGCATTTATAGTAATTATGTATTTTTTTTCCTTAAGATTCCTTTAACATCTTTTAAACGGCAACTTACTGGTTTTACAAAGTAGTGACTTGACAGCCCTGGAGACTGTAATCCCACGGAATGGGTTTTATATGGACTGTGCTAGGCAAAGCCTCCCAGGCTGCCCTGTCCATGGGTTTTGCCTTCAGCCCTATTCTTTGAGGGCCACTGGGAGGGCCAAGAGGGTAATCCAGTCTCTATGTTCATTCAGCTCCTAAACTCTCTGAGATTGCCAACTTGGGTGTTGATTAACGCCACTTGCAAGGGAGTTTTCATCATGTAGACAATAGGCTGCCATGAGCAAGGCTGAGACCACCCACCCCTTTCACATAGACTGCCAAGCAGCCATCCCCAGGTTGTTAATGTTTTGTCCATACTGGCTAGCACTGGTATCCTAAAAGGGAGCGGCACAGTTGTCTCTCAGATGACATCTCTGTCTGCAGCTGGCCTGAGCCCTCTCGCCTTTGCCCGTAGGCAAAGCGAACCATGATAAATGGATCATGATAAACATATATGGTGCATACATAAAGAGCCATGTGCTGCTAAAGCTGGGTAAAGCTAGGCAGGCAGATTTTAGGCAACAACATAATAAGGTGGCCTGAACAAATTTATAACTGTACTTTCTTAATAACAGTGCCTCCTTGTACTTGGCTGTGGGAGGATCTGAAGTGAGCGATTATCCACCCAGTCCAAACATCCAAGGGACAGATCAGCTGGAGACCACCGTTACATCAAGTTGAGCTGGTGTTATTTTAAGACGACAACTTTTAACCTTGCGATGCGGAAGGCAACAGAGTCAACAGGGCTCACATACCACACAGTATGTTGGCTGGGTGCGATGATACTGAAGGAAAAGCCATGTGTCCACTTTGTATTGCAGGCCCACATTATTACTACCAGCGGAGCCACACCAGGACAGAATAATGCTTGTGATTTTTCCTGGTATAAGCAAGACTAACATGGTTTGGGGCTAGTATTCCCGAGTGGAATCTGCAAATGAAATTATTATGTATTATTTATATATTTACGGGTATACCTTCACACAGTTGACATTTTAATGAATCCCTACAGGGAGGGAGTGGAGGTGATAATGAAACCTCCACGTCAAAGCCTCTCCAGCTTTTCAGTGTAGCTGGGATCCCCCTTTATTCTCCCCCCACAATTTCTTTGCCTTTCCCTTTATTTATTCTGGATAGGAAAAAGAAGTTGCAAAAGGATGCTCAAATACATTTGAAGTGTAAGATTAATAAACTTATGTACAACAATCACAAATCTTTCAGATCCTACCCATTTTTTAAATAATGGGTGCACAGACATCAGGGAGAATCTCAGTATTAGTTCTGATTATCTTTTTGCCCTTTTTCCCTTCTGATATGATATCTGGGGTATGGAACCTGGTCATGCTGAGTCCATATGAGTCCATAATCCATATGAAACCTGAGGACTGTTTCATGGCAGGATGAATTTTGTATAGGAATGCCAGATAAACCTCAACTTTTGCAAAATACATTGTAAGATTCAAGTCAGTTTTTGCTTTATGACTAGCCTTTTATGCATACAAAGCTGGCTGTTCTGTGTATTATACCTCAATATTATGGCAGTAGATCCATTTAAGTAACTTTGCTAAAGTTTATGTGGCTAGAACTTTCCATGCTGGGGAGATGATATATTTTTCTAGGTTTCAGTTAAAACTGGCAGATCATTTCTGAAGAGAAGGCTAGTGAAAAATATGTTTTCATATGTCAAATAATTCTAGTGGCTTAAAAAAAAGTTCAGTGTTGTAAGCTTTCAGGCAGGTACTTGATGTTTGTCAGAGACAATTTTTTGGGGGTAAAAAACATACCTACTGATCTCCCTGTGAAAAATTTGCTTGAATTTGGACAAGTTAGAGCCTTTGAAGAAAACCTATGTGCAGGTTGCATGTGTTCTCTAGACACTTCTTGGAGGAGTCTTCGCAGCTAAATGTGTTGTACTTTAATCTTCATTAAGACATGGCAAGAAAGCCACCAAAAACTTCTAGCTCCATGGTTGGCTCAGTCACCAGGCTAAAAGACAAGCAAGAATTATGCTCTGGGTTTCAGTGTAAAAACCAGAACAACTTGAACAGTTAGGCACTAACTTAGGATCCTACTTCAAACCCCTAACAGGCAATAAAGGAAAGAGAATCCAGGTGCTTTCCCTCTCAAACAATGGGTATGGTCTGAACTAGACTCCCCTGCCAGTGCTGCCCACCTATTGTATTCAATACTGAAACAGATACTGATGCTGATTATGCTTCTCTCGCCTGGTGACAGGGATCATCACCCAAGGATCAGTTCTCGCCTCACTCAATGCCACCTCAGCCAGGTTGGGGTGAAAGCACCAACATGACAGACCAGGGGAATCCCTGCCTAAAACAACTGATGTTCCCTGGAGAGGCTGAGGCTCAGTTCATGGTACAGAGGAAAGTATTGCACCTCCTCCCTCCCAGAAGGTTAATCTAGTGACTACACCCTGGGGTAAAGGGGCACAGACACCATCTTCTGCAGCTGATTTTGGATTCAATCTCTCATATCTTTTGTTTGTGCCACAGAAGAGTAAAGCAAAATACCATATTAGCCTTAAAGAGAACGATTTAAGCTAAGCATTTCAGGCTGGTTTGCTAAAGAAATGAGGCTTCTGTCCTTTTGGCTCTCCACTTCTCTGCCAGTCCGTCTTCTGAATAACTTTTTAGTCTGTTGGGCAATTTAACCCAAATTTGAAAGAGGAGCAGAGGTCTTAGAGACAATTAAATGCATTTTTTGAAATCTGCAGCTGGGAAGTGGAGAGAGACCCAGCATGAAAAAACCCCATTGAAAAGAGGGCAGGAAGAACTCGGGTGTGATATGTTATGGGGCTTGGTAGTAGCCAGCTGCCCAATCTGCATATGCATGGCTCCAGATTAGCCAGGGTATGTGTTATTTCTTGCCTGACAGATGTCAGCGGGTTTATAGAGGGAGACAGAACTATTGTGGTGGGAGGGAGGGAAGGAAACGGGATACAAATCTGTAGGAAACCAGGCTCCATGAGCTGTGATACAGGAAAACTTGTTTTCTTTTTCATTTTTGGTAAGAAAATATTACAAGCATTGTAGGGTTGTACCTAACCAAATGCTTTTCTTTTGCTCCATTTCCTCTGTCAGCTAATTAAAAAAACCTCTGTTGTGTAGCCTAACATTTTTAAAAAAGGCAAATTGTGGAAATATACACAGTAAAAGTTGCACTAATAGTGATTTCCAGTGTTCAGAGGACTAGCAGGCAGCATCAATGTCACCAAAAGAGATAGAAGAGGCAGGATGAGGTAGGAAAGAAATCTGGGGTGTCCAGTCCCTTTTTCAGGGAACTGTGGGAGCAGTGGCAGGGAAACAAGACACCTCTAGGTTAACAGGGCTTGACAGCCGGAGCAAACAGGAAGGCTAAAAGATGGCAGCATGGTAAGCTCTCAACACATAGAAATGCACCTCCAAGAAATGGCAGTGATCACTTCATCAAATTTTCTTTTCCATCGTACGATAATTAATCCAATTAATCCAAGCTTTCTACACCCAGGCCATTCCACTACCCAAATCAGACACTGGGTTTTGTACAGAGGTTTTTTTGGTACATTATTTGGAGAAAAAATAAATACCTCCACCTCCTTCTCATCCTAACCCAGCGTCCTAACACAAAAACTAGCAACAGGATGAAGAGGGAATTACCAGGAAATCCATCCTGCTCCCTGGCTGCAGATCTCCTTTCCCCGGCTGGATCTTCTGCCCCCACTTACACGAATGCCAGGGTCTAAATATTACTACAAACTGGTTAGGATGCTCTCCCAACACTTCGACATGTCCCTCTAAACCAGTGTTGATGCGCATCCCCCAGCATGCCTGGTAGAGTCTGACCAGGCTTCTCTAAAATACTTCCCAAGTTAAGTATAAGTCGTGGTGTTTCCTGCTAATCAACCTTTTCCACCGCTTCCTTGCATGCTCACTTAAGGCAGGTTTCACTATATAATAAACACCAGCGCCCCGTGACCCTTGCTGTCAGAGCTAGCTGTGCTTCTCCAGGCTCAGAAGACATTACAGCCACACAGTCTCTGATAGAGCAGACTACACTAACTGTAATTCACTGTTTGTCCCAGCCTTTATATATCTGATTTTTCTTTGTCTGCCTTAATGCAGCGCAATGCAGAATTCTTACAGATTCTTTGCTGAGCTCGCTCCCCTTTGGATTTAAATCAGGACTTTACCAGAGCTGCCTAAAGATTAATTATCATACAGAACAGTGTTTAGAACATGACTGACCATCCCAGCAGGTATCAGGTTATTGTTTAACTCTACTCCCTTGTCTTTGTGTATCTATTATTAGCTCCTATTTCATGCTTGGCATATGGTTACACTTAACACTTTCTCTAGTAGAAGAGAAAGCTTGCACTGTAGCTCCATGGAAAATCACATTGGCACAACGATTGGGTATCTTGAGCTAGCAACTCATCAGAAGAGAACGCAGCAAGTACCTTATTCCTCAGATTGTAACATCTTTGGGCCAGGAACATTTTGGGATTGTTTCAATTATTATTATTTTTGTATCGGTGTTTATCCAGGACCTATTCCAGTTGTCCTGCTCCATGGTTGCAACTGTAGGACCAGACTAGGACCAGAGTTATGGTGGGAACTTATGGCAGTGGAAGCAGCAGAAATGTGAAGGTGAGAACAGAAAGAAGCCAAACACAGTGTGAAACACTTTCTTGTGTTGCTTTTTTATTTCTCGTTGTTTCTTGTGGGGAGCCACACACGGAAACTGCCATGATTCCCTTCATTTTCTAGACAGTTGCTAGCTAGGACATACCACATCAAGGACTTCAGAAACAAGCACTTTTTCCCTTTAAAGGGCCTGTAACCAATGACATCAACCAAAGACCTCCCCAAAAGAATATTTTAAGTTCATCTCGTGGGCTTCTGTGCTACAATCCAGCTGGAGTATGCAACCAAATCAGTGGCACTCAGTGAAGATAAAAATCTTTGTCTTGTGGGATACTTGGGCTTGTTTTTCTCTCTGAGAAAACTGCTATTAGGGGCTGTCCATAGAGATTTGGGGCCAGGCAGAGACACTTACTTGCCTGGTTGGAAATCCTCCATGACCCAGTCATCTCCCCAGCGTGCAGCAGCAGCCCTCTGTGTAACGTGGATCCGGACATTTGGGATGTCATCAGTGGTCCTGAAATTTCAGAGAGGGGGTCTTGCAAAGATTAGAGGCTGAGCAACAAAGTGCATTTAGAAAAAACACTTATCGAGCTTTCTCATGATGTTGTCGACTTTCAAGGATATGCTGTCGTTCCTGCACAGCACGTCAGAAAGCAAATTCTGGTTCCATGCAAACGACAAACACCTTAAATCCCGCTGCATACTTTGTGAGCGAAGCTGAACGTGGAGCATTTGCGCTGTGGCTTGGTGACTTGACAAGCACAAAGAGCAATGGTTGTAAGGAGCAGGGCTGGCTTCTCTGCGTACAAAAATAGAGCCTTCATTTATAGTACAAATATTTGAAGGCAATTCTCAACAATCTCTTCAGCACAGGAAAAATTGTTACCTCTAGCCATCCTTGTTGCCAAAACTTTAATCCTTATCAAATGGAAATCACCATCTGTCCATTAGATCAATGACTGGCACTTGGGTCTCATTGATTTAGCTATTATGGAAAAGATATCATAGGAGATACATGATAAATTAGACTCTGTCATGGATATTTGGTCAGATTTTGCTCAATCTTTCCAAATGAGATAATTAGCTATAGCTTTCTAATTTTAAACTAGTGTAAGTGTTACAGATTAAGTGACTGTAATCTCTCTTTC